>NC_065582.1:125589144-126207544 GCF_024542745.1 Macaca thibetana thibetana
TAAGCTGAACCCACAGAAGTGGAGAGTAGAATGGTAGTTGCCAGAGGTTAGGGGTGGGAGAAATGTTTTTGAGGTCTATTGCACAGCATGGTGACTGTAGTTAATAATAATGTATTGTTTATTTCAAAATTTCTAATAGTAAATTTCAAATGTTCTGACTAGAAAAATAGATAAGTATGCGAGGGGTTGGATTTAATTAGCTCCATTTAATCATTTCATAATGTATACATGCATCAAAACATCACATTGCATCCCATAAATATATATAATTATTATTGGTCAAAATTTATTTGCAGCTGTTTTCTCTGAGAGCATATTCAACTAAGAATTTACGGTGAAAACACTGTGCCCTAAAATAATTTAAAATAATTTTTTTGTTTGTGCTTATGCCACAAGTTAAATTTATAGCTACCTAGCTTCATTTGTTTTGCTGTTTTCAGATTGCTTCTTTGTTTTTTTAGATTTATTTGATTTTTCATATTTGTAAAATATATGATTTTAAATTCAGGGGTACGTGTACAGGTTTGCTATATAGGTAAACTTGTGTCATGAGGGTTTGTTTTATAGATTATTTCATCACCCAGATATTAAACCTAGTACCCACTAGTTATTTTTCCTGATCTTCCTTCTCCTACCCTCCCTTCTCTGACAGGCCCCAGTGTATGTTGTTCCCCTCCATGTGTCCATGTGTTCTCATCATTTAGCTTCCACTTACAAGTGAGAATATGAGGTATTTGATTTTCTTTTCCTGAATTTGCTAGGGATAATGGCCTCCAGCTCCATCTGTATTTTTGCAAAGAACATGATCTTGTTGTTTTTTATGGCTGCATAGTATTCTGTGGTATATGTAGCACATTTTCTTTATCCAGACTACCACTAATGGGCATTTAGGTTGATTCCATGTCTTTGCTATTGTGAATAGTGCTGAAATAGACATACACGTGCATGTGTCTTGGTGATAGAACGATTCTATTTTTTTGAGTATATACCCAGTAATGGCATTGCTGGGTTAAATGGTAGTTTTCTTTTTAGGTCTTTGAGGAATCACCACACTGTTTTCCACAATGATTGAACTAATTTACACTCCCACCAACAGTGTATAAGTGTTACTTTTTCTCTGCAACCTTGTCAGCACTTGTTATTTTTAAATTTTTAATAATAGCTACTCTGACTAGTGTTAGATGGTATCCCATTGTGGTTTTGATTTGCATTTCTCTAATGATGTTATCAGTGATGTTGAGCTCAATCAGTGATGTTGAGTTTTTTTTTCATATGCTTTTTGGCCGCATGTATGTCTTCTTTTGAAAAGTGTTTGTTCATGTCCTTTGCCCACTTTTGAATGGGTTTGTTTCTTTTCTCGTAGATTTACCTAAGTTCCTTACAGATGCTGGATATTAGAACTTTGTCAGATGCATAGTTTGCAAATATTTTGTCCCATTCTGTAGGTTGTCTATTTACTCTGTTGATAATCTTTTTTCACGCAGAAATTCTTTGTTTAATTAGATTCCATTTATCAATTTTTTTCTCTTGTTGACATTGCTTTTCGGTGTCTTCATCATAAAATCTTTACCCGTTCCTGTGTCCAAAATGGTACTGCCTAGATTGTCTTTCAGGGTTTTTATAGTGTTGGGTTTTACATTTAAGTCTTTATATCTATTTTGAGTTGATTTTTGTATATTTTGTAAGGAAGGGGTCCAGTTTCAATCTTCTGCATATGGCTAGCCAGTTATCCCAGCAACATTTACTGAATAGAGATTCCTTTCTCCATTGCTTGTTTTTGTCAGCTTTGTCAAAGATCAGATAGTTGTAGGTGTGCAGCCTTATTTCTTGGCTCTCTACTTTGTTCCACTGGTCTATGTGTCTGTTTTTGTACCAGTACCATGATGTTTTGGTGACTGTTGCTCTGTGGTATATTTGGGAGTCTGATGGCATGACGATTCCAGCTTTGTTCTTTTAGCTTAAGATTACCTTGGCTATTTGTGATCTTTTTGTTTCCATATTAATTTTAAAATAGTTTTTTTCTAGTTCCGTGAAGAATTTCAATGGTAGTTTGATAGAAATAGCATTGAAACTATAAATTGCTTTGGACAGGATAGCCATTTTAATAATATTGATTCTTCCTATCCATGAGCATGGGATGTTTTTCCATTTGTGTCATCTCTAATTTCTTTGAGCAGTGCTTTGTAGTTCTCCTTGTAGAGTGTGGGGAAAAGAAAGAAAGATCAGACTGTTACTGTGTCTATATAGAAAGAAGTAGACATAAGAGACTCCATTTTGTTCTGTATTTGAGATGCTGTTAATCTGTGCCCCTACCCCCAACCTTGTCCTTGCAAGAGACATGTGCTATGGTGACTCAAGGTTTAAAGGATTTTGGGCTGTGCAGGGTGTGCTTTGTTAAACAAGTGCCTGAAGGCAGATTGCTGGTTAAAAGTCATCACCATTCTCTTAATCTCAAGTACCCAGGGACACGCACACTGCCAAAGGTCGCAGGGACTTCTGCCTAGGAAAACTAGGTATTGTCCAAGGTTTCTCCCCATGTGATAGTCTGAAATATGGCCTCGTGGGATGGGAAAGACCTGATCGTCCCCCAGCCTGACACCTGTGAAGGGTCTGTGCTGAGGAGCACTAGTACAAGAGGAAAGAAGGCCTCTTGGTGGTTGTTGGCAGTTGAGATAGAGAAAAGTATGTCTCCTGCCCGTCCCTGGGCAATGGAACATCTCAGTATAAAACCCGATTGTATGTTCTGTTTACTGAGAAAGGAGAAAACCGCCTTAGGGCGAAAGGCGGGACTTGATAGCAATGCTGCTCTTTATGCACTAAAAAGGTTTATGGAGATGTTTACATATGCATATCAAGGCACAGCACTTTTCCTTAAACTTATTCATGTCACAGAGATCTTTATTCATATGTCTTACTGCTGACTTTCTCCCTACAATGATCCTATTATCCTACCACTTCCTTTTCTTTAAGATGGTAAAGATAATTATCAATAAATACTAAGGGAACTCAGAGACCAGTGCTGGCGTGGGTCCTCTGTATGCTGAGTGCCGGTCCCCTGGGCCCACTTTTTCTTTCTCTATACTTTGTCTCTGTGTCTCATTTCTTTTCTCAAGTCTCTCGTTCCACCTAACGAGAAACGCCCACAGGTGTGGAGGGGCAGGCCACACTTTCAGTAGAGATCTTTTACATCTCTGGTTAGCTCTATTTTCAAGTATTTTACTTTATTTTTGGCACTTGTGAATGGGATTGCATTCCTGATTTGTCTATCAGCTCGACTGTTGTTGGTGTATAGAAATACTAGTGACTTTTGCATGTTGATTTTGTATCCTGAGACTTTGCTGAACTTGTTTATCAACTGAAGGAGCTTTTGGGCTGACACTACAGGGTTTCCTAGATTGAGGGCCACGTCATCTGTAAAGAGGGATAGTTTGACTTCCTCTCTTTCTATTTAGATGACATTTATTTCTTTCTCTTGCCTGATTGCTCTGGCCAGGACTTCCAAGAGTATGTTGAATAGGAGTGGTGAAAGAGAGCATCCTTATCTTGTGCAGGTTTTCAAGGAGAATGTGCCCAACTGTTGTGCATTCAGTATGATGTTGACTGTGGGTTTGTCACAGATGACTCTTATTGTCTTGAGGTATGTTCCTTTGACACCTAGTTTATTGAGAGTTTTTAACATAAAGTAGTGTTAACTTTTATCAGAAGCCTTTTCTGCATCTATTGAGATAATCATTTCGTTTTTGTCTTTAGTTCTGTTTATATGATGAATCACATTTTTTGATTTGTGTATGTTGAACTTACCTTTCATCCCAAGTATAAAACCTACTTGATTGTGCTGAATAAGCTTTTTGACATGCTACTGGATTCAGTTTGCCAGTACTTTGTTGAGGATTTTTGCATTGATGTTCATCAAGGATACTGGCCTGAAATTTTTGTTGTTGTCGTTGTTGTGTCTCTGCCAGGTTTTGGTAGCAGGATGATGCTGACCTCATAGAATGAGTTAGGTAGGAGTCCCCCTTCCTTAATTTTTTGGAATAGTTTCAGTAGGAAGAGTACCAGCTCTTCTTTGTACATCTGGTAGAAATTGGCTGTGAGTCTGTCTGGTCCTGGGCTCTTTTTGGTTGGTATGCTATTTATTACTGATTCAATTTTGAAGCTCATTATTATTCTGTTCAGGGATTCCATTTCTTCCTGGCTCAGTCTTTGGAGACTGTGTGCTTCCAGGAGTTTATCCATTTTTTCTAGATTTCCTAGTTTGTGTGCATAGAGGTGTTCACAATATTCTCTGAGATTTATTTATATTTCTGTGGAGTCAGTGATAATCTCCCCTTTGTCATTTCTAACTGTGTTTATTTGGAGCTTCTCTGCTTTTTTCCCTTTATTAGTCTAGCTAGAGGTCTATTTTATTACAGTTTTCATAAAACAAACTCATGGGATCATTGATCTTCTAAACAGTTTTTCATGTTTCAATCTCCTTCAGTTTGGCTTTTATTTGGTTATTTCTTGTCTTTGCTAGCTTTGGGGTTGGTTTGCTCTAGATTCTTTAGTTCTTTTAGTTGTGCTGTTAGGTTGTTAAATTGAGATCTTTCTAACTTTTTAATGTGGGCACTTAGTGCTATAAATTTTCTTCTTAACACTACCTTAGCTCTGTTCCAGGGATTCAGGTATGTTGCATTTTTGTTCTCATTTGTTTCAAATAACTTCTTGATTTATGCCTTAATTTCGTTATTTACCCAAAAGTCATTCAGGAGCAGGTTATTCAATTTCTATGTAACTGTATGTTTTTAACTGAATTTCTTAGTCTTGATTTCTAATTTGTAAGTGCCATGGTCGGAGAGAGTGGTTGTTATGATTTCAGTTCTTTGCAGTTGCTGAGCAGTATTTTGTGTTAGATTATGTGGCTGATTTTAGAGTATGTGTCCCATGTGGTGATAAGAATGTATATTCTGTTCTTTTATGGTGGAGAACTCTGTAGATGTCTATCAGGTTCATTTGATCCAGGGCTCAGTTCAGGTCTTGAATGTCTTTGTTAGTTTTCTGCCTTGATGATCTGTCTAATATTGTCATTGGAGAGGTGGTAAAGTGTCCCACTATCATTGTGTGCGAGTCTGAGTCTCTTTTAAGGTTCTAAGAACTTGCTTTGTGAATCTAAGTGCTCCTGTGTTGGGTGCCTATATATATTTAGGATGGTTGGGTATTCTTGTTGAACTGAACCTTTGCCATTACGTAATGCCCTTCTTTCTCTCTCTCTTTTTTACATCTCTGTTGGTTTAAAGTCTATTTTGTCAGAAACTAGGATTGCAACCCATGCTTTTTTTTTTCTGTTTTCCATTTGCTTGGTAGATTTTTCTTTATCCTTTTCTTTTGAGCCCACGTGTGTCATTGCATGTGAGATAGATTTCTTGAAGACAGCATACCAATATTCTTAGTTCTTTATCCAGCTTGACACCCTGTATCTTTTAATTGAGGCATGTAGCCTGTTTACATTCAAGGTAAGTATTGCTATGTGCAGATTTGATCCTGTCATCATGATGTTAGCTGGATATTTTGCAGACTTGTTTGTGTGATTGCTTTATAGTGTTATTGGTCTGTGTATTTAAGTGTGTTTTTTTGTAGTGGCTGATAATGGTCTTTCCTTTCCGTATTTAGTGCTTTCTTCAAGAGCTCTTGTAAAGCACTTGGTGGTTACAAATTTTCACAGCATTTGCTTGTCTGAAAAGGATCTTATATCTCTTTTGCTTATGAAGCTTAATTTGGCTGGATATAAAATTTGGGGGTTGGAATTTCTTTTATTTAAGAATGCTGAATATTGGCTCCCAAAATCTTCTGGCTTGTAGGGTTTCTGCTGAGGGATCAGCTACTAGTCTGATGAGTTTCCCTTTGTAGTTGACCTGCCCATTCTCTCTAGCTGCATTTAACATTTGGCTTCAGAAAGTCAGTCTTTTAGCTCTGAATTTTTTTCCTGTGGTTGTTTTTTTCTGCTATTAATACTTGCGAATGCATTATGAAGTTCTCGTAGTGTGTTTTTCAGGTTTATTGCACCAGTTATTCTTTTCTATACTGGCTATTTTGTCTGTCAGTTCCAGTATCATTTTATTGTGATTCTTAGTTTTCTTGGATTGGGTTTCAACATCTCTTGCATCTCAATGATCTTTCTTTCTATTCATATTCTGAATTCTATTTCTGTTATTTTTGCCATCTCTGCCCAGTTCAGAACACTTGGTGGAGAGGTAGAGCAGTCATTTTGAGGAAAGAAGGAACTCTGGCTTTTTGAGTTATTAGAGATATTGTGCAGGTTCTTTCTTATCTTTGTGGGCTGATGTTTCTTCAGTCTTTGAAATTCTGACCATTGGTTGGGTTTCTTTTTCCTTTTATCCTGTTTGATGACCTAAAGGGTTTGATTGTGGTATAAAGTAGGTTCAGCTGACTTGCTTCATTTATGGAAGATTTTAGGGAGCCAACACTCAGCTCTCAACTCCTGGACTGTGTGTTCTAGTTCTGCTGTGGAGGGCTGAGGTGCTTCTGGACCGCTGTTCACTACACTCAGATGGGTGGTGTCTTAGTCCATTCTCACACCACTATGAAGAAATACCCAAGACTGAGTAATTTATAAAGGAAAGAGGTTTAATTGATTCACAGTTCTGCATGTCTGTGGAGGCCTCAGGAAACTCACAATCATGGCGGAAGGCAAAGGAGAAGCAGCACCTTCTTCAGAGGGTGGCAGGATGGAGTGAGTGCAAGCAGGGGAAATGCCAGATGCTTATATAAAACCATCAGATTTGTAAGACTCACTCATTATCACCAGAACAATATGGAGAAAACTGCTCCCAAGATTCAATTACCTCCCTCTATTCCCGCCCTTGACATGTGGGGATCATGGGGATTACAATTCAAAGTGAAATTTGGGTGGGAACACCAAGCCAAATCGTATAATTCTATCCCAGTTTCCTCCCAAATCTCATGTCCTCATATTTTAAAACACAACCATGTCCTTCCAACAGCCTCTCAAAGTCTTAACTCATTCCAGCATTAATGAAAAAGTCCAAGTCCAAAGTCTCATCTGAGACGAGGCAAGTTCCTTCCACTTATGAGCCTGTAAAATCAAACGCAAGTTAGTTACTTCTTAGATACAATGGGGGTACAGGCATTGTGTAAATACAGCCATTCCAAATGGGAGAAATTGGCCAAAACAAAGGGGCTACAAGCCCCCATGCAAGTCCAAAATCCAATAGGGCAATCAAAAGCAAAGGGGCTGCAAGCCCCATGCAAGTCTGAAATCCAATAGGGCAGTCATTAAACCCTAAAGTTCTAAAATGATCTCCTTTGACTCCACCTCTCACATCCAAGTTATGCTGATGCAAGAGGTGGGCTCCGACGGCCTTGAGAAGCTCCACCTCTGTGGCTTTGCAGGGTATAGCACCCCTCCTGGCTGCTTTCATGGGCTGTCATTGAGTGTCTGTGGCCTTTCCAGGTGTACAGTGCAAGTTGTTGGTGGATCTACCATTCTGGGATCTGGAGGTCAGTGTCCCTCTTCTCACAGCTCCACTAGACAGTGCCCCAGTGGGGACTCTGTGTGGTGGCTCCCGCTCCACATTTTCCTTCTGCACTGCCCTAACAGAGATTCTTCATGTGGGTGCCACCCCTGCAGCAAACTTTTACTTGGACATCCAGGCATTTCATACTCCTCTGAAATCTAGGTGGAGGTTCCCAAACCTCAATTCTTGTCTTGTGTGCATTCAAAGGACCAACAACACATGGAAGGTGCTGAGGCCTGGGGTTTACACCCTCTGAAGCAATGGCATGCACTGTACCTTAGCCCCCTTTAGCCAGTGCTGGAGTAACTGGGAAACGGGGTACCAAATACTGAGGCTTCACACAGCAGGGGAGCCCTGGACTCAGCCCATGAAACCATTTTTCCTTCCTAGGCCTCTGGGCCTGTGATGGGAGGGACTGCTAGGAAGGTCTCTGACATGCCCTGGAGGAGACATTTTCCCCATTTTTTTGGCAATTAACGTTCATCCCTTCATTACTTATGCAAATTTCTGCAGCTGGCTTGAATTTCTACTCAGAAAATGGGTTTTTCTTTTCTACCACATCATCAGGCTGCAAAATTTCCAAACTTTTATGGTCTGTTACCTCTTGAATGCTTTGCTGCTTAGAAATTTCTTCTTCCAGACACCCTAAATTATCTCTCTCAGGTTCAAAGTTCCATAGATCTCTAAGGCAGGGGCAAAATGCCACCAGTCTCTTTGCTAAAGCATAACAAGAGTCACTTTGGTTTATGTTCCCAGGAAGTTTCTCATCTGCATCTGAGACTATCTCAGCCTAGACTTCATTTTCTATGTCACTATCAGCATTTTGGTGAAAGCCATTCAACAAGTCTCAATGAAGTTCCAAACTCTCCCACATTTCCTGTCTTCTTCTGAGCCCTTCAAACTGTTCCAACCACTACCTGTTACTGAGTTCCAAAGTCACTTCCACATTTTTGGGTATCTTTATAGCAGCACCCCACTCTCTGCAGTACCAATTTACTGCATTAGTCCATTCTCACATTGCTATAAAGAAATACCCGAGACTGGGTAAATAAATGAAGGAGGTTAAATTGACTCATGATTCCACATGGCTGGGGAGGAACCTTACAATCATGGTGGAAGGCAAAGGAGTAGCAGGTACCTTCTTCACAGGGCAGCAGGACAGGGTGAGTGCAAGCAGGGGAAATGCCAAATGCTTACAAAACCTTTGGATCTCGTGAGAGACTCACTCATTATCGTGAGAACAGCGTGGGCAAACCACCCCCATGATCCAATTACCTCCACCTGGTCCCCTATACTTCACCCTGTTGACATGTGAGGATTATGGGGATTACGATTCTAGGTAAGGTTTGGGTGGGGACACAGAACCAAACCATATCAAGTGATCAAATGGTGTCAGCCAAAGCATTTCGTAGTGTAGTGGCATCAACATCTGTCTTAATTCACATGTGCCAGTAGCATAAAGTGTTTTGTAGTGTGGTGGCGTCAGGTTGTTTTTTTTTTGGCAGAGTCTCTCTCTGTTGCTTAGGCTGGAGTGTAATGGAATGATCTTGGCTCACTGCAACCTCCATCCCGCATGTTCAAGCAATTCTCCTGCCCTTCCAAGTAGCTGTGATTATAGGCACAGACCACCACACCTGGCTATTTTTGTATTTTTAGTAGAGATGGGGTTTTGTCATGTTGGTCGGGCTGGTCTTGAACTCCTGACTTCGGGTGATCTGGCCACCTCGGCCTCCCAAAGTGCTGGGATTACAGGCATGAGCCACTGTGCCTAGCTTAATTTACATGTGGCTGCAGCAGCAAGCCAGCACGGTGGGGTGCACACTTGTTGGCTGCAGCAGGGTGTGGGCATTCACCACAGTGACAGAGGCAGCATGGCTTGGGGAGGGTGAAGGACCCCTGATGCTTACTGTGCACATGGTCCCACTGGTGGCCGTGTTGGTAGGGAGACAGGGCACTGGTAGGTGCAGGTCTGTTTGTGCTGTGAATCACAAGCAGGGGCGGTTGCTCAGCATAGGGGAGGGTCTGCTGTTCTCTGTGCCTAGTTTCACTCCTGTGGCTGTGTTTGTGCGGGGGAAGGGTGCTGGAGGGTGCAGTGTTGTATGGCTCTGTGCCCACCAAGGTTCCAACTGCAATGCCCGTCTTGTGAGAGGAGGGGGTACAAAGTGCACTTCCCCACTGAAGCAGTGGCAAGGCAGGGCGCATGCACAGGCACACTTGCGAGGCTAAGAAGGCAAAACCTGCGTGTGCAGACATGTGCCTGCAAAGTGATGCAGGTGGGAGGTGGGGGGTTGCTGAGTATCTGAGGGATGCTGCAGTGTGGAGAGGGAGCAGGCCAGCTGGTGCATGACCATGGCGGCTGCCTCGCTGGGGCTTTCTGCGGGTTAGGCACAGTTTGCCAGTGCAGGAGCTATGATGTGGGACCCAGGGCACCTGAGGTTCCCCAGCAGACGAAGGAGTGCTCAGGTCAGACCAGTTCTGTTTGGTGGGCAGACCACCCTGTAGAGTTTAGGTCCTATAGTTCCCCTAGGGCTAAAATCTCCCGTAGGAACAAGTCGAGCCTAGGGGGATGGGCGTCCTTGGCTGTGTTCTGTTACAGATGCTTCTGTACCAATCCCTTTGGCCTACACATCAGCTGTTGTGCTGGCCCCTACCACTTCTCTAAGCAGCTCTTTCTGCCAACTTGAGTGTCCATGGTGGTTGAGGGGTCTCCTCTGTCAGAATTCCTGAGGCCCGTGGTGAAAGCGGGTTGCTCCTTGCCAGTTCAACTCACCCATTCCCCCAGAGTTGTTGGGGTCTGGGAGTGAGTCCCAGTGCATGGCAATCCCATGCAGGGTTCTCAGCTTCCTCCCACTTCAGCCCAGCTTCTGTGTCTTTCTTCTGTCCACTCTCAGTACCTTCCCCCTGAAGATCTGTTAGGAGTGTGCCGGTCATCTCAGTCCCGCAGTGAAGGCTGTTCCACCTGGCTGTGTCTAGTATCTCTTGCCCAGCGAAGTCTTCATGCACAGTCTTTAAAAATTTGTTTATGTAGTTGAATTTATTTTGCATTATAATTAGGAAAGTTTTTCCCTCATCACTTGTGTTTCTTCTAGTACTTTTATCATTTCTCTTTTTTGAAAATTTTCTACATTTGAATCTCTGATCTTTTTAGAAGTATATTACTGTATAGATAGGCTAAAATTTGGATCAAATTTTAGACTTCCATTTTGTTGTATCTGCATATTGCCAATATCATCACACTGTTTTAACTATTATGATGTTTTTAGAATGTATACGTCAATAGCTTTCTTTTTTCCTGAAGTATGAATAATTATGAATTATTATTTTTCTCGCTCATGTGTATCTGATTAATCTTGATTATTATTCTTGCTCATGTAGTCTGTAGTTAATGGAATAATGGCCCAGCCTCTCAGTCCTCTGTCAGGATGATTCTAGGGCATCTTCCACTTCCTAGATAGTTCTGAACAGGCTTACATCCCAGTTGCCTACACTATTATTGTTCTCATTAACACCTGAATTATTGGCTGCTTTTCTCCCTTTTTGGTCCTACTTCCTCACTGTGCCTCCTACAGTTGCCTTCCAAATAAAGTACAAGTCTTTCCCTAGAGGTCTGCTTTTGGGAAATCCAAACTAAGAAAGAGTCATTTTTGGATTTTGACCTAGATGTAAAAGATATCAAACATTGTTACCCAAGTATGTTATATATTTGTGTGTGGTGGTAGAGAAAGAGAGGAGAAAGTAATGTCCTGTCCTAATTTAGCTGTTCAGATGTAAGGTTTTAGCTTCTTTTCCTGATTATTGCCCCATGGCCCGTATCTGTTCTTTATATTCTTTAGATTTGAAACAGTTCTGGAATGCTCTTGAGAAGAATGGATGTCATCTCCCAAGATTTGGGTTGAAGCGCCCTCTTATCTATTTTCTCCATTAATTCGATCTTATCTGTTTTATAGTTTCCAGGATTTTCTCAAGCTTTTCATATACTGCTGGCTTCCTCTCTTTCTTTCTTCAGTGTCTGGATGTATATGTATATATCTATATTGTTGAAGCAAAATTTATTTGACATATTTACTCAAGAAAATTTAAAAATACATTACTCATTAATGAAGGAGTCAGTAATTAGATCATTTGAGACAAATACAAAATAACCAGGAAGAAAATTAGCTTAGATACATTAAGTTTCTAAGTAGGCACAGACTGCTATTTCACTTCATATGGCCATAAAAATATCCCATGCTTATTAATGCTATGGAGGACTAAATTTGTGGAATGGATGAATTAGAGCTATTTTCTACTTGCCAGATGTCAGTCAGTAATTGGAAATAAAAAGTAACATATCTGAGAAGAAAATAAAATGTGAATGAATCTCTGACTAATAATTCAATATACTTAGCAACAGTTTTGGTCTTTTAAATCATCTGACAAAAGGCCAATTAGAACAGAGGCAACAATGAGAGGTCAGCACAATTAGGACTATTCACCACCCGCAAGCAAAGATGCTGACCATACAGTTGCATAATTCTGTTTGGAAACAAAATCTATCTCTCAATCTCCCTGTTATCTCTCTCCCTCCATTTCTTTGGTTTAGTGAGTCTGTTCACCCTGCCATTTTCTACACATAACATATAAAATTTTATATTCTACTGTTTTACCAAAAGTCATTTAGTAAATATTTCCTCTGATATTACGTATTTTTAATATTCATTAGTTTTAAAGACAAATAGTAATCCATACAGTGACTATATCATTGTTTATGTATTCACCTGCAAAGGTGTTTTTTGCACTTTGAAATTAATAAGTGACCTGTGAAGTGATATTTTGAAAGTATAAATATGCTATTCTTCAATAATTGTTCACCTATGACTTTATCATGCATTCATGAAACTGGCCTAAATCAGCTATTACTATGGGGGTTACAAACGTTTATGCTTTGTTTCTAACTACATTTATTAGTTGGTGTTCTTCTGTGGAGAAGAGCTTTCCTTTCCCCATTTTTATTTTAATTTCGTATTGGTATAGGTTCATGAATTAAAAAAAATTAATGTGTTATAATATATTCCAGTAATTATTTATTTTAATTATCAAGTTCTCATAAGCTTCCATTGCTTTTAAAAAACTCCTTTTACTTTAAAAGCCGGGCGCGGTGGCTCATGGCTGTAATCCCAGCACTTTGGGAGGCCAAGGTGGGTGGATCACAAGGTCAGGAGATCAAGACCATCCTGGCTAACGTGGTCAAACCCCGTCTGTACTAAAAATACAAAAAATAGCCTGGCGTGGTGGTGCACACCTGTAATCCCAGCTACTCAGGAGGCTGAAGTAGGAGAATCGCTTGGACCTGGGAGGCAGAGGTTGCAGTGAGCCGCAATCACACCACTGCACTCCAGCCTGGGTGACAGAGTGAGACTCTGTCTCAAAAAAAAAAAGTAAAAAAAAAAATGTATATTTAAGGCATGCAACATGATGTTTCGAATATATATACATAGTGACTTGAATACTACAGCCAAGCTAATCAACATATCCATCTTTTGACATACTTTATTTATTTATTTATTTTTGAGATAGAGTCTTGCTCTGTCCTCCAGGCTGGAGTGCAGTGTGCGATCTCGGCTCACTGCAACCTCTGCCTCCCATGTTTAAGTGATTCTTGTGCCTCAGCCACCTGAGTGGCTGGGATTACAGGTGCATGCCACCACTCCCAGCTAATTTTTGTAGAGACAGGGTTTTGCTATGTTGGTCCAGGTTGGTCTTGAACTCCTGGCCTCAAGAGATCCACCTGCCTTGGCTTCCCAAAGAGCTGGCATTACAGGTGTGAGCCACCATGCACAGTAAGTTACCTATTTTTTTTTTTCTTTTAAGACAGTGTGAATTCTTAAGACCTAGTCTCTTAGCAAATTCTAAGCATACAATACAGTATTATTAGCTGTAGTCTGTGTGCTGCATTTGAACTTACTCATTCTATGTAACTGAAACTTTGCACCCTTTGACAAGCATCTCCCCATTTCCTCCACCTCCTGCCCTTGATAACCACCATTTTATGCCGTTTCTAGTTTGAGTTTTTTTGATTCCACATATAAGTAGGATTATGCAGTGCTTTTCTTTCTGTGTCTGATTTATTTCACTTAACATGATGTTCTCCACGTTCATCCACATTTTCTCATATGGCAGAATTTCCTTCTTTTTAAAGATTAAATAGTATTCCATTTTGTGTGTGTGTATGTGTGTGTGAGAGATTTATTTATTTATTTATTTATTTATTTATTTATTTATTTATACATATGCTGACAGGCTGTTTTCATATTTTGGCTATTGTGAATAATGTGGTAATAAACATGGGAGTGCAGGTATATCTTCTTAATTTTTTATTTTTAATTTTTGTGAGTACATAGTAGTTGTATATATTTATATCTTTGAGATACTGATTTCACTTCCTTTGGATATATATGCGTAAGATAGATTGCTGGATTATATCTATTCTGGTCCTTTGTTCCTTTAACATTTGCAGTATTTTAAGTTTTTTTTTGGTTGTCTATTTGCTTAGGTATTGTGTACACTTAGCCTGTGGACTTTTGTTCCAACTCAGTAGATTTTTTCCAGTGAAACACAAAGGTAATTTTTTTCTGGTTAATAATTAGCAAGAAATTCTGCAGAGTGATAAAAAAATCAAATACTCAGTATTTCAGAAATAGATTAAATAGGTTACTTTTTTACTGGTAATGTGAAAGAATAATATAAAAACTTGATTTTCCTCAACAACATTACTTTCTTTTGTAAATGTGGTTTCTAGAAAGATGAAACAATTAAAATTTACAGGTTTTATTTTTTTCTTGTGTTTTTTGACTGAATCCCTAACTCTGCCCACACAACCTCAGGATGTAGGTAAGTAATTTATTTGTATATCAGCTAAAGAATGACCAGTTAGGATGTCTCTTTTGAAAATTTTGTTTTCTTTCAAGTTAATTCTTTACTTGCTTTTTTCACCCTCTCACTAATTTACATAGACTAACCAGTTATCCAAAATTAACCTTTTCAGAATTTTTATTTTGATGGTAATTTTTATATTACTAAGTCAATATGAAGAAACAGTTGTCGCATCTGAAAAATAATCAGCAGTCTATGACAGGACAGAAAGTGTTGCTGGGAGACACATTTGGATTTTAATATTGGTATTTTTTGCAAATATGTATAGTTTATGGTAACAGTGGAACAATAGATGTGAACTGGGATTTTTCTGGAACCTTCGGTTGTCCAACATATTTCCCAACTATATCTTTAGGGAATGCAGAACCTACTTCCTCCTTCAAATGTACAGTTTGAACATCCCTCCTGAGCCTGGCCAAGGCCATCTCAGTCTGGAGGAAAGGATGACTTTTTATATTTCTTCCATCCAAAGGGGAAATATTTTGAACCTCATCTGTCTAGAGGAGGTGTCTTTTTCTAATCCTTTTGGCCTAGAAGGAGCTCCTTTCTTTGACTTGAACAAACATGCCTTAAGTTTGGCAGTGGCCCTGAAGGCATGGATTGCGCCTTACTCAATTTGATATGCCCTTACAATACCAGCTAGTGAGACAGGCTTGAAGAGTGGTCATTTTTGAGTTTTCCTGCTCCTTTTCCCTTGTAACAACCTGTTTCAAAATCTTGATTTTTTGCCTTTTTAATATCTTTTGTATCTATATTTTCCTTTTCATTTCCCTTACTCCTACCAAAATTTAGATCTTGTTGGTTTCTCAATGTGACAGTTGCAAAGTCTCCTATAGCCTTCTTACTTTGTCCCATCCACCCTTCTTTTGCCCATTTATTTGACACATAGTTCTTTCTTACCTTTTTTATTTGTCAGGCACTGTGGAAAATTCCATGACATTAGATATACCACTACCTGACTCGTATTTCTTCGTGTATAGAAATGATCAGATTATTATCCTATATAAACATTTTCCAGGGCTTTCCACGTCTTCCAAATGAAGCCCACACTCCTCAGCTTTATATGCAAGACTCCTATAATCTGGACCCACGTCTTTTCTATCTTAGGTCCCTATTCATCTTTGTGACCCACTTTCTCATAAAAACAGATTGACTTTCCCTAAATACTTCTCAAGATTTATTACCTTAATGCTTTTACTCACATCATTCTCTCTCCACACAGACAGACAAGGTTTTTCATTTTTCTGTTATTCGAATCTCTTACATTTACTCATGTTCAACTCATATGTCACTCTTCCTATAATCCTTTTATTTCTTTCTTTCTCACCCAGGATTCATAAAGCAGTCCCAAATTAATCACATTCTAAATTAAATTATTGTCACATGCACAAGTAACTTTGCTTAGGAACCTAATGTCAAGGGGAGATATCTTAGTCATTGTTAATTGCTTCATAGGGTCCAGCACAACACTTTGCAAAAAATAAATGTAGTTTATGTGAACAAACATAAATATGCTCCAATTAGCATATGCTCATTGGGAGAGAATCCATAATTTTAGGTGGATCTGGAGATGACCTACATAGCTATGACTGATTAGTGCTATAAACTATACTGACCACCAGCATGCTACAGTATCTCTCATCAGGCTCTGTTACGGCATTGTATCACCCATTAGTTAATCTTTTTATCACTTCTCTAGTCATAAATGATAGACATTTAGGATGATAATGTATTTGACATTTGTATGTGGGGAGCCGTCAATGGCAAATTTAAAGTCTAGTCAGATTAAGATTTATTTAGTTGAATTCAATTTAGTAAATATTTCTTGAACACATAATCACAAGTGATTAAGGTTTCCTATTTTGTTCATATGACTTACTTGTTTCTTGTTAAATATGCAAAACTATCTCCTGTCATCAGTGGTCTATTTTGTATTTTATACACTTAAATGTCATGTATAGTTATTTATTTGAAAAATAGAAAACCATGTTATGTAATACCCTAAATATTCTTGCTTTTCAGATAACTTCAGTAGCACTCAAAAATTTATAGAAGAGAATCTTGAATACATGTGAGTTGTGCTAAGTACTTTTTGATGATGATTTTTAAAATAATGATATATTTTGGAAATGTTAATGCTTCTCAAAAGTAATTTAACTAAACAGAAACAGTATCCAAGAAGACAGCTTTAATTATAAAATTCAGGCAAAGCCTGAAGTTGTAAAATTTATAGCTGTTACAATAGATAACTTCTTGAGGCCAGTCAGGATGTTCCTGTGACTTTTTGTTGGCCATACATGGAAACTCTGCAACTGATCTTTGTATACCCCATGTGAACTCTTGCAGCACCATCATTGCATTTGCTCAGTATGTTCAGGAAGCAACCTTTGAAGAAATGGAAAAACTAGTGAAAGACATGGTAGAATACAAAGATAGATGTATGGCTGACAAGACACTCCCAGAGTGTTCAAAATTACCTGTAAGTAAATTGCATGTGTTTCTTTTCCTTTTTCCTTTTCTTTCTTCTCCTCCTCCTCCTCTTCCTCCTCCTCCTCCTCTTCTTCTTCTTCTTCTTCTTCTTCTTCTTCTTCTTCTTCTTCTTCTTCTTCTTCTTCTTCTTCTTCTTCTTCTTCTTCTTCTTCTTCTCCTTCTCATCTCCTCCTCCTCCTCCCTCCTCCTCCTCCTCCTCCTCCTTCTTCTTCTTCTCCTCCTTCTTCTTCTTCTTCTTCTTCCTCCTTCTTTTTTTTGAGACAGAGTCTCACTCTGTCACCCAGACTGGAGTGCAGTGGGGTAATCTTGGTGCACTGCAACTTCTGCCTCCTGGTTCAAGCAATTCTCATGCCCCAGCCTCCCGAGTAGCTGAGATCACAGGCGTGTACCACCAAGCCCAGCTAATTTTTTTTTTTTTTGTATTTTTAGTAGACACGGGGTTTTGCATGTTGCCAGGCTGGTCTCAAACTCCTGACCCCAAGTGATCCTCCCACCTTGGCCTCCCAAAGTATTGGGATTGCAGACGTGAGCCACCATGCCCAGCTAACTGCTTGTGTTTCTTAAACACACAAGATTATTTGCCCAACACTGCAATAATTTCTGGCTTGAAAATATGAAATGAAAGATATTCTGCACACAGCATTTTCATTTTGCTTAATTTTGATGTTTAGAACAAGGTACTTTCCTCGGGAAAGATAATAATTCTGTATTTTGATGCACAGAAGGAGCTTGCTGTTTATTTGCAGTATGTATACAGTATGCCCTATATATCCAGGCAGAGGAGGAAGTCATAGCCTGAAAATTTACATGAAAGTACACAGCTACCTTCCTTAGCTGCCTCTCTTAATATGTATTCTATTGTGACATCCCTTTTCTGGGCCTCCTCCAAGAAGAGTCACCATCTGCATCTCCAAAAAACTACTACTAAACACCACTTCTAAACACTCTACCAATACATTAACATACCAGCATGTCATCACCTTGGGAGATGAGTAGAAAATCCTGGTGGAAGGGAAATGTAGGCAGCAAGGGAAGAGTAAGAGGTTAAAGTGTCTTTTGATAGATAGAGGGACAAAGATTCTGAAAGTGCAAGATGGTTGTCAAGGGTTTGGGTAAAGATGCTTTGATTTGGCACACCTGTACTCCCAGCTGTTTAGGACACTTTGGCTGGAGGACCGCTTGAGCCCAGGAGTTCAAATCTAGCCTGCACAGCATATCAAGACCCATTCCAAAGAAGAAGAAGGAAAAGGAGAAGAAGAAGAAGAAATAGAAGAAGAAGAAGAAGAAATAGAAGAAGAAGAAGAAGAAGAAGAAGAAGAAGAAGAAGAAGAAGAAGAAGAAGAAGAAGAAGAAGAAGAAGAAGAAGAAGAAGGAGGAGGAGGAGGAGGAGGAGGAGGAGAGGAGGAGGAGGAGGAGAGGAGGAGGAGGAGAAGAGGAGGAGGAGGAGAGGAGGAGGAGGAGGAGGGAGAAGAGAAAGGGGGAGGGCAAGGGGAAGGGGAAGGGGAAGAGGAAGGAGAGGAGCAGGAGAAAGAGCAGGAGAAAGAGAAGAAGCTCTGTTGGTAATGGTGGGAAAATTATTCATTGTGTTTTCTTAGCGAGTACAGAAGCTTTACTTTACCATGACTAAAAATTGTCCTTTTCTTCTCTATTGTATAGAATAATTTTTTACAGGAAAAAATGTGTGCTATGGAGGGGTTGCCACAAAAGCATAATTTTTCACACTGCTGCAGTAAGGTTGGTGCTGAAAGAAGACTCTGTTTCTTCTATAACAAGAAAGCTGATGTGGGATTTCTGCCTCCTTTCCCTACCCTGGATCCTGAAGAGAAATGCCAGTCTTATGAAAGTAACAGAGAATCCCTTCTAAATCAGTAAGTTTAATCTTAGTAAAAAAATGATCCAATTGAAGAATTAGTCTTAGGCTGAATCTAATACCTATCTCAAATAAATATAGCTGGGTTCATTAATTTATTTATTGATTGTTTCATTCATTCAAAACACACTGTGTCAGATACTGTGCTCGTTGTTTAGGATATAACTATGATCAAGATATGGACCCTGCTTACAAGACCCTTATATTAATGAATTGTATCTTCTAATTAGCAAGTCCTAGAGGAGAGGTGTGTGCCTAGTGTTAAATTGGTAGGATGCACAGTGGAGGAAATAATAGACTCTTCCCAAGGGGAAGTTGCAGTTTTCACCTCAGGCAGACATTCAATTATGGGATGTTTAGCAAAACATCTGTTTTTAATATAGTGCAGTCATTGCAGAAGCAATGACTTTTTCTGGAAGGTTGGTATGCTCCTTGAAATCTAAATCTAAATCACAAGTTTATCTGAACAAAAGTAAACAGGACCCCTGAATCTCAGATAGAGTGTGTATAGATAGCTGTTCTTTGAACATGGAAGAGAGAACTGCTGACCAGCTGGTAGCATGTGGATGGAAGGAGAATAGCCACAGCTCAGTGTTTGGGATTAGAATTGCAATCATCATTTCTACTTTGGAGTTAGCAACTTCAATAAGGACTTCAAAAGACTCTTATTGGGAACTGGATAATGCTGCCTTATGTTGAAGTTTTCTATAACTGGAAATCTTTCTTCCTTTTACCTTGTTTTACAACTTGCTCTTCTTGTCTCTTTCTGTTTTTTCGTTTCCTTCTCATCTTACCCTCCCTTCACTTCCCTTGTCTACATTCATTGCTTTCCTGTTTCTTCCCTTGCCCTTCTTCTCTCTCTTTTTCATTTCTTAAATAGTTTTTTATATGAAGTTGCCAGAAGGAACCCGTTTGTCTTCGCCCCTACACTTCTAACTGTTGCTGCTCATTTTGAGGAGGTGGCTAAATCATGTTGTGAAGAACAAAACAAAGTCAACTGCTTTCAAACAAGGGTGGGTATAGCATTTATTTCATGAAGAGGGTAAGAAATCACTCAATACCACAGGTCCAGACCCTGACTTATATTATAGCAAAAGGCTTGCTTACCATATATGATGTTCTCTTGTCACATTCAGTGATTTTCAAACCATTGGTCACCAGGTTCTGATCTAAATATTCTCTTTACCTGAGACTCCCGAAAGACAGTCAGTCATTTCCAGGTTCTCTCTTGCTTTGTTTTCTTTGTAAATTGGAAGGAAGCCTTGGTGAGTGAATGTCAAGGGTGAAGGATGACATTTTATCTTTTATCTTTGACAATTTGTAGTCTGTTGACTACAAATAACATGGAATAATCTCAATAGAGATGGCCAAGCTCACAGCATGCTGCCCCACCAAGGGAGCACTATGCACGTTTTTACCAAGTGCAATTAATCATCAGGAAGACTGGTCCTACCTTTATGATGTGCCGTAAGTGCATATTTCTTTTAATAATGTATTTACTGAAATAAAAATCCGTAGATTTTCTGTCTCTGAACAAATTTTGTAATAGTTTGAATGAAATGTGACTAAAAAATAAGGGAATAGTGAGATTTTGCTATTGTTTCAAAAGAATTTTCTCTTTCTTCTTCAGGCAATACCTGTCATACAATATTTAAAAGCATTTTCTTCTTATCAAAAACATGTCTGTGGGGCACTTTTGAAATTTGGAACCAAAGTTGTACACTTTATGTGAGTTTTACACTATATATCTTGTCTCTGCTTGCATTTGTACCCAGGGGCTTTGGGGTGAGTCTGAGCCTATTTGGATAGCTCAGGACCAGGACATTAGGTCGAGATGAGAGAAGTTTTGGGAGGTGGAGAGACCCAAAAGAGAATAGTGGCTGTATCTGAGACATATTTAGGCTAATTGGGAATCTGAACTGCTCTGGGAGTTTCAAACCAGGGTTTCAAAAGCCACAAGTACTTTAGAAATAATTCATCCCTTGGTCTTTGACTTTAACAATGAGGAGACAGCCTTGCAAAGATAAATTTTATCTCTAGTGCTCACCCTAATCAATTATTAATGGGGGCTAAGGCAATATCTTGAGAAAAATTTTGAGATTTCAAGTGGATCAGCAGGAAAGAGTTCTGTCATGAATTATCTATGCCTGCCATGAATTTACAATAGGAAGTGGTGGCCTTACACAGCATGTCTTGCTATAATAATTATGGAAGATAGCACACCTCTCAGGTTTTTTTTGCTCACATCCAGGACTTTGGGGTTCTTAAAATATCACTCTAAGATTTTCAAAGTGATCATGTGGGCTGTGCACCAACTATTTGATAAAGACTTCTATAAAAACAACAACAACAACAACAACAATGGTGGCAATACTTTTTGGAGCTATTCATATCATATTAGCAAATTAGTCCCACTTGTTCTACTTGCTGTTCAAATTATTTTTGTGGTTTATCAATTCTGTTTCCAGATATATTGCGGTACTCAGTCAAAAATTCCCCAAGATTGAATTTAAGGAGCTTATTTCTCTCGTAGAAGATATTTCTTCCAACTATGAAGGATGCTGTGAAGGGGATGTTGTGCAGTGCATCCGTGACACGGTAAATATTCTCTAAAACCAAGTTAAAATAGTGATTTTTGGCAACTATTTTTTTTTTTTTTATTCTCAAGTTGCCCTGATGTGTGGTTACTTTGCCCCAGTGAAATCAGAATGTAATTTTACTTTTGAATGACAACATAAAATGAAATATAAATTTTTTTTATAAACAAACCTTTGGGATTTTTTATATTTGGAATTTTTAAAGATTACTCAGCAGATTGTATATTGGATGGCTAAATGTCTTGATGTAAAACTTCAGGAATTTCAAATTTTTCAAAGTTCATTTAGTCCAGATTGAAGTTTTCTCTTACATTATAAATCCTCTTTTAGAGAGGTTAGAAACAAATAGTAAAGTTCAAGGAATGACTAGTTATCATTATGTTTTTAAGAGCTGATTTCCCTGAGCTTCCTTAGGCTATTCAGGTATAGTCTTTCCAAATAAGCGGATACATTAATTTAACTTTTCCCTTTCTCTTTCGGTTTCCTTTTCCTACCTTCTTCCTTCCCTTTTCCTGTCCCCTCCTTTTCCCCTTTCCTTTCCTTCCACTTTCCGTTTCCTTTCCTGCCTTTAACTGACAATTAAAAATTGTATATTCTCATGGTATACATGATATATATATGTGTGTACTATATATATCATGATATATATGCGTATATATTAATGTATACATACACACACATTGTGGAATGTCTAAATCCAACTATTTAAGATATGCATTACCTCACATACTTTTTTTTTGTGGTGAGAATACTCTAAATCTTAGCAATTTTAAAGTACTCAATATAGTGGTATGAAGTCATCATTGAGTCACTATGATGTACAAGAGATCTCTTGAATATATTCCTTCTGTCTAAATGAAATTTTGCGGCCTTTAACCAACATTTCCCCAATCCCCAGCCTCTGGAAACCTTTAAACTGAATTTCCAAGGAAAAGTATTGGTATGAATATTGTTGGCATAGTTTGAATTGTTCATGCATTCTGTTTTCACTCATAAGTGGGAGCTGAACAATGACAACACATGGACACAGGGAGGGGAACAACACACACTGGGGCATGTTGGGTTGAGGTTGGGTGGTGAAGGGAGAGCATCAAAATAGCTCATGCATGCGGGGCTTCAAACCTAGGTGACGAGTTGATAAGTGCAGCAACCCACCATGGCACACGTATACCTATGTAACAAGCCTGCACATTCTGAACATCTGTACATGTATCCTGGAACTTAAAGTGAAAAAAAAATTGTTCATGCATTCAAAGGTAATATAATTTTATTAAAAAAAAACTGAGTATGATAGATTGCACCTGTAATTGCAGCCACTCAGGACTCAAGAAGCTAAGGAGGGAGGCTTGCTTGAGTCAGGAGTTCGAGGATACAGTACAGTGAGCTATAATTCCAACACCCTTGGCAATAGAATGAGACCTTATTTAAAAAAAAAAAAAAAAAAAGAAAGAAAGAAAAAGAAAGAAAAGAAAGAAAGAAAGGAAGGAAGGAAAAAGGAAAGAAAGAAAGAAAGATTAGACTTTTAGGCTCACAGTGACGATAGCATGTCAATTCAATAACTTGAATTTTAGGGTATTGAGAAATGTTTATTTCAAGCAACGGACAACAGATGTTCCCAATAATTATTTTTGTTCCTAACTGTACCTAAGTTAAAGCAATCTCTTTTATGCTTTATTTTTGTATTGCTTGATTGTTCATGGTGATGTAGGTTTTATAATGTGAAATCTAAGATACTGAATTCAGACATAATTATAGGTTTTCTGTGAAATTTGAGACTGAGATTAAGGGATTATGTCTCAAATTTCCTTCTTTTTAATGTCTTTCTGGAGAAATAAGAGGAACTGAATTACAGTTAACTGAAAATAGAAGTAACTTCTCAGAGAATAAGAGATACTCTGCCTAGAACAATGATGGCATCACATGAGATGTAAATGTCTTTTTGAAGATTGGCTTCCTGGTTCTGTGTGGTTTGTTAGAAACGTGGTGCCAATGCCCATTTTATTTTTTACCTCAGTCCTGAGCTTCATCTTATTCCTTATCCTCCATGTTCACCAGAAGATTCCAGTCAGTGGAAATAGCTTGAGTAAAGTCATAAAGGCCTGAAATAGTCTAGTGTGTTGCTGTAACTCAACATAATTCAAGTGGGACTGCAACAGAGAGTGGAAATAATGTGCAGTCTCATTCGAGAGTCTGGAAGGGCCCAGATCAGCTTTTTAAAATTATTCAACTAATGTGTAAATAAGATAACCCCACCCCCTCTCTAATTTCCAACTCTTATGTAGAGGTTAGAACTGGGGCAAAGGGTAGGGATGGGGACACAGTAAAGTTTTCTATTTGAGCGGTATTTGCTAACTTGAACAGCTTCAAATGAATGATATCCATTAGAAAATGATATCCATTAGAAAATGATACCATGAGTGGAATAGCTTCTTATATTTGATGAATCGTCTTCTGGTAGTTGCTGCAGTTCATTCGCTTGTCATTCTTTCATTCACTTATCAAATATTTACTGAGTTTTTGCCATGTGCTTGGCCACAAGGGAAGACCAGGATTATAGGTATTATAGTAACATGTCTTTGGTGGTCTCCACTGAAAGCACAGGTGGACTCTTATGGAAAAGAAACAACATTTAGAATATAAGATGTCAATATATCAGTATAGGAATGTTATTTAAAAGACTAATGCTTAATAATGGATGTGAACCTATAGTAGAGCCTATTTTTAAATAATTATATCATCTTAAATCCTGAGAAGTTTTGATGTAAAACTTCATGTGCATTATGTAAATCCAAAATTTAATTTAAATAAATATTGTCTATCAAATTAATTGATGAAGTGATTCCAGATGCTGTGATCATGACTGGTTTTGCATGCCATCATTCCATAATGGAAGAAAACCCAGCCTTGAAGAAATTTTGAAAGTAAAATAATCTCTCATTCTTATTTGGTACAGAGCAAGGTTATGAACCATATTTGTTCAAAACAAGATTCTATCTCCAGCAAAATCAAAGAGTGCTGTGAAAAGAAAATACCAGAGCGTGGCCAGTGCATAATTAACTCAAATAAAGATGATAGACCAAAGGATTTATCTCTAAGAGAAGCAAAATTTACTGACAGTGAAAATGTGTGTCAAGAACGAGATGCTGACCCAGACATCTTCTTTGCGAAGTAATATAACTCTTTATTGAATTTATAAGGAAAACAGAAAGAAACTTGTAAGATTTGACTTATGTTGCTAATTTAGGTGGAAGGACATGGTACCATTTATTTCACTAGGTATCATATAATTTTTAAAAAATCCTGTGTATAGACTATAGTTTTCAGATAATTTTAAGAAAAAAGACTGTATTATTAAAATAATGGCTAGCGTTTGTTGAGCAGTTAATATGTGCCAGGCATGGCACTATATACCCCATACAGATTAACTATCTTAATTCTTACAGCAATCATGCAAAATAAGTACAATTTCTCCCAGTTTTTCAAATGAGCAAGCTGAGATACAATGAAGTGAATTGTTCAGATTCACAACTAAAAAGTGACAGAGTAAGAATTTGACTCCAGGAAGCCTGGCCTAACAAGTTGTAGGCTTAACTGCTATACTATGCCACCTACAACTCTTAAGGGGAAGACTAGTGAACTTGGAGCCACAGGGACTATATTTCAGTTCTGGTTGAGTCGCTGGGAGAAGTTAACCTTTCTGAGCTTTTTTTTGGTCATGTATAAAATTCATATAAGAATACTAATTCATCTGTAATCCCAGCTACTCGGGAGGCTGAGGCAGAGAATTGCTTGAACCTGGGAGGCAGAGGTTGCTGTGAGCCGAGATCACGCCACTGCACTCTGCACTCCAGCCTGGGCGACAGAGTGAGACTGTCTAAAAAAAAAAAAATTTATTAATTTGAAGTTTATTAGTAATGTAATATAATCCAGGGACTTCACTGGTTTTTTTTTTTTTTTTTTTTTTTTTTTTTTTTATCCCCAGGAAGCCTTCATCTATAGAGAGTATAAAGTGAGAAGAGACAGACATAAATAAATAAGTGTGAAAAATGTTCTTTTATTTCTGATAGCATCCTGTTCTAGGTAATGCAGGGGAACAGAAGAAGAAATGGTCAGTTGTATATGGGGACCGTGGAATGGCTTGATAGGGAAGTAGTACTTGAAGAAATTTTGGTAATCTAAATAGAGAAGGTAAAGCATGAATTAAAAATATAATGGTTTGGTGTAAATTGCTGTGAGTAGGGCATCTGCAGTGAGAGACCAGCACGGTGAGAGGTAGGTGGGGCCAGATTATGCAGGCATGCTAAGAAATGGGATGCCACTGAATGGTTTTCATGAAAGAATAAGGAAGGAAAAAATCACTTTCAGTTTTTAGACACTTCATCTGGAGAAAATCCCAGTTTGGGACTTGGATAACTGGGTAGGTAGTTTTCCCATTCAACATGAAAAAGCAGCAGGTTTTGTGAGAAAGGTAATATGTTTAAGAATGAGCACATTGACTTTGAGGTGCCAGTAGAATAACTAATTGGGACTATCAGGAGATAATTTTGTATGTGAACCTGTAGCTCTAGAAGGGAATCTGGCTTGAAATCTCGGACATAACAACAGCTAATGTTTACTGAATACTTACTAAATTTTAAGTGTTTCTCATCTACTAACCAACCAAATTTTCAAAGCAACCCTCTGAGGTTAGTATACTTTTATAATCTTTATTTTTCAGGTAATAAAACAGGCACAGAGAGGTTAAGTAACTTACCCAAAGTCACACATGTGGTGCAGCCAGGATTCAAGTTCAGGCAGTGTGGCTCCAAATTCCTGGTCTTATAACTACTGTCCTCTATGGCTTCTCATGGTTGTGGATATTACATCAAATTCAATTAAACAAAATGATAGATTATATCTGACATATGTGTTTGATAGATAAAAGCCATTTTTATAATCATTACTATTATACATAAAAAGTGTTTGAAACATGGGAAGAAATGATAGAGTAACAGTGAGCACGCCAAGTCAGAGTCCTCACTGTTTCAAGGTAGAATCTTTCTGGATGTGAACATTTCAGGCAAGTCCTCAGTGGCTTCTCCAGTCTAGAGTAAGCTTCCAGGGATTTTTCTTCGCAGCATTCTGAGACATGTTTTTAGTTGTGTGTGTGTGTGTGTGTGTGCGTGTGTGTGTGTGTGTGTGTCTCCCCCCGAGAAGAAGTCCATGGCTTACATGAGATATTAAGAGGAGCCCTGATTCTCTGAAGGTTAAGCACCACTGCCATGGGATATGGGAATATATCTCACAAATGGAATTGGAAAAGCAAATGGGAAGCTGGAGAGATGGTGTCAGAAAAATCAAGATTAATCAAGAAGGTCAAATCCTGAAAAAAATGTGGGGGAGGGGATGAAAAGAGTTACCTGGTCATGAAAAACTAGTGAGGTATTGCTCTTACAAAACATGAAAGATCTTAACTTGCTGTGAATGAATAGATGAGATTCTTTTTTATGAAGACTATAAATAGCCCAGCTGAGGCACTTAGAAATGACTTCTCTTTTTTGAGAAAAGTTAGCTTGGTTAAAAAAAAGAATGGAGTAATGGGACTTAGGGTCAAATTTTATATTTGCCATTAACAGGAAGGTGCTTAACCAGTTTGTGATTTAGTTTCTTCAGCTGTAAAATAGTATGCATCTTGAGGACTAAGTGAAGTGAAATGAGAAAGTGTTTATAAAGTTCAGGAAGCACATCTATATCTGTCATGCCCAAAGTTTGATCCAGTGCCTAGCACCTACTAAGGGCTTAATAACTGTTAGCCTTGTTCCTCTCTTTCTTCCCAAATCACACACACCTATGCTCTTGAAGTCTTTGACAGAGGATTTGGAAGCCACTGCCGGTGATTTGGAGCTGAAGGGGTAAACAATCCCATATTTGGCAAGCGACAGGATGGAGTAATGGGCAAAGCTTCCTCCCTGTCTCTCACGAAGACCACATTGTGGGTGGGAAGGAAGCCATATTCCCAGCATCCCAAGTTGGAAATCTGAATGCATTTTCAAACATAATTCTATGCAATATGTATTTTTTAAAGTATATTCACAATATATTCTTTCTGATGTTTTATGGATTAAATCATTCCAATAATTAGTTCCAAATAACTCTACTAATTCTCTCTTCTCAAAAAACATTGTTAATCTAAAATGTACCATGGAAGATAACTTTTGTAAAATGATCTTCTATAGCCACAATGTCCTATTAAATTACTCTGTGACCAAGCCAGAGGAGAAAATTAGCTTTTGAAAGCAGAGGCAGTATTAGATCTGACTGGATTACAAAATAGTGGAATTGGGTTTTTTGCTCTTTCTCTAATTTCTAACATACAAAATTTTACACATTGCAGGTTTACTTTTGAATACTCAAGGAGACATCCAGACCTGTCTATACCAGGGCTTTTAAGAATTGTTCAAATATACAAAGATCTCCTGAGAAATTGCTGCAACACAGAAAACCCTCCAGGTTGTTACCGTTACGCGGTAGGTTCCATCGTTGTAGGTTCAGAAAATCAAAACAGAACAACTATAAAACACTTAAAAATTGATATCAGAATTTTGCTCCAGTCTAGGGGGTAGAAAATGTGATTGGTTAATCTGAGTCTACCATAGACTCAGCCTAAGAAGATCATTGGGAAGGCCAATGTCATCAATTTGGCTGATGCATAATGTTTTGGACTACTAATCCAACGTGTTAATTCAAAAAATTCTTCCCAGTAAACATTTTAAATTTACATTTTTATTTATGTATTCTGTATTTTATTAAGCCATATTGGATATTACATGATTTCAAAAGTAATGATTGTTGTAGATGACTAAGAAAGTATTCTGTATTTTATTAAGCCATATTGGATTCTTTATGATTTCAAAAGTAATGATTGATTGTTGTTGATTATCAGGAAAGCACCAAAGGTTACAAAAAACCCTTTTCTGATTCTCCCACCAGGAAATAGCTATAATTAACATTTTTATTCAATGCTTCAGTACATATACGTATATATACGTGTATTTTTAAAAAATTGGCATAATTTCTAGAAAATGTTTGGATGCTTTTTTTATTTGGTATCATAGGAAACTTTTTTGTTGTTTTTGTTGTTATAAATTGGGCTTCCTTGGTTTCCTGCTATTGCCACAAAGTGAGAGGCTGTTGGAGGTTTTAAGTTCCAAATCTAAACAATGAAAAAATCATAAAGAGCAACATGATTTAAAATGTTCTGTAACAACACTTACTAGCTAGGGCATTCGGGGTAAGTAACTTAATTTCACAAGGCCAGTTGCCTTTATTTAAAAATGGAGATAACAACTGCTCTGGCCACTTCAGTGAGAATTGAATGTTATTATGTCAACGTACATTTTAAATTCTATTTTGTTATTTGGAAGACTCTGAAATATGTATAAGCTGATAATAAAAAATTTGGACTTTTAAATTTAGCAAGAAATTTATATATATATATATATATATAAAACTAAAGATATATATATATATATAACTAAAGAAATTAAGTTCTTGCACACACATGTAAAAAGTGCCCTGAATAATAATGAGAGTTTGAAAATACCATAGAAATAAGAAATGCTATTCTACACATTGTTGTAAAGCTTATGGTTAAATTTTAGATAAAATATTTGTAACCATGATTATTCTTATTTTCAGGAAGACAAATTCAATGAGACAACTGAGAAAAGTCTTAAGATGGTACAACAAGAATGTAAACATTTCCAGAATTTGGGGAAGGATGGTTTGACATACCAGTAGGTTGTCTGCACAAGTGGGCTAACGCTTGCCACTAGAATTAAACACATAATCCCTCAAAGCGTAAAAAAGTTACCTCTCAAGTTTTTCAATTATAGTCAATTCATAAACTCTTGGGAGAATTTTTTTTTTTTGAAGTCAAGAATGCCTATTGAACTGTCACATTAATCTTTTATCAGAAGTGAAGCTAAAAGAAATACAGGATTCTGGAGACATTGATTCTCTAATGCTTTCGTTTCTGTTTGACATTGGCTTTCTCACTGTCAATCTAGAATCCCTGGATTCTCACCCATTTGAAAGTGGGGTGTTGCATATTTCAGGTTGTTACAGTTTCTTTGGGGAAGAGATGGTTTGCCTTGCCTTGCCTTAAGGCTATCTTCACTGAGTTTATAGAAATAACTCTGGATGTGCTTAACACTTTAATATTTAGTTTTTTAGTGCTCTTGTGAGCATTTGTGAATAATATGCAGTTTGGGTTTTTTTCAATTATTATGCCAATGTATTTTATTATCATTATTGTTATTGTTATTATTATTATTACCATATATTTTTGTGACAGGGTCTCTCTGTCACCCAGGCTGGAGTGCAGTGGTGTGATCCAGCTCACTGCAATCTCTGCCTCACAACTCAAGTGATCCTCCCATGTCAGCCTCCCAAATAGCTAGGGCTACAGACGCGAGCCACCATGCCTGGCTGATGTTTGTATTTTTTGGTAGAGACGGGGTTTTGCCATGTTGCACAGGCTGGTCTTGAACTTCTGAGCTCAAGCAATCCAACCCTTGGGAATTGCTGGGATTACAGGTGTGAGCCACTGCACCTGGCCTCATGCTAATGTATTATTTATTGAAACTAAACATCTTTAAATCAAAATAAGACACAGTTAAAAAAATCTGACTTTACTATTTCTACAATTTGGTGTTAGCTGACAATTCAAACTTAGTTCATTAAAAATCTTAGTTTCCTTCATCTCAGGTTATCCTTTTACAATATATATTGATTAAATTTTTTCTTTAAAATATTTTATAATGATACAAATGATTTTAAGGAGGATTTTAGATACTAGCCAATGTATTTGCTGTCAAGGAGCTCCTATACTCAAAGATAACACAGGGAGGCAAATCTAAGAGTTTCTGAGACATCCATGAAATTAGAAAAGCAGCTAAAATAGATATAGGGAGCAGGGTGCAGAAAAACAGGAAGTGAAGACATATTTCTCTATTTTACAAGAGAGCTAAGGTTCATGTTGCACCTATATTGGTTGTCCCTAGCCTTGAAGGGTCTGGGCTTCAGCAATAATTCAAGGCAAAATGGGTATCTGCTTTCGTTCAGAACCAAATAGACAAATGTTCTTTCAGGTACCTTATCAGACTCACGAAGATAGCTCCCCAGCTCTCCTCTGAAGAACTGGTCTCTCTTGGCAAGAAAATGGTGACAGCTTTCACTACTTGCTGCACACTGAGTGAAGAGTTTGCCTGTGTTGATAATTTGGTGAGCATGGCCTCTGTACCAGACTATTCTTTAAAAAAAAAAAAAAAAAAGAATATTTGCACTCGTTGATTTACCATGATTATCCATATTCATTTCTTCATTGTTTTTAATATTGTTAAGCATAAATTGTCAAGTTTTCCTTTTGGCTCACTTTGTAAAAACCCTAAGAAGTAAAAGAGAATGCCTTAAATATTTTTGGAGAGTGCTTCAAAGTATCTTTCTTATTTCTTCATTGTATTAGAAGGGATTTGTTAGGACAAATGATTTAGGAATCATAATATTGTTTCAAAGAGATACAGGAAAATTTATAATTTTAAGTAAGGTTACAGATTCTTCCTCTTGGCCCAATTGCTTCATCCAGCAACCAGGCATTGAATACATATCTTTAGGGCTGGGGTGGAGAGTACCTTGAGGGAGATTCCGGGAGGGGAAGAAACTCAAGGATTACAGTATTTGATTGTCCCTTTCAGTTGGCTGTTTGCAGCTGTCTGTTTGCAATTGAAAGTTTGTTTATATGTTACCAAGAAATTAATTTGTAGGCATCTGAATTGTTATGGCTTGGATTTTGGTCATAATGCCATTTAGGACCCCATTTTCTACTTTTATTTGTGCATAGTGATATGTCATGAGTGCGTGTGTTTTATGAGTGAGGTTAACAGTGATCTTAGAATGATCTAACTATTCATCTAACCATATTTTTAGAAATTCCATCCGAGTTTTAAGATCATATCTGAGTTGCAACTCTTGTTGGTACAGGCAGATTTAGTTCTTGGAGAGTTATGTGGAGTAAATGAAAATCGAACTATCAACCCTGCTGTGGACCACTGTTGTAAAACAAACTTTGCCTTCAGAAGGCCCTGCTTTGAGAGTTTGAAAGCTGATAAAACATATGTGCCTCCACGTTTCTCTCAAGATTTATTTACCTTTCATGCAGACATGTGTCAATCTCAGAATGAGGAGCTTCAGAGGAAGACAGACAGGTACAAACAATCCCTTCCATTCCTGTTTTTCTTCAGTTTGCAGACACACCATGTAGTAGTGAGAAGGTTTATGTAGTGGATATGTGTTTTTCATATTACTATCCTGTTCCTTCCACCAAATTGTCCAGTCTCTTCTATTTGGAAAAATACCAGTGCATTGTTTTTTTTTTTTGGCCATTGTTCTTATCTAGCTTGTCTTTTCATTTGAAAGAGACTTGGAGTGTCCAAGTCTAACATCACCTTTAAAAAGGTTACAGCAGCCAGCCAAAAGGTTCATAGACTGGCTGATAATGAATTTCATTTCCTTGAGAGAATGTCCGGAGAATATCACTTAATGTTTACAAAGGAGAAGCCCAAAGGGACAGGAAGTTTACTTTCATTTTCTCAACAAATGCTTTAAAATGCCAAGAAATTAAACTTAGTTTTCTGGATTCAGACAGCGTCTACCTAATGTGTAGTGGAGACTACACAATATACAGCTACCAAATACGAGGAACTGGAGGTTGTTTTGGACATGAATTTTCTAGAAAGATCAGATGTAGTCATGTATACCATAATACTTGGCATAATAAAGGCCTACTATATGTTTTCATTTTTAGATAGAATAATACTTACTCTTATTATGTGCAATATTCATACATTCACAGTGTAATTCACTCTTGTATTTTCCAGCCCATTCTATTCTAGTCTGGTCTATTTTATTCTTTTTAACTATCCTGTTTTCATTTTAAAAATGAAAGTGAGAAAATGCAAACTTTTGTTAATTCTTAGATCTAAGGATGGGCACACATGACTTATTACATTATCCTCTTTACTTTGGTGCATGAAAATTTTATTACTTAAAATAATTACTCTAAAAATTTACTCTAAAATGTACTTTTAAGACATCAATGGGTTGCCACCTGAAGTTTGGAATTCTATAAGTTAGTGGAATACTGGAATTCTAGAAGTTACTAGAAATCAAGGAAATCACTATTGTCTATGGCTGTTGTCACACTTAGTTGTGATAGCTTATTTTTTTTAAATTGCTTCTTTGACATCATTTTTTAACTGACATATAATAGTTATACATATTTTGGGGGTACATGTGATATTTTGATAACTGCATAAACATGTAATGATCAAGTCAGGGTAATTGGAATATCCATAATCTAAAACATTTATCTTTTCTTTGTTTTGGGAACATTATAATTCTTCTCTTCTAGCTACTTTGAAATATACAATAAATTACTGTTAACTATAATTTTCCTACTATACTATTGAACACTAGAACTTATTACTTCTAACTGTATTTTTGTACCCCTTAACCAACTTCTCTTCGTCCCTCTCTTCCTCCTTGTTAATACTTTTTGTATAATTTTGTGTGTGACAAAACCCTTCAAAGAATGTTACTGTGGAAACCATTCTCTAAATTTAATAGGAAAGTTTCAGAAGGCCCATTCAACGTGGGATATTTCAACTCTTTACCCTCACCCAAGCTGAGACTCAAGACGTGATTCCGTAACAAGCATTTTGGAGTAGAGACGCTTCAGAAAGAAATTGTTAATTAATTCTATTTGACATCTTTTGGCCACAGGTTTCTTGTCAACGTAGTGAAGCTGAAGCATGAACTCACAGATGAGGAGCTGCAGTCTTTGTTTACCAATTTCACAAATGCAGTGGAGAAGTGCTGCAAAGCAGAGAGTCCTAAAGTCTGCTTTAATGAAGAGGTAGTTTTGTTTCTTTTCTGCTGAAATTCAACTGGTATTCCTGGTCAAATAAAACCAAACAGAACCCTGTAGGACTCTGCTTCCTCTCTACAGTGTCTACCAGGACTACATTTGAGAGCACAATTGCTACACAACTAATATGGAGACATCTCTGAAATACACTTTGAGCAGTGTCTCCTTAGCACAGAAAAAGCTATTAGGAAGACCTGGGTTGTAACCCCGGCAGTCTTGTAAGTCATGCAACTTAAACTGAATGGCAATTAACGATCTGTAAATGAAGATGGTAATAATTATTCCTGAATTACACCTTTGGTTCTTATTTTTTGGTTTTGAACCACTCATTATCTTAATAAGACAGAGTCAAAGCGACTTGCAAAGGAAATCATAAGCAACTCCAAATGGAGTGGAGCAGGAATGGTATTAGAATGTGAACTCTTTCAGGAATGGCTCTCTCACTTTGCCAGGCCTTGTACTAACATCCTGCAGTTGAGAATAATGAGGGAGTGGAGGGTAAGGGTAGTCAGGGAGAAAAGGGAGAAATGTCCCTTGCTTGCCCTCACTCCAGTGAAGGTAGTCTGTAGCCATTTGCTCTGGTGTGAACCTCAGCAACCTGTGAATGTTAGCCCCAATGGATGGCTCCATGGAAATACCTGTTCACTGTTTTCCAACTTTATTTCTCACCGTTTCTTTTCTAGGAACACTCACTCCACTCCAAACTCACAATTCATGTAAATTCACAGGCACACAAACTCACATGCATCATTCATTCTGGTTGTGAGCCATCTACTTTTCTGAGTGACACTTAGTTTGTGGAAATTGTTTTGGGAGTACATATTATTAGCTTTTTAAAAATATACTTAGTTTTAAGTAGAGGATATTAATCAATATCTAGCATTTATCTGAGTGAGTGTGTGCATTAGTGCCATGTGAAGGAAAGGATGAATTTATTGGCAGTTGTAAAGAGCCGTTTGGTGTCTATTTCTTCACTAGAAGGAAGAATGTTTACTGTTTCCCTATACAATGTGGGAATGATTTAATTTTCTTCAAAATTCAGGGAAACATGCTTATCTAAATTTAAATTAGTGTCTTAAATTTTTCTTCCTATATGTTTTTATTTCCATCCCTCATCTAAGAGTCCAAAAATTGGCAACTGAAGTCAGCTGCTGGAGATATGTAAAGTAAAAAGCACCAAAGGTAATACCCTCTGCCTCAATCAAATGTCAAATTTATTTGTGGTTTATTTGGTCTCCCTACCTTTTCTGCCTCAGGCTTCATTGCCTATTTCTGGTTCACCTACATGAACCAGAAATAGACGTGTAGCTAACAGCCCCCGATATTGTTTCTGTGTTTTTCTGGGTATCAGCCACTCCTTACAGTGTGGCAATGCTGCATTTGTGCTAGCTCTTCTCTTGCTGTTCAACTAGTTTTCTAGATAGCTAAGAGGCGCTTAAGTCCTCTGCTTTCCTACTAAGGTATTCAGCTGTCTGGACCACAAAGGAGAGATGATGGAACCTCTGAATATTGACAGAAAGAAGAGGGGTAACTCCCTGGGGACTGAGGTGGGCAGACAGGCTTCAGTGACCCTTTCCGATAATCTTTTAAGAATGTTGCTTTACTGAGATATGATTGACATACAGACTAAGGGTATTGCTACAGCATTTACATAAACAAAAGTGATGTTTGTGATTTCCAAAAGATACATAAAGATGCCCTCTCTTTTGTGGCTTATGTAAGACTTGAAACACAAACTTTAGCAACAAAATGTTGCATAGATATAGGAATTATATACAGTGTCAGTGAAGAGAGGCCTGGACCTCAACAGAAGGTAGGTGGGGATCTACAAGGGGCAAAACACAGTTACAATTAGTAGTTTTTTCAAATATTTGACTTTCTATCACCCATGTTTTAACATTTCATATTTTTTTGATGCATAAAATACTATTTTTTCTTTCCAGGGATAATCAATTTACAGGCTTCCTATCTGTGTGGTGATGAATCTCATTTCCTGAGAACAAAGTAAAAGGATTTTTCTGCAACTGTCGCCTGAAATCGTATATTGCAGCAAGCAATAAACACAAAATTTTGTAAAGTTATTTTTCAGACTGATGTCATAAATCAACCTAATCACAAAATTAAGCAATCATGATTCATTCATTCCATCAGCATCTTTTGCTCATATGGCTGCACCATTCCCTACTCCATGAAAGTTGGAAGTCTATGCTCTCAGATGTCCTTGCCACGACCGGAAAGAAAACTGAGAATTTGGGGCATGAAAATTTACTGCTACAACTACTGCTACTACTAGTAGATGACATTGAATGTTTTCAATGTACCAAACATTGTTCTAGCCAGTTTTCATGCATTATTTCATTTAATCTAATAACTCTATGAGTAGGTATTATTTTCATTTACATTTTACAAACAGGAAAACTAAGGCTTGGGGAGATAAACTAATGTGTTCAATGTGATATGACTGGTAATTGGCAGAACCAGCGTTTGAATTTAGGTTCTCTAATTCTAGAATTATATATATATATATGATATATATGTATGTATGTATATAACATATACATTATATATTATGTAATAATAATGCAATATATTATATAATACTATATAATGTATTACATTACTATAATATACATATCTAATATATATTATATAACACATAACATAATATATAGTTCTAGAATTATATATTATATGTTTAATAATTTCAACTTTTATTTTAGATATAGAGGGTGCATGTACATGTTTGTTACACGTGTATATTGCATGATGCTGAGGTTTGGAGTATAGATCCCATCACCCAAGTAGCAAGCATAGCACCCAATAGGTAGTTTTTCAACCCATACCCCTCTCCCTCCCACCCCTCTGTAGTAGTCCCCAGTATCTATTGTTCCTGTCTTTATGTCCCTGTGTACTCAATGTTTAGCTCCCACGGTATTTGGTTTGAAGTTGGGTAGTGTGATGCCTCCAGCTTTGTGGAACAATATTGTTAACCATTGCATACACTACCTCTTAGGTGTGGCCGTGTTGCATGCCTTACAAAATCTGTTATTCAGAGAGGCGGAAGAATGTACAAGGCAACAATTACAGTGGTGGTTTTCTCCCTCCATTCCAAGCCAAAATTCTTGTTATGTTAGTGATATAAACGCTTGATATTGGTATCAAAGGAGAAGTAACTCAGGAAGTGAAGACTGGTCATGAACTTATGGCCTGGCTCTCCTGATGTTTCTCTAAACTTTGAAGATTTTTGTATACCAAGGTCTAAATTTGAAGATGATGGACATTTAATACATAATACATGAGGATATTCATAGAGTTCTTTTGTGCATCAAACCAGTTATGTTCTCTTCATTGGTATGAGTTCTGTCCAAGTAATACAGAGTAAGACTTCATAGAGTTCATAGAGTGTTTAGAGCATAGTCTTTGGGATTCTCATTGATTTATTCAACAAATATTTATTAGAATTCTATTGTGTGTCAGACATTGTGGATACAAATATGAGCTAGATAGACTTGGCTTCTGTTTCTTGCTGAGCAAGGGACAGGGACAATAAACACTCAATCACATTTCAATGTCATACGTGCAGGGTCCAGGCACTCACTCTAAGCTGAAGGTGCAGAATGAGAAAGGGATGGGGGTGGGTGCTTCATATCCCTACTGCCATTAATTTACTGTACAGCCCCAGATAAGTTCCTTATACTCTATGACATCCATTTCTTTGTGTAGGATGGGCTAATATCAAGTCACAAAGGCTTTAGAGAAATGAATTAAATTATTATATAAAGTACTTAACACATTGGCCAGCAGATAACAGGTTTTTAACTCATAGAGCTATTTTGTCCTCTAACCATTTTCTCCAAGCACTCTCATTTACCAATGAGGATAACAAGGAAGTATTGCCTTACTTAAACAATAGATAGTAGATTTAGAAAACGGAATTGAAACAAAGCATAATTAGTGAATCTAATTTTATACTGGATTCTGCTATGTATTCAATACTATGCGAAGAGAAGCAGATACAAAATCAGGGACCCAGGCACTTGCCGCCATCATAAAGTTTCTATTATGGCAGCGGAAACTGCCATACAACTCTTTCTCTACTGACATGCCAGAAAACATATTAATCAAAGCAGGAAAGGAGGGAGAAGAATGGCTTCTGCAAAAGACACAGTTGCCTGAAGAGGAGGAGATTTGGAGTGGGTATGAAATAGTCTTACTCTGTATTACTTGGACAGAACTCATACCAATGAAGAGAACATAACTGGTTTGATGCAGAAAAAAATTTTCTAACACTAGAGATGCTTACACATGTGATAAGCCTCCTGGTGCAATACTCAATGCCAAGACTGCATGTGCCTGAGCAGCTACCACCTGGGTTTTTGGTTGGATCCAGTCATGGTCTTTCCAAGGCCTCTTTGAACTCTGTTTCTATGACCTGGACAAGAATTAAGTCTTCTATGAAAATAGTGTTTATTAAAAATCATCACTGCATCTTGTACTTGCATACCTTCAATATTTTATCTTAAAGGCCAGCCTGAAGAGTTTACTTACTTCTAGAGCCAATTCTGTGCTGGTGTCTATTGAGTGGTATCACAAAACCTATCTCACTACCTTTCCTTAAATAATCCTTGCTACTTGTCTTTCCTGTGGTCTGGAATTCTACCACTAGTTACTGATAAAGGACTTAACATTTTAAATATTGTCAATAATCTCTTATTAATTGCAAATGTCTCTGAAGAAAGTTTCCCATGGAAAGTTAATTTTGGTCAGTTATTTTTTTAAGGAGGAATTAGTTTAGCATACATAACAGTTGTTAAAATATTCTTAGCATTAATTCCAATCGACTGATAGTGGCTGTCCTGCAGCATTGTGCTGTCAGTGTTTCTAAGACTGAGCCTAAGCTCAGAGAGAAAGAGTGTAGTGATCAGATAGCAGTGTCTGCAGTGGGTGACAGTCTTGGAGTATTCATCAAAAGGATTTGACAAAAAATTGGATTTGGTTTAATAGGTACATATCTGATAGTTCTAGGAAGTTTAGAATAGGATTTCAAGGGAACAACTCTAAGGATACATGACAATAGAGACAGTGAATGTTAAGACTGTTTAGAGGACTTCAAAATGAATGATGGAGACCTGCCAAAGATAGTCTTCCCCTTGCTGATCTTGGTGAGCTTTCTATCACCCTGGGTCATTCATATTCTTTACAATAAGCCAAAGTGTCCCAAAACTACATAATAGCAGATGTTTTGGGGTTGTTTTTCAGTCAAATACATCTCTCTTACTTGTGATATATTTTTGCTTAGAAAACTGGTATTGAAAATATGTGAGTAGCAGAATCAAGTAATATACTGTCAGCCTTACAGCTTATTTAAAAATGAGGAAATTGAGAAGAGAATAGTGAAAATAATAACCCGTGATGTCACATTTTCAAAATTTTAGACTTTACATGTATAGGCATCTTACAATTGTCATTTAGTAAGTAATTACCTGTTTCCTGCCTTAGACCCAAGAATTGGTTGATAGGCAAAGCAGACAATAGCTGAGGGATACTGGTATCTCAGCATTAACACTAGCTCTTGGATATGTGGGTTGTAAAATCAGACAGACATGAATTTTTACCTGTGAGTCTATGAACAAATTATGTGACTCTGAGTCTTAATTTCTCATTCAAGAAATACTAATATTGCCAACTATCTGAGAGTTATATAAAGTGACCATAGTAAGTGTTCGATAAATTAGGTCCCATTCTTTTAGGTTCACTCCCAATGCTTGTATGGCTCTTAAATCCCCTTCTCCCCAGGGACTTGAAAATGTACCCAGCATTAGAACCTGAGCCCTGACCAGTTAGTCAATCTGTGGTAGTATGTGTTTATCTTCCTCCCTTCCACTTTAGAACTTTGGACATGTCAACAATCATTTCTAAGAAATGAGGTATTGCAGACCAACATTTGCCAAGAGTGTTTATGGATTACTTAATTACAAAGTCTACATGTTGAAATCTTAAAGAAACAAGCAGACTGATGTGACTTGTTTAAAAATGCAGTATTCATTAATGAATTCAGTCCATCAACAATATTTCTTCATTGTCATAGATTTCCTCGATTTTACCGAGGTCATAGATGCTTGGAAAAAATATTCACCAGAAAAAGGTTTCTTTTTAATAGTAATTACTTGAAAAGAATATAAAGTTCTTCATTTCTCTCAAATGATAGAACACTTTTTATAAAGGTTCTCCTGAAATAATGAAGACTGTTAAATCCACATCTTTTCTGGTTTTCTTCAGCTACATTAAATGTCAATCTCTTTAGAGAAGTTTATTAGATGCGGGTGGAAAATCCTATTTACAATTTACATATTCCAGGTATAAGGATAAGATAAGAAAGGCACAATAACTTCTAAAGTGTACATGGGAAGGCTTATCTTTTTCAGAGGTCGTTACTGTAAATAGAATCATTGAAAATTGCCAGACATTAATTTGTGGAGTGAATATACAGAGAGAGCTGATATATTGAAGCAATACACACAGGAATATTCCACTTTAGCCTCACTTCACCTATAGGTAAGAGAATGTTCTATTTGAAACTTATATTTAGAATTGAATAAGCAGTTTTAGACAAAGCAGTGCTTTGAATAATAGCAGAAGTAATATTATGAGCTACATTATTCAGTACCTGTTATGTGCCAGGCCCTGTGCTCAGTACTTCATACATATGCTTTCTTGTTTTATTTTCTTATTTTTAAATTTTATTTTTAGAAACAGGGTCCTGCTCTATTATCCAGGCTAGAATGCAGTGGTATGATCATTCATACCACTTTGACCTCCTGGGCTCAAGTGATCCTCCTGCATTAACCTTCTGAGTCAGTAGGACTACAGGGGCCTAACCCTGTACTTGAGTAGTTTTTCATTTTTTTGTAGAGAGAGGTCTAACTATATTGCCTAGGCTGGTCTGAAACTCCTGGCCTCAAGTCTTGGCATCCTGGCCTCCCGCACTGGCACCCTAAAGTGCCAGGATTACAGGCATGAGCCATCATGCCCAGCCCATATATGCTTTCATGTAATCTTAACCACCACCCAATATACTAGAACTTATTTAAATTTTATAGCCAGAGAAACAGAAACTCAGAAAGCTTAAATTATTTTCCCAAGACCATAGTAAGTACCAGAGCTAGAAGTTGAACTCAGAATAGCTGTCTCCGAAGCCTTTTCTTATTTCAATATAGTAAATGATAATGGTTTATTTATTTAACAGCTGCTAAGCTCTTTTGAAGCTATTAGTATAGGAAAAAAGACAATGTTATCAATAGAGAACATATGTATGTGATTTTGGTGAGTGGAGATGATGAAGAAGACGGGGGTGATGAGTGCATGCAAGATGTGTGAAACACCGTCTTTGCTGAATTAAGCCTGGCAAGGTGTTGATGTTTACACTTTTATACCCAATGCTAAACCTTAATTTTTGGTGTGCTAGTAACTTCTAATATAAAGAGTTAAATAACTAAAATATTAAGTTTAATTCAGAAGTGTTAACACAAGTACATGCAGCTTATTTGTAGAACAATGATAGATTTCACCTACACAACAAATTTGAATATAAGTCATTCACAGAATACAGTTTAAATACAAGTGAAGATATATTCTGAGAATTTTTTTAACTTATAGTAAATAAAAATACATCTAAAAATTTATGAGAGAACAAATATAGGTTGTAGAATTGTAAAGAGGGATTTCAATTTGGAAAATTTTCTTTTATGCAAATATCTCACTCCAGCTGGCTTCTATAACAAAATACCATAAACTGGATAGCTTTTAAACAACAGAAATTTATTTTCCACAGTTCTGATGCTGGGATCTCCAAGATTAAGGCACTGGCAGATTTGGTATCTGGTAAGCATCCTTATATTCCGAATCTGGGATGGCTGTACATTCTGGTCCATAGAAGGTGACCACCGTGTTGTCCTAAAATTGGGAAAAAGGTAAACCAGCTCCATTGGGCTTCTTTTATAAGGGCACTAGTTGCAGTCATGAAGACTCCAACCTCATCACTTAATCATCTTGCCAAAGGCACCACCTACTAACACTATCACCTTGGGGTTAGATTTTCAATGTATGAATTTTAGGGGACACAAGCATTCAGATAGCACAAAAGCAAATAAAATATCATTTATAAGCCCAGGTGCAGTGGCTCATGCCTGTAATCCCAGCACTTTGGGAGGCCGAGGCGTGTGGATCACGAGGTCAGGAGATCCAGACCATCCCGGCTAACACGGTGAAACCCTATCTCTACTTTAAAAAATACAAAAAATTAGCCGGGCGTGATGGCAGACGCCTGTAGTCCCAGCTACTCGGGAGACTGAGGCAGGAGAATGGCGTGAACCCGGGAGGCGGAGCTTGCAGTGAGCTGAGATCCAGCCACTGCACTCCAGCCTGGGCGACAGAGCGAGACTCCGTCTCAAAATAAATAAATAAATAAATAAATAAATAAATAAATAAATAAATAAATAATTTATTCAGCCATACAGTATATTAATAGCCAGAATTACCCAGAGAGAATGTAAGAGACGTGTGAGTTTTATCACATATTGTTTTGTCTGAAATTTGAAGTAACATTAATTGTTTTTGGAGGAAACGGAGCAATGATATAACAAAAAACAACGGAGGGAAAGGGTTTGAGTCTATCTTTAACACAAATAATACGTTTCAGCCCCAACATTATGGTTGCTCATCTTCTTCAGAAAGCCACTCATGGAGAAGTACAAACCATAGTTAGAAAGTTGAGAGATTTCAATGAGAAGCACAGGACCTTTAAGTCACATGGTTACCTTCAGAATGCACTCACCAATTGGTGGGCGAATTATGTCCTCCCGTTTTCTCTTTTTAAACTATATTGCAACCAAAAGAAGTTTTTATGAAGGGGCTGGTTGAATAATTAGGCAAGAGGTTATAAGACAAAGATATGTAGATGAGTCACATCCTAGATGTATTTGTTGTAGATTTACAAACTTTTTTTTTTTTTTTTTTTTTTTTTTTTTGGTATATGGTATTGCTAGTGATGCAATCATGGCTCACGATAGCCTCCAATTCCTGGGCTCAAGCAATCCTCCTGCCTCAGCCTCCCAAGTAGCTAGGACTACAGGTTTCCACTGCCACACCCTACTAAGTTTTATTTCATTTTTTTAATAGATGGGGTCTTGCTATGTTGCCCAGGTTGGTCCTAAACTCCTGGCCTCAAGCAATCCTTCTGCCTCAGCATCCTAAGTTGCTAGAATTACAGGTATGAACCAGCACACCTGAATCTAAACCTACATTTTATCAGTTCATTCCTAGGACATCAGGATCTGAGAATCAAACACTCAAGAAAATGAATTATAAAGTAGAATACTAATTGTTTAATTTACATTGGTTACATTTGATTACACAGAATTTACATTTTGTGCCTCTGTCACAGAATGCTGTTGTCTGACATTCTCACATAATGAATCCTAGGAAATTGAAGTATTAATTTTAAAAAATTTCTGACAAAATATGAAAAAGAAAAAAACAGTAAATATATGATGGGATCCTTTTCCCAGTAAGTAGAAAATCTTTGTAGTTATTATTGCCTCATAAAATGTATCTATTTTGTGATTAGTAAACCTCATGAAAATAGTGATTCTCCTTGAAAATTCTTGATTCTCCTTGAAAAGTCTATTCTTATAATCCACATTTTTTGGATCTATTATCCTCATGCTAAATAATTTAAAATATAAATGAGCGATTTTATTCTTTGTTTATAGATTTTTAGACTTTATCTTCTTGGGGCTAAATCCTACCCATCTTTTATTAGACTCTGAGTAGACATAGAAAAATCATGTCTCACGCCTGTAATCCCAGCACTTTGGGAGGCCGAGGTGGGCAGATCACCTGAGGTCGGGAGTTTGAGACCAGCCTGACCAACATGGAGAAACCCGGTCTCTACTTTAAAAAAAAAAAAAAAAATTAGCCAGGCGTGGTGTTGTGTGGCTATAATCCCAGCTATTCAGAAGGCTGAGGCAGAAGAATCACTTAAACCCGGGAGGCAGAGGTTGCGGTGAGCGGAGATTGTGCCATTGTATTCCAGACTGGGCAATAAGAGAGAAATTCCATCTCAAAAAAAAAAAAAAAAAAGAAAAACCATGTCTCGTTAGAAACACATTTTAAATGAAGTACTTCTGCCTATGAGTACTCCCACTTATTTTATAGTAATTCTGACTTGCTTCTGCTTCAAAAGATGACGATTGTTTGCCCTTACCCTCTAAATCTGAAAACATGTCATCTGAGGTTTACAGCATCTCATATATTTACTGCTACTGAAAGGTATTTGAAAACCAACTGAATTATTACATTTTCATTTGGATATTTGACACCGAATACACATTGTCTCAGAGTTCAATTCTTAAGATAAGTTCTCATAGAAACCAAACAAAAAATAATTAGGAAACAAGGAAAGCAAACTATTGCATATTTCTTTTAAAATTCTTTAAGTTCTTATGGGTACATAGTAGGTGCATATGTTTATGAGTTACATGATATATTTTGATACAGGCATGCAATGCACAATAATCGCATCAGGACAAATGGGGTATCCATAATCTCAAGCATTTATCCTTTGAGTTTCAAACAATGAGATTATAAATTTTTAGCCAGTTTAAATGTATAATTTTTAAAAAAATCAGTCACCCAGTAGTGCTAGCAAATACTGGGTCTTATTCTTTCCAACTATTTCTTGGTATCTGTTAATCATCTCCACTTCCTCCCCCCTCCCATCCTCACTATTCCTCCCAGCCTCTGGCATGGCAGCCGTCCCTCTACTCTCTATCTCCATGAATTCAATTGTTTTAATTTTTAGCTCCCAAAGATAAATGAGAACATGCAATGTTTGTCTTTCTGTGCTTGGCTTATTTCACTTAACATACTGATCTCCAGTTCCGTCTGTGTTGTTGCAAATGACTGAATCTCATTCTTTTCTTATGGCTAACTAGTACTCTATTGTGTGTATGTACCACATTTTCTTTATCCATTCATATGTTGATGGACACTTAGGTTTCTTCCAAATCTTGGCTATTAATATCGCTGCACTAAACATGAGAGTGCAAATACCTCTTCAATATTATGATTTCCTTTCTTTTGGGTATGTAGTTAGGAATGGGATAGCTGGATCCTATAGTAGCTCTATTTTTTCTTTTCTGAGGAAGCTCCAAACTGTTCTCCACAGTGGTTATACTAATTTAAATTCTCACCAAAAGTGTACAAGGATTCCCCTTTCTCCATTTCATCACCAGCATTTGTTATTGCCTGTCTCTTGGATAAAAGTCATTTAAAATGAAGTGAGATTATATCTCATTGTAATTTTGATTTTCATTTCTCTGATGATCAGTGACATTGATCCTCTTTTCCTATACCTGTTTGTCATTTGTATGTCTTCTTTTGAGAAATGTCTATTCAGATCTTTTGCCAATTTTAAATCAGATTATTAGATATTTCCCAATAGAGTTGTTTGAGTTTATAACATATTCTGGTTAGTAATCCCTTGTCAAATGGATAGTTTGCAAATATTTTCTACCATTCCGTGGGTAGTCTCTTCACTTTGTTGATTGTTTCTTTGCTGGGAGGAAGCTTTTTAATTTGAAGTTATCCCATTTGTCCATTTTTGCTTTGATTGCCTGTGCTTGTGGGGTATTACTCAAGAAATCTTTACCCACTCCGATGTTCTGAAGAGATTACTCACTTTTTTCTTGTAGTAGTTTCATAGTTCGTAGTCTTAGGTTTAAGTATTTAATCCATTTTAATTTGATTTTTGCATTTTGCGATAGCTGGGAGGTCTAGTGTTATTCTTCTGCATATGGATATTTAATTTTCCCATTTATTGAAGAGACTGTCCTTTCCCCTGTATATGTCCTTGGTACTTTTGTCAAAAATGAGTTCAGTGTAAATGCATGGATTTATTTCTGGATTCTCTATTCTGTTTCACTGGTCTATATATCATAGACCATCAACCAGTTATGCAGGTATCATGCCATTTTTGTCACTGTATCTCTGTAGTATAATTTGAAGACAGGTAATGTGATTCCTCCAGCTTTGTTCTTTTTGGTCAGGATAACTTTGGCTATTATGGGTCTTTTGTGGTCCCATGTAAATTTTAAGATTGTTATTTCTGTTTCATTGTAAAGATCTCTCACTTTTTCAGTTAATTCCTAGGTATTTTATTTTATGTATAAAATATTTATTGCCATATAGTTCTTTCCTATCTTCCTTCTAGTGAAGGTGATTTTCTCTGGTGGCATGATTTAATTTCTTGCTTTTAATTTTTTGTGTATCTGCTAAATGTTTTTTGATTTGAGGTTACCATGAGGCTTGCAAATACCATCTTATAATCCGTTATTTTAAGCTGATGATAACACTGATTCAGTAAACAGATGAACAAACAAGCAAAAAGAAACCTAATAAAAACTACACCTTAACTTGTCTCTCCACTTCTTAACTTTTCGTGAAGAATGATGGTGGTATTTTGATGGGAATTGCATTGAATTTGTGGATCGCTCTGGACAGTATGGTCATTTTCACAATATTGATTCTACCCATCCATGAGCATGAAATGTGTTTTCATTTGTTAGTATCATCTATGATTTCTTTCAGCAGTGTTTTGTAGTTTTCCTTGTAGAAGTCTTTCATGTCCTTGGTTAGGTGTATTCCTAAGTATTTTATTTTTATTTTGCAGCTATTGTGAAAGGGGTTGAATTCTTGATTTGATTCTTAGCTTGGCTGCTGTTGTTGTATAGCAGAGCTTACTGATTTGTGCACATTAATTTTGTACCCTAAAACTTTGCTGAGTTCATTTACCAGTTCTAGGAAGTTTTTGAATGAGTCTTTAGGGTTTTAGGGTTTTCTAAGTATGTGATCATATCGTCAGCAAACAGTGACAGTTTGACTTCTTCTTTACCAAGCTGGATGCCCTTTATCTCTTTATCTCATCCAGCTAGGACTTCCAGTATTATGTTGAATAGAAGAGATGAAAGTGGGCATCCGTGCCTCATTCTAGTTCTCAAGGGGAATGCTTTAAACTTTTCCCAATTCAGTAGAATGTTGGCGGGGGGTTTGTCATAAATGTCTTTTATTACCTTAACTGTGTCCCTTCAATTAGCCCTAACAATGCTAATTGTTCTGAGGGTTTTAATCATAAAGCGATGCTGAATTTTGTCAAATGCTTTTTCTGCATCTATTAAGATGATCATGTGATTTTTTGATTTTAATTCTGTTCATATGGTGTATCACATTTATTGACTTATGTATATTAAACCACCCCTGCATCCCTGGTATTAAACCCACTTGATCACGGTGGATTATTTTTTGATATGCTGTTGGATTTGGTTTGCTAGTATTTTGTTGAGGATTTTTGCGTCTGTATTCATCAGGGATATTAGTCTTCAGTTTTCTTTTTTTGTCATGTCTTTTCCTGGTTTTGGTATCTGGGGGATACTGGCTTCATAGAAAGGTTCAGGGAGGATTCCCTCTTTCTTTATCTTTTGGAATGGTGTCAATAAAATTGGTACCAACTCTTCTTTGAGTGTCTGATAAAACTCATGAATCTCTCTAGTCCTGGACTTTTTTTGTTGTTGTTGTTGGCAATTTTTAAAATTACCATTTAAGTCTCACTGCTTGTTATCAGTCTGTTTGGAGATTCTATATCTTCCTGGTTTAATCTAGGAGGGTTGCATATTACCAGAAATTTATCCATCTCATCTAGGTTTTCTAGTTTATGTATATACAGGTGTTCATAGTAGCCTTAAATAATTTAAATCTTTTGTATTTCTGTGGTATCAGTTGTAATATCTCCCATTTCATTTCTAATTGAGTTTATTTGGATCTTCTCTCTTCTTTTCTTGGTTAATCTCGCTAATGGTCTACAAATTTTATTTACCTTTTCAAAGAATCATTTTTAAAATTTACCTTTTGTATTTTTTTGTTTCAATTTTAATTAGTTCTGTTCTGATCTTTGTTATTTCTCTTCTTCTGCTGGGTTTGGGTTTGGATTGTTCCTGTTTCTCCAGTTTTGTGATGTGTGACCTTAGATTGCCTATTTGTGCTCTTTCAGACTTTTTGATACAGGCATTTAACGCTATAGCTTTCCTCTTAGCACCACTTTTGCTGTATTCCAGAGATTTTGATAGATTATGTCACTATTAATGTTCAGTTCAAAGAATTTTTAAATTTTTATCTTTATTTTATTGCTTACCCAATGATTATTCAGGAGCAGGTTATTTAATTTCCATGTATTTGCATGGTTTTGAGGGTTCTTTTTGGAGTTGATTTCCAGTTTTATTTCACTGTTGCTTGTACTTGATTTAATTTTGATTTTCTTAAATTTACTGAGACTTGCTTTGTGGCCTATGATATGGTCTATTTTGGTAAATGATCCATGTGCTGATGAATAGAATGTATATTCTACAGCTGTTGTGTGGAATGTTCTGTAAATATCTGTTAAGTTCATTTGTTGTAAGGTATAGTTTAAGTCCATTGTTTCTTTGTTGACCGTCTGTCTTGATGACTTCTTTAGTGTTGTCAGTGGAGTATTGAAATCCCCCACTATTATTGTGTTATCTCATTTCTTTTTTTAAAATTTTTTATTTAATTTTTTTTTCTTACTATACTTTAAGTTCTAGGATACATGTGCACAACTTGCAGGTTTGTTACATAGGTATACGTGTGCCATGTTTGTTGGCTGCACCCATCAACTCATCATTTACATTAGGTATTTTTCCTAACACTATCCTTCCCCCAGTCCCCCACCCCTCGACAAGCCCTGGTGTGCAATGCTCCCCACCCTGTGTCCAAGTGTTCTCATTGTTCAATTTCTACCTATGAGAGAGAACATGCGGTGTTTGGTTTTCTGTCCTTGTGAGAGTTTGCTCAGAATGATGGTTTCCAGCTTTATCCATGTTCCTGCAAAGGACATGAATCATCCTTTTTTATGGCTGCATAGTATTTCATGGTGTGTATGTGCCACATGTTCTTAATCCAGTCTATCATTGATGGACGTTAGGATTGGTTCCAAGTCTTTGCTGCTGTGAATAGTGTTGCAATAAACATACATGTGCATGTGTCTTTATAGCAGCATGATTTATAATCCTTTGGTTGTATACCCAGTAATGGGATGGCTGGATCAAATGGTATTTCTAGTTCTAGATCCTTGAGGAATCGCCACACTGACTTCCACAATGGTTGAACTAGTTTACAGCCCCACCAACAGTGTAAAAGTGCTCCTATTTCTCCACATCCTCTCCAGCATCTGTTGTTTCCTGGCATTTTAATGATGATCATTCTAACTGGTGTAAGTTGGTATCTCATTGTGGTTTTGATTTTCATTTCTCTGATGACCAGCAATGATGAGCAATTTTTCATGTGTCTGTTGGCTGCATAAATGTCTTCTATTGAGAAGTGTCTGTTCATACTCTTTGCTCAATTTTTGATGGGGTTGTTTTTTTTCTTGTAAATTTAAGTTCTTTGTAGATTCTGGATATTAGCCTTTTGCCAGATGGGTAGATTGCAAAAATTTTCTCCTATTCTGTAGGTTTCCTGTTCACTCTGATGGTAGTTTCTTTTGCTGTGCAGAAGCTCTTTAGTTTAATTAGATCCCATTTGTCTATTTTGGCTTTTGTTGCCATTGCTTTTGTTGTTTTAGTCATGAAGTCCTTGCCCATGCCTATGTCCTGAATGGTATTGCCTAGGTTTTCTTCTAGGGTTTTTATGGTTTTAGGTCTAACATTTAAGTTTTTAATCCATCTTGAATTAATTTTTGTATGAGGTGTAAGGAAGAGATTCAGTTTCAGCTTTCTACATATGGCTAGCCAGTTTTCCCAGCACCATTTATTCAATAGGGAATCCTTTCCCCATTTCTTGTTTTTGTCAGGTTTGTCAAAGATCAGATGGTTGTAGATGTGCGGTGTTATTTCTGAGGCTTCTGTTCTGTTCTATTGGTCTACATATCTGTTTTGGTACCAGTACCATGCTGTTTTGGTTACTGTAGCCTTGTAGTATAGTTTCAGAACTTCCAACACTGTGAATAGCAGTGGTGAGAGAGGGCATCCTTGTCTTGTGCCAGTTTTCAAAACGAACACTTCCTTTTTTTTGTCCATTCAGTAGGTTTTGGCTGTGGGTTTATCATAAATAGTTCTTATTATTTTGAGATATGTTCCATCAATACGTAGTTTATTGAGAGTTTTTAGCATGAAGGGCTGTTGAATTTTGTCAAAGGCCTTTTCTGCATCCATTGAGAGAATCATGTGGTTTTTGTCATTGGTTCTGTTTATGTGATGGATCACGTTTATTGATTTGTGTATGTTGAACCAGCCTTGCATCCCAGGAATGAAGCCAACTTGATTGTGGTGGATAAACTTTTTGATGTGCTGCTGGATTTGGTTTGCCAGTATTTTATTGAGGATTTTTGCATCAATGTTCATCAGGGATATTGGTCTAAAATTATCTTTTTTTGTTGTGCCTCTGCCAGGCTTTGGTATCAGGATGATGCTGGCCTCATAAAATGAGTTAGGGAGAATTCCCTCTTTTTCTGGTACCATTTCAGAAGGTATGGTACCAGCTCCTCTTTGTATCTCTGGTAGAATTTCGCTGTGAACCCATTTGGTCCTGGACTTTTTTTGATTGGTAGGCTATTAACTATTGCCTCAATTTCAGAGCCTGTTATTGGTCTATTCAGAGATTCAACTTCTTCCTGGTTTAGTCTTGGGAGGGTGTATGTGTCCAGGAATGTATCCATTACTTCCAGATTTTCTAGTTTATTTGTGTAGAGGTGTTTATAGCATTCTCTGATGGTGGTTTATATTTCTGTGGGATTGGTGGTGATATCCCCTTTATCATTTTTTATTGCATCTATTTGATTCTTCTCTCTTTTCTTCTTTATTAGTCTTGCTAGTGGTCTATCAGTTTTATTGATCTTTTAAAAAAACCAGCTCCTGGATTCATTGATTTTTTTGAAGGGTTTTTTGTGTCTCTATCTCCTTCAGTTCTGCTCTGATCTTTGTTATTTCTTGCCTTCTGCTAGCTTTTGAATTTGTTTGCTCTTTCTTCTCCAGTTCTTTTAATTGTGATGTTAGGGTGTCAATTTTACTTCTTTCCTGCTTTCTCTTGTGGGCATTTAGTGCTACAAATTTCCATCTACATACCGCTTTAAATGTATCCCAGAGATTCTTGCAGGTGATGTCTTCATTCTCATTGGTTTCAAAAGCATATATATTTAGGATAGTTAGCTCTTCTTGTTCGATTGATTCCTTTACCATTATGTAAGGCCCTTCTTTGTCTCTTTTGATCTTTTTTGGTTTAAAATCTGTTTTATCAGAGACTAGGATTGCAACCCCTGCTTTTTTTTTTTTTTTTTTTTCTTTCCATTGCTTGGTAGATCTTCCTTCATCCTTTTATTTTGAGCGTATTTGTGTCTCTGCACATGAGATGGGTCTCCTGAATACAGCACACTGATGGGCTTTGACTCTTTATCCAATTTTCCAGTCTGTGTCCTTTAATTGGGGCACTTAGCCCATTTACATTTAAGGTTAATATTCTTTCATGTGAATTTGATCCTGTCATTATGATGTTAACTGGTTATTTTGCCAATTAATTGGTGCAGTTTCTTCATAGTATTATTGGTCTTTACAATTTGGCATGTTTTTGTGGTGGCTGCTACCAGTTGTTCCTTTCCCTGTTTAGTGCTTTCTTCAGGTGCTCTTTTAAGGCAGGCCTGGTGGTGACAGAATCTCTCAGGGTTTGCTTGTTTATAAAGGATTTTATTTCTCCTTCTCTTATGAAATCTAGTTTGGCTGGATCTGAAATTCTGGGTTGAAAGTTCTTTTCTTTAAGAATGTTGAATATTGGCACCCACTCTCTTCTGGCTTGTAGAGTTTCTGCTGAGATATCCACTGTTAGTCTGATGGGCTTTCCTTTGTGGGTAACCTGACTTTTCTCTCTGGCTGCCCTTAACATTTTTTCCTTCATTTCAACCTTGGTGAATCTGACAATTGCATGTCTTGGGATTGCTCTTCTCGAGGAGTATCTTTGTAGTGTTCTCTGTATTTCCTGAATTTGAATGTTGGCTTGCCTTGCTAGATTGGGGAAGTTCTCCTGGATAACATCCTGAAGAATGTTTTCCAACTTGGTCCCATTCTCCTCATCACTTTCAGGTACACCAGTCAAATGCACGTTTGGTCTTTTCACGTAGTCCCACATTTCTCGGAGGCTTTGTTCATTTCTTCTTACTCTTTTTACTCTAAACTTGTCTTCTTGCTTTATTTCATTAATTTGATCTTCCATGACCGATATCCTTTCTTCCACTTGATCAAATTGGCTATTGAAGCTCGTACATGCATCACAAAGTTCTTGTCCCCTGGTTTTCAGCTCCATCAGGTCATTTAAGGTCTTCTCTACACTGTTTATTCTACTTAGCCATTCATCTAACCTTTTTTCAAGGTTTTTAGCTTCCTTGCAATGGGTTAGAACATGTTCCTTTAGCTCGGAGAAGTTTGTTATTACCGACCTTCTGAAGCCTACTTCTGTGAACTCATCAAAGTCATTCTCCTTCCACCTTTGTTGTGTTGCTGGTGAGGAGCTGTGACCCTTTGGAGGAGAAGACGTGCTCTGGTTTTTAGAATTTTCAGCTTTTCTGCTCTGCTTTCTCCCCATCTTTGTGGTTTTATCTATCTTTGTTCTTTGATGTTGGTGACCTACAGATGGAGTTTTGGTGTGGATGTCCTTTTTGTTGATGTTGATGCTATTCCTTTCTGTTTGTCAGTTTTCCTTCTAACAGTCAGGTCCCTCAACTGCAGGTCCATTGGAGTTTGCTGGAGGTCCACTCCAGACCCTGTTTGCCTGGCTACCAGCAATAGAGGCTGCAGAACAGCAAATATTGCAGAACAGCAAATATTTCCTCCTGATCCTTCCTCTGGAAACTTCATCCTAGAGGGGCACCCACCTGTATGAGGTGTCTGTTGGCCCCTACTGGTAGATGTCTCCCAGTTAGGCTACTTGGGGGTCAGGGACCCACTTGAGGAGGCAGTCTGTCCATTCTCAGAGCTCAAACACCATGCTGGGAGAACCACTGCTCTCTTTAGAGCTGTCAGACAGGTACGTTTAAGTCTGCAGAAGTTTCTGCTGGCTTTTGTTAAGCTATGCCCTACCCACAGTGATGGAGTCTATAGAGGCAGTAGACCTTGATAAGCAGCAGTGGGATCCACCCAGTTTGAATTTCCTGGCTGCTTTGTTTACCTACTCAAACCTCAGCAATGGCAGATGCCTCTCCGCCCGCCAGGCTGCAACCTTGCAGGTCAATCTCAGACTGCTGCGTTAGCAGTGAGCAAGGCTCCATGGGCATGGGACCCACTGAGCCAGGCACAGAAGAGAATCTCCTTGTCTCTCGGTTGCTAAGACCATGGGAAAAGCACAGTATTTGGGCAGCAGTGTCCCATTTTTCCAGGTACAGTCTGTCACGGCTTCCCTTGGCTAGGAAAGAGAAATCCCTTGACCCCTTGCACTTCCCGGATGAGGCGACGCCCTACCCTGCTTTGGCTCACCCTCTGTGGGCTGCACCCACTGTCCAACCGGTCCCAATGAGATGAACCATGTACCTCAGTTGAAAATGCAGAAATCACCCATCTTCTGTGTCAGTCATGCTGGGAGCTTCTGACTGGAGCTGTTCCTATTTGACCATCTTGGAACGGAATCTGCTATCTCGTTTCTTATGTCAAGAAGTAACTGTTTTACATTGAAAGCTCCAAAGTTAGCTGCATATGTATTTAGAATTGTGATATTTTTCTGTTGGACTAGTCCTTTTTTCATTATATAACATCCCTCTTTGTCTTTCTCAACAGCTGTTGCTTTAAAGTTTGTCTGATATAAGAAAGCTACTCCTGCTCACTTTTGGTGTCTATTTGCATGGAATATCTTTTTCTACCCGTTTACTTTAAGTTTTTGTGAGTACTTATGTGTTAGGTAAGTTTCCTGAAGACAGCAAACACCTGGTTTGTGAATTCTTATCCATTCTGCCATTCTGTATCTTTTAGGTGGAGCATTTAGGACATTTACATTCAATGTTAGTATTGAAATATGAGGTATTATTCTATTCATTGTACTATTTGTTGTGTGAGTACCTTGTTTTCTTTTCATTATGTTATTGTTATAAAGATCCTGTGAGACTTATGCTTTAAGGATGTTCTATTTTGGTGTATTTTGAGGATTTATATCAAGATTTAGATCTCCTTTTAGCAGTTCTTGTAGGGCTGGCTTGGTAGTGGTGAATTCTCTCAGCATTTATTTGTTTGGGAAAGACTGTATTTTTCCTTCATTTATGAAGCCTAGTTTGGTTGGATACAAAATTTTTGGCTGATAATTATTTTGTTTAAGGAGGCTAAAAATAGGACCTCAGTCCCTTTTCTGCTGAGAAATCTGCTGTCAATCTGATAGATTTTCCTTTATAGGTTACCTGATGCTTTTGCCTCACAACTCTTAAGATTCTTTACTTTGCCTTGACTTTAGATGACCTGTTGATCATGTGCCTAGGCAATGATCCTTTTGTGATGACTTTAGGTGTTTTTTGAGCTTCTTGTATTTGGGTGTCTAGATCTCTAGCAAGGCTGGGGCAGTTTTCCTCAATTATTCCATCAAATATGTTTTCCAAACTTTTAGATTTCTCTTCTTCCTCAAGAACAACAATTATTCTTAGATTTGGATGTTTAAAATGGTCACAAACTTCTTGTAGGCTTTATTAATTTTTTTAAAATTCTTTTTTCTTTGTCTTTGATGGATTGGGTTAATTCCAAAGCCTTGTCTTCACACTCTGAAGTTCTTTCTTCCACTTGTTCAATTCTGTTGCTGAGACTTTCCAGTGAATTTTGCATTGCTATGTCTCCTCAATTTCCAGAAGTTGTGATTGTTTTTTATTCATGCTATGTATTTTACTGAAGAATTTTCCTTTCATATCCTGTATTATATTTTTGATTTCTTTAAATTGGACTTCACCTTTCTCTGGTGCCTCTTTGATTAGCTTAATTATCAATCTTCTGAATTCTTTTTAATGGCAATTCAGATATTTTGCCTTGGTTTGGATCCATTGCTGGTGAGCTGGTGTGATCTTTTGGTGGTGTTGAAGAACCTTGTTTTCTCAAATTACCAGAATTATTTTTCTGGTTTCTTCTCATTTGGGTAGACTATGTCAGAGGGAAGATCTGGGATTCAAGAGCTGCTGTTCAGATTCTTTTGTACCACAGGAAGCTCCCTTGATGTGGCATTCTCTTCCTTCCTGTAGCAATGGAGCTTTTTCAGAGCTAAACAATAGCGATTATTTTTGCTTCTCTCAGTCTAGCCACACAGCAGAGCTACCAGGCTCTGGGCTGGTGGTACTGGGGAGTGTCTGCAAAGAGTCCTGCAATGTGATCTGTCTTCAGGTCTTGCAGCCATGGATACCAGCACCTGCTCTGGCGAAGATAGCAGGAGAGTGAAATGGGCTCTGTGAGGGTCCTTGGTTGTATTTTTGTTTACTGTGCTGGTTTTGTATTGGTTGGCCTTCAGCCAGGATGTGGTGCTTTCAAGAGTGCATCAACTGCAGTCCCACAGGGAGGATGCAAATTTGCCCTAAGGACACCTGGTTAAGTATTCAGGTTTCCCAGGTGGTGGGCAGGGCCATAGAGCTCCCAAGGTATTATGACATTTGTTTTGGATACCAAGGAGGGCAGAAAAAGACCATCAAGTGGGGACAGGGATAGGTGTGTCTGAGTTCAGCCTGTCATTGGGTTGGGCTTGCTTAGGCTGCTATCGGGGATGGGGGTATGGTTTCCAGTCCAGTGGAGTTATATTCTCAGGGAGATTATGGTTGCCTCTGCTGAGTCATACAGGTCCCCAGGGAAGTGAGGGAAAGCCAGCAACCACAGGCCCCATCTCGCTCTCATGCAGCCTGCAATCCTAAAAGTTGGTCTCCCTCCCACCATGCTTCCCCAATAGCACCAAGTTTATTTACAGGCAGCCAGTGACAAGGGCTGAAAACTTGCCCAAGAATATGAACCTCTCTGTTGAGAAAGCAAGCAGACTTACAGTTTTTCAGTGTCTCAGGGAGCCTGCAGGGGTGATCCAGTTCCTTTAAAGGGTTTGTGGATTCTCTCAGCTTTCCTGGTATGTTTCTGCAATAGTTCTCGGCACAAAAATTTACAGTGTGAGTCTCCACATGATACTCTGTCCTAGTGGGAGCTGCAAGCTAGTTCTTACTTCTTTCTACCATCTTAATTTGTTATAGTTATTTTTGATTGGTTCATCATTCAATCTTTCTACTTAAGAATAATTTACGCATCACAGTGTTATAACATTCTGTGTTTTTTTCCTGTATACTTACTATTACCAGTGAGGTTTGCAGCTTCAGATGATTTATTATTCCTCATTAATGTCCTTTTTTTTTTTCTGATTGAAATATTCCCTTTAGCATTTTATGTCAGACAGGTCTCGTGTTAAGTTTTTCAGCTTTTGCTTGTATGGAAAAGTCTTCATTTCTCCTTTATGTTTGAAGGATATTTTTACACAATACACTATTCTAAGGTAACAGGTTTTTTTGATTGTTTTGTTTTCCTTCAGCATTTTAAATATGTGGTACCACTCTCTCCTGGCCTATAAGGTTTCCACTGAAAAGTCTGCTGCTAGATGTATTAGCGCTCCATTGTATGGCATTTTTTTTTCTTTTGTTGCTTTAAGGATTCTTTCCTTATCCTTGGCCTTTGGGGGTTTGATTATTAAATGCCTTGACATAGTCTTCTTTGGGTTAAATCTGCTTGGTGTTCTGTAACCTTCTTGTGCATGGATATTGATGTCTTTCTCTAGGTTTGGCAAGTTCTCTGTTATAAACCCATTGAATAAATGTTCTACCTTTATCTCTTTTTTTACCTTCTCTTTAAGGCCAATAATTCTTAAATTTGCCTTTCTGAGGCTATTTTTTAAGAGCTTGTAGACATGCTTCTTTCCTCCTAATTCTTTTTTTCTTTTGTCTCCTCTGACTGTATTTTCAAATAGCCTCTCTTCAAGCCCACTAAGTCTTTCTTCTGCTTGATCAATTCTGCTATTAAAAGACTCTGATGCATTCTTCAATATGTCATTTGCATTTTCCAATTCTAGAATTTCTGCTTCATTCTATTTTTTTTTTTTTTGACAGGACCTGCCTCTGTCACCCATGCAGTGGTGTGATCTCAGCTCATCGCAACCTCCACCTGCCGAGCTCAAGCCACCTTCCCACTTCAACCTCCTGAGTAGCTGGGACTACATAGGTGCATACCACCATGCTTAGCTGATTTTTTTTTTTTTTTTTTTTTTTTTGGTAGAGGTAGGGTTTTGCTATGTTGCCATGGCTGGTCTTGAACTCCTGGGCTCAAGTGATCTGCCCGTCTCAGCCTCCCAAAGTGCTGGGACTACAGGTGTGAGCCACTGTGCTGAGCCTTGGTTGATTGTTTTTAATCTTTTATTTTTATCTTTTGAGACAGGGTCTCATTCTGTTGCCCAGGATGGAGTGCAGTGGCATGATCTTGGCTCACTGCAACCTCTGCCCCATGGATTCAAGCAATTCTCCCACCTCAACCTCCTGAATAGCTGAATAGCTACAGCTGTCCACCACCATGCCTCGCTAATTTTTGTGTTTTTTGGTAGAGATGTGTTTCACCATGTTGGCCAGGCTGGTCTTGAACTCTTGACATCAAGTGATCTGCCTGCCTTGACCTCCCAAAGTCCTACCACTGTAACTACCACCTTGCTACCACTTTTGTTCGCAAAAGGCCCTGGGGTTGTACAATCCACAGGTGATAAAGCCAGACAAACTTGTCTCTTTCCCTTTAGAGTGGTGAGCTCCCCAGGCTCCAGGTGGGTCCAAAAATGCCATCTAGAAGCCAAAGAGTAGAGTAAAAAAACCCTTTAAAATCTACTTAGTGTTCTGTGGTACTACTGCTGAGCTGGCTTTCAAACCATGTAACAAGTCCTTCTCACTATTCCCTTCCCTTTTCCTAGGCAAGGGAGCCTCACCCTATGGCCACCACCACCACAGGCTCATGGAGAGTACTGTCAGGCTTCTACCAATGTTCACTTAAAGTCTAAGGGTTCTTCAGTCAGCTTGTGGTGAATGTTGTCAAGCCTGGGATTCACTCTTCCAGGCTCCCGCCTGGCCCAGGGCAGGTCCAGAAATGCTGTCCAAGTGCAAAGGCTTATAATCAGGAACCTCAAGAGCTTGCCTGGTTTTCTACCCTATTGTGGCCAACCTGATACCTAAGGTACAAGATGAAGTCCTCTTTACTTTTCCCTCTGTTTTTCTCAAGCAGACGGGGCAACTCTCCACAGCCACCACAGCTGGGAGTGTGCTGTGCCTCACCTGAAACCAGCAAGCTTCCGTCTCACCCAAGGCTAATGGCATACTACCTGGGTACTATTGCTGATAATTCAAGGTCCAAGGGCTCTTTAGTCAGCAGGTGATGAGTCCTGCCATGACTGGGTTCTTCTCTTCAAGGCAGCATGTTAACTTCTGTCCCAGGGTATGTCTAGAAATGTTGTCCAGGAGCCAAGGCAAGGAATGGGGCTTCATGACTCTGACCAGTGCCCTATTTTATTGTAACTGAACTGGTATCCAAGATGTAAGTTAAAGTTCACTTTACCCTTCCTTTTTCTCAAGTGGAAGGAAGAGGTCTCTTTTGGAGCTGTGAGCTGTGCAGCCTGGGGTTGGGGGAGGGCAAACACTCTAAACACCCTCTTAGCTGCCCTGGCTGGTGTCTCAGTGGTTCTTGGGCCTCCCAGTACAATGATTTTGAGCCCAGCTCAGTACTAGGACTCACCTAGGAATTGTAGTCTTCGTGGCCTAGACTGCCTTTCAAGTTTATGTGGGGCCCCAGAGCACTTCAGTCCCAAGTGGCAAGGCTTGCTGAAACTCAAGTTCCAACTGCTAAGATGGGCAATTTCCCTGTATCTAGCTGGTCCAAATGTTCCCTCCATGGGCAAGCATTAGCTAAGTACAGCAAGGTTCTGCTTTCCACTGTGATAGAGCAGCATCAAGTTCAATGCAAAGTCTCACAATCATTACACTCTCCCTTCCCAGCATACAGATTCTGCGTGTTATGCAGCCACTGCTGGGAGGTAGGAAAGGAGTGGCAATGGCAATTCAAAACTGTTTTTATCTGCCCTTTTCAGTAGCTATTTCAGTAAAATGAAGTTAACTAGAGGTACTGTGATTGCTCACCTGATTTTTGGTTCTTATAAAGTATACATATTTTTGTGTAGATGGTTGTTAAATTTGGTGTTCCTGTAAGGTGTAGGGGTAATGGGTCGTCTGCCTCCACCCGGAGAATAACCTACCTTATCTTTCTTGGTGGATAGTTCTCATTAAAAATATCTTGTCCTGAACATTTTCTGTTTATTTTAGTAACTGTCAACTATATGACAATGAACAAATGTATAGAAAAGTGAACAATAGAGAATGACAAATCTATTTGGTCATTGTATAGTGTGTGGGAATTTAGATTTACTAAAAGGCTTTCTGCTCAAAAGAGCTATACCCAGGGTTATTGGATCCAAAGTTTAACATTATGCACTCTATTGATACAAACATTTTGACTGAACTTTCAGAGGCAAAATTTGGGGTGCCTTAGTGAGAGTGAAGAGGAGGTTTCATGCAAAGCATATGCCTACTTTTCTAAGTGTTGCCCAGCTGCTAATGAATAAGGCTCAGTCCTAGTGTCTGACCCATTTTCTCCTTCCATTACTTGCAGATGATTTTTTCCTTTATGGGCTGGTTAAAAGCAAAAATAATAATCCCAGAATAGACAAAGTTATAGCATGGTAGCAAATTATCTCTAATTCGCTTAGCCTAGCAAAAGGTTTTTTTTCACTCATGCCATCTGTCTAATGTAGATTGGTAAGAGGTCTGCTGTCATAGTCGCTAAGGGACTCAGGCCAATGAAGACCTCATCTCAGCACCTGCCCTATTCTCGCTGTGTCAGAAGGAGAGGATGAGAGTAAATCATGCATTGTCTCTTAAGCTTCTATTCAGCAGTAAACCTATTATTTCTACTCATATACCATTAACGACAGCAAGTCATATTGTCATACTTTACTTCAGAGGAGATGTTAACACGCAGCCCTACCATTTGCCTTGATAAAGAGGAGCTGGAAATATTTGGTAAACAACTATAATGACCACTACCTCAATCATCCACCAAGAAGAAAAGATGTCTTATTTTCAAACAAAAAGAAATGTTACCACAACATTTCTGTACACATTAGTTGTTAGATAATGTCTCTACTGATTTTTTTTGTTAGTGCTTCAGGTTTCTTACAAAATCTGTCATCTTTCGTGACAGCACCATTATTCTATATGTGGCTCTAGTCTCCAGAGAGCAGCAGGAAATACTATTTGTGATAAGGTTACATATACAGATATAGTCCCTGACTCGAGAAACTCTAGTTACATTCTTTTTTTTTTTTTCCGAGACGGAGTCTCGCTCTGTCGCCCAGGCTGGAGTGCAGTGGTGGGATCTCAACTCACTGCAAGCTCCGCCTCCCAGGTTCACGCTATTCTCCTGCCTCAGCCTCCTGAGTAGCTGGGACTACAGGCGCCCGTCACCTCGCCCGGCTAGTTTTTTGTATTTTTTAGTAGAGATGGGGTTTCACCGTGTTAGCCAGGATGGTCTCGATCTGCTGACCTCGTGATCTGCCCGTCTCGGCCTCCCAAAGTGCTGGGATTACAGGCTTGAGCCACCGCTCCCAGCCTCAAGTTACATTCTTTAGCATAATTTAGTTTTCCAGCTTCTGTGTAACTGGGGGACACCTATTCAAATATTTTAAGCATATGCTAGGTCTTTTGTCATGAGATATAATTTGTTTTTCAATTGTTATGGTAGCAAATTTGTCATTTGGCTGGACTTCAATGGCTGCTGCAGTTTTATCCTTATTGGCATCCCAAGAGGAGTGGAAGATAGATAAGCTGCAGGAATCAAGATTTATATATTATCTAAGAAACTGGAGTGGGAGGAAGATAAAAAACATGAACTATTTCTCTGTTTTTTATCTATCACTTCCCCATTATCTCTTTCACGTTGAGAACTAGGGTCATTTTTCTAGTGACAGGCCTACTTTGTAGACATTACATCCTAAACTTTCATTAAGGACAATATTATAATAGTCAGGATAAACTGGGCTATGCTGTGCTAACAAGTAAACTCCAAAGTTCTAGTGATTTAATTCAGTAAAGATTTATTTCTTTCTCATATCACAGTTTAATTCAAATGGTTCCTTTTGGCCACTCTTAAGGAGTCTGGCTAAAACTTCTACCTAAAAATCTACATGTGATTTTTTTTTTTTTCATGCCAAACAGTAGGCAGTCACAAAAGCTGCCCTCCCCACGCCAGTCTTGGTGTGGCAAATACAATCTTTGAAGGAGGTTTCAGTCGAGGACTCAGGCTCTCCGGCTGACTTTGCTCCTATGCATATCATCATTCCTAGATCAGATGCCTCCATTTGGAAGCTTCTTTATAGGAGGCCTTCAGCTGAGGCCTTCCTCAGGTGCCTCTGCTGAGACCTCCTTATTAAAGAGCTGAAGAATCAAACTTGAAGAAACATTGCTCCACCGTAATTCAATATTCAGGACTTTTGCACTCCCAGCCCTTTCCCCTTTCCTTTCCCCTTGCTCCAGGGTCCATAAAATCCCAAGAGCGTTTTTTGGAAGCTCCTTCAGGATTGAGTTGAATACCATATCTATGCTACTCCTGCTAATTCTTGACTGGTTCTGGTCCATGGAAAAAGATTGATCAGGAGGAGTCAGCATTTTCTTCAGGTTAGCCTCTTGCTTATGCTATCCCTGTAAGTGATTAAAGGCTTCACTGTTATTTTCATTCTTGCTTCTTGCCTAATTGGCTATTCTGATACCTGGCAGCTTAGCTCTGCCTAGGTCAGCTCAGCTCCTTATAATTCTACAAGGAATAACTCAGGAATCCAAGATGTTTCCATCTTAAAGTTACACTATCTGGAGCATGTGTGTCCAGCATCATTGTGAAACAGAAAGAGAGAGAGTAGGGAACTGTGCAAATAAATTAATGGCCAAGCCTAGATGTGGTGTGTAGCACATTCATTCATATTTCACTGCTCAGAACTCAGTTACATGCTTCCAACCCAATGGCAAGGCAGGTTGGAAAAGTAGTCTTCTTGTTTATATAGGAAGAGAAAAGAGATTTTTTGTGAACATTGAGCCAATTTCTGTCTGTAACGCCAACTTCTGTTGGGTAAATATGTGTGTTGTGGGAGGTAAGTTTTGCACAAGTTTTTCAGACTAGTGGGAGATATAATTACAGATGAAAGGCAGGTCTGATGCCCAGGCATTGTACTAAGCATGAGGAATGATTTAGAGAGGTGAAATAAAGACTGAAGATTTAGTGAAATTGAATGATACATCTTAGGTGACAATGGTATTACCCTTCCTAGTCTAGAAAAAACTTCTGGATGTTTTTGAGAACTCTTCTCCACCCACCACTACTTCTAAATTTAATTCCTCTGCACCAGCTGCACAATCCTGCATTTACAATTCAGTTTAGACTACTGAACTTTCTACCTACCATCCCCTCTATAAAATGAAAGGTTTAAATTAGTGATTTTCTTCCCCTACCAGCCTGCAAGGTGCAGTTGGTCATTTCATGGGCACTCAAGGAATGTCTGATCTACCTCACAGTGATCTGTCCATAGTGAGCATTTAATGCATGTAAGTATAGTCCTAACTCATCTTCATCATCATGAAATTCTAGAAGTTTCAGGTCAACAAAACAATGACTCACAGGTTTTTAAGAAACAGTGTCAGCATATGTTCTTGAATTCCAAATTATACAACTTTGTGCTTGTCAAATTACAGGTACAGTTATGAAACATCTAGAAGTCATCCATTCTTTTATAGACTTCCTCTCCTGACATGTCTACTTGCTATGAAACAGCTGTTTAGTCATGTTGCCAAGAAGAAAAAAGACAGAGTGCTTCTAGATAAAGAAATAGTATTCCTATGTCAACTTTCTATGCAAAGTGTGGACTGTGGACCAGCAGCATGTGCATTGCCTGGCAGCTTGTTGGAAATGCAGAATCTGAAGCTCTTCCCTAGACCTACTAAACAGACTTCGCTTTAACAATATATCTGGGCAAGTCATATAGTCATTAAAATTTGAGAAGTATGATCTAGCATAGATATTACTTCATAATAAATGTTTAATATTTGAGTTACTATTGCTGCATAGCTTGAAGGAGACAGTATATACACCTTACCTCTCCATGGGAGGATTGTCAAAGTCTCACTATAAGAAGAACATGGTACCAGAGATATTGTTGTAGCCACCTTTGGAAAATACAATTGACACACTTAATATTTAAAACTATTGCCTTTACTCCTTTATTGTGAAGACGTAAACCAGTGATTGGTTCCAGGTTAAAGGTACTTTTTGGCATGCTCAATAACCGTCTTTACTTTACAGGAGGAGGTAGAGTACCAGGTAGCTTTTTCAAAAGGCATGCTGAAAATTATTAGTAGTTTGATAAAGATTCTGATGAATTCTTAAGGCTAAATGCAGTGCTAAATTTTTCCTTGTCATCTTCTTTGATCTCCTCAGTGAGAAATTATCTCATCTTCCTCCAAAGCCTGTTAGAATGTTGCCTATTTTAAAAATTGAGTTCTTCATATCATAAATTAAATATTGTGTCTAAAGAGTTTCTGGCATATGCTACATACTCGATGATTGCAGGTATTTTCATTAAAGCTAATTGTATGTATTTCTTACCTCCTTCTTCTTTCTTTTCCTGGTGAACTGCAATTCTTTTAGAAGCCAATTCTGAATTCCTAGGCAGAGTAGTCATATTTTTCTTTCAGTTTCATACTAATTTAAACCCCAAAACCAGTGTTTATGCACAGACTTATATTCCATTACCTAGCATTTCTAAAGAATGACTTTTTTAATCTTAATTTTTTTCAGTGGAAACTTTTTCTAAATGTGTGATATGCACCTATAATGCTAAGCATAAGCAGATGCTCATAAACTAGGGGTTCTTTTCTCTTGCACATTTTGTGATGTTTATAGCCTTGCTGCTGCCATGGGGTCTGTACCTAGTGGCGTTTGCTCCTTTCTCAGAGAAAATTACATAATAGATTTCATAAAAATTCTATCTATCATCAGAGAATATGATCTATGAGGGAAAGCCTCAGAGAATCTCTTATGAAGAAGTGAATATACTTGCTTATTTTTGATTTTGAATGAGTAACAAAATAATAATAAATTATAAAATACAATTAAATTGCATTTAATAATATTTATTAAATAAAACTATTATTATCATGCCAGTTTTATGGTTTAAATATCACCTTTGCATGCATTTTCTAACTTGTTTTTGAAAACTTCCCTGTAAGGTATAGTTACTCATAGTAAAAATAATACGTGATCAATATAATGTTTTTAATAAAATAAGGAGTTGTTCTAAAATTTTGTTTATTTATTTATTTATTTTTGAGACAGAGTCTGGCTCTGTCATCCAGGCTGGAGTGCAGTGACATGATCTTGGCTCACTGCAACCTCTGCCTCTCAGGTTCCAGTGATTCTCCTGCGTCAGCCTCCTGAGTAATTGGGATTACAGGCATGCACCACAATGCCCATCTATTTTTTTTTTTTTTTAATTTTTAGCAGAGACAAGGTTTCACTATGCTTGCCAGGCTGGTCTCGAATTCCTGACCTCAAGTGGTCCAGCTGCCTCAACCTCCCAAAGTGCTGGGATTACAGGCTTGAGCCACTGTATCGGTCCTGAAATTTTAAAATATGACTTATATCCCTACCACACAGAGATACCAATTTTGGTATATTTTCTTGCATTAATTTTTTTCTAGTCACAGATTTTATTTTATACATGATATGATCACACTGAATATATAATTTTGATTAGAGATTTAAACATATCTATTTTGTATTAGAAGCATACATCTTCTCAAGAATAATGTACCATTATTTATTTTACTATCACCCTTCTGTTGAACCATTTTATTTGTTTCCAAAATTTTGCGACCCTAACAAAACATGCCTGTACTTCTTTTTCCATAATTATGTTTTTTATTTATTTAGAAACATTTCTTGGTAATAGAGTTGGTAGTAATCCTAGGTTAAAGATATGAATATTTGAGGGGATGAGGGAGTTCACTAATATATATTACAAAACTGGAACATATATTTAAGATTAGGAGTATCAGATACATTCCAAATAACAGGGTTAGTAACTTGGATAAAAGCAAACTACAACTCAAAGACATTAAAATTTGTCCTGGTAGCTCTCTGAACTTTTGATTGCTTACTTTCTTGTGCTCATTTATGTTCTAAATATTTGAGATTCTGGAACAAGTGATTTCTGGGAAAGAAAGATGCTGTTTTATAAAACACACCATGCTATACTTTTGCATTCTGGTGTCTTTTAAGCAACTCAATAGAAGACTTTTTAATTTCGAGGAGAAACACAATTTTTATCTTTGTTTCCTTTATTAATGAGATTAACTTTTTCTGTTACTGCAAGACTTCTTTAATAAACTGTTTTTTTTCTAATCACAGCTAGAATGCAACAAAAATACATTAGAGAATTACCTTTGAGATATCATAATTTATGTGAAATTATTTTGAAAAGTGTTTGTTCATGTCTTTTGCCCACTTTTTGATGGCTTTTTTTCTTATATATTTAAGTTTCTTATAGATGCTGTAATTAAATTTAATTATGAAGTAGAAAAAGCAGTGTAAGTTATATCTAGATTTTTAGACTTTGTTGCTGTTGTGTCACCCCTTTTGATTAAACCTGTTTGAAAAATTGTTTATCTCTCATTTTACAATGTCTGTTAATAGAAACCTGGCTCCTTTCTCTCCACTTATGTTACTTGCCTGTTCTAACAGGGCACATAGTGCTGTAGATGTAGATGAAACAGCATAATCCTCAACTGCCCTCGTCATCTCCTACTTCAACTTCTTCCATCCATTCAAACCCTTTAGTCGGTTTCTCAGAGCACAAAAGATTTTGGATGTTCAGATTCAGGCACTTACTGAATTTTTCCGCATTGTAAAGGCTGGAAGAGAAAAGGTATTTTTTTCTCTTGGAAGCTAGGAACAATTTTTGCTCCAACATCACGTGAAACTGAAAAAGTGGAGGTGGGGGTGGAAGAGATTGTTACCCAGTGTGCTTCTTCCCTGGCCCAGACTGTGTTTCTATACAAGTGGACCTCTGAGGACGTACATTTGCCTAACATCACTTTCTCCAACTTAGGACAACACTGGGCTTCCTGGAAGCTCAGTTCTCCTTACAGGGCAGGCCCAGACTCCCTATTTCCAGAGAAATTTCAGGGATATTGCTCAATTGTCAACAGAAGCAAGGGAAACCCAAGCATCTTATAATTTTTGTCTTTATGGTAATAGATTTAGCTAGGAAAGTCAGGTTGGATAAATTTTGAAGGCTGCTCAGCCTTTTATTTCATTGCTTATCTAAGCAACTTAACTTCTTTTGTTTTTAAATTTAACTTTTATTTTAAGTTCAGGGATTCATGTACATCTAGTTACTCAACTAATGCACACAGTCTGCCTTATCAGCCCTAACCTGATGTCATAATGTAGCTTCAACGTATTACTCTCAGATTTAGATCTTCATCCCATTCTTCTTTCCTGAGCCCTCAGTTTATACCCACGACTGCTTAGAGATGTGTAGATGCCACATAGAAGTCTTAAATATCCTTGAACTCTATGTTCCAACAGCAAACACTTTGGATTTGCTTTTTAGCCACAGTCCTCAAACCTGCTCTTTTCTTTTGAATATCAATTTCAATAAATTGTGCTAACATCAACCCAGTCTCCTATATTATTCTAGATTCTTTTTCTTCACTCCTATTTGTTTCTAAACTAATTGTCGTTTATTAAAATTATCAGTTCTACCTTTCAGCAGTGCCTAAGTCTATCCAGACATTGATTTGGTTCAAACCTCACCATTTTAAAGGTAATTTTTCTCAATAGCCTTTAAATACCTTGTATGCCATTTCCCAAATGTCATGTTTTATACCTCTAAGACTCTTTGTGTACAAAGATGAAAAATTCTAAATGCTCTTCTTCTTCTTTAGCTGTTTCACTCTGGATTGCCAATCCTTCTTTTTTCTAAACCATTATATGTATACTTTTCTTACAACTTCTGTTTATAATGTATTATAATTGGTATTATTTAACTGTTTCACTCTTGGTATTGTTTAGCTGTTTAACTCTCCAAGTGTGAGTTACTAAATGTAGAGACTAGCTTATTCACACACATACACAATTATTTGTGTGTATGTGTGTATAAGTAAATATGGAAGTGCAGCAGTAATATACAATGTATATATTAAATTAACAAATAGTGATGTGGTTCAGAGATGAAATACCTCCCAAACTGTGATCTTAAAACAAGAGCAACAATAGAAACACAGCAAACTCTTCATTTGTATTTTGTTGGGCTAAACGTGGGAACAATAATACCATCTGTCTCCTCTTATGTTCTTTAAGAGATGTTTGAAAAGCTTGTGACACTTGAGTAAGGTCAAATAGACAAGTTTTTTTGTTAGAGTGAGTCACTATAAATGATTTCTTTGGTCTGTCAGTTGCCAGGGATAAAGCAATATAAGGTACCAACTTTTTCTCTGTTTTTCTATAAAGAACAATAAAATATAAGCTCAGAAAGAAGTCTTCAAAAATAACTTTTCTTTTTTATGTTTTATAGAGCCAGCTTATGAACTACCCCTGCTCTAAACAGGCTATCCTATCCAGCAAGATCACTCAATCCTGTGAACAGCCAATGCCATTCCAAGGAGAAGGCATATTAACTCAGAAAATGCTGACACACCTGACCTTTCATCCCTGCCACTAGTAGTTCTACAGAAGACCAGTGTGCATGCAAACAATTCACTTACAAGCAAGAATTCCTACAAGTGTAATATAGTTTTGTGTAAAGTATTAGTGATAGAATATGTATTTACAAATTCCTTGGGAGGGGTTGCAAACTGGAATGACCACAAGGTCCAGCCAGTGATGGAGTGGGAACTGTGGGCAAGAGGAGATGCCTTGTGGAGTCCAAAGTTGGCAGTGACTGTTCAGCACCAGACACATTGCCATATGGGAACTTGGGATTCAGGTGGTTGGGTCTCCTGCATTTTGAGAGAAGCTAGAAATGTCTTGGTATTTAAATGTGACAACTAACATAGGAATTTTTTTTTTAAAAAAACATGATGAAGTCAAGTGTATACAGGTTTTGTTTTAAGGGACTTAGAAATAAGCAAGAGCTTCAGAATGGTATCCTGGGTCAGCTCTTCTATTTTAATTAACTTAATATCTACTACCAAACCCATGTGAAACATTTAAAGATTAGAGAGTTGGGGTATTAACATCTCTGGTGTGCATTCAGAAGTGTATATTAGCTAGGCAGACTGATCTCAATATACATTAAGACACTATTGCTGTGGAAATTGTCTGGAAATTGAAATATTTCCAAAGTCACTTCGTGGAGCATTATTTAGGGCTAAACAGAACATGAGAATCTCAGTTTTCCTCAAAGTTCTTTGTAGAATAATCTTAGTTATATTTCCAAAATTATATTTGATACTGGTTAATAAAGGTAAATGCTGCTATCTGAACTCACTTATAAATATCTAAACTTGCATTTGGTACTAAAATGTTGACAGGCACAAGTTTCTAGTGGAAAGCACATCGGACTATGAGTTAGGAGATGTGAGTTCCAGTCCTAGTTTTGAGTGCATAGCTGTGGAATGGAGGTCAAGTCATTTGATTTCCCCAGACTTTTGTTACAACTGTAAATTAAGGTGGTTGGAAGGTAACTTCAAAGATCCCTTCTATAATTCTATTCCTTTGAAAGTATTCTAGAGTCTAAATTTGTGTTTCTTGTGACATAGAAGAATGTTTAGATTATGCACAGATGGTTCACTTAGAAGTTTATTTGGGACAAGCAGCCAGCTCTTTTCTGGAAAAAATTGTCATATTTATTAATATAAAATTTAGTCTTAAAGAATATTGGGAAAATGTATTCTCACCAAACACTTGAAATTATTTTTAGTAAAAGTAAATAGAGTCTCCAAGTCAGAAACTACCTGTTGTTAATCAGGGTGTTTAGGGCTCAAGTTCTGAATCTGCCACTCATTACTGTGTGACTTTAGAAAATCATGTAATTGGCCGGGCACAGTGGCTTATGCCTGTACCTCCAGCACTTTGGGAGGTTGAGGCAGGAGGACTGTTTGAGGCCAGGAGTTAAAGACCAACCTGAGCAACATAGTGACACCCTGTCTCTACAAGAAATTTAAAAACTAACTGGGTGTGGTGGCCCATGCCTGTAGTCCCAGCTACTTGGGAGGCTGAGACAGGAGAACCTCTTAAGCCCAGGAGGTAGGGGTTGCAGTGAGGGGTGATCGCGCCACTGCATTCCAGCCTGGGCAACATTGTGAGACCATGTCTTAAAGATAAACAAAAACAAAACAAAACAAATCATGTATTGATTTCACTTTCTTATCTTAAAATGTAGGCAATAAAACCTCTCTTCCAGCTTTCCAGGTTTCCAAATGCTTTAAGGTCAGTTAAAATTTAATAGTCATAATTGGCTTTTGTGGAAAACCTCGTGACATCTGACTTTTATTGTTTACCTTTTAATGTGTTTCAGATGAAACAGGTTTCCTTATGAATATTCAAAAAGATATCCAAAGTTGGCAGTTCCAGTGATTTTAAGAGAGGATATAGTATATAAAAATGGATTGACAAAGTGCTACAAGTTAGAAAACCCTTTGGAATGCTATAGCTGTGGGGCAATTTTCTTTAAAACAAACAAACAAACAAAAGCAGAAATCCCCTTTCTCACAAATGATTATAAACATAGGCAATATTCTAGTGCTGTTAGTAGTGCCATACTTTCGTCAATGATTGTGCATGTTTTTGCTAACTGCAAACACTAGAGAAGAAATACAATTTCCATCTAAACCAAAGGCCACATCACCATACTGTAGTAACTCTCCGGGTGAGTCACTGACTTATAGATTCTGTGTTTCATGAAGCCTCTGCAATCTCTTCTTTACAGTGAATGTAAATGTTTGCTTAGCATAGTAGCAGGTAGCATGACAGCACAGTCTATTAGAGTGGAGAGGAGAATGGAAGAATGAAGGGCAAAGACATCTCTTGTCCTGAGTGGGCTCAAGCAGGTATGCCTAGCATCTTTCTTTCCCAGAAAGAAGGATAAGTGAGAGTGATTTAGTCTCCTGTAGGTAAGCACTGTCTCATGGCATCACTGTTAGGCCTCCACAAGAGTCATTATGATAATAACACCTTACAGGAGAATGGAATATATATATATATTTTAGATGGAGTTCTCGCTCTGTCGCCCAGGCTGGAGTGCAGTGGCGCGATCTCAGCTCTGCCTCCTGGGTTCACGCCATTCTCCTGCCTCGGGATCCCGAGTAGCTGGGACTACAGGCGCTGGCCACCACGCCCGGCTAATTTTTTTGTATTTTTAGTAGAGACAGGATTTCACCGCGTTAGCCAGGATGGTCTCGATTTCTTGACCTCGTGATCTGCCCGCCTTGGCCTCCCAAAGTGCTGAGATTGAGAATGGACATTTAGAGTTTACAAAGAAGCTTTACAACCAGTGTCCTATTTGGTTACAACAGCCTGAGTCACTAAGGACATGTTATAGATGGTAGAATATTGAGTTTCAGGAGGTTCAAGCGACTTGCCTGATGTCACACAGGCAGTAAGGACAGGGCTAAGTGTGAAATTCAGGCCCACTGTTTGCAAAAACAATAACAATTTTCCCTATAACAGGCACCACTTATTAGGATAAGGTGGACTAGGTCTGATTAATTAAGCTGATAACCAGTGCTCTTGCTAAAGAGCTAAGCCTACAAAGTCATTGGTACCTTCCCACTGGAATCTTATATTCATGGTTCAAGAACTCTTTAAATTTGTCTTTCTCAGAATCCATTTGATTCACTTCAATGTATAGTCATAGAGCATTTTACTAAGTTCACAGTTGGTATATGCTTTTATTAAATCGTGACTTCTTAATATGTATCTATATTTCTATACCTACATCTGTATCTCTATATCTGTGCCATTTATGTAAAAAGCCCATTTTATTGAAATAACCAATACATACACATGCACACTGATCAATCAAACTTACCTTGATAAAATAGCTCCAAGTTTCTCTTTCTGGCTTGATAAATAATTTGCCTTGTGTTTGTAAAGTATTTCATTTAAGGTCACAGATGAGTTTATAACACAGAAAATTGAATGCCAATCTTTTTCTCCACAAAATACATGGCAGTTTCCCTTTTAGCCAAACTTGACTTCCAATATTTGCAAACTCAGTAACTAAATAAAGCCTTGGGTTTAGGAAAACAGTTACGTTATGCTATAAGAGAATATATTTTTGCAATCTTACTTTAAGATAAATTATTGCAATGGTAGTTTAACACTGATTATCTCTATTTTTCAGAAGGAGATTTTGCGAAGAGTGGTATGTAAAAAGCAATTTTCACGTAAAATAATCATTACGATTTACATGAGAAGTTAGGAGATAGTAACTTCCATGACAGGGATGCCTGTAAGATAGTGTTCACATTTGTGCTTGATGGTTTTAGTTCATTCCTGATGCTGAGAGTTGCTAAGAGTTTACATCCAAACTTAAAAATATCAGAGGCCAAGGAAAAAAGTCAGCTGAGAATTAACCTAGCTCTCTCTTGTAAGATAGATACCAACCTAACTTTGAGTGCTTTCACACTACTTTCCATGCCAGTTCCTCTGACACCAGACAATGCCCAGAGGTCAGAGTGCAAAGCAGGCTCTGACTGCCCTCCTGCAATCCCACAGGGACTTCTCCCTCACACCTGAATATTTAGTTTTGGGCTTTGCCTATGATTTTGAGTCAAGACTGACAGAGATCTAATCCAGGGTTCCTTTTCCAGTTTCAAGTCAGATCCATAGTGCAAATTTTGCATTTTCATCACCAAGAAGAGAGCTAAATAGATATATTAGTTATTTGCCTGTGGGAACATACACCTTTCCTTGTGGGCAGGGAGCCTGGGAAATCCCCTCGTATTTCAAAAATTCAATTGTCAAAAAACAAAAGCCAATTTTGAGTAATCTTTGAGATTTTACTATAATTCTGTGTCAAAGCAGAGTGTTAAGGAAAAGTTTAGTTTATTATATCAGCCTAAGATATTGAACTTAAATTAAACATCCAGAATAATGGATCCTGAAAAGTTATTCTTATTTTAGAGAGTTTTTGGTATATAACTTTTTTTTTTAAAGAAATGTTGTATTCAGTTACTAATGCCCAGTATAAAGATTAATTCCATGGTTCTCAAACTTTAGGGTGCATCAAAATTTCCTGGAAAACTTATTAAAACGCACAGACTCCCCCCTCCCCAAGTTTCGGATTCAGTAAGTCTGAGATGAGACCTGAGAATCTGCACCTCTAACAAATTACCAGTGATGCCGATACTGCTGGTTCAGGGTTCACACTTTGAGAACCAGTTGATTAGGTTGACTGTTTTGTTGATTGTTATAGAAACTAAACTCTTCCCCCAATTCCATTTCTATTATAAATGTAGTAATGGATTCTAAAACTTTGTTGTCCTCAACATATAGTTGTGTACAGTCTTTCTTATTAAAATCTCTCTCCATATTTTCTGACTTCCACCACTACTCTCTTAGTTTAGACCATCATCATCTTTCACCTGAATGGTGGAAACAGCGTTTGAACTGCTTCTTCCCTCACTTTGCTTCTTGCCCATCTCCAGTCCATTAATTATAAAGAAATCGTAGCTATTTTAAAGACAATGTAAATTTGATTTTGTAGCTAGGCTTTCTTTCATCTCCTTGACCCCTTCTCTCTTTTCAAACCATCTCCACTCAAGAAAATAAAACGACATTCAATGACTTTCTAAAGACTCCCCTCTCACCCTCACCCCACTTCACCTGGCTCATTCAGAGTTATTGTCAGATCTTAGCTTAGATATCATTTCCTTTGGGCAACCTGCTTGACCTCCATGGGATGGGATTAGGTGCCGTTCTTTGTGCACTGTTGGGGAAATGTAAGTAAACAAAAGCTTCTCCCATCTCAGAAAACCTCCCACAAAGGTAGTAGAGAAATAAACTAGTTTTTTAGAAAACTGAATAAGCATTAAACCAGAATGTGATGTGCATCATAGGCCATCCACTAAGAGATTCCAAAGACAAAAGGAAATCTTATCCTGTTATGCAGCCAAATAGACATAATCTATTACACACATGTTTTTAATATAAACAATAACTCATCAAGTGAGAGAAATCGACAGTACCATTTGTCACACATAATTAATCTTAACTTTATTCAGTGATTAGGTGACTAACTGTGTTAGCTAAGTGGCTTTATTGGGGAGTGTCGGCGGAAACTAACCCCAAACAAAAACCAAACAAAAACGTCTTATATTTTTATGGGAGAAGGTAGTTTTGCAACTTGAAGCAAACCTTCCTACAGAAACCTGAAGATAGGGGTGCTATTTTTCTTGTTTGTATTTCAAAAAGATGGCTCTCAGGTCCTTGAGAAAGACATTTCTGGCGCATAAAGCCGACAAAAGTTATATCTGGTTTTCAATAGGATTTGTGTACATTTCAAAGAGAGGAGACAGTACTGACAATTTTAAGTTTTCTAAAGTAAATACACTAAGAAAAAAGGAGGGAATGGTAAGGCCTTTTTAAATTTTTGATGGAGAGAATTAAGCTTATTTTTAATTTCTTATGTGTCCTTGCAGCACCCGCAGCACTTGGCACTCTTTGTAATATATCCAGTGTACTGTCTATCTCCCACACTAGGGTGTGAGCCCTCTGAGAATAAGGACTGTTTCCTGATGGTTGCTGTAGCCCTATTCCTACACATGCTAGATAGTCAATAAACTCATATATTTATTTTAGAAGCTGTTTACTACAAGTCCAATTTTGCAGCTATTCAAATAAGCTTTCATAGTACTTTAATAAGTAGAAAAAAGATGGGTCAGGATAGAGCAATGACTGGGGTGAAAAGACATTTCCAGGTGTACTGAATGAGCCATTGAGCCATTTGAACAAGGGCTGAAAGGATATAATTAAACTCAGTTTAAAGCTGTGTTCATCCTAAATCAGAGATCATGTCAGGTATTGAGGAAATCTTGGTAGAATTCATGTTTGGTCAGTCATTGCCAGGAGTAAGAGGAAATATTCTTTTAGTTTCATAGTCTTTTACAGTAAGAAAGCCTCACAACCATCTGCTCAAGAGTTGGTTGTAAAATTAGCCAGGCATGGTGGTGCATGTCTGTAATCCCAGCTACTTGGGAGGCTGAGGCAGGAGAATTACTTGAACCCGGGAGGTGGAGGTTGCAGTGAGCCAAGATCATGCCACTGCACTCCAGCCTGGGCAACAGAGTGAGACTCCCGTCTCAAACAAAGAAACAAAGAAACAAACAGAGTAGATTGTGTTCACAAAGATGATGGTAGCTGCTGCCACCAAATGTTGCCCACTGAGATATGAGCAACAGTTTGTCTGCACTGAGAACTCAGTAAGCACATCTGTGACTTTGCCTGTTCTGAAAGTTCTAATCTCCAACACACATGTGGATCATTAATGTAGTTGTTGAAATTACAGAGAATAATGAATGACATGATAATCATGGAAAGTGAGGCAATTAACTGGGTCTGAAGTCATCAAAAAATGAGGAGAATGACAAGTTTTCTCTGTGTGGAATAAAATAAACAGAGATATGGAATTTGTCGGATTTAATGGCATGTACTTCAAAAAAGCTATGCCTTTTACAAGAGAATGGAGAGATATGTTGGAAGCAGTAAAAAGGAACCAGATGCGAAAGTAAGTGGTTTTCAAGCAAAAATAGCCTCCTCCTGACAGGTCATGGGGGAAGGTTTGTTCTCAGGAGAGCCTCTCATGTTTTGTATAGAGCCAAAAAGAGAAGTTCAGAGAAGAGGCTGTGGATATAGGGAAGCTTTCTAAAAGCCACAGATTATGAAGGAGTCAGAGGAAGAGTTAAATAGGGCAGGGAGAGCAGTCGATGGTCAGGTTAGGGATGTGGAAAGCATCAGTGTGATGGCGCATGATTTGGGAACCTTCAATTTCTGACTGGGACTGAGGTGAATGGGGCATGAAGGGCTTGACCTTGGCAGTTGCACACCTGGCATGCACCTCAGGGTAGCTGGTCTTGCCTTGGCTACTGATAGCATACAAATGACGGGCAGTTCCTTTGATTCTGTCTATCCTACCCATCCAGATGAACTCAGTCACCTATTAGGGTCTTGAAAAGGAGGCAGGCAGGTGTTTTTGTTTTTCCATAGACATAGAAATATCTTTCTCAGTGGCATCAATCATCCATCTCTCCACTCCCCCCTCTCCCACAGCGGAGCCAAGACCCCAGACAGTCCCATGGCCATGCATTCTCCCTTGGAATGATTTCCGTTGGTGATGAAAGTGATGCTAGGGGCCTTTGTTGGAATCTACCAAAAATGACTATTCTAGAAAAAGCCAGATAGTGAAATTCTAGTTTCCCAGGACTAGCAGAATGTGCCCCCCTGACAGTGGAGCAGTTCCCTTACAGTGCCTAGCCACCCTTCCTGGCCTCCTTGCACACCTCTGCTCCCGTTTTCAGGAGAACACAGGCCCTAGTTCACATTATTTCTCCTCCTCCAAGATTATAAGAAGTGACAGCTTATTTCTGCAAATTTATTTACTCTAAGTTTCACTCTGTCAAAGCAGGGTCTAAATATTATTAGTCCGATAATATCATCTTGCTGAGTGAGACAAAGTTTCTGTTGCTCTGGGAATCCACACATTCTCATGTGTTGAGTGTCTTCAGTTGCTGGACACTGTACTTAGCCTTTTAATGTGTTATTTATGGTCCTCAGAAAAACCTTGCATGATATGTGCTCAAGTTTTCTTCTTATAGATGAAAATAAGCGAGGTTAAGTATCTCACCTACCATCACAGACGAGTGAGTGGAGGACCTAACTAAAACCAAAGTCCATTTGACTTCAAAGTTTGTGCCCTTTTTGTGATATTAGAAGAAAAGAGAAGTCCAGATTTTGCATGAACTAGCAGTAAACTTTGCCCCCTTCCTTGTGGGGCTGAATCCCCTATGCCAGGCCATGGAAGCCCCAAGTAGGCTGGGTAAATGGAGCAGTCTGATTGCATAGGCCTGAAGGGTCTGTGATTTTATCTTCTCCAGGCTACCCGTGGAGTGGTTGGTTTCTGTAATGTGGTACTTAAGCTTTTATGGGTTTGCTAGTGAATTTCAGTCTCATGAGCAATATTGTTTCTGTAGAAAAATATATTTTGAGGCAAAATCCACCAAATTCCAATGGGAAGTTGTCTATATTTATCATTTTAAAGAATTAATTTGTTAAAAATGATTATTATTCAAAAGTAATATAATGATTTGACTATATGTCTTAGTCATACAGACTTGAATAATATAGAGACACAAACATGGTTTTTTTTTTTTTTTCAAGTTAGGCCTAATTTAGAATGAAGATTGAATATGTATAGAATAGTTGTATAGAAAAATAATACTTATTCTATTTTTTCTTAAAATATTAATTTATTTTACTATTAAGTAATGCATAATTATTATAGGAAATCTAGAAAATACAGAAGAGTAGAAAGAAAAAAATCATAATCATTTAATTGCAACATGAAGGAAATCCATTATAAACATATATATACTATAGAAATATATGTGTCATATATATGATATATATCACATATTTATATAAAAAATGCTGGGAAGACCTGGCTCACGAGGTTGGCTGGAAGTACCAGGCAATGACAGATACCCTGGAGGAGAAGAGAAAGGAGAAGACCAAGTTCAACTACCATAAGAAACAGCTCATGGGGCTATGGAAATAGGCTGAAAAGAATGTGGAGAAGAAAACTGACAAATACACAGAGGCCCTCAAGACCCATGGACTTCTGGTCTGAGCCCACTGAAGACTGTTTATTCCTCATGCTTGGCCTGGCCTCCCCTTCTTCCGTCATTGCCCTGGAATGCGGTGGACCCAGGGGCAGTAGCCCCAGTGCCATAGGCAGCCTGAGACTTACGCAGTTGGGAGCAAGGAGGGGAGGCTGGCAAGATGGCCAAATAGGAACAGCTGTGGTCTGCAGTTCCCAGTGAGATCCATGCAGAAGGCGGGTGATTTCTGCATTCCAACTGAGGTACCCAGTTCATCTCACTGGGTCTGGTTGGACAGCCGCTGCAGCCCACGAAGGGCAAGCCGAAGCAGGGTGGGGTGTCATCTCACCCAGGAAGCACAGGGGTTGGGGAATTCTCTCCCCTAGCCAAGGGAAACTGTGAGAGACTGTATCTGGAGGAATGGTGCATGCTGGCCCAGATACTGCGCTTTTCCCACGGTCCTCACAACCTGCAGACCAGGAGATTCCCTCCTGTGCCTACTCCACCAGGGCCCTGGGTTTCAAACACAAAACTGGGTGGCATTTGGGCAGGCACTGAACTAGCTGCAGGAATTTTTTTTTTTTTTTCATACCCCAGTGCACCTGGAGCGCCAGTGAGACAGAACTATTCACTCCCCTGGAAAGGGCCTGAAGCCAGGAAGCCAAGTGGTCTGACTTGGTGGGTCCCACCCCCAAGGAGCCCAGCAAGCTAAGATCCACTGGCTTGAAATTCTTGCTGCCAGCACAGCAGTCTGAGCTCGACCTGGGATGCTGGAACTTAGTGCGCGGAGGGGCACCTGCCATTGCTGAGGCTTGCCTAGGCAGTTTTCCCCTCACAGTAAACAAAGACACTGGGAAGTTGGAACTGGGTGGAGCCTGCCACAGCTCAGCAAGGCCTCTGTGCCTCCTCTCTGGGCAGGGCATCTCTGAAAAAAAGGCAGAAGCCCCAGTCAGGGACTTATAGATAAAACCCCCATCTGCCTAGGACAGAGCACCTGGGAGAAGCGGGTGGCTGTGGGCGCAGCTTCAGCAGACTCAAACGTCCCTGCCTGACAGCTCTGAAGACAGCAGTGGTTCTCCTAGCAAAGCCTTCCAGCTCTGATAAGGGACAGACTGCTTCCTCAAGTGGGTCCCTGACCCCCGCGTATCCTGACTGGGAGACACCTCCCAGCAGGGGCCCACAGATACCTCATAGGGAGAGCTCCGGCTGGCATCTGGTGGGTGCCCTTCTGGGACGAAGCTTCCAAAGGAAAGATCGGGCAGCAATCTTTGCTCTTCCGCAGCCTCCACTGGTGATACCCAGGCAAACAGGGTCTGTAGTGGACCTCCAGTAAACTCCAGCAGATCTGCAGAAGAGAGGCCCGACTCTTAGAAAGAAAACTAACTAACAGAAAGGAATAGTATCAGCATCAAAAAAAGGACATTCACTCAGAGACTTCATCTGAACGTCACCAACATCAAAGACCAAAGGTAGATAAATCCATCACGATGGGGAGAAACCAGCTCAAAAAGGCAGAAAATTTCAAGAACGAGAACACCTCCTCTCCTCCAAAGGATCACAACTCCTCACCAGCAAGGGAACCAAACTGGATGGAGAATGAGTTTGACGAACTCACCACAGTAGGCTTCAGAAGGTGGGTAATAACAAACTCCTCCGAGCTAAGGGAGCATGTTCTAACGCAATGCAAGGAAGCTAAGAACCTTGAAAAAAGATAAGACGAATTCAAACTGCTAACTAAAATAACCACTTTAGAGGAGAAGATAAATAACCTGAAGGAGCTGAAAAACACAGCATGAGAACTTCGTGAAGCATACACAAGTATCAATAGCCAAATTGATCAAGTGGAAGAAAGGATATCAGAGACTGAAGATCAACTCAATGGAATAAAGCAAGAAGACAAGATTAGAGATAAAAGAGTGAAAAGAAACAAACAAAGCCTCCAAGAAACATGGGACTATGTGAAAAGACCAAATCAACGTCTGATTGGTGTACCTGAAAATGACGGGAAGATTGGAACCAAGTTGGAAAACACTCTTTAGGATATTAGCCAGGAGAACTTCCCCAACATAGCAAGGCAGGCCAACATTCAAATTCAGGAAATACAGAAACACCACAAAGATACTCCTCTAGAAGAGCAACCCCAAGACACATAATCATCAGATTCACCAAGGCTGAAATGAAGGAAAAAATGTTAAGGGCAGCCAGAGAGAAAGGTTGGATTACCCACTAAGGGAAGCCCATCAGACTAACAGTGGATCTCTCGGCAGAAACCCTACAAGCCAGAAGAGAGTGGGAGCCAATATTCAACATTCTTAAAGAAAAGAATTTTCAACCCAGAATTTCAGATCCAGCCAAACTAAGCTTCATAAGCGAAGGAGAAATAAAATTCTTTACACACAAGCAAATGCTGAGAGATTTTGTCACCACCAGGCCTGCCTTACAAGAGCTCCTGAAGGAAGCACTAAACAGGGAAAGGAATAACTGGTATCAGCCACTGCAAAAACATACCAAATTGTAAAGACCATCAACACTATGAAGAAACTGCATCAAATAACAGCAAGATAACCAACTAGCATCATAATGACAGGATGGAATTCACATATAACAATATTAACCTTAAATGTAAAGAGGCTAAATGACCCAATTAAAAGATACAGACTGGCAAATTGGATTGTCAAGACCCATCAGTGTGCTGTATTCAGGAGACCCATCTCACATGCAGAGAGACACATAGGCTCAAAATAAAGGGAGGGAGAAATATTTACCAAGCAAATGTAAAGCAAAAAAAGGCAAGGGTTGCAATCCTAGTCTCTAATAAAACAGACTTTAAACCAAAAAAGATCAAAAGAGACAAAGAAGGGCATTACATAAGGGTAAAGGGATCAATGCAACAAGAAGAGTTAACTATTCTAAATATACATGCACCCAATACAGGAGCACCCAGATTCATGAAGCAAGTCCTTGGAGGCCTACAAAGAGACTTAAACTCCCCCACAATAATAGTGGGAGACTTTAATACTCTACTGTCAATATTAGACAAATCAATGAGACAGAAAATTAACAAAGATATCCAGGACTTGAACTCAGCTCTGCACCAAGCTGACCTTATAGACATCTACAGTACTCTCCACCTCAAATCAACAGAATATACATTCTTCTCTGCACCACGTCACACTTATTCTAAAATTGACCACATATTTGGAAGTAAAACACTCCTCTGCAAATGCAAAAGAACAGAAATCATAACAGTCTCTCAGACCACAGTGCAGTCAAATTAGAACTCAGGATTAAGAAACTCACTCAAAACTGCACAACTACACAGAAACTGAACAACCTGTTCCTGAATGACTACTGGGTAAATAACGAAATTAAGGCAGAAATAAAGATGTTCTTTGAAACCAATGAGAACAAAGACACAATGTACCAGAATCTCCGGGACCCATTTAAAGCAGTGTGTAGAGGGAAATTTATAGCACTAAATGCCCGCAAAAGAAAGCAGGAAAGATTTAAAATTGACACCCTAACAGTAAGTTGGGAACAAGGAAAGGGTCTTAGTCACTGCCCTTCTGTAAGGTTAATTTAAAGCACACACACACACACAGAGGCACATGTGCACATATGTGTGCACACTTTCACAATTGCCTTCTGACCATCACTCTTTGGATCTAAATGGTGAGTAATTCAGGTGTTGCAGGCTGTTGCTATTCACTGCTTATACAGAATTTCAGTTCCACTGATTATCCGTAGAATCCTCTGAGAGGAACTTATGAAACTCCCCTCCCCTTTCCACCCCTCAGGAATTCTCCGTGGTAGCTCTCCCGGGCACTACTCCTGTCCCATGGGGAATAGTTATGCCCTCCAGCCACAGTTTTCTCTTGCTCAGCTGCAAACTGGATTCCTTGAAATGGCAGAGCTGCTTTATGTTTTATTCTGAAAGGAAGATAATACCTCTCCCTTACTCCGAGAATTATACACGTTTAGTGGGTGCCATAGCAAGGCTATTCGTGTTTTAACAGTTTGCAAGATTCTAGTGAACGTATTTTTTTGGTAGTTTTCATACCCTGATCCTTGTATGACTTAGAAATAAGTCTAGTGGAGGCCCAGCTGTGAACCACAGGATTACTCCTGTCTTCCCCTAACCAAGAAAGCCTTTCTTGCTGATAGAAGTCTTTGAGCCTGGCCTCTTATCTCAGGATGAATTCTCACCAGTAGTTCCCAATCCTCATGCATTCTGGAAAGAAAGGGCACCCCACCTGTTTGTTATATATGTCCAAATTAAATTATTCCCAAGGAGTCTGAAACCACTGTTACAAATGCAAGCTGGAGATAATATGGAACTTTTAAAAGAAGGCAATAGAAAGCATAACATATACAATTATTAGCACATTGCATGAATTATAGTAAATGTTAATATACTCAAAAGATATTGACTATTGCCATTATTTTAAATATAGCTTTTTAAACATATAATGTATGCATTTTTGTCATTATTCTTCAAAACAGCATTTTTTTGGGGGTCATTATTCTTCAAAATAGTCTAGTGGGGTGACCTTCCTTCCCAAAATGTCTCTGTAATACTCCACTACATATACAGTGGGTACATATACAATGAAAATAGTAGAAAACAGAAATGTTTCTCCTAGTAAAAAGCACATAAGGAGAATTTAATGTAATAATTATGTTTAGGAGGTGTGCTTGCAGAAAAAACATGTTTAATAAACTTGAAAACGGATATTATGAAGTCTGAGGACATCAGGGCCTTTTAGGGGGCCTTTACCCATAAAAATTAGAACAATGAAGAGGCCTGGATGGTGTATGTCTCTAAACAAGGCAGGCAGTCTTGTAGGCTGGCTTTCCAGAACTTAGGGAGTGCTTGTGTTTTTGCTCCTCGTTTCTGATGTAGGCTTCTCAGCAACCTTGTGAAGCAGGAACCATGTGCAACAGGGATGCAGTTCCCATCAATTTTTGTAGATTTGATTCACCTGTTGGAGATGTGCTGCCAAGGAAAGAAAAGTGAAAGTGTGTTTTCAAGACACACCCTTGTTTCTATGTTTATTCTCTTAGCACTCTTATGGTTTATTAACGTAAAAAATTTTTAAAAAGTTACCACAAAAAAACAGCAAGACCGTTTCCCATTCCAATCATGAGTGTATTAGGAGAAAATCACAGTCTAGGTGGATTGGAGTAATTGACTATATTTGGGTTTAGAATATGTTAATATTTATCAACATTTGAGGAAACCAGGAGAACTAGACATGAATAGAGATTAATACAGCAGTCAAGATCCCAGCTGGATGGGGGATGCTTAGAATTGGGAGTTGATGGAAAAAGGATGACTTGAAAAACATTAGTAATTGTACAGAAATGATGTCCTTGGAAAATGTAGATAAATGTTAAAGAAATAACAGTTTAAAAGCCTATCTTTTAAATGGGAGTTTTGTTCTAGAAGTTTCTGGAGCACAATCAGAAAGAGTCACCAAATGTGGTTTGAGGTTCAATTAGGGAACAAGGTAAAAAAGTATTTTATTTTCTCCGTCTGAAGTTCATGAGAATAGAGGTTGAGGAATGGAGAGAGGAAAGATGAAGGACAGAAGAAAAAAGTACTCTATTCTATGCATACACACCAAACAACTGCCAGGAGACTACTTTCCTAATTAATCTAATTGTGTATAGTTAACCAGTAAATTATTTTCCTTAAGATAGTTGTCTGACTTAAATTGCTGAGAATATCATGGTAGCATGTAGCACAGTAAATTCATGCAAACTCCCTGAGGCAGGGAGATCTGACACAGACTGCTCTACCAGTGATGTGACTTTAGGAGCAGAAACTCAGATACAGCAGGTGACAGTGTCTGTAGAGAAACGCAAGTGTATAGTTAACAAAACAAAACAAACGCAAAGTAGCCTCGTGCTTTGGTAAAACACTGGGGCTGGTGAAGACTTGGGTTAAGTTTAATAATGGCCTTGGGAAATGTTTTCAAAGGTAATAATTTTCACGAATGTCTTTACCTGCAGTGGCTCTTTTTTACCTGTTGAGCTAAACTGTACATGTGCTTATGTTAAGTCATATGTCTATAGTTTAGTCAAGATTAAGCAAACTACATAGCCCTTGAGCTAAACCAGCTCCACTTCCTGTTTATATAAATAAAGTTTTATTGGTAAATAGTCACATCCATTTATTTAAAAATTGTCTATCACTGCTGCATTCAGGCTACAGCAGCAGAATGAGTAGTGGGGACAGAGACTTTATGAATTGTAAGGCCCCAAATATTTCTCTTCACGGAAGATGTTTGCTGACTCTTGAACTACTACAAAACAAATATAATCGCCTACATCAAAATCTATTTATTAATTTTAAAGTCTTATTACTTTTTATAAAACATTTGGAAAGCATCTCTCTGAGTTACAACTTTGTATCTACTCAATAAACACTTCTGCTGAAGTGAAGTGCCTGTGTAATTTCCAAGGAAATTTTCTTGAAATGTTTTTACTCTTGAGCCTGAATACTACTTGCTTGAACTACTTCATCAATAACATAATAGAAAGATTTTTGTGTGCTTTTTCTTACGCTTTTTGCACAATAACAATCTTCAACTTAACGGTTAAAAAACTCAAAATTGTTCCCTTCTTTATCCTTTCTTTTCTTTTAGGACTTTCCCCCAAATTAAAGGAGAAAATAGAAGTTATCTGAAGATTATATCATGCTAATTATAATTTTCTATAATTACATCTTCAGATAAAATGCTTATTATGTATAATTATGCATAATCTCTAAAGTTTGGTTGGGTTTACCTTGTGTGATTATTTTAAGGCAATAATTCTCCAATTTTAGTGTGCATCAGAATCACCTATAAGGTTTGTTAAACCACATGAATGTGCTCCATTCACACAATTTCTGATTCATCTGATTTCATCTGGGCTGGGGCCTGATAATTTACATTTCTAACGTGTTCCCTGGTGATACCGATGCTGCTGATTTGGGAACCACACTTTAGGAACCACTTTTCTAAGGTGGAGATAGACAATCACAAATTATTCCCCATTCCCCTCCCAATGGTTGAGGAGTTGGAACCACATATGGTAAAATAAATAATATAATACATAAAATAATAATAAATAACAGCTGGAAAAGTAACATTTATAAAAGAAAATGAAAGAATTTGAGGATATTAAATAGGATAAGAAGACTGGAATATTAAAAAAAAACCTTATAGTATATGAAAAGGCTTACATCATTCTCAGCAAACTATCACAAGATCAGAAAACCAAACACCGCATTTTCTCACTCATAAGTGGGAGTTAACAATGAGAACACATGGACACAGGGAGGGGAACATCACACACTGGGGCCTGTCAGGAGGTGAGGGGCTGGGGGAGGGATAGCATTAGGAGAAATACCTAATGTAGGTGACGAGTTGACGGGTGCAGCAAACCTCCGTGGCACGTGTATACCTATAAAACAAAACTGCACATTCTGCACATGTAATCCAGAGCTTAAAATATAATAAAAAAAAGGAAGAAGTTTAGCAAAAACGGTGGGAATAGATATCAAAATATTTCAGAATCTTATGAAAATCTGTGTAAGTCTCTGGCTTTTATGTTTGTGGAAGAAGTCTAGGTTGGACGATGGTATGCAGGAAAAATACCTAGTAGCTTCCCAGGAGTCTCCATGGAGCCAAGATCTCCCAAGTGAGAAGGTTCAGCTTCTGGCAGTCTGTAGATGTTCCAAGGCCTCTAAAAGACTAACTGCTCCAGAGGCCTACAAAGCATTTCCTTTGTTCTCTTTTCTGAGCCACTAACAGTCAATTATGCAAACCTGTTTTTTTCTGTTAAAAGAGAAAGTGGGCAGGCTTAAATATTGCCTTTCTACTATGGATTTGGGGAGGGGAAAGCATTTTTAGACAAGAGAGAAAATATATTTTAAGAAGTAAGCTAAAAATGAAGGAGAATTTCAAGGAGGAAAAAAAGAACCAATGTCAATATTGGCATGTTTACAAGAGTAAGAAGAAAATGTAAAGAATGAGAAAAATGAGAAGCTCAGCCTATTTCACCTACACAGGATATAATAAGCCTCATGTGTATAGCTTATTCACTTTATATACCAATACGCTAGGGTGAATTTGAACCATTCAAAGAAGAGGCAAACATCTCACATTTCTTGAAACAATGAGAACCGTAGCCATCAGCTGGATCAAGGAGAAAATTCTACTCCCAGAAATTCTTTTAGGTCAAGGATAACTATCATTCCTTGTTTATTAGATATTTATTAGCCAACAGAATGTGAGTATAAGACAAAGTTATGATTTAGCAGAAATTTGGACAGATTGAAATGATGATTTGAAAATAACATGAAATATAGTAAGAATAAACAGTTTTGCTTTTAGATGTGGCTTAACAAGAGCACATGTGAGAAGACCTGTTGGTTTAAGTTAAGTCCATACTTAACAATGAGTTCTCACATTTGATGGGTCTACTATCAAAGCTACTGCAATCTTGGGACTCAGTTCTGAAGGGAAAAATTAAAGAATCAGATTAAGCAAAGTGATAATCCCGACCTATACCAGCCAGATCATTCTGGGGTACTATGCTCAGTTTCTGTTGATACATTATGCAACTTTTGAAAATTATGCGAGTAATACATGAACATGGCAAAAGTTCAAACAGACGAGTAGAACACATCCCCCATTTCCCAGAGACAACCAATTTCAGGTTTTCCCTTTTAGTTCTTTTGTGATTACCATCATCACTTTATAGTTTCTTAAAATACAACCATCACATAAGAAACACAATGAACTTATGCTAAGTTCAGCCACACTATTCACAGACTCTCTGTCAGTATTTTTTAGTTAAAATATTGTTAATTGTTTTATTGGTTGTATTCTATTTCTCGGTCTTTCAACTGTAGTCAGCATCTAATTTATTGTCCAAAACATAATTATCATGTCAAAACTTCCTTTGGTTTATTTGCAATATTTTCTATCTTTTCTTTTTCTAGCTATACCATTACTTTCACATTATTTAAATTTATACATTTTGCTTTGTAAATATAATATCTATGTGCTTTATTAATAGGTGGCTCCTAAGACTATACTTTCAGGGATCATTTCTATAGTTTGTTATTAATGGCTGGCTGCTAAAAAGTAGACACCATTTGATAGTAGACTCAAGAGGGTGTTTACTTGGAATATTATTTACAGAGGTTCTATAAATGGATTAACCTATGGGTCAATGACTGGTCCTGCATCTCTCATAAGACAACATCACAGATGTCAAGTTTAAATAAAGTCTCTACCTGCTACTGACTGCGGAAACCATGCCATATGCGTTTACTTTTGCAATTTGAACATGATTTTCTAGTATATCCTTCTTTTTTTTTTTGAGTTTTTACTTGCCTTTCTTTTTCCATGTTGACAAATAAAGCACAAAGTCCTTATTTTCATTATACCACTAACATAGTTCAAGTTCTTAATTATGTAATTTCTGTAATAGAATATTCTGTCTTCTTAAGTCTGTATTTCAAAATGTTTTCTGATTTATCTTTCAGTTTGGATCCTGTTATTTTTAGGTCAGATTAGTGACCATTTACATAGTGTTTATTTTCAGTGTAATCCTTAGTAAATTTGACTATTTCTATTATCCTGTGTTGTATTCTTGGATTCTTTTAAGTTTTGCTAGGCTACATTCTTAAGTTATGTATGTACACATGTGTTTTTTTCAAAATAGGCAACTGGGAGATAAACTTTTTGGTTCCTTGCATTTTAAAATATTATTTTGTCCATATAATTGGACCACTATACTGATTATTTTGTTCATCTATTTGCACAGTATTTTTTGCTGGTATGTCAGTTGGGGTTCTTTAGTGATAAATAATGGAATTAAATTCTGGCTAACCTAAGTAAATATGAATATATTGAAAGGATATTGGTGGCTTCAGGAATCTATGGGAAGTTTGAAAAGTGCTAGGCACTAGACAAGACTCAAAGCAGCTCAGAAATCAATGCCTTTCTGGTCTTTTACTGCTGATATATCTTTTTATGTTACTATTCTGAGCTCCTATTTCTTCACTTTGATATATTGGTCAATATCATCTCAAATTGCTTTCTCCGTTTTTCCCCCCAGAAGTCCATCAACATCTCTTACACTGATGGTGCTTTTTTAAAAGCACTGTCCAGGCTTTATTCTCTTTTTGTATCTTTTTGCCATTATTGCCTTGAGATTTCAGAAGAGATGAGAGACTACATATTTTAAGAGTATGTTGGAAAATTGTTATGTCCAGAGAGCATTCAGAATGGAAAAGGGACTGAAAATTATGTTACCAGGGACACGAAGGGCTAGACTGCTAATGTTTATTACAAAGTCTTAGGATGGGTGACATGTTAGCAGTCTCCCAAATGGCCCAGAATTCTAGGAAATCGAATAGTGGAAAATTTGGACTCAGCATAAGGAAGATCTGTCCTTTCTTTTCTCTGTTCTCTACATTCCATCATATGAGTCAATGTTTTACATAACAAAATCTGGCAAGGGCCTTATTTCTGACTGGGAAGTGATTATTCCTGTTTATATTTAATGCAGGGAATTCCTCATTTATTAATGTACTCTTCTAAGAGGCCTTCCTCCTACCTTACCTTAGCCATAAGTATTTTTTTCTACAGCATTTGTTATAACAATTAGAGACTTATCAAGGAACTGTGGAATAAATGAAGTCAGGAAGGACAAATATAGAGAAAGACGACTTTCATTGCTATTGTTAGGTTCAGATAAAACAGGCAAGATTAAATATAAATATCGTGGGTTAAGATTATGGGGAAATTTCCCAAGATGATTGATTTTAAAAGTCATGTATTTCCAAAGAAGCAAGGATACCTTAAACTCCAGAGGTATTTAAAAAAATCAAGCTTAAATAGGTTATAATCTGTCTGAATAATTTAGTGTGGTACTGTTTGAAAGTGGGACGAAGGATTAAAATAACAGATTTCTAGCAATTTTTCACAGGATCCTAGGGGATCCTAGGAGTGCAAGTCAGCTACTCCCCATGATGGATGTGTGTGTGTGTGTGTGTGTGTGTGTGTGTGTATACATACCTTAACAGTGGCATTCTATGAGTCTCATCCAAACTTTAGCTAATGAAAATCTTGCTTTTGTCTGTCTGTCTAGGCTTTCACAAATGATTTTTATTTGAAGAAATACAAGTAAAAACTGGAGAAAACTTCTGAGCTTAATATAGAAGACTATATCAATATATACATAGAGGCTTAGAGATGCTTTGATTCATGCTAGCAGTTTTGTTCTTCTTGAGTTCTTATATCTAACTATGTAGTGACACGTGGGAATAGCCTAGAATAGTTTAAAATTCAGTGAGATGCTGATATTGATGGTCTTTTTTACCCTTTAGCAAAACAGTCTCACCGTTTTTTTTTTTTGAGGCGGAGTCTCGCTCTGTCGTCCAGGCTGGAGTGCAGTGGCACGATCTCGGCTTATTGTGACCCCACCTCCCAGGTTCAAACAATTCTCGTGCCTCAGCCTCCTGAGTAGCTGGGACTACAGGCCGTGCCACCACACCCAGCTAATTTTTTGTATTTTTAGTAGAGTTGGGGTTTCACCAAGTTGGCCAGGCTGGTCTTGAACTCCTGACCTCAGGTGATCTGCTGGCCACGGCCTCCCAAAGTGCTGCAATTACAGGTGCGAGCCACTGTGCCTGGCCCAATCTCACATTTTTGGGAGGAGGAAAGCAAATTTATATTTTTTATAGTTGAAGTCCTGAAAGTAGAAGAGGAATTCCAGTTCATTAAGCCTTTAAGCTAAAGGACTAGCACTATGGGAACGCCTAAGACCTTGATAAAAGAGTACATTAGAAACCATCTCAGGCTGTGATAGTAAGTCTTTTTGCCAAGTGTTGGGGAGTATCCATCACCTCAAGTATTATCTTTTGTGTTTCAAACAATCAAATTATATTTATTTCATTATTTTTAAATATACAATTAAATCATTTTTGACTATAGTCACGCTGTTGTGCTAGCAAATACAAGGTCTTATTCATTCTTTCTAACTCAATTTTTGTATCCATTAACCATCACAACTTGTCCCCCATTTCTTCCACTACCCTTCCTAGTCTTTGGTAACAGCTTTATAATCTCTGTTTCCATGAGGTCAATTGTTTTAATTTCAGCTCCCACAAATAACTGAGAACATGCGATGTTTGTCTTTCTAAGCTTGTCTTATTTCACTTAACAAAATAACCTTCAGTTCCATCCATGTTGTTGCAAATGACTGGATCTCATTCTTTTTTTTAATCGCTGAATAGAACTCCATACCACATTTTCTTTATCCATTCATCCGGTTTTGGCCTTTTAGGTGAATTCCAAATCTTGGCTATTGTGAAAAGTGCTGCAGTAAACATAGGAGTGCAGATATCTCTTCAATATAATGATTTCCTTTCTTTTTTCTTTTTATTATACTTTAAGTTCTAGGGCACATGTGCACAACGTGCAGATTTGTTACATATGTATACATGTGCCATGTTGGTGTGCTGCACCCATTAACTCGTCATTTACATCAGGTATATCTCCTAATGCTATCCCTCCCCGCTACCCCCTCCCCACAATAGGACCCGGTGTGTGACGTTCCCCTTCCTGTGTCCAAGTGATCTCGTTGTTCAGTTCCCACCTACGAGTGAGAAAGTGCGGTATTTGGTTTTCTGCTCTTGCAAAAGTTTGCTGAGAATGATGGTTTCCAGCTGCATGCATCATGTCCAAAAAAGGACACGAACTCATCCTTTTTTATGGCTGCATAGTATTCCATGGTGTATAGGTGCCACATTTTCTTCATCCAGTCTGTCACTGATGGACATTTGGGTTGATTCCAAGTCTTTGCTATTGTGAATAGTGCCACAATAAACATATGTGTGCATGTGTCTTTATAGCAGCATGACTTATAATCCTTTGGGTATATCCCCAGTAATGGAATGGCTGGGTCAAATGGTATTTCTAGTTCTAGATCCTTGAGGAATCGTCACACTGTTTTCCACAATGGTTGAACTAGTTTACAGTCCCACCAACAGTGTAAAAGTGTTCCTATTTCTTTACATCCTCTCCAGCACCTGTTGTTTCCTTATTTTTTAATGATTGCCATTCTAACTGGTGTGAGATGGTATCTCATTGTGGTTTTGATTTGCATTTCTCTGATGACCAGTGATGATGAGCATTTTTTCATGTGTCTGTTGGCTGTATGAATGTCTTCTTTTGAGAAGTGTCTGTTCATATCCTTTGCCCACTTTTTGATGGGGTTGTTTGTTTTTTTCTTGTAAACTTGATTGAGTTCTTCGTAGGTTCTGGATATTAGCCCTTTGTCAGATGAGTAGATTGCAAAAATTTTCTCCCATTCTGTAGGTTGCCTGTTCACTCTGATGGTAGATTTCCTTTCTTTTAGGAGTGGGATTGGTGGATTGGATGGTAGCTCTGTGGTTAGTTTTTTGAAGAACTTCCAAATGTTCTCCATAGTGGTTGTACTAATGTACATTCCCATCAACTGTGTACAAAGTTTCCCTTTTCTCCACATCCTCCACCAGCATTTGTTACTGCCTGTCTTTTGGATAAAAGCCATGTTATATGGATGAGATGGTATTTCATTATAGCTTTGATTTGCATTTCTCTGATGATCAGTGATGTTGAGTACTTTGTCATATACCTGTTTGCCATTTGTAGGTTTTCTTTTGAGAAATATGTATTCAGATCCTTTGACCATTTTGAATCGGATTATGATAGTTGTTTGAGCTCCTTATATATTCTTGTTGTTAATCTCTTGTCAGATGGGTAGTTTTCAAATATTTTCTTCCATTCTGTGGTTTGTCTCTTCACTTTGTTGATTGTTTCCTTTGCTGTGCAGAAGTAACTTGATGTCATTCCATTTATCCACTTTTGCTCTCATCACCTATGCTTATGGGGTATTACTCAAAAAATCTTTATCTAGTTCAATGTCCTAGAGAGCTTCCTCAGTTTCTTTGTAGTAGTTTCATAGTTTGAGGTCTTAGATTTATGTCTTAATCCGTTTTGATTTGATGTTTGTATATGGTGAGAGTTGGGGATCTAGTTTCATTTTTTGCATATGAATGTCTAGTTTTCCCAGCATCATTTATTAAAGAGACTGCCCTATCCCCAATTGATGTTCTTGGCACCTTTGTCAAACATGAGATCACTGTAGATGTGTGGATTTCTTTCTGCATTCTCTATTCTGTTCCACTGATTTATATGTCTGTTTTTATGCCAGTACTATGCCATTCTGGTTACTATACCTCTGTAGAATAATTTGAAGTCAGGTAATTGTGATTCCTGCAGTTTTCTTCTTTTTGGTTATGATAGTTTTGGCTATTCTGGGTCTTTTATGGTTCCATATACATTTTAGATTTTTTTTTCTATTTTTGTGAAAAATGTTTTTTGTATTTTGATAAGGATTGTATTGAATCTGTAGATTGCTTTGGGTAGTATGGACATTTTAACAATACTGATTCTTCCAATTTATGAACATGGAATATTGTTCCATTTTTTGGTGTGCTTTTCAATTTATTGCATCAGTATATTAGGGATTTCATTGCAGAGAACTTTCACTTATTTTGTTAATACCTAGGTATTTTATTTTATTTGTAGTTATTATAAATGAAATCATTTTCTTGATTTATTTTTCAAATTGTTCACCATCAACATATAGAAATGTTACTGACTTTTGTATGTTGATTTGTAGTTTGCAACTTTACTGAATTTGTTTATCAGTTCTGAGAGTTTTTTGGTGGAATCTTTAGGTTTTTCCAAATATAAGATCATATCATCTGAAAGATGGATAATTTGACTTCTTCCTTTCCAAATTGGATGTCCTTTATTTCTTTCTCTTGTCTGATTGCTCTAGCTAGGACTTCCAGTACTATGTTGAATAACAGTGGTAAAATGAGCATCCTTGTTTTGTTCCACATCTTAGTGGAAAGGCTTTAAGTTTTTCTCCATTCAGTATGATCCTAGCTGTGGATCTGTCATACATGGCCTTTATTATGTTGAGGTAAGTTCCTTCTACATTCAGTTTTTGGAGAGTTTTTATCATGAAGGGATGTTGAATTTTATCAAATACTCTTTCAATATCAATTGAAAAGATCTTTGGTTTTCATTCTTCATTCTGTTGATATGAAGTATCACATTGATTGATTTGCATATGTTGAATCATCATTGCATCTCTGTAATAAATCCTGCTTGGTCATGATAAGTGATCTCTTTAATGTGCTGATGAATTTCATTTGCTAGTAATTTGTAGAGGATTTTTACATCAATATTCATCAGGGATATTGGCCTGTAGTATTGTGGTTTTTTTTTTTTTTTTTTTGATATGTCTTGTCTGGTTTTGGTATCAGAGTAATAATGGCCCTATAGAATGAGTTTCAAAGTATCCTCTCCTTTATTTTTCAGAATAATTTGAGTAGGATTGGTATTAGTTCTTTAAATGTTTGGGAGATTTGGCAGCGAAATCATTGGGTCCCATGCTTTTCTTTGCTGCAAGACTTTTATTACAGCTTCGGTCTTATTACTTGCTATTGTTTTGCTCAGGTTTTGTATTTCTTCATGGTTCAACCTTGGTAGGTTGTATATGTCTGGGAACTTATCCATTCCTTCTAGATTTTCCAATTTACTAGCATATAGTTGCTCAGAGTAGCCATCTATGACCCTTTGAATTTCTGTGGTATTGGTTTTAATGTCTCCTTTTTCATCTCTGATTTTATTTATTTTGGTCATCTCTCTTTTTTTATTAGTTAGTCTGGGTAAAGGTTTGTCAATTTTATCTATCTTTCAAAAACACAAACTTTATTTAATTTGTCTTTTGTTTTGTTTTCTTAGTTTTAATTTTATTTATTTCTCCTCTAATTTTTATTATTTCTTTTCTTTCCTAATTTTGGGATTGGTTGCTCCTGTTTTTTAGTTCTTTAAGATGCATTGTTAGGTTATTTTTTGGAAGTTTCTTTTTCTTTTTTTGATGTAGGTGCTTATATCTATAATTATCACTCTTAGTCCTGCTTTCACTGTATCCCATAGGTTTTGGTGTGTTGTGTTTCCATTATCATTCGTTTCAAGAAAATTTTCAGCTTCCTTCTTAATTTCTTCATTGACCCACTGGTCATTCAGGAATATGTTGTTTAATTTCCATGTGCTTGTACAGTTTTCAAAATTACTCTTGTTATTGATTTCTAGTTTTATTCTATTATTAGAGAAGTTGCTTGATATTATTTCTTTCTTTTTTTTTTTTTTTTTGCATATTTTCCTACTTGTTTTGTGACCTAACACATGGTCTGTCTTGAGAATGATTTATGTGCTGAGCAGAATGTGTATTCTGTAGCTGTTGGATGAATTTTTTTTGTAAATCTCTTTTAGGTACATTTGGTCTGTATTGTACATTAAGTCTGATGTTTCTTTGTTGATTTTGTCGGGGTAATCCGTCTAATGCTGAAAGTGGGGTGTTGAAATTTCCAGCTGTTATTGTATTGTGGCCTATCTCTCTCTTTAGGTCTGATAATATTTGCTTTATATGTCTAGGTGCTCCAGTGTTGGTTGCATATCTGTTTACAATCATTATATTCTCTTATATTCTCTTGCAGAATTAACCCCTTGATTATACATAGTGAACTTCTTTTTCTCTTCTTATAGTTTTTTTCTCAAAATAAGTTTTTTTTTCTGCTGTAAGTATAGCTATGTCAGCTCTTTTATGCTTTTCATTGGCATGGAACATATTTCCATCCCTTTATTTTGAATGTAAATGTGCCTTTATAGGTGAAATGTGTTTTTTTGTAGGGAACAGATCACTGCATCTTGTTTTTCTTTTTTTTTTTTTTTCTCATTCAGCCACACTATGTCTTTTGATTGGAGAGTTCAGTCCATCTGTATTCAATGTTTTTTTTTTTTTTTGATAAGTAAGGACTTACTCTTGTCATTTTGTTGTTTGTTTTCCGGTCCTTTTGTGGTGTTCTCTTCCTCCTTTCCTTCCATCCTGCATCCTATCTTTCTTTAGTGAAGATGATTTTCTCTGGTAGTATGATTAAATTTCTTGCTTTTTGTTTCTTCATGTATCCATTGTTTGTTTTTTGATTTGAGATTCTATGTTGCTTGCAAACATTATCTTTTAACCTATTATTTTAAACTTATGACAACTTAATACTGATTGCATAAACAAAAAGAAAACTAATAAAATCCCTATATTTTAAATGTATTCCCTCGCTTTTAAACCTTTTGTTGTTTTTCTTTATGTCTCATTGCATTATGTCTTGAAAATTTATTGTAGTTGTTATTTTTGATTGGTTCATCTTTTAATCTCTTAAGAGTTTACATAACACAATTATAGCGTTATAATATTCTATCTTTTTCTGTGTACTTACTATCACCAGTGAGTTTTGTACCTTCAGAAGATTTTTAATGTTGATTAGTATTCTTTATTTTCTGGTTGAAGAACTCCCTTTAGCATTTCTTGTAGGAGAGATGTGACACTAATAAAATCCCTCAGCTTTTGTCTGTCTGGGAAAGTGTTTATTTTTTCTTCATGTTTGAAGGATATTATTACTAGATATACTATTCTAAGGTAACAGTATTTTCCTTCAGCACTTTAAATATGTAATGCCACTTACTCCTGGCCTGTAAGGTTTCCACTGAAAAATCTGCTGCTGGATAGAGCTTCATTGTATGTTATTTGTTTCTTTTATCTTGCTGCTTTTAGAATCCTTTCTTTATCCTTGACCTTTGGGAGTTTGATTATTAAATCTTTTGAGGTAGTCTTCTTTGGGTTAAATCTGCCTGGTGTTCTATAACCTTCTTGTACATGGATATTGATATCTTTCTCTAGGTTTGGGAATTTCTCTGTTATTACCCTGTTGAATAAACTTTCGATCCCACCTCGTTCTCTTCATCCTCTTTAAGGACAACAACTCTTAGATTTTCCCTTTTGTGCTTATTTTTCTAGATCTTGTAGCTGTGTTTCATTTTTTTCTTCTGCTTTATCAATTCTGCTATTAAGACACTCTAATGCATTCTGCAGTATGTCAGTTGCATTTTTTATCTCCAGAATTTCTGTTGGATTGTTTTTAATTATTTCAATCTCTTTGTTAGATTTATCTGATAAAATTCTGAATTGCTTCTCTGTGTTATCTTGAATTTCTTTGAGTTTCTTCAAAACAACTATTTTGCATTCTCTGTCTGAAAGGTCACATATCTCTGTTTCTCCACGATTTGTCCCTGGTCCCTTATTTAGTTCATTTGGGGAGGTCATGTTTTCCCTATGTTTTCCTGACTAAGCTTGATGCTTGTGTGTGTTTGTCAGTGTCTGGACATTGAAGAGTTGGATATTTATTGTAGTCTTTAAAGTCTGGGCTTATTTGTACCTATCCTTCTTGAGAAGGCTTGCCAGATATTCAAAGGGACTTGAGTGTTGTGATTTAAGCCAATCTGCATTAGGGGATACCCTAACTCTGGCAATATTGTGGTTCTTGCTGACCTATAGAAGTATTGCTTTGGTGGTCTTGGAATAAATCCAGAATTCTTTGGATTACCAGGCATAGAGGCTCTTGTTCTCTTCCCTTACTTTGCCCTAAATAAACATAGTCTCTCTCTCTCTGTGCTGAGCTGCCTGGAGCTTGGGGCAGAATGACACAAGCACCCCTGTGGCCACCACTACTTGATTGCACTACATCAGACCTGAAGCCAACAGAGCACTGCGTCTCACCCAAAGCCCGTGGTAGTTACCACCTGGCTGCTGCTTATGTTCACTCAATGCCCTAGGGCTGTATGATCAGCAGATGGTGAAGCCAGTCAGGCTTGTGTCCTTCCCTTCATGGTGGCATGCTGCCCCAGGTCCCGGGTGAGTCCAGAGATGCTGTCCAGGAGCCAACGCCTGGGGTCAAAAACCTTAGAAATCTACCTGATGCTTTTCATTCTGTAGCTAGCTAAGCTGGCATTCAAATAATGAGACAGTGTCCATGCCTCTCCTCCTTCCCCTGTCCACAGGCAAAGGAGTATCTTTCTGTGGTCACCATCACCACAGGCCTACAGGGACTAATGCCAGCCTGCCACTGATGTTCATTTAAGGCTCAAGGCCTCTTATATCAGGTTGTGGTAGCCATTCAGGGCAGTGGGCTCCCGTCTGACCCAGGACCAGTCCAGAAATGTTGCCAAGTGTTGAGGCCTAAAACTGGGAACCCCACGAGCCTGCTTGATGTTCTACTCCACAGTGGCCAAACTAGTACAAAACAGAGTCCACTTTACTATTCTCTCTGCTTTTCTCATGCAGAAGGAGTCTCTCACCATAGCCACCATAGCTGGGAACGTGCTGAGTCTCACCTGAAGCCAGCACATTTCAGAGTCTCAACTAAACCCACGGCATACTACTTGAGTATCATTGCTGGTTATTCAGGGCCCAGGGACCCTTTAGTTAGCAGGTGATGAATCCTGCCATGACTGGGTCCTTCCCTTCTAGGCAGTGGATTCACTTCTGGCCCAGGGTGTGTCTAGAAATGTCATCAGGGTTTAGGGCCTGGAATGGGGGTCTCATGACCCTGCCTGGTGCTCTATACTACTGTGGGTGAGCTAGTATCCAAGATGCAAGTCAAAATTCTCTTGATTCTTCCCTCTCCCCTCCTCAAGCACAAGGAAGGAGTCACTTTAGTTGTTGCAAGCTGTGCTGCCTATGGTTGAGAGAAGAGTGTGCAAGCACTCCTTTAGCCACCCTGGCTGGTGTCTCGCAAGGTTGTGTGCTGCTTAAATCCACTGCCTCTGACCCCAGCACAGCACTAGGGCTTGCCTAGAAGTTGCAATCCTTGTGGTCTAGACTGCATTTCATGTTCATTTAGCGTCCCAGAAAACTTTAGCCCACAGTTATGAGGCTTGCTGCAATTCAAATTCCAATGACCGAGACAGGCAATTTCCCTGTGGCTAGGGCTTGTCTAAATGCTCCCGCCATGGATGGAATTGGATGAATTCAGTCTGGTTCTGCTTTCTACTGTGACAAGGCAGCACTGAGTTAAATGTAAAATCTCATAATGCTTGTGCTCTCCTTCCCCGAAGTGCACAGATTCTCCACACCACGCGGCTGCTGGGGGATGGAGGATGGGTGGTTTCTGCAATTCAAGACTGTCTTTCCTACACTCTTAATGCCTCTTTCAGTGATATGAAATTAAAACCAGGCATTTTGATTGCTCGTCTGATTTTTGGTTGTTACGAAGGTTTTTTCTTTTTTTGTTTTTCTTTTCTTTTTCTCTCTCTCTCTCTCTCTCTCTCTCTGTGTGTGTGTGTGTGTGTGTGTGTGTGTGTGTGTGTAATCACTGTTAAATTTGGTGTTCCTGTTTGATTGGTGGAGAAGAATCATTGGTGGAGCCTTCTATTTGGACTTCTTGCTCTGCCCTTCCCAGCTAAGTCTTAGAGATTTTTCTATTTTGCGGTCATATCTATTTAGGTTTTTACTTTCTTTCTTTCTCTCTCTCTCTCTCTCTCTTTTTTTTCTCACAAATGTACTTATTTGTTTGTTTGCTTTTCCTAAGGGTCCAAACAGATCAAAAAGTACTAGGGTCTATGGGGAGGTTAAATGATCCCAGAAAATGTCAGTGTAGGATCTTTGATGAGATCTACATTTATTTTTATAAATCATGAAACATGTCTAATATTCAAAATAAGAATCAACAAAATAAATTTTCAGGTGCTCACAAAGTTGCTCAAGAACACTGGCCAGTCTACACTGAAATTGTCCTTTCTTACCCAGCAGAGAAATCTAGTTATTGTAAGCCTCAGAAAACACACCATAATTACCCGTCTCTCTCCACAACAAGCTTTCTGCTTCTCAAGAGCAGAAACAGAAACATGAAACCAAACCACTTTCAAAGGGCTCAGGTAGATGTGATGGGCTGCCACACCAAGCTGGGAATTGTCTGTCAAGTTTCCACAGTGAACAAAACCCTAAAAGCAAGTTGGAGTTTTTGTCTGTGCCAATACTGAAAATGTTTATTGGCAAAATGAACGAAATAAACTTCACAATAACGTTACCTTCGTAACGGTTTCACCTTTACTCTTTACCCTAAATATGTGAGGCTATATTGGCACCAATGCAATATAATGCACTTCAATTAATTTGAGCTTGAAGCAATGGTTTGTAACAGCACTTTTTTTTTTCCTTGGAAATCTTTCTGCAAATGACATAAGGAACTGATGTGTATCATTTGGACTTGTTTTTATTTTTCCAGATATTTTTGTATAAGAGATAAAAATAAGTGCTTAAATAAATGAATTACTTTGATTAGAGAAATACAGAAAAAATTAATTATCATTATAATACCCTTTCCTTGAGTTTAAGTAATTATTTTTCCTCACTTCAGTGACTTCAACATGTTCATAGGCATTAGTGAATTAAATCCAATAAACATTTGCTGAGTACCTAATGCATTCAATACACTGTGCTAGATACTACAGGGAATAATACAAACATGAATATGATTACACCAGATCACTAATGCATTTATACAAGATGTGAGCACATAAAGAATTATAATAAAAGGCAAATTTCAAAATTCTGGTGTCACAAGAGCAGAGCTAACCGAAACTGTGGTACACAGGAGCTTGAGATCACACGTTGTTACAGAGACCCGGAAAGGTCTTGGAAGAAGTGACCCTAACCAGGGACTAGAAAATGGGAATGTCTCAACAGAAAGAGAGGTGCTAAAGTCTGCAGTGTTTCAGGGAAGGTTGAGTGATTTAGTTTGGCTGGCTTTAAGACAAAAATGAGGTAGCTGTGGGCAGTAAGACTTAATAGAAGATAAGTCTACAATGGTGGTTGGGGGATATACTGAAATTTAATTATAACATAGCTAGTATTTATCACATTCTTATGTACAAAGTGCCAGGATTTACATGTGCTGTTCTTATAACTCCCGCAATCGTCCAATAAAGTAGGTACTATTATTCCACTTAAAAACGAGGACACATTTTAGAATGGCAGATTCAGGAAGCATAGTTTAGGAGGAAGCCACAGATTATGGTGGTTAACTGTATGACTTTTGGAGCCATAGGTTTAAATCCTACCTATTTCTTCTACTAAAAACCTTGGCAAATCTCCTAACTGCTCCATGGCTTACTTTCTTTATCTGTAACATGAGGTTGAAAGAGTAATTTCCTTTTGGAAATGTAATGAGTATTAAACATAGTGCCCAGCAAATAAGTTGTTATTAGTTTGAACCATACGAAATCATTGCCTTTGTAGTCAAATATTGGCAATTTCAAATGGCTCAATTTAATAGGTATTAGATGTTTTTAATTTAGAAGACAAATGAATGTCATTGAAAGGTTTTGCCCTCTGTATCTACATCTTATTTCTCATTCTTTCCCATATATATACCTCCACCCAATAGTTATACTTGCTATCTTTATCACTTCATCAATTGCATTGCAAGGGGCTTCTTTCCCCTTCAGTTTCAAAAACCAATCTAAATAGCCCTAAACCAAATTAAATGGTAATGACACCTAACTGAATATTTCATAGTAGAGCCAAGGGATAATAAAATACACCACTATATCAGGGAAAACCATATATATAAAATGTTTAATATTTCAGCTATGGAACCAGACTTGTAATAAGTAATACATATATATGGGAAATTTTATAAAAATGTTTCAGATAATTCCTTCACTCATTCATTTATTCTTTCATTCACTTATATATTCAATCGATTTTTATTGAGCACATCCTATGCACAAGACACAATATTAGGTACAGAAAAGCATATAAAGATAAATGTGACACATTCTTTACCATTAATAATAATATATATTATCTAAAATTTAATTTGAGCTAATATGTAACTGACAATGAAATATCTGGACCACCTAAAACAAGAATAAATGATTCTGTGACAAGTTTATATTCTTGCATTATGCAAAAATGATTCTAAAATAAACTATTTTTTCCCAGAAATTGTATGAGTTATATATTGCTATGTAACAAATTACCCCAAATTTAGCAGCATAATACAACAAACACTTCTTATCTCATACAGTTTCTGAGGATGAGGAATCCAGAATGGTTTCCTTGGGTTTTCTGACTGAAGGTCTCTCATGAAGTTATGGCCAAGCTATTAGACAGGGCTGCAGTTGTCTGAAGGCTTGACTGAAGCTGGAAGATCCACTTCTAAAATGGCTGTTGACAGGAGGCCTCAATTCCCTGCTGGCGTTTGACAGAAGGTCTCAGTTCTTCATCATGTAGGTCTTTCCAGGGCTGTTCAGGACATGGCAGTTGAATTCCCCCAGAGCAAGTGATCCAAGACAGAGCAAGGAGGAAGCCATAGTGACTTTTATGACCTACTTCAAAGTTTCACAGTCTCTTCCATTTTCCTATATTTGTTAGAAGTCCCTAATTGCTAAAAGAGTACATTTTTAAATGTTCTCACCACAAAGAAATGTAAGTATATGATGTTATGGATATGTTAATTCACTTGATTTAATAATTCCACAGTGTGTACATATATCATAATATAATATTGTACCCCATAAATACATACAATTATTATTTGTCAATTAAAAATAAAATAAAAAGAAGTAAGTCACTAAGTCCAGCCCATTTGCAAGGTGAGGAGAATTAGGCTCCATCTCTTCAAAGGAGGAGAATCAGACTTTATGGATATAAAACTACCACAGAAGTGATGTTAATGACTCATTTGAATAATTGATTTGAATTGTTTTGCATTTGATAGAACTTTGTGCTTGCATGTGCTTGTTACTTTTTTGTTCATAAGTTTTAAATAATAACTTTTCTACTTCCTGATTTAAAAAGTAACAAATATTAAGTATAGAACACTTAATACATATAGGGAAATTAGAAAAACATGAATCACTCATAATTCTACAATGCATATATAGCCACTTTTAACATGTTTTTGTTTCTCGTGTGTATATATGCAAATATTAGTGTTCACACACACATATATATACACATACATATATGATATATATGCCTTAAGTATATAATAAATATTTTGGAATATGTGTATGTGTCTATTCTTATTTAGATATATAAGAATTTACCCCTGTAATTAAAGTTATTTGGAAACATAATTTTAATGGCTACATAACATTATACAAATAAATGTTTATTTCTCTTTTTTTTTTGAGACGGAGTCTTGCTCTGTCGCCCAGGCTGGAGAGCAGTGGTGCCATCTCGGCTCACTGCAACCTCTGCCTCCCGGGTTGAAGCGATTCTCTTGCCTCAGCCTCCCAAGTAGCTGGGGTTATAGGCGCCTGCCATCGCACCCGGCTAATTTTTTGTATTTTTAGTAGAGGCAGGGTTCACCATGTTGGCCAGGCTGGTCTCAAAATCCTGACCTCAAGTGATCCTCCTGCCTTGGCCTCCCAAAGTGCTGGGATTACAGGCGTGAGCCACCGTCCATGGCCTATGTCCCTCTTTCATCTTTTAAAATAATTTTCTGAACATTTAGGCTTATTTCCTTTTGTCACAATACATAACAATAGAAAACATATTTTTGCAGAATGTCTTTGTATCTCTGGTTATTTTCATATGATAGGATCTTACAAGTAGATTGTAGGATAAACGGACTACTAAATTGCCTTCAGGAAAAATTATATCCATTTGTATTTTTACCAGAAGTTTGGGTCCCCATCTCATGGTGATTTATTGAGTATTTAATGTTATCATTTCTTTATCTTTGCTAATAGGCCAAAATGTGTATTTATTTTACCTTGTACTTCGGTGGCATGTCAGTTATTATTTTACTATCTCTCAGCTCCACATTCACTGTTGGTTGTCTGCTCCGTGAAAATAGATACAGGCCCTTTAAATGTTTCCTTAGCAGTTTGAATGATGGCATGCTTTGTCAGTAGAGGGCGCTGGAGACACACTGCAAGAGGAAGGGGTCTTTCCTGATGGCTCCGGGCTGGCAGGCCAGGCTCCTGGAGAGCAGGCTTTTTTCCTTCACTACTTTGACTGGAGTGGTTTCTCCAGTGCTGGTTGCCTGTAGGGTGTAGCTTTCTCCAGCATTTCTCCACTTGCTTCTCCAGCTTTTGCTTTGGGCAGTGGTGGTATAACCTGGAGCCACAGTGCAAGCCTGTACCGAAGCTCCAATTGCTGTTCTCCATATCTTTTCTTCAGCTGGGTGCACACTCATAAAGAGGACCCTGATGGACTGGGCAGCTACTGAGCCACTTGCCTGAGCTTTGTCTTGTGCAGTCTCGTCGCACACAAATTTATGCTAGGTTCCTGCAAAGTAGGCCTCTCCGGCTCCTAGTCCCAACAGGGCCTTGAACAGAACCCCTGACTCCTTCTTTGTGCTCACGCTTTGGCAAAGCCCCAAATCCCTCTGTGTATCTCACCACCTGCCTCAGCTGGTCTACACCCAGAGGGTTGGTTGTACTTGCTTGTCCGGTATCTGTGGTCTTGCTCTGGCCTGGGCAAGCCAGCAAACTTCTCTCCAGTGGGCTGCAACCACACCTTCTCCAGTGAATTCTGAAACCCTCATTCCTGCTTTTCCTTGTTAGGATTCTTTCGCTCAGCCTGAGGGTACCTTCTCTTTTCGTCTTTATTAATATTCTTCTAGCATAGCTTAATTATTCTTTATATTAAACTTTCCCCGTTTACATTACTGCCTTGTTTCTGTATTCTGATTGATACAGACTAACACAGTTGATCACAGAAGATATGACTTTTTTCACATACTTAGCAGCCATTTGCATTTTCTCTTCTGTGATTTTCCTTTTCATATCTACCTTTTTTTTCTGTGTAAGACTTGGTTCTTCTCTTATACATTTCAGTCTATTAAAGATTAATCTTTTATCATGTTCATGGCAGGTATATGACACTACTTTATTTTTTTATAAGTATGTTGAATTTTAACTATTACATTTGCCTCATTTAAGTGAGATGAGACTATTTTCTTATTAATTGACAGGTGAAAGAATTACGATGCAAGCCTCTGGTTTATTCAGTAAGAGAGACTTCTTAGGCTTGAAAAGGTCATAGCACACTTTCACCTTCATCCAGTGTAGGTGTGGTAATACTGAGAAGGAATGCCTTTGTCTTAAACATGTTTTGTATTTTAATATTGTTAGTTAATCTTCCAATTGGGTTTATTGCATATAATCTCATTCCTTAGAACTTGTAATATGATCAGACAATTTACTACAATGCTTATGAGGAATGCAAATATAATTAGTTTAAGAATGAATGTTGTGTATAACTCAATTTTAATATAGAATTTATAAATAAAATCAGAGACTATACTTACAGCATTTCTTCATTTTTAATGTTTTTTTTCAAGTAGGTTAAGCAGATCTGTAAGTACCCTGAGAGTTGACATGTAGAATAAGATGCTAAGAGGGCAGAGTTTGGGATTCCCTACCTAACTTCAGCTACAACAGCCTTGCTTTATCCATTGTATTCATTCAGCAACAAATGGGTATTTGTGGGCCAAGTCTTGCTTTAGCTGATATAATATGTCTATGGGACATACATATTTTTTGAAAAATAAATAAAGAAAAAGTTCAACTCACTTAAAAAAGAGCTTAAGAAAAGTCTTGAACTGATAGAACAGAGAGAGAGAAAAAGGATTAGGGGGAGGTTCGAAAATTTAAATTAGGATTGCTTAAAATAGTCTATAATCTTTTCCTTTCCAAAGGCCAGACAGCTCTAATGTTACAGATAGCCAGAAGTCAACAGGCCATTTAAGATAGTCCTAGATTTTATGAAAATGCCAGAGTTTTCAAGAAGCTATGAAACACTGTCACTATTAAGTAGATCCTTGATGGTGTAAGACACTGTATTTCTTTTTCATTGCAAGAACTGGCAACTTCTTTTTTGTGAGTCATTTCTGAATTCATTGATTATGTTTCAGTTCTCTTGAGAGTCCAAGTTAAATGAAGTTTAAACTGGTTATCTGAAGACACCATTTAAATTTGAGTTCATTACATGTTTTACTATAAAAGCGATTTGGAATACGCAGTATTCAAGCTTATTTCAGTTACTGAAACTAAACTCAAGCTCATTTTGTCCAACTGTGAACCCTAGTTAACCTCATCACTTCAAAAAGAAATGAGCTTTTTTGACATTCAATTTTCTACAGATTCAAGTCTCATATATATTCGTATAAATGCAAGTACAGAACTTCTGCATTCATCAAATAGTAATATCTCTGAGTTTTTTGAAGTGTTTTAGCAACAGCAGCCTGTACTGCTAAACTGTTGTCTCTGTTTTTATTACTAGTTTATTTTGAAGACATTTCAGTATAATAGCCTTTTCTTTATTGAATCTGAAAATGAGAAGAAGACAGACGATTAAAAATTGACATATTTTGTGCATTGGACTATTAAAGAACCAAGTATCCAATATGCGTGTTCTTGACTTACTTTGTTACTATTCTTTGAATCTCTCTTTTCTCTTCTTCATTTAATCTTTGAAGAATGGATTCCAAGAAAGAAAAGTGGAAGTTAATGTACTGAGCCACCTAAGAAAGAAGAAGAAGAAAACAAAAAGCAGAACAATTATGCAAAAGGTGCTGAGTCAGGAGGGAAGCAAAAAACAGATTCAGAGTGATAGTATTCATACATCACTGCTAATTTCTTCTGCATCTTTATCCATGAGGAAAATGCGAGCATTCTTTTCAGAAGGTCCCTGCAGGAGCCTCTGCAGTAGTGGAATGTCTGTCTTCTTTAGTCGTCTCTGTTCTGCAGTGAAAACAAGAATCAACCACAATCAGAAGTTCATGCTGGAGGAAAAGAAGGAAGATAATTTTCCAATTTATTTTTCTTATTTAACTCACTGTGAAAAAAAATAGCACCTGCAACAGGAGGCAATTATTCAAAAAAGCAAATTGAAATTAAAACTTAAATGAACTTCTTTCTCTTACTATATCTCAAGGGTTGACTTAATGTCTCAAAGAACTCAACCTTCCTTTGGTTAGAATGTTCAAACAAATCTCCAGTCTGATAGGCCTTTTCTAAAGCAACATGCCTCAATACTTATTTAGGTTTCATTCCATCATTCCTTCATCCATACAACAAATATTTATTGGTTCTTTCCAAGTTCAGTTGATGTAATTCCATCTTTCCAGTTGTTCAAGTCCGAAACCATGTAATTATTTTCAATTCTTCCTTTGTCTCACTCCACACCCAATTCTTGGCTCATCTTTAAAAAAATATTCATGAGTTTTTTGAGATCAATAATATCCTTATTATTTATTCATCTGTGGGCTTAATCCATTCAGCCACGAAAATGAGATAGAGAAGGAAAATACCTTCCCATCTGGCATGTTTCCAGAACTTCAAATTTCCAAAAGTTATAATATAAATACTCCCACTACAAAAGTACTTATAGCTTTCTGGCAAAGTAGTTGCACATATGGCATTTCATTTTTATCAGAATGAAGCATGAACAAAACATAGTGTCCTTATATTCATCTTATTTCCTCATTCTCTCCCTCACCTTGCTTACTTTCTTCAGAACAGTGAGAACTGTTTTCATTCCCTGAGCTGGACTTATCCCAGGAAAAGTCAAGAGAGAGTCTAGAACTCGGAAGCTCAGCCTCCTCACAATTAAAGTGACATTACCCATTCCTGTTTACACAGTGCCAGTGTTTACTGTTCTAATTCCTCTGCCATTTCTGAAGCAGTTGGAAGCCTTGACAATTTAGCTCCTCTCACCCACCCACCAGAACCCTCTTTTGACCTTCAGGTTCAATGTTAAGTTGGTTTAGTATCCTCTTGCTTCGTGATTCTGCTTTATGATCATCTGGGATGATTATTAGAAATACATATTCCTAGAGTTGTCCCCTGATCTGGAAGGGCTTGGGAATCTGCATTTTAAATGAACTTTATAGGTAATCTGAAATGAACTACAATGTGAGATACACTGTAATGGGCTTTGTAGCTATAAAGTTAAAACCCACTATCTCTGTTTTCCAGATTACTGTCCAAACAGGAGCCACATGCTCTCTTCTTTTCTCTGTTTCTGGTCCCTAAAGGGTCCTAGTTATTATTATCCTCAGTTATGGATATATACAAAATTTTGACACATAATATAAAAGAAAATGGGATTTTTATAGGTGAAATTATAAAGAACTACATTTTTTATAATAAAAATAGACTTTTTTTTCTTATAGAAGCAACACACTTGTTTGTTCATAGGTCCAGCACCTTGTGTGGAGCCCAAGAATGACTGGAAAAAAACTAAGCCATATTTCTGCTCAACTGCAGGCTAAAGTTAGAGGTGTGAGGAAAGAACGAGGTGCATGTGAATGGAATCCAAGTCTTGGAGAGCATCAAAGAGGGAATTTTCAAATCTTGTACAACCTAGCTGTTCAAGTTATCACACAACATTTAAGACTTCTTAATAAAACTGCTTTTTTTAAACCTTAAAAAAAATTCCCTTCCTCATACATGCATGCTATTGTAATTGGAACAAAAGAGAAAAGTATAAAGCAGGAGGTAAAGCACAACTGGAATTTCTGAGCCCTAAGATATGCTGCATTACCCTTTGAGTGTCCCCTTCAAGCAACTCTATGCACACACACAAACGCATAATACATAAACGTAACCATATCATGCTTGCTATTTTTACTGTACATGCCTTTTAAAAAATCATTTTTTTTCTTTGTATTTTACACAGAGTCTCCCTCGGTCACTCAGGCTGGAGTGCAATGGCGCGATCTCGACTCACTGCAACCTCTGCCTCCTGAGTTCAAGCGATTCTCCTGTCCCAGCCTCCTGAGTAGCTGGGATTACAGGTGTGCGCCACCAGACCTGGCTAATTATTTTTGTATTTTTAGTAGAGACGGGGTTTCACCATGTTAGTCAGGCTGGTCTCAAACTCCTGACCTCAAATGATCTGCCCACCTCAACCTGCCAAAGTGCTGGGATTAAAGGCGTGAGCCACTGTGCCCACCACTCCCCTTGTCATCCTCTCATCTGCATCTCCCCAGTCCCCCACCAGGTAATCTATCTCAATGGTTTTGTATTTATCACTCCATGCCTTTCTCCCTGGTCATATGACCACATATACCACATATTTAAATGGGAGCTTGTAACTGTTTGTTAAAAAAATGGGATCTTGTATATATACTTTTAGACATCTTGCATTTTTCACTTAAAATATATTATGGAGTTCCCTCCATTCTATTGGCATAAATCTAACTCATTCCATCCAATGGCAGCGTAATAATCACTTATTTAATAATTTCCCTAGTATGAGTAACTTTGTCTTTAGCTTTTTGTCCTCATAAACAGCCTTGCACATAAATCTGTAAGCACTAGGGCTTACATTTTTGTGGGATAGATTCTCACAAGCGGAATGGTCGAGTTAAAGGACATATATACTGTAAATTTTAATAACTATTGCAATAATAATTTCCAAAAAAGAGAAAGTCATATTTTCACCAGTGTTGCATAAAAATATCTTTTTACCCCGATGCATGTCAGCCACAGGTAGAATCATTTTAAAGCACTTTGCCAATCTGAGAAGTGCAAGATAATATTACAGTGTGGCTTGAGCTTGCATTTCCTTAGCTACTTGCATTTCACTGAGTTTAAGACTTTCCTGAAACTATTTAACTGGTTATTATAGCTTTTTCTTTAAATTGTATTTTCATGTTTTTTTTTCTATTTTTGTTGAATTGTTTGCCTTTTGTAGGAAACTATTGGTATTATAGTTATTAATCTTCGGAGTACATTGACAATGTTCTTTGTAATCTACTATTTGTATCTTTTAAATTGTTACACAGTCCAATATTGCTACCCTTTATTTTATATCTTTTGGTTTTCTTTCTTTCCTAAACAAAGAGAATATGAATATATATGTGCCCTTAGAATTTTCCAAAAAATAGATCTTATCTTTAAGCTTTCTATTTATAAGAAATTTAATTTTATATATGTTTGGAGATACAGCTTCCATTTTCTTAAGGTTGTTCTGGCATCAAAATGTATTATTTTATTCTAATAAATTTCTGGCTCAAACATTCTGACACTTAAATTATAGCATGAGTTTTTTTTCTACAAATTGACATAAAATTTTTCATTTGTGAAGTTTTAAAAACTTTCATTTCAGTATCACTTTAAGTTTTCTCTAATCTCTCTAGCATGCTCCTAGCATCCCACTTATAGTGCCCTCCCAAAGTTCTGCTTCTAACCTTTTACCCGCTACCACAAAGTTCTCAATATGCATCTCTACTGAGGAAGAGATAGCACTCCCGCAATGTGTCAGACCCTGTGCTAAAAAAGAGGCAATATCAATGTCAGAGAGAACAGGTGTGCAATCGTGACTCCTCTAAGAGTGACACTCAGAAAGGAAAGCCAAAAAGAAAGTTACAGAGATGAGCAAAGACAAAAGTGCATAACAATTCCCGAGGGTTCTGATCTCCATTCAGATAATTTAATGTCTGGCCAACAAGCAAACTCTTTCATATAATAAACCCTTCAGGGATACCTTATTCTTAAGTTATCTTTCTTTAAAATTATGGACTATAGATAGTGTTCTAAAGACTACGCCTTCCTTTCTTCCTGCCCATTCCTCCCCTTTCTCCACAGAAGGAGGTAAACTGCTCTTCTGCCGTCCCTCTGGGCAGCAAACTGTAACACTCTAGAGTCAGGTACAAAGTGTGATCAAACTTTCTTACCTCCTGTCGCAAAAATAACGTGAAGAGCAAAATCCTGGGGACTATTTTCAATCTGTCAATGGAAAAAAATGAACAAATATAAATTCTTTGTTGTTATATGATGTTTTCTAACCTGACCAGACCCAAATCATGTCTGTTTTCTCTCTTCCATTTTTCACTTTTAGACATAAAATCTTCTCTGCTCTTATGGGAATTATATAATTTTTCAAGGGATAGTTACTAAAAGGTGTTATACAGAGGAAAGAATCTTTCAGTACTCAACATACAATTTAGATTTACACGTTCATAGATCTTTTTCAGAAGAGTGGATTTATGTATTTACAGTTGAATTACATATAATATGTTTATAGCTCAGTTAGGTAATAAAGGTTACCTTAAATTTTTGGAGAAGTTGCTTTATTACTTCTTCAGTTCTCATGTTACTGTTTACTCTGACCTTAGTTTCTGATCCAAAAGCTGGAATGAAAATTGATGTCTAGAAAAAGAATTGTCATATAAGTCTTTAAAATTATATTATAGTAAGGGTAGTCAATATCTTCAACATAGTCTTCTTATAGGGTAAAAAATAATCCAAGGTTATCGATTTAAAAATTTTGTTTTGTTTTTGTTTTTTTGCTTTTCTTTGTTGTTTTTTAATATTATGTGTTATTTTAAGCAGCTTTATATTGTTTCTAGAGTAAATTAGGTAACACACCATTTGAGGATGCTTATAACATTTTCACTGGACAATTACATCTCTCTTTAGTGCAGTTGAAGATTTCAAAATAAGTAAGAAAGAATGTCACCAGATGTGTATTTAAAAATGGAAAGAGATATCAAGGAAGGATTTATTTCCATATATTTTATTTTATTATTTATTTATTTATTTATTTATTTATTTTTTTTAAAGGGATGACATTTATTCCTTTTCCAAATGTTACAGTAAAACCAGGTGGAAGAGAATGGTTTTAGCAGTTAGAAAAAAAAAAAAAGTACAAATCTGGGGTTTGGCCATTAAAAGTTATTTACAACAATGGGAGAAAAAAAGACAACAAGAAGTTGTTTCACATTACAGACCTCCCCCCACCCCAAAGCCTAATACTTGCTTACCAAGTCAAAAAAGAGACACAGTTGATTCACAAGCTGGAGGTTTGAACTTGAGTAAGACATTTATAAAAACCTAGACGGGGCAGTGTCCTCCCCAGCCCAGGTGCCACTAGGCACAGCACAAGAGACTAAAAACAACAGGGGGAAGGCTGGACACTCAAGGTTTGGGAGTATAAGCACCCCACTTCTGGCTCAGGGATTTGGGCAGTAGGATAAACAAAACCTACTTGGAAAAGAATTGGGGAAGAAAACCAACAACTGCCTTATGCAGGGGTGGGGACAGGGAAGGAGGTAGGGCTAGGGACAGGAGCATTTCACATCACTAACCTAACTTGGGAAGCTGTAAGGGACCATCTTCAACTGGCCTTAGAACCAGATGGCTGATGGGAGAATCCACAGGAGGGAGAGGAGGAAAGGGAACGTGGCTGGGAGGAGGCAATAGCCCCTTCCTTTCTGGGCACAGGAAGGCAGCCAGGGCACCAGGTCCAGGCAGTGACCTCACAAGGACAGCACAGTTTTTGCAGCTTAGAGATCACCCACCTGCCCCCACCTAGCTACTCATTCTGCTCAGCGCTGGCTGGTGTAGGGCCACTCTCCGGCCCCGACGGAGTGGATGGCTCTGTAGCCTGGGGCCCTGCCTCTTCTTCTGAGGCCGCACTAGCCTCTGCCCCCTTGGCCTGGGGTTCCTGGCTCTCAGGGGTGGCTGCGGCCTTCCCTTCCTGGGCAGTGCCCTCGTCGCTGCAGGCACCGATCTCCCCCTGCTCCTGCTCTTCCTCTGTGGGTGAGGAGGCAGAAGAATCACCCCCACCCTCCTTCCGATTTCTCTTGAAGGACAGGCCGCTCAATTTGAAAGGCTTCTTGAAAGAGAATTTCTTCTTCTTCTTGGGGGTCTCCTTGGGGGGGACCTCCCCCTTGGCCTCAGCACCCTGGCTAGGGGGTGCTGGCTCGATGGCATCGCCAGTGGCCCCGGCTGCCTCATCTGTTCCGTTCACGGGGGGCGACTCCCCTTCACCCTTGGGGGATAAGTCTCCATTGCTTTTCACGTGGCCATTCTCCTGGCCGTTGGCCTTCGCGGGGGAAGCGCCTGCTGCCTCCTCGGCGGTCACGTCGCCCCGGGGAGCCTTGGAGCTCTGGCTGCCCATGATGGGGGTCTGCTGGGGGGCGCTCGGAGCCGCCCCGGGCTCGCGCCGCAGGGGATAGTACGGCGGGGTTGGCCCGGCCGGCGGAGGGGTGGGGCTGGCGCCCGAGGGGAAGGGGTGCCGGGGGAAGCCGAGCTGCACCTCCGCTCCGCGGCCAACCCGCTAGCCGCACCCGCCGCCGCTCCGCTCCGCGCCAGAATGCCCCATATATTTTATTTATATGCACAATATCCCAGTATTCCAAGGCTCTGTAGAGGGTGGGTTCAGCAGACGTGGAGATGGGTGGGTTTTGGGGTGGCTCAGTGGAATGTTAAAAAGATAAGTCTTGTATCTTATTTGAGAGATTTGAGAGATCAGCAAATTAGCATCAAAGTATACAAACACACAGGTATATAACATCCACACATGTAACACACACACGGCATTTGTGTGGTAAAAATATGAATACGTAAATAAGTTTTCTGAGAAGATGTATAGAGAATGTCTAGGATACACTTTTATAAGTATGAGAAAATTCATTATTTGTAGACATTTTAGAGCATTGATAAGTTATTCTGTGACATTTACGATTTCTATAGAGCCCTGGAAAACCACATGTTCATCCCACGCTAAGTTGAGAATATGTTGTACATGTGGTTTGATGCTGTTTATGTGAAGAAGCTTCATGCAGTATGACAATAACATAGATTACCATTCAGGAGACCTAGATTTTAGTGCCTACTAACTGCCCATGAACTCCAACTTTGTCAACTCACTTAACATCTTTATTGACTCACTTAACATATATTTGATAAATGACTTCATTTATAAAATGAGAGTAAGACTAAATAATCTCTAAGAGTCCTTCTAAAATGTCAACACACAGTGAATTTGTTTTTCAGAGCAATATTTTAAATCCACAGTCTTTATATCAGTTGTGTTGGCCAAAACATATAATGAAACCTGTTATCATTTAGTATTGCATGGATAGAAATATACTACTGGTGAAGTTATATTCACCATAACTAATCTCCAGATAAGACAATCTAAGCCTTTAATATGTGCATTATTCATAGCTTAACAATATTGGCATTAACAAGGGGCTTCATAGTATAAAAACATATCTTACGACACATAGCAACTTAAGAAATATATCCGCTACAATTCCTATATGTCCATCACCGTATAATTATTGATAGAATGCTTTGTTTTTTCTTTTTTGTTTGTATTGTTTTCTGCTAGTTATTAAATTACAGTGAATGACATTTGTGTAAAATATCTATAGTCCCAGCTTGAGCTCATTCAATCAACAGCAACAACATAAGCTGATGTAAACTGAGTTCTTCTTTTGTGCTAGGTACTATTCTTATGTTTAACTTACCTCATTTCATTCCATCCAATCAACAACCTTGTAAAGTAAGAAGAATGAAGGAACTAAGATCAAGAGATTGAGGACGTTTTAAACTTGCTCAGCAAGAATGTAAAACCAGGCTGTCAAACTCCAGGGCCCAAGTATTTTACCACCATTCTGTGCTGCCAACCTAGTGTCAATTTCATTTTCAGCACAAGTGATCCAATCTGAAAGTCACTTGCTTGGAGCAGTGTGGCTTTCCTTCTTCAACACAAATTACCCCACAAGATAATGACATATAACACAATTTCTGAGAAGAGGGAACCAAGACAATTTGTAGCTGCCTCTCTGTGGGGGACTATCGATGCTACTTTATAGCTATGAGGATGATTCTGGAACCCTAAAATTCTGATATGAATAAAGAATTGAGAAGAGAGGTTTCTCCCCACAAGGCTCCAAAGACACACTATTGATACCTCTGAAGAATAGAAGAAGAAGAAATAAAGTAGAAATCCTTACAGGAAAAAGCCTACAAAGCAATGAGTTCCTATTTCTTCTTAAAGGCCTCCGAAGATACCTGGCACAGTGTGAGTGCTAAGTATTTATGAGATGGAGTGATGAATGATTGCTAAGGTACATCACATGAAAAATATTTGAGTTCTGGAAAAAAATGATGATATATTTCCTACCTTCAGCAGAATGTAATGTCTTACAAGCACTATGGAAAGGCACATATAAATTTAACACATATTAAATGAAAAAACGGAATGTGAATTGTATCTAAACTACAACTACACTTACATAAAAAGGGTATGTGTATAGGTAAAAGACCTGGAACATGGCAACATGAGAAGTACGATTTATTGGAATACATTGGCCTGTGGCTTTTATTTAAATGCTCATGTTCAAATGTCCTTTGATCCAACCTCTTTGTGGCACTTAACGTTATTCCAATATTGTTGTTGGTATGTTGGTTTCCCTGCTCAGTCCCTGAGCTTCATGCTGGCTGAGACATCAGTTGCCTCATCTGCATGTTTTTAATGCTTGGCAGAGTGTCTGCCACTTAGATAGAGTTCATCCATCATGTTGGTTAAAAACTTGTGTTCTGGAGTCAGACAAAGCTAGGTTCAGGTTGAGAGTTATTACTTAAAAGTAGCATAATCCAAGACAAATTGCTTAATCTCCATGACCCTAATTAGCTTATATGTCAAGTAGAGAAAATAATGGTACCTATTTCATAAGATTGTTTTAGGGATTAATAGGATTATTCAGTAAAAATCTATTTAAAACACATTTACTTTAATACCTAGCACATAGAGAGTGCCCCCAAAACGTTAGATATGCTACTATTATTATTATGACTTTAAATTGCAAATTGAATTGAGTGGTATCGTTAGTGAAACAGGGAACCTTACTTTATATTACATTAATGGAATTGTAACCCACTTACTTCATGGTTATAGAAGTGTCCATTAATAGAGGCTCTATTTTTCTGTCTTTCTTTTCTGTCCATCATCAGAGGCTTCATCCTTTTTCTCACCAGGGCTGCTTCACTCATGGTTCTATAGAGCACTGGGGAGTCTGGTTCATCCTCTGTATGTGACTTCAAGGTGTTGCTGTGATAAGATAAATAGTCTGGGAAGAATAGATTATAAGCTCATATCATTTAGCTGCCTGTCTCCTAGCATCCTGAGTGGATTTGTGTATGCTTTCATAATTTTAGGAATATTGCTATTTTCTGGCTGTGTAAAAGCATTATAGTCCACTGCTTAGCTGCGTATTTACTTATTAAATGTTGCCTGAGACTGACTCAGCAAATTCTGCCAGTATCTCATATAAAATTCTTATGTCTTATTCTTATGTTTCATAAGAAATGATCACAATGATCATGTTTGGAGTTTGGGCATTCCTTTATTCTTAATTTATTGCGGAGTGAATTTTATGGCATTTCAGAATGTTAGAGCTGGAATAAACCCAATACTTTATCAGGTTTGATCTCTTATAGGTAAGAAAAAGTACAGTGGGTTGAAGTGGTTTTCCTATGGACATAGTACTCGTAAATGATAGAATCGGGTCTGGATCCTTATTATATGTTGGCCTGAGTTCATTGGAGCTTTCCCTAAAAAATAAACACCGGGCCTTAGTTTTCCTATAAAACTACAGAAAGCTCTTTGAGAAGCCATTTATATGGTATGTGGAGCATTGAAAGATTTTGTTCCCATCTTTTATAAAAGCAAAAGGAATGGTATGCTTTGGACTAGTCCTACTATTTGTAATATATCACAAAGGTAATTCACATTATATTCTTTTTAGAACATTCCAAAAGTATGGTATGAATGACTTTTTCACTTAGTTGCCCACTATCCTATTATTTCTTCTCATCGAGTCATGTATATTTAACAATGATTCATGATTTATTAGTCAAAATTTGGTTATTGAATTATTACAATTTTTATAGCAGATTTTAGAGTATAAAATTATAGCGTAGTCTTGAACAGCTCTAGTATCTATTGAGTAGGCAGAAGGTGTTTAAATGGAATTGAATGGAGCTACGATGTGTTACTAGCCTAAGATGCAGAAGATTCAAACCTGCCTTCTGCCCCTCTTTCTGCTTGTATCCAGTTGATAGTGCCTTTTTCAATTTCCTCTCCTATGCATATTCATATGTAAGAATAAGGCCATTAGGTGGCATTTGTGTTTTATTTTACTTTAGGATTTTAAATAATTTTCTATTGTAATTAGAACATCATCAAATAGGCATGAGATATTTCTTCCTTCTCCAGCACTGCTGTTTAAAATACAAATAGATTTTTATGATGTCTTTGATGCCAAGATACTGGGATTTCCTTGGGTTTAATATATATTTTTAAAAGGATAATTGGAAGGGCCCATATTTAACAAGATGTAAAGATCCCACGGGATAAAGATAAGGGAACCCTGGAAGGAACATCATGTTTGTCATAGGATCTGGGTTCTTGTGTAGTAGCAGAGGAGGTGAAATTGAGAATGATTTGAAAAAAGAAAAAGAAAACAAACATTTCAAGTTGCTGGTAGGCTTGTGAAGTTAATGCTAGTAGGATACTCTTGTTCACACTGAACTGACTTTGTAAATCACAGCCCCATTTCAGGCACATGAACCCTGTCCACCACCCCTCATTCTAGCTTCAGTCATCAGCATCCACTACTCTTTGAATCTTATGTGTATGTGAGAATTACGTGAAAAAATTCATATAAAATACAAAATATTATGCTTGATACTTAGAAGAGTCTCAACAGATTACAGCTATCAATTGCATTGTTATTACTCTTACATCATCACCATTATGATTACAACTGCTAATGTCTCACATCCCTGGAGCTGGCATTTCCCATTGGTTTGCCAAGTTCAGTATGGATCCATTTGATCCTTAAGTATATTTCTCTTTTAAAAAGATCTTTGAAATAACTCCATCAAATATAAAATTGACTCCAGAATATCTGTGTGTTTCTGAGAAGTAATGTTATTGAAATACCTATTAACTAACAAAAACGTTCAACTTCTAAAAAGATACAGAATTAGGTCTGATGGGCTTGGCCTAACATATAAAGCTATTGAGAATAATAAATGACTCTAATCTTTGGGGAAGATATTGAACAATTTTATGAATACACACTTTATTAAAACTATTAGCTCTTCCTATTCTAATAAATCTGAGTGATGTAATATAATTTTTTAAAAAATTGTATTTTATATACAAAAGTAAGGTTCTTAAATGTCATACAAATACTACAGTGACTTAAGTTACTATGTTCCTAAGATATTAAAAAAATATATACATATAAAACAAGAGTTTATTGTGTAGTAGTATGAAAAAGGTTAGATTTCAGGGAAACATATGGGGTCATACTTTACATTAATTAAAAATTAAGTCTCCCAATCAATAAGATTTTGATACTGACCTTGCTGGGAATTCCTTGTTTCAGACATTGGAATCTGGGTCCTGTCCAGCTCACTAATACGATAGAGATCATCAAATTCCCCCCAGCGTGTCATTCTAAAAAGTAATAAATCTTGTATGTAACATCAGTTCCATTCATATTGAAGCCTATGATGGTTTCCAGATTTACAATATTAATACAGTAATACTGTGGGCCTCTGTAGGTGTATATATCATCCAAAGTTATAATGATTTTATGATATTATTAAAATTATATTCATATATTCATACCAAAGTGGTCAACATATGTTTTAAATACTTCCTGTACTTTTACAGAGCTATCTTCTTGACATAATAATTCAGTTACATACTGAAATACAAGTTATATAGATTCTGTAAAACATATGTCCAAATTGAATTAGTAAAAATCAAGATGATCAATTGTTATAAAGATATTTCACAATACTCTTAGGAGAGTTTAGGTATAAAAGTGTTCTTTATATATCCTGTCAATATGTATTGTACCTTTTGCATTCAAAACATTGTTAGGTAGAGTGGTTCTAAAATAATAAAATGTGGTGCCTATCTTCTAAGGCACTTGACTACCATGAAGAATGTAGTTTACAAAGAAGGAAAATATATGAGTTTTCTGCCAGAAAATTATGATTTCATAAAGAAACTAACAATTTTAAGTGCATTCTAGTGCTCAGAATAAATAAAACCTGACAAATGTTTGTTTTTACAGCAGGTCAAAACTCAATTTTATTTTATTTATCTGGTCTTAAGTTTCTTATCCTCTCGGTGCCTGTGTCCTCATCAGTAAAATGAAAATGATAATAGTACGAGGTAGGATAGGTTTGTTTTGAGGATTAAAAGAGTGAATTTGTATAAAACTATTGAAACAGTGCCCTGAAAATAGTAAGCATTCAATATAGATTAACAATAATTATAATTATCCTCATCTCCATTGCCATCATCATTATCGTCATCATCATTATCATCATCATCAGCATCTGTATCCATTTCATTCCTGATGGGCCAGGAACCATTAGAGACCCAAGGTGTTCCTGGATCTCTCTAGGCAAATGGATGCTATTACCTAAGAATCTCTTCAATAATGTCTGTTTTCCTTATGACTAAAATATATTCCACTTATAGGGAATTTGCGGCATTGACTCTACCCAAATTTCATTGGTGGCAACAAAAAATATTTATTAAAACTAATCGTAGTGAATATGAAAAAAATCACCCCTTATCCTCTTTACTTTTGGATTCTTTTGAAGCCTGTTTTATGGCTACTATATCATTTGAGTCTTACAATAGCCTTATGAGGTAGAGAAGGTAATCCTAATATATTTGTTAATTTTCCAGCAAGCTGTACTGTTCAGAATACAGCCAATCAAAACAAATGTCATAAAGCCCAACTATAGGTAGTAACTTTAACTCAAAGGAAAACTACCAGGTCCTGACTCAGAATCTAATTAGTCTTATGGCAGATAAAATAATCCATTTCCCCCAATCTATAGCAGCTGAATAATCAGAAAGTGTCTGACATAATTATCATAGAAGGAGGGTTAGGAATGGAAAAGTCAATACCAATGAAAAACAGAAACTAAAAATGCAAAGTAACCTGATGCTATTTCATAGGGCTAAAGATAAGAATCCCTAGGATGTCGGTCAAATTCTTGGTGACCCTGGAAGATGTGACAGCTTAGTGTTGTCATACAAATATAGGAGGCCAAAAGTGGTCCAATATATTCCATGTTTGGCCCCTTATTTTTTCTATCATCTACAGCAGAAAACACCAGTTTTCAGCTCTGGATTGTGTAATTTGAAGCATCACCCCATCCAACTGTGCACATGACTACGCTTCAGGGCAGTTATCCAGAGTTTTCAAGAGAAAACTGGTTGGCACTTTATGTAATATCAAATAGTTTAACTTGCCCAAACATGGGACTTCTGTTGCTCTGACTAAAGTTCAGGGTGTATATCATTTGCAAATTTAAACTGTGGGGAGGTTTTCTAAGAAGTTTAATAATAAAAAGGAGGTAGAAATTTGATAGACAAATAGAATATGGTCACTTCCCTACCCATATTGTAAGAAAAACAACACCTCTGACGTTATTCAAATGTACACCTGTCCAGTTTGTGCTCTTTATGTTATTCTGTCATGACTCATCCAATATATGCAAAAGCTGAATTTGGAAAGATATTAAAAACAGAAGTGAAAAATAGTGTAAGCAAATACAACCTTAACAAGGGTGTTCTTTTCTTTTGTTATGAAAGATTTCCAAAACGCTTGTGCCACATATGAGAGATCAAAGTACTGTCCATAGAATCGTTTCCGTAAAGAATAACAAGTGGTCAGAGCTCAAATAAACTGATTTTTTAAAAGCTTCTTCACTCCAATTAAGCTGATGCTTCCTCTGTGTGACTCATTTTAAACATAATTAAAACAAACTAACGTGACAAGACCAATGATTCTGTCAAAGAGTGAACTGAAAGACACAAGATTAGAGCCCTTCCTGCAACTGAAGTTCCATGTCATTTACCGCCATGTTTACCCACTGCAGATATAAAATCTGTCATCCTGCAAGAGCAGAGGTGTAAGTTTTGCCCAGAGATGCCCAGTATGGGAAAAAGAAAATAGGAGAAGTTTAGGAGTAAGAAAATAGTCAATTTCTTTTCACAATTAAAGGCTGAGCATTTAAATGGATGTTACCTTAAAAGAGACAACCAGAGGGAGGGTGTCTAGAATTGGATTGAAAAAACAAAAATGATACCTTAGGTGGCTACGCACCCCATCAATGAACCAGAAACCAGAGAAAACCCATTTCAAATTGTGCTGTGCCTTCCTGCCTGGGTGTTCAGCTGGCTCCCAGGAAGTACTCTTGGCTAATTAATGACAACCAAATCTAATCTTGCTCTTGTGTGCGTGTGGCTCTGTATGTATGTAAAAGGAACGGGATCTTTTGCTGCCAAATGTTCTACAGTTAGTCTTGTTACTGGAAAAGGACAAGCCGGGGAAGGTTTCTAGATAATTTTTCTCAACTTTAAACAAAAGAGCCAATTCCTGTTTGCTTCACAGCAATTTACTATAATAAACAATGCAAAATGTAAATGGATCCTATAGCAGGTGTATCATGAGGATATTATTTTAGAACCTGTGGCAGTCTATGGAGAGGCATATTACCTTATCCACCTGGGCTCTTGAAACTCATCCAAAAATTAAGAATTGCTAGAAACAAGTGTTTTAAATTTGAGAAGTTAAAGCATATCTTGGTTAATAATAATAATAATATATTATGATTTCAAAAGAGTTAAAGGACAGAATTTTTTATGTTCTCTATTCTAAAAAAGATAAATATTTGAGATGATTGATATGTTAATTAGCCTGTTTTGTTCATTCCACAACGTACATACGCATAAAAACATGTTGTATCCCATAAATTTATAGAATTATTTGTTAAAAATAAAATAAAATTTAAAACATATCTTGGTAAAGCCATATAAAATAATGATGGTTTACAGTGATACTACAATTACCTTACTTCATCTCTTTGACATTTTCCTTTTATGTTTGATATTTGTTACATTTTCATAAATTAAAAACTTAAAATGCATCAAATAGGTGTGACTCCTCAGAGAATTTTGCAACGAGGGCTTAGGTCATATAAAGTATGGTAGTTAATTTTGTAAATTCATATCTTGTACAGTTTTCTGAAAGCAGAACCCATGAGTAATTTTTCCTTTTAAACGATGCTCCTTGTCATTTAGAATCATTAGCCTCATCAGTCATAAGGTACCTGCAGTGAGAACTGCGGGGCTCTCTCAGGCTGCCTGAGGCTGCTGCCTCCCTTCTGTTCTTCCGTAGGCACTGAGCCCTAAGCTCATTGGCAATCCTTAGCTTGGATGGGAGACAAGAGATAGATAGACGGACCAAGTAGTCACAACAAAGCAGAGGTAATTTAACCACAGGCTTCTGGGGATTTTGCTCTATACTATGTTTTGAATCTCCTCTTTGTGTCAGGCACACAGTTGGGCACTGGGATGAATAAAGCAAATAAAGCAAAAATGAATAAAGCACATTCCCTACCACCGAGAAGCTTGCATTATAGACAAGGAGATAAGTATACAAAAATACTATTGCCTGCATGTGTGTTAAGTGGTATAGAAAAGTTTTCAGTGAACCTAGTATAGACTGAGGGGTCAGAAATGGCTTTCTGGAGAACATGTTACCTCATCTGTGTCTTAAAGGATTGGTGGAAGAGAGTCAGGCAAATCAATGTGGAGAAGCAGGTGAACTTCCAGGCAGAGTCAGGAAAATTAGAAATTGCATGAAATGTGTAGGGAATTACAAAACATTCAGCTGGCGGTAGCATAATTTTTGAGAAATATTGGCACGGTGAAAATCATAGTCTGTCTTAAATATTTTTTTTCCAAAGGAAAAGCAGACTTCTGTCAAGGTGATAATTAACTTTGTTTAGTTGTGGCCAAATATCACATTGGACAAATTGTCCTGGTAGCTCCTTCTACATTGCCTCCTCTGATAGAATGCCTGCTCATCTAACAATGGATGGGAGGATGAATGTTATGAAGAGAAGGCTTGGTATCTCAATGTATATACACAGTGGGTTGAGCTGGAGAGGTAAGGACTAAAAAGCAAGCAGGGATGGAATAAAAGGATGAAAGGAATCTTTATACAGGTATGTTTCTTGCTGAGAATATTTATTAATTTTTCTAAAACTTGTAAAGGGGAAAGGAAAAAATCAATTCAACCTAGATATCCAAGGGACACTTGCATAAACCCACACAGGGGACTGTTTTGTGCATTTATTTAACTTCAAATGCATTTCAGGTTGTTCTGTTGAACAGGATTGGGACAATCAGATGGCGCATCATTAAGTTTCCCTGGTAGAAAGCATGATGAGCCCTTTGTTCCAAGGAAATAAGACATTTAGATTTTATCCTCTTATTTTGGAGACCAGGCCAGGGTAAATCAAATTCTGCCTTTACATTTTGTCTTTTCTAATGAAGGAATGCAGTCTCCAGGAAAGAAGTAACAGAGCAGAGGAATTGAGACCACAGGCTGGGGAGCACAGACAGAAGTAAGGCCCAGTTCAGTTCTGCCACATTGTAATTGGGGATCTTGCATAAATTAGCTAATCTTGAAGAGCTCTGGTTTCTGAACACCTGCTTCATTGAGTTGCTGGGATTTTTTTTTTTTTTTTTTTGAGACAAAGTCTCGCTCTGTCACCCAGGCTCGGGTGCAATGGCGTGATCTTGGCCCACTGCAACGTCCGCCTCCCGGATTAAAGCAATTCTCCTGCCTCAGCCTCCCGAGTAGCTGGGATTACAGGCGGCTGCCACCACGCCCAGCTAATTTTTGTATTTTTTGTGGAGATTGGGTTTCACCATGTTGGCCAGGCTGGTCTCGAACTCCTGACCTCAGGTGATACACCTGCCTTGGCCTCCCAAAGTGCTGGGATTACAGGGGTGAGCCACCGTGCCCGGCCGTTGCTGGGAAATTAAATGAGATTGTGTATAATCAGTTTCACACAAGCCTAAGTTTCCCTCCTTAAGAGTGCACACAATAAAACTAGATATGACGATTATCTGAGTAATTAAAAACATGAAAGATAGCTTACCCTTTGCTGGAGAATACATCTGATGACTTCATACTAGTAAAAGAAGAGAATGGCTTCTCATCTTGTATTTTTAGCTGTATAGGCCGTTTTACTCCCCAGAAAATGTCCAGCATTCCTTCAACAATTAGTTTGCCATCTTCTGTCTAAGGAAGAAATGAATAATCCCCCAATTGTTTTTGTATTATTTATAGATGGTAAATGTTTTAACTGAAGATGTAGAAATTAAGTGTGTAAGAAACCTTAATAGGTTAAAAATAAATCCCAGGGTTAGGATTTGGCTTTCCAATTTATCTACAAAGCAATTCTATTTTTAAAACATTCTTTTATTTTTGAAAACAGCTATACCCAGCAAAGTGAGTAAATTATAATGGTAATGACATGTCCACCAGAGGGCACAGTATGTCAAAATGCTTTCTGAACTCTATGATTCTTCAATTAAGTGGAATTTTAATTCTCTAATTTTGTTTAATTTAAAATCAAAGCAGATTCAAAAATTATACTGAACTAGAAATTAGAAAAAACAACAGCTATTTAAATATTTAGCAGCTATTTCCTCATTGCTGAACAGAAAAATATTTAACTCACAAAGTTATGCAAAACAAGTAAAATAATACGTGTGAAAATACGCTGTAAAAATTCAAAACGTTATAGATATATTTTGTAAAACAATAGCATTTGAAGAATTTCTTTAAAATTAGAAATATGACAAAAGAAGGAGACAAGCTTAACATCATGAATTTTGTGGAAACTTTTGAATTAAAGTACAAGTCATCATTATGTATATGAAAGTCCTTTTCCAATGTCAAAGTAATGTTTTCTGTTATAGAAACTTTGGAAAATGTAGAAACTAGCAAAAGTCATATGCCAGCCACCCAACACCTATTTTAACATTCATTAACTATTATTGATATTATGAAGAATCAATTGTTAGACAACATTTAATAACTCAATTCTTATTTGAGAGCATGATGAAAACTCCATACTCTGGAATCAGTTGGGCCTGTGCTCAAACCCTGGCTCTGCCACTTCCTAGTTGTGGCCTTGGACAAGTTGCTGGCTACCTTTAAATTTGGACTTTCTCATGTGAAAAACAGATATTCATAGCACCTGGCATTCAATAGGTGCTCTATATTACTGTTGGTTATTTCTTTGGCTGATAAACTTGCTTTGGAATCACTCCTGAAACAAAGTTTTACACTTCTTCCACTTTTGACTTTACATTTCAGATTACTAAGAGGTCAGGTTAGCAATCAGCTGTTTTCAACAATCAAACACAATTTATTCCTTGTAATGACTGTATATGATATAGATTATATAGTTAATGGTGGATAGCATTTTTTTTTTTTGGTTAAATCAATGAATACATGAATATTTTATTAACATGGTCTGCAAATATAAGAAAGAGAAAAAGTCCTGAGATGCTCCTTCCCTGTACATTTTCGTGCAAGCATGAATGTTTTCAAACATTTATTTATTTTTTTAATCCACGTTAATTCCATTTATTTTCTACTTTTATTTTATTATACTTTAAGTTCTAGGGTACATGTGCACAACGTGCAGGTTTGTTACATATGTATACATGTGCAATGTTGGTATGCTGCACCCCTTAACTCGTCATTTACATTAGGTATATCTCCTAATGCTATCCCTCCCCCCACCCCCCTCCCCAAAATAGGCCCCTGTGTGTGATGTTCCCCTTCCTGTGTCCAAGTGATCTCATTGTTCAATTCCCACCTATTGGGAGAACATGCGGTGTTTGGTTTTCTGTTCTTGTGATAGTTTGCTGAGAATGATGGTTTCCAACTGCATCCATGTCCCTACAAAGGACACGAACTCATCCCTTTTTATGGCTGCATAGTATTCCATAGTGTATATGTGCCACATTTTCTTAATCCAGTCTATCACTGATGGACATTTGGGTTGATTCCAAGTCTTTGCTATTGTGAATAGTGCTGCAATAAACATATGTGTGCATGTGTCTTTATAGCAGCATGATTTATAATCCTTTGGGTATATGCCCAGTAATGGGATTGCTGGGTCAAATGGTATTTCTAGTTCTAGATCCTTGAGGAATTGCCACACTGTTTTCCACAATGGTTGAACTAGTTTACAGTCCCACCAACAGTGTAAAACTGCTCCTATTTCTCCACATCCTCTCCAGCACCGTTGCTTCCTGACTTTTTAATGATTGCCATTCTAATTGGTGTGAGATGGTCTTGATTAGAATTTCTCATAGCATTCTTTCTCTGCCTAACTCGAACTCAATTAAGCCTTTATATCAAAAACCCATAGAATCTCTGAAAATAAAAAAAAAAAACACTACTCTGCTGAGGTTGTTAATTCTTCATTGCTATATCTCCAGCTTTTAAAACGGTGTCTGGTACATGCTAGACACTCAATAAATATTTCATTAATTATTAATTAATTAATTGAATAAATAAATTAATTTATTCATCAAAGATGAATAAAGCCACATATTGTCATCCAAGGACTGCCCCTTTTAAACAGTGTCAGAAGATTTGAAAAATTCTGAATTATGACTTTATTGATCAGTGTGTTAAGATGGAAAAGTCTTGTACCCTCACCATATACTTCATTTCATACAGTTATGAAAAATTATATAAAACATGAAACTATTTTTAAAAATTAAATAACTTTTTTTTTTTTTGAGACAGAGTCTCACTCTGTTGTCCAGGCTGGAGTGCAGTGGTGTGATCTTGGCTTACTGCAATCCCCACCTCTTCGGTTCAGGTGATTCTCCTGTCTCAGCCTCCCGAGTAGCTGGGAGAACAGGCATGCATCACCATGCCTGGATAATTTTTGTATGTTTTTTTAGTAGAGACAGGGTTTTGCTATGTTGGCCAGGGTGGTCTCGAACTCCTGATCTCAGGTGATCCACCTGCCTTGGTCTCCCACAGTGCTGGGATTACAGGCATGAGCCACCACGCCTGACCTAAATAACTTTTGTATTATAAATGGAGCACTGATGTACAGAATTGGAAAGAATATGCCTCAACTTAAATGTTCATAGCACCAAAACTCAAACATTTACCTAAAGGAAACAAACTTAGCATCATGAAATTTGTGGAAACTCTTGAATTAAAGTATAAATAATCATTTTCCTAGTTTTAATCTTTTCCTAAATTTTATATTTTTATAATTATGTATATGAAAGATTTAAGATATAGGACAATGTTGAAATAACTTAAAATTAGGCCCACTTCTTTATAAAGGGATTAGTTATTTCATTCAGTATATTATTGAATTTGGGAAAGTAATTGAAATACCCAATTGAACTAAATTATTCAAGCTTAATAGGAAAGGCCAGAGTGCTTTGTAAATTTCCTTCTGTCCAAACTGTAGATTTAAGCCAAATCATGGTCACCTAAAGTCCATGCTGTGCCATGAAATTAAATCAGGAGTAGAAAATTCTAATGTCCCCTTTGGCCAGGAAGATATTGTAAATATGTAAAGTGAACCCCATCAGAATACAAGGCTGAGTGAAGAGACCTATGGAGAATGAAGCACTGAAATTAAATAAAAAGAAAAAAAGTAAACATAAGGCCACTTTGTACAGTACCCTGCCAGTGGCACTCCTAAAAATGCTTTTGAAGAAATAAAGGGCATTCAAATAACAAGAGAGGAAGTCAAACTTTCCCTGTTTGCAGATGACAGGATCTTATATCGAGAAAACCCCATCGTTCCAGCCCAAAAGCTTCTTAAGCTGATAAGCAACTTCAGCAAAGTCTCAGGATACAAAATCGATGTGCAAAAATTGCTAGCATTCCTACACACCAACAACAGTCAAACAGAGAGCCAAATCCCAAACAAACTCCCACAGAAAGAATAAAATACCTAGGAATATAGCTAACAAAGGAAGTGAAAGACATTTACAAAGGTAACTGTAAGTCACTGCTCAAAGAAATCAGAGATGACACAAACAAATGGAAAATCATTCCATGCTCATGGGTAGGAAGAATCAATATTGTTAAGATGGCAATATTGCCTAAAGCAATTTACAGATTCAATGCTATTCCCATTAAACCACCATTGACATCCTTCACAGAACTAGAAGAAACTATTTTAAAATTCATATGAATCCAAAAGAGACTGAACAGCCAAGGCAATCCTAAGCAAAAGAACAAAGCTGGAGGCATCACACTACTTGACTTCAAAGTATACTACTGGGCTACAGTAACCAAAACAGCATGGTACTGGTACAAGAACAGACACACAGACTGATGGAACAGAATAGAGAACCCAGAAATGAGACTGCATATCTACAAATATCTGATCTTCAACAAATCTGACAAAAACAAGCAGAGGGGAAAGGATTCCCTAGTCAATAAATGGTGCTGGGATAACTGGCTAGCCATATATAGAAAATTGAAACTGGACCCCTTCTTTACACCATATTCAAAAATTAACTCAGGATGGACTAATGATCTAAATGTAAAACCTAAAACTATAAAAACACTGGACAATAACTAGGTGATACCATCCAGGACATAGGCATGGGCAAAGATTTCATGATGAAGATGCCCAAAGCAATTGCAATGAAACTAAAAATCAGCAAATGATATCTAATTAAACTAAAGAGCTTCTGTATAGCAAAAGAAACTATCAACAGAGTAAACAGAAAATCTAGAGAAAGGGAGAATATTTTTGCAAATTATGCATCTGACAAAGATCTAATACTCAGCATCTACAAGGAACTTAGACAAATTTAAAGGAAAAAAACCAAACAACCCCATTAAAATGTGGGTAAAGGGCATGAGCAAACACTTCTTAAAAGAAGACATACATGTGGCCAGCAATCATATGAAAAAGCTCTACATAACTGATCATCAGAAAAATGCAAATCAAAACCACAATGAGATACCATCTTACACCAGTCAGAAAGGCTATTATTAAAAAGTCAAAAAATTACAAATGCCGGTGAGGTTGTGGAGAAAAAGGAACCCTTATACACTGCCGGTGGGAGTGTAAGTTAGTTTAATAATTGAGGAAGACAGTTGTTTAGGTCAAAGACCTAAAGACAGAAATACCATTTGACCCAGCAATGGAGAATAAATCATTTTGTTATAAAGACATATGCACACATATGTTCATTGCAGCACTATTTATAGTAGCAAAGACGTGGCATCAACCTAAATGCCCATGAGTGATAGACTGGATAAAGAGAATGTGGTATATGTACACCATGGAATACCATGCAGCCATAAAAAAGAACAAGATCATGTCCTTTGTAGGGATGGAGCTAGAGGCCATCATTCTTAGCAAACTGATGCAGATAGAGAAAACCTAATACTGTATGCTTTCTCTTATAAGTGGGAGCTAAATGATAAGAACACATGGACACATAGAGGGGAACTACAGACACTGAGGCTTATCAGAGGGTGGAATTTGGGAGGAGGGATGGGACCAGGAAAAATAACTAATGGGTATTAGGCTCAATACCTGGGTGATGAAATAATCTGTACAGCAAACCACCATGACACATGTTTATCTATGTAGCAAACTTGCACTTGTACCCCTGAACTTAAAAGTTAGAAAAATGCTTTCTAGCTTCAGGACTTTCCTGAATTATTTCTTTAATATTTCAAATTTTTTATTATTTTGATATAGTGCACATCTATTGGAATCTAATGCATTCATTTTAAAACCCAGATCAAATTTTACATTACAGATGCATCATAATTTATTTGAATAATCCCTAATTGATAGGGACATCTTCAAATTTTCTCCATTACAAAGGACATCACAATGAATATCTTTCTATATACATTCTGATGCATTTGTAAGAAAGTATTGTAATAGATTTTCAGTGGAAATGCTGTTAAAATATTCATATTCTATTTTTAAAATAGAAAGAAAATATGTCATTAAAATTTTTAAATGCTTTTCTATCTCAAAAATGCATAGAAAGTCACAAGTGTTCCAAGCCCAAGTCTAAAAGAATCATAATCAAGTTAAACTTTCACCTGTTTCTTCCAGAATTGTGTGTGTGTGTGTGTGAGTGAATAAAACTGGATTGCCTTTCTTCAGTGGGCTTACCTCTCCATATAAAATCTGCAAATTTTTCTGGTTCTCATAAAAAATGTTATAGGTCTTCAATAAAGAATTAAGTTGTTCCCTAAAAATAAAAATAAAAAAAATTACAATCAGTCTTAGGGTTTTTAACAGTAAAAGGTAATAATGGTACTTTCATAAAGGTATGAGATAGAAAGAAATAGTTTAATGGAATCTTTACTGTTCTGTCACTTTAACTTAACATAGGTCATTGGAAGTGGAAGCATTCTTAAAATATCAGCAAATGTTGGAGGTGCTAATTCATAAGTAAATAACCAAAGGTAGGAAAATGACTGAGGACAAAAACGGTGAGAACAGTGTTCTGTAGCAGGAGGCAGCCACAAAACAGGAATTCGGTTTCATATTCCTTTGTGTATTTCAACATTTATAACCAACCTAAATTAAGCACTGGTGTGTGGCTGATACTGTCTCTCTACACACTACTCCCTCCTGTGTGCCCAGGGCATGGGATGGGACACCAGTGCCCCAACTCTCCAAATCTCTGTTACCTTCTGTAAGCCACTTAGTATCCCTGAATTTCCACAGCTGTGAAATGAAGGTGATCTGCCCTATTTGCCGGGGCTGTTTAGACCATTAAAAGCAACCACGGAAGTCAAAGATCCCAGGTGGCTGGGTGAAGTGAAAGTGAGCAAAGGCTCATTGTTGCTGTGGCACGGGCGCTCACTCTCCTGGCCTGCCCCACACAGCTGGTAATGGCAGGCTTTGGCCAGGAAAGCTTGTAGGGGAGGAGCCCTCTTCCTTCCTGCCCCTTCCAGCTGGGTATCAAGATCTGAGACCATATGTGTGGTGAATGACTCAGCACTTTCTTGCCTGGAAACTCCTCCCTGTGTCTCCCACTGGGAGCACAGCTATGGTAAGGAACGCTCTGACTTATCTCACCCTTTGTGGCAGGTGGGCCCTGGCAGTGGGAACACTGGCTCTTACCACATCTCTATTCTATCTTTCTCTCAGTGTCTCCGCGTCTTGAGATGCTCCTCTTGAGATGATCATCGTTTCTCACCTGGATTATTGCAGCAGCCTCCTAAAAGCCTCCCTGTAGCTGCTGTTTACTCTCAACAGCAGAAACTGTTTTAATGCAAACCTGACCATCTCTCGTCTTTGCTCAGAACTCTTCAATGTCTTCTTGTTTTTCAGATTAAAAGCCAACATCCTTACGATGGCTTAAAAGGCTGGATGCAACTGGTCTTCTGTTACCTCTTTCATCTCATTTCCTCCCACCCTTCCCTCACTCCATGCAACCACCAGCCTCCCTGGTGTTCCTTGGCCACTCCAGACACACTCCCATCTTGGGGCCTCTGCACTTGCTGATCCCTCTGCCCAGAAAGGTCTTCCCCCACACTTTCACCTTGCCAGCTCATTCATCTTCTTTAATTATTTAATCAAAAGTTATCTTCTCAAGAAGTCCTTCCTGATCACCCAATCTAAAAGTTCACCTTCTCCCAGCATTTCGTATCCTGATTTTCTCCTTTGCCCCTGTCCCTGAGTCACCTTCAATATAGTTTACTTATTTCCTTAGGTTCTGCCTCCTCCATTGAATGTAGCTCCAACAGGTCAGGGGTATGTATACATTTTGTTCACACTGTATCCTGTGCCTGGAAGAGTACTTGGTACACAGCAGGAACCTGACAAATTCTGGTTGATTAAAATTATCGGGAAATTCTCATTTCCTAAACAACAATAAACAAGGGAAGAAAAGCTTTCTCACATAAGCAGTTTTATATATATTAAAAAAAAGACCCAACAAACCGTGATATTAAAATTCCAAGCATTTCAAATGCTAAAATCCCTTTGATCCTCAATATCTGTCACTGTCCAATAAGAAAATGAGAGGGCAGGAGGTTTGGTCCACTTTATTCACTCCTGTGTTCCTGGTTCTCGGAGCAGAAACTTGCTCACAGTAGGCTCTTCTTCAATAAATACTGAATATTGAATAACAGAATTTATATATACTGTTACATGTTTGAAATCACGTAAATATACATGTTACCATTGGCTTTTTCTCATTTGTAATTTTCAAGGTGTACATTTCCAAGGATCAATACACTCCACACAATTGCCATAAAAAAGATTCTCCTGAAGTCCTCCATACTGTTGGTCCATTTCCCAAGTGGATTACTTTAAATTTTTAATGTTAATGAACACGTCTCTTCTAAACATCAGTGGCCACACTGATTTTGTTCTCCTGCGATTATTGTCACAGGTTATTTCCTAAAAATCATACTACTGGCCAAGAACATGAACATGATTTATAACACTTATTGTTTAGTGCCAGAACACTGTTAAGAAATTTCACCATAAAGAAATTTTATGGGACACTCGGGATGCAACTCCTGATATGCTGAGCTGTGAGAGTTGTTATGAAAGCAAATGGAGCCTTACATAATCTTATTCCCTCAACTTCTGCTTCTGATAAAAGTACATCATATAGTAGAGTATGAGCAGCCTTCAACATGTTTACCTCAGGATCATGTGCAGTTGGAAAATGTTTCTGAACCTGAATAGAGCCTGACTAAATCCTCAACTGAAGTAAGTCTCCAAATGGCATAAGGAGTTGGCAAACTGTGGTCCCAGGCTGCCCATTTTTGTAAATAAAGTTGTATTGGAATATCACCACACTAATTTGTCTGCTCATTGTCTGTGGCTGTTTTTCTGTTATAACTGCAGAGTTGAGTAATTGTAACAGAAACCATATGACCTACAAAGCCTGAAACATTTATAATCTGGCTCTTTGCAAAGAAAGTCTTCCAATCTGTAATCCACTGTGTAATACAGCGTAGCTGGATACCATAGAAGTCTTCTGTATTTTTCTCACCATGAGCAGAATCTTTTTGATTATTAATTGGACTTTGAAAGATTTTGGAGTGTTGAAGATTAGAGCTCAGTAAACTAAAGTATTGGAATAAAATTAGGTAAATTCGTGATGCAATACAAAGCAAGAAATTAGAAAAGAAAATTTATAAGTTGCCTGAACAAACTATAGCAATGGTGAATGCTGTCCAAACATTTCTTTTAGTTGTGTGTACCTTACCAGAGACACTTTTGAAGATGATTAGTTTATGTACCTGATGAAACAATATGTCTAATATAACCTTGAAAATAAAATGTATGTCTGTAACATTCTAATTTAACTTGGCATTAAGGGAACAACACGGTGAAGAATTACTGTTAAGTTGATCATCTGTGTCTATTCACATTACACCACCCCACAGAAGGTCATTTATTCAACATGACACAGTTGCGCTGTGAGCACAGTCAAGAGGCCTCAGTCATGCTCAGAGGGTGGGTTAGAGCTTTAAGGAATAGATGTTGCCTACGGTGAACCTTGGTGGGTGAGAATTAAACAGGAAAAGAAGGGTGTAAGAGTTTACCTGGCAAAGAAACAACATGAACAAGGACATGTAGCTATTTCTATAGTTCGCAGAAAAAACTCAAGAGTTGGGATTCCAAGAATACAACATGTAAAATGGGAAATGCTGAGCAATGAATGAGCCCCGTGAAACATTTTAAGAAACTTGAAATTCACTTCGCAGGCAATGGGCAGCTATTGAAGATTCTAGGCAGGGGAAAGACATGATGATATTAAAGATCACTAGGTAGAATGTGGAAGATAGATATCAGTACCAGACAAGATAGAGGCAGCAAGATGAGTGAGATCACTGCAACACTAGTGCGGTAGAGGTGCAGAAATGAGGCTGATGTTCCTTGGAAAGGTTAACAAATGTCCCATGTCTGTGGAAGGTTCTAAAGTCCAGAAGAGACCTGTAATAATTACAGGCATTGTATGGTGTAGAAGACCCAAAGGCAATTACTAAAGTGTTATCTGGGCAGTCTCTACTCAATAAGAAGAGCACTGATTTAATATACACTGTGGCCTCTCAGTGGCAGTTTTAACAGATTTTTTTAGGGTACACCTAAGTGTTACATATGGACCCCCTCAAAAAGAATTTGTGAACCTTTCCCCCTAAAACCTGTAAAAGTTCACCTTCCAGCATGATCAGACTGCTTAGCATAGACAGTTTGATGGTCTTTAAAATACTTTCAAATGGGTGATAAGAAATTGATTCTCTGTCCAGTTTTCCAGTTTACAAGTCTGTGATGTCCAAGGCACGCCCAAGAAACAGACACAAGTTTCTCACATTTTTATATGTGAGGTGCAAAAAATTGATTTTCTAGGAAAAGGCCTTGGTTTTTGGAACATGAAACACTGTATCACAATAGTAACAAGGGTGTTTTTAAACATCATCAAACACTATATAATACAGATGGTGTTTCCACTAAACTGAAGAAAACCAAACTTCCATACGAAGTGGACTTGTAGCTAAACGGACATGTAAATTATAAGTTTCTCCAGGATAGAAGTTGGCACCCTGCCACAAGCAGTGTGGCGAGAGAATCCTGGTATAAGCTGATGAACACCCAGGATTCTTCATCATGGCCCTGGAAGAGAGCTAGCCAGGGAAAGACTGACCTCGGTGGGAGGCAGATCAGGGGGAGCGATGCTGAGGGGATCCCAGGGTCCTGTTCCTTTAAGGCTCCGGCTTGGTTTTATGAGTAATAGTGGACCCAGAGTTTACTGTAAAATGCTCTGGTGTACTTTGTACTTTGTGGCCTGTATTGCAGCTGCTCAGCAGATGGGAATTACCCTTACTCTGACGTTTGCCATGAATAATGTACTTTGCAAGAAATGAGTTCCTCAATCTTATCAGGTATTTGGCTGGCTGGAAGAAACAATTTTTTATTTAACTTTATAAAACTGTAATATACATGAATGTGCGACAGGATAGTGGGTGGAAGTGAATTATGTCTCATATCCATAGATAGAGTGGATGTCAAATATTAGTTGTACTAAGAGATTTTTTTCCTCTTGTTTTAATAATGACTTACAGCATAATTAAGTGGCTATCTTAGTCCTTCCCTAAAAACCAAAGAACCCTGTCCTACTCTTTACAAAGTGATTCTTTCAGTTTGAACCCACTAAGGACAAAGCATAAATATAGTCATATGCTGTCACCCTACACAAGCTTGAAAGACTTCCGTGTGATACAAATGAACCTCAGCGGAAAATACACTCAACAAAGTCGCCAAAGTCATATTTAGCCCCTGGCTGTGCTTCCTGAGTTTGTGTTACTTCTGCTTCTTGGAGACTTGCTGAAAAATGTTCATGGTTCCAATTAGGCAGCCACTGAGCTGCTTAGTGACAACAGCATTAAGAACAACATTCCATCCCAGCACTTAAGGAGGCCGAGGTGGGCGGATCATGAGGTCAGGAGATCGAGACCATCCTGGCTAACACGGTGAAACCCCGTCTCTACTAAAAAACAGAAAAAATTAGCTGGGTGTGGTGGCGAGCGCCTATAGTCCCAGTTATTCAGGAGGCTGAGGAAGGAGAAGTGCATGAACCCCGGGAGGAGGAGGTTGGAGTGAGCCTAGATCGCACCACTAGCACTCCAGCCTGGGTGACAGAGCTCAAAAAAAAAAAAAAAAAAAAAAAAAAAAAAAAAAAAAAAAAAAAATTAGGACAGCATTCCACTGTGTGTGTGGCCATATTTAAGAGCAGGAACCAAAAACATTTGAAACAGACTTCAGCAGGTGAAAAACTGAGGCAGAAAAGGATAATGCTAATTAGTTCTCTAGCACAGGCTTGCTTTTTCCCCATTGATTTTGTTCACGATATTAAATTTTAGCAGTGAGGCTATGTAACAATTTCATATGTCAGGTTAAAAAAGCTGAATTTAGAACTTTATATTTTTATATTTTATAAAAAATTTTTATATTTTAGAATTTATAAAATTTTAGAATTTTATATTTATAAAATTTTAGAATTTTATATTTATAAAATTTATAAAATTTTGGAATTGTACATTTTTATAAAATAACTATGAAATATTAAAGTTAAACATATTAAACATTACATTAAGTATGTAAAGGTAACAAATTGATTATTTGCTGGGAATTAAGGTTGTGATTTTTATTTCCTATGTTGTAATTCTATACACCTTATAAATTCTTTTCTTTCTTTCTTTCTTTCTTTTCTTTTGAGATAGAGTTTTGCTCTTATTGCCCAGGCTGGAGTGCAATGGTGTGATCTCATCTCACTGCAACCACCACCTCCTGGGTTCAAGTGATTCTCTTGCCTCAGCCTCCTGAGTAGCTGGGATTACAGGCGGCTGCCACCAGGCCAGGCTAATTTTCATATTTTTAGTAGAGATGGGATTTCACCATGTTGGACAGGCTGGTCTCAAACTCCTGACCTCAGGTAATCCATCTGCCTCGGCCTCCCAAAGTGCTGGGATTACAGGTGTGAGCCACCATGCCCAGCCTATAAATTCTATATAAGAAATGTATGACACTTTCATGGTATTTTTTTAGGTTCATAGAAACATACACTCTTGTATGTTTCTGGAAAGATGGAATCAGGAAATATGAGGACACAGAAGAGAACTAAATAAAGCCTTCTCATCAAGCCATTTGCCAAGACAAATAATCATTCCATATTACTGATGTCTGCAAACAGAAGCAGAATTTTCCAAACCCATTTTATCCTTTATTCCTGTCCATTTGAATCCTGGAATTAAAATTACAAATTTTGGCTCCTTTTTCATAAACAGCCATGGTACCAGGTCTTTTTGCTTTTGGCTTCATCTCCTGGTTCAAATGATGAAGAAAGAATGCTTTTCATTCTTTGCATAGAGACCCTCCTCAGCTAGAAAAGTAGGTTATTCACATTTCCTTGGCAAATGAAGGGATTGAGTTCCAGAGTTTGGAAACTGAGAAATTTGTGGAGAAGTAGACTATCTTGATTGAAGTAAAAAGGCAAACCCTAAATTATTAGGAAGCTCTGAATTCTGTCTCACTCTTCCGACTTCAAATACCTGAGGCGTTTTCCCTTTTTTCTGCAGCCTCACCAACATATATTATTTTTTGGCTTTTTTATAAAAGCCATTCTGACTGGTGTGAGATAGTATCTCACTGTGGTTTTGACTTGCATTTCTCTGATTAGTGACAATGAGCATTTTTTCATGTTTGTTGGCTGCTTGTATGTCTTCTTTTGAGAAGTGTCTGTCCATGTCTTTTGGCCACTTATACACTGTTGGTGGGAATGTAAATTAGTCCAGTTGCTGTGGAAAGCAGTTTGGAGATTTCTCGAAAATCTAAAAGTGGAACTACCTTTCAACCCAACAATCCCTTTACTGGGTATAGACCCAAAGGGAAATAAAACATTCTACCAAAAAGACATATGCACCCCTATGTTTATCACAACACTATTCACAATAGCAAAGACATGGAATCAACCCAGATGCCCATCTGTGCTGGACTGGATAAAGACAATGTGGTACCTAGACACCATGGAATACTCTGCAGCCATAAAAAACTGCAAAATCATGCCCTTTGCAGCAATATGGGTGCAGCTGGAGGCTATTATCCTAAGTTAACTAATAGATAATTAGAAAATCAAATATTGCATGTTCTCACTTATAAGTGAGAATTTAACCCTGGGTACATATGTACACAAAGATGGGAACAACGGGCACTGGGGACCACTAGATGCAAGAGAGAGGGAAGGGGACAAGGGCTGAAGAACTACCTATTGGGTACTATGCTCACTACTGGGATGATGGGTTCATCCATACCCCAAACCTCAGCATCATGCAAGAGAGAGATGAGGGAATGGAGCAGTTAGGCTGATACTTAGCTCATATTTGGGTTTTGCTTCTCATTTGCCCATGGTTTAGCCTTCCATTTCCTGTTTTTCTGAGACAAGTCTTACAGTTGTTTTTTTTTTTTTTTAAGTCAGTTGAAAAGTAAACACAGGTGTGCCACATAACACCAATATTATGGGAGCAGATGCAATCTTGCTGTAAAATTACACCCTTTGTGTATGAACAGATAGGGACTTCTGTGCTTATTAAGAATGAGTACCTTGACTTCACACTCTGATGCCCCTTGCTCCCTTGGGAGGGAGAAACTATCCTGTTTAATGAAGTCTTTCATTTATTGTAGTGATATGCCTTTCGGCCCCCTGGACATTTGGGATTGTTACTAGAGGGTCTGAAACACAACAGGGAGCTAGTGATTCTCAGGGCCATCAACATGAGCAGGAGCCTGAAAATGGGAGCCTTCCTGACACACAGGCTCTTACACTCACTGGCTCTGACACTGTTCTTCGGTAATGCTGCCATGACTTTCACCACTGGTTATCTTTACATTCCACAAATAATAATAATAATAATAATAATAATAAGAAGAAGAAGAAGAAGAAGAAGAAGAAGCAAACTCCTTGCTGCTATTCAGGGGATCCTCCAAACATTCTCCACACTAAATCTAGAGTATGTAGAACGTATCTAATCATATCATCTGCTTTGTTAACATCTTTAAATGTCTTAAATGTCTTTCCATTTCTTTTGGGATAAAACCCCCACATTCTTATGGCAGGTTAAGTCCTGTTTGGTCTCTCTCCTGCCTTCGTCTTCAGCCTCCGTTCAAGAGACATTTTCCCCGTGTCCTGCACCCCAGCACCCTGGGCACCTTTCACTGGTGGGAACTCTTTGCTCCATGGCCGTAAGAATTTCTGGCAGATTTCCTGCATCAGAAACACTCTCCACCCACTCCCCTGAACTTTGACAGCTCCCTCCTCACTCAGATCTCTGTACAAACATTGTTTCTAGGGAAGCCTTCTTGGATCTCTTATTTAAACTAGGGCTGTATTCTTTCATAGAACTGGGTTCCTTCCCTCAGAATACATGTCAGTTTGTTTCAGGTCTTTAGACCTATGTGGACCTCAGAGTGTGATCCCTAGACCAGCAGCATCTGTACCACCTGGGAACTTAGACATGCAAATATTCACCACACCCTAGAACTCCTGAATCAGAAACTCTGGGGATGGAGCCTAGCAATCTTTCTTTTAAAGAACACTCCAGGTGGTTCTGATAAAGGCTCAGGTTTGAGCTACAGCTTCAGATTGCAAGCTCCATGAGTAGGACAGCTACTTTTTCTCTTTTCTCCCCTCCCCTCCCCTCCCCTCCCCTCCCCTCCCCTCCCCTCCCCTCCCCTCTCCTCCTCTCTCCTTCCCTCCTCCCCTCTCCCCTCCTCTCCTCCTCCTTCTTGCCCATGGTATGCTCTCTTAGGGAATACGGTATAGAAAATTCACACATCCAGAAATTCAAATAAATTCCATACGTGTAATGTATTTCTAGAGTCTGAATTTTGACTTCGTTCGACTTTCTATGAGAACATTTTTAGTATATCTTGGGCAGACAAATGATCTCATTATTTTTAAACCTCCTTAATTGATAAAACAGGTAACAACAAAGTAGACCAATTTTACTAGGAATAACCGATTATTGAGTCATATTGATATGCTCAATGACTGTGGACAATATATGCTTATTGAAAAATATCAGATATAAAAAAAAACTTAATGAATGTCCTTCTTTCACATATCTTGTGATGACGTTATTGACCTTTTTGCGACAAAATAACAGATGAGATATCCAGTTTCTCATAATTGCTTTTCATTTCACTGGATCATCAAACATGAATAATGTGAATTTTTAAAAACAATCCCCATGTGGACAAAAATTCTAATTTTTTAAGTAGATGCTTCTAAACATGCAGTTAAAATCCTCTATCTCTGGCTTATTTTAAAATTCTAGCTTTCTATACAAATATGTCAGAACAGGCTCTCTTATACTTTAATTAAAGACAGGTATTCAGCCTTCTTCAGGAGAAGATGCTCTCCCCTTAGAAACTTACCTTCAGGACTCACAGGGGCACTCAGTATTTGCTCCTATTCCTTTGATCAGGAGAAGACCCTGTACATGAAACCTGGGCAAACATTGCCTTCTGGCTCTACTGGCCAGGTAGGAGGCAGCCTCTGGAACACTGGCTCTTTGTGTTTAATTTGTGCTTAGAAGTGCAGGTGGCTGGTTCCTTTGTTTCAACAAAGGTTGCTGGCCAACATGCTTGGAAAAAGAAACTGTTTGGAATAATGCACTTTCTGCTAAAATTTATTACATCATGCTAATTAAACTTATTTACTAAGGACAGGAATGTACACGTCCCTTTTGAGCTGCCGTTGAGCATAGGTTACAAAATTTATGTTAGGTTCCTAAGTAGCCGAAAAAGTCTAATAGGTTCTGAGAGTGAAATGTGATCTGCATTCTAAAACTGGATTTTAACTTCCCCATTAATTTGTTGGTTTTTTTTTTTTTTTTAAAATACATGGTTAGCATTTATTCACCTCTAAAAGTGCCCAGATTTCAGGCTATGACCTAAAGTGAAAATACTTTGAAAGTAACCATAAAAAGCTTTATTTTATTTTATTTTTTCCACCCAGCTCACTATGTGAAGCAGTGTGCAGTGATGACTCCGGGCAATAAAACAGCAACTAGAAGCTTAGTCATTTCAGCACAAAGCTAACTAACCTATGCTAATACCCTTTGAACAGGGAAGTTTCTAAACTCAGAATTCTCATCCAGTAGTGGGATAAAAACGTTATGTTGCCTACTGTGCTATCATTAATATCAGGACCTCTTATTTTACTGATCATATGTAATCCTCATGAAATTTGCTGAAACCAAAATTCTGATTATGAAGATTCTGTTTTACTATTAATTTCCATTCTTTTCTTGTAGTTCTGTGCAGGAAAATAAAAATACGTCAATAAATTGTTAATTTTTGTCTCGTTCACCACAGGCATGCCTAGTATAGAGAGGGAGCTAAAAAACTACTTGCCAAGTGAATAAATGAGTAGGTGTGTTTGCCAGATTTGTGGTATGCTGGATATCACAGTTGGTCAGTGGCATTGTTATAATTTCTGGTGACAGCCTGGCAGAGATTTCCCCCAGCTCCAGGAATTTTGTTTATGTTAGGAGGTCAAAAGTTCTCAGAACTTTAATCCTTTCCTACTGTGAGCATTTGTTCTCAGACTTCAGTATGCATCAGAATCACATGATTCGTTCTGGGGTGAAGCCCAGGGTCTATACCGTGAACAGGCGTCTGATTCAGAAGCAGGTGGTCCATGGACCTCATTTTTAAGAAATGCTTCTTATTCCATCTCAAATGTAATGTGTCCAGGACTGAATTCTGGATCCTCAATTGCAAACCTGCTCCTCCTGTAGCTCCTGCTTCTCCTCATGATTTCACAAAATGTTAACTCCATTTTTCTAGATCGAAATTTTTAGAATGATCCTTGGTTATTCTCTTTCTCTCATACTCCATGTCTAACCCTTCTGGAAATAATCCTACTGTGTTGGTCTTCCAAATATATCCAGAATCTGATCATTGTTTTCTACCTCTACTGCTGCCACCTTGGATCAAGCCACCTTCATCTCTACCCTGGACAGTCAGCTCCTTGGTAACTTCTCTGTTTCCACTCTTGTCCCCTCTCTACTGTGTTCTTAACACAGCAGCCAGACTGATATTGTCACTAATGTGCTCAATGTCCTTCCACAGCTTCTCATCTTATTTAGTGGGAAATACCAAGCCTCATGATGGCCTATCAAACCCTACATGTTCTGGGCCCATTTGGCCTCATCTTCTCCTGCTGTCTTTCTACTTCCATTTCCCCACACTGTCCTCCCTGACCGTTACAAATAGGCATCTGTCTTTGGGCTGTGGAGTTGCTGTTCCCCTTGCCTGGAATACCTGCGAAACCTGCATGGCTTGCTTTCCCCCTTTCTGCAGGCTTTTCCTCCAATGCTTCCTCCTCACTGAGGAAGGAACATGCAATCAGAACCCTTTCCGCTGTCTATCTCCAGCACTCTTTACTCCATTTCCTCAGCATTTATCTTACGTATTGACTGTATCCCGACTTTATGATGTAACCCCATGAAAGTAAGGGTTTTGTTTGGTTCATTACTGAATGCTCAGGGTCTGAAAAAAATACCTGTTCACATTGAGCAGTCAATAAGTGTTTGAGGAATAAGTCAGTGGATTCTTTATCCTTTGCATCATGTCTTTTTCCCACTGCTTATGGTTCATCCTTATCTTCCAGCTGTGGCTTTATTTCCGTATTTGATCATATTTGTTTCCTTCACTTTTCTACTGCCCAACCCTGCATCATTCACTTCCCCTTCTCTCTATCATTTATTTGGCTTTATTCCTTTTCCCATCCCCCATAAGATTTGGGTCATGTTTCAGTACCACTTGGTTTTTCATAATTTCATTTCCCCTCAGCCCCCAGCCTCTGCTATAGCTTGGCCAGTTTCAGTTTTCATCTTTACTCTTATAGCTTTTAAGCCCCTACCCTATTGTTCCCAAAGCAATGTGAGATACGGTTTGCTGGGTATAAGAAAAGTTGTGGATGTCGGCCATATATTGCATAATCTAATGTCAAGAGGGAACCAGTAAAAATAAAGTGTCATGAAGAGCAAGGGAGGGAGAGGTTAGGACAGGGCATAATGTTTTTGGCCCTGGGGTTAATTCTTTAGAACTATCATTTAGGAGAAGCCTTAGATCTTTTACCTAATGCTGCTCTTCAGTATTATCCCAACTATTAAAACAGAAATGTCACTTTTAATAAAATAAAACCACTGTTAAACCAAATATTAGTGATAGTTCCATGAGAGAATAAATTTGGCAGTCTTTAGGGACATACTTTTTCAACTTCTTATCTAGTATCTCTACTGAGGATTCATGTTATTAATCTTGTTGATCATACATCATGCTTAGAAAACTTTGGTATATTTCACAAATGACTGGTGAGTAGGATAATGTATAATATAAGGTGCGTGGTTACCTGGTTATGAATGTCCTCTCATTAATGAAGATCCAAGAGGGGTACTGGTGAGCCATCATAGTCATCTTTTCCTCTTTTTTGAGATGGTCTGAGGATATCCTAAACATGAGAATAATATTAATGATTTGTTCCTATAATGCATTCATAAATTAGTATCTGATTTAAGTTGAGTATTTTGTTGTGTCTCTAGAGTATAAGAATGTTTTAGAAAGTTTTTGAGTAGTATGTCATATGTGAGCAAAAATACAGAAAAATATATTATGTAAATGAAAAACTACAGAAACAGTAACTCAAGACAAGGATGTATTGAACAATTTGGTAAGTCTGTTTTAGATATATTTTTAGCAAAATAAATATGACTCTATTGATTTATGTAATTTTGTATAAGGGATCATATTCCTTCTTTTGCACTAACTCACCCAAACTGGCTGAACCTTGCCCCAGTCAGCAGAACACAACTGCAATTCTAGGCAGCTAAAATCAAGCTCTGACTTGAGGAGTTGATTAGATATGATGTAATATTTTTCAAGTCTCCTTCCGGTTCTGGAAACTGTGGTCAGATGTGAATAATCTCCTCCTTTATATGTTCATATGAATGGCATTAGGGTGTGACCAGAGTTGTAAAGTATAATATTTTCAGATCATTCTATTTTGCAAAAATTGAATATTCAGTTGTCATGGCTCCAAGCCTATAAGATTTTAGGGGATATAACCAGAATAAAAAGATGGACAAGAGAGAGTTCAGTTTTCTTTTTTTTTTTAAAAAGGTGTGTGTTGGGGGGTGGTGGATTTCCTCCTTTTTCTTTCACATCAGGTTATTTGGGTTGGGTAAGATGAATAAAAATTAGGAAGTTTTATGCCCTAACTCTTCGGAATACCAGGAAAAAAAAAAAGAAAACAGGAAAGCTATTCTTCTCTTCTCATAAAATCTCTGATGCATCCTTTTCCTTATAGCATGTTGTTGAACTCATTAGGTACTTTGTTACAGTTTTCAGGGTGAATGCTTGGCTGGAGTCTCATTTTAGGCTTTTATCATTCTGATCATCCCATCACCTATTTGGTCACAAACCATCCTGATATCTTTCTTAATAAATACAGCCCAAGTCCCTTAAGCTGACTTTCAGGCTTTCCTCAATTCCACCTAAACCTACCTTTCCAAGCGCCAAATTGAAACATTTCTTCAACACCAGGCCTTGCAATCTAATGAAATTTCATGTCATTGAGTCTCTTCTCACCAATTCCCCTGGCAGCAGAGGGCCCTCCTCACTGCAGCTCCAGATATCTGGTCCCTTTTAGTCCCCAGTGGGACATCTTTAAGTCTCCCCATGGCCTTTGAATCCACACTGTTGTCATCACTCTGCTTTCTACCTGTATTATCATTATTGATTTATACCTTACTTTCTTTTCTATTGCTATCTTCTTGCTCAAAGAATGGTGCTTGTCTAGTTGGAAATGGCATACTCTGATAGCACTTCATTGGCAGGTCTCATGCAGGACACCTGGAGGACTCATGCCAGAGAGACAGAAGCTTAGTCTCCAGGCAAAGTAATTCTATACGTCAGAAGCCACCTGGGCATTTTATGCTGCCTTGGGGACACAGACACAACATGCTCCATGAGCCCAATGAATCCCAGTTACTCATTCACAGGATTTGGTCTGGGCAATTTGGTTATACAGGTTACACAGGTTACTCCAGCTTCTAAAACTTCAGTTTTGCTCCTGGATTTTGTCATTCTAATAACCCACCAAAAGGGTTTTTAATGTCCTCTAGTGAGATCCCCCAGTGATGACCCTGGGGCCCAAACACTTCCTTCTTCCTCCTGGATCCAGATTATTCATCATATATTCCTTTAATTTAGCCCTACCTCCACTTCTCTTCCCATGTTACAAGAGCCTATACCTTGCCAAAGAGTTCACTTCTCTCCTCATTGCTTCACTTCTTAGCAGCATTTGACAAGATTGACTTTCCTACCTTTTACAACATTTTCCTCTTGATGCTTTTGAGACAAACCACAAATAACAATCACCTTGCTCTATTTTCCTGCTATCTCACAGGCGTCAACACTAGTCTCCTTTGCTGACTCCTCCTTTACATGATCGCTAAATACTGGCTTGTTTGAGTGTCCATTCTCAGCCATCCTTTCTTGTCTATCCATACATTCTTCCAGGTAATCTAATCCGTCTCCAGCCCATAATCTCTGCTGAGTTCCAGGCGCGTGTCACCACCTACCTAATCTCTACTTAGATGGGTACCAGGCATCTCAATATCTACATGACTGAAACAGAACCACTGACTTTCTCCCATGCTCTAGAATTTCCTCCTCCACAATTCTTTCCCATCTAGGCATCAAAACTAATATTTAGCCTCATTTTTTTCCTCTTTCACCATAAGCCGAATTCAATCCAAAAGTAAGTCCTATTCACTGTACCACTAACATAATCCAGATTCGAAAGCTTTGATTTCCACTATTACTACCCTAAGCCAAGTCACTATCATCTTTTCCCTGGGTTATTGCGTCAGTCTACTAAAGGGCCTCCTTTTGCTGTGGTCTGAATGTTTGTGTCCCCACAAAACTTACATGTTGAAACTTAATCACCAATGCAATAGTATTAACAGGTGAGGATTTTAGGAGGTGATTAGGTCATGATAGTGGGGATCATGAACGTGATTAGTGCCCTTATAAAAGAGACCTCAGAAGCTGCCTGGACCCTTCCACCATGTCAGAGCATAGAAAGAAGGCCATCTAAGAACCAGACAGCTCGCTTCCCTCACCAGACACTGGGGATATTTGGAACTGAAGAACCACTGATAGCAGCTTCTTATAATCACAAAGTGAAAATTGGTAGTGATGGACTGAAAAATCATTGCAGTGGCTTTCCAACTGGCTCACTCTTCATTTGCATTCATAAGAAATATGAAAGATATCATTAAAGAGGGCAAATGTAGTTATAGTGACAAACTTGTGATCTATGCTGAAGTAACTCACAGCCACCTTCAGAAGACTTCAGAAGATGTGATGAAAGGATTTCCAAGGCTCTTACATTATTCTCAGACTTTAGGAAGGAAGACAGTTGAATATAATTTAATGTAAGGAAATAAAAACAGGATAAAATTTTCATTCATAGGCAGCATATAATATTTGAGTAGGAAATAATATTGTTCTTGTCTGATCTAAAAATTGGGTAAATAGAATATTCAAATGGTTTAAATATCTGAAAGGTAAGAACATGATTTGGTAAAAGTCTTATTGTTAGTATTAACAGTGAAGTGAAATACAAAAGTTAGCCAGGTGTGGTGGCACACACTTGTAATCCCAGCTACATGGGAGGCTGAGGCCCGAGAACTGCTTAAACCTGGGAGATGGAGGTTGCAGTGAGCCAAGATTGCATCACTGCACTCCAGCCTGGGCAATAGAGTGAGACTCTGTCTCAAAAAAAAAAAAAAAAAAAAAAGAAGAAAAGAAAAAATAAAGAACAAAACAAACAAACAAAAACAATGAAGCAAGGCATAGATCTATGAATTCAAATAGTTTTTCATGCTCATCTTCCCATTCCCATTCACCATGATGCATAGCAAATTAAAACCTGCTACGGCCCTTGTGAAAATCTTCTAAATTATAAAGACTTGGTAGATATAAGCATCTGAGCAAGTTTTCTCAAAGACTTAACAGGAGAATAACAGAGAAGTCATGAATAGCAAAGAGGAAGAGAATTTATGAAGAAAGAAAAAATTACAGGTCTAAAAGCCTGGAGGTCTTACTTGGGATATTCAGCTATTTTGGTAAAACATAAGAAACTAAAACTTGAGGAGGAAGATGGTTGCTACAAATCTATGTAGGCCCTGGAGCCAGAGATTATTGACTTAGATTGTGTGTACAACAAGATCATTATTTAATGAGTTTGGTTATTTACTTTTTCATTGTGTCCAGAAAAAATGAAGCTGGAGAGACAGGGAATTAGACAGGTCAGCAATTAAGTCCTGGAGAAATGAACAGCACTAGAAGTCCTAGGAGAGGCAGAATTGGTCTGAGCAGGCCAAAGAGATCTGGAGCCTGAGAAGGCAGTGTTGGGCAGCATCAGCCTTCCAGCAACGCTGGAACGTGGTTCACCTCCCCTGGCTCTGCATTCCTGCCTAGAGGTGGGCTTGCCTGGACTTACCAGTTGCCTTGTGACCAGAATGAGGCCAGAGGACAGGAAGTGAACTCTAGCACAAGTTAAATCAAATGGGTCAGTCATTTAAAGTAACTTCCTGTTATCCAAGCATGAGTTAATTAAATGGTTACATGTCTAAAAGTGGAAAATTTGGTTCACTCATTTGTAAATTCAACAAGTGTTTCGTGAGTTCCTTCTCTGCACCTGCTACCATGCTAGGCACAGAAAGTATAGCCTGTATCTATATCTATAGCCTGTTATTTTTGAGGCCACAAGGTGCACAAAGTGTCAAAATATTCATGAGTTTACAAAGAACTTATATACATATATGTATGTATATATCTACATATATATCTACATATATACGTATATACACACACATCTATATGTAGATATACACAGGTGCTAACTTCCCTGTATTTCCCAGCCAAAGACAATTTCTCTTGCTTCTGAAATTTCACAGGAAATTTTCTGTAGCTTTCTAATTACTTATTGCTTTCTCTCTCTAACCATATTTTATTTTACTTAATTTGACTAGTAGGTCCTTTACAACAGAATTATTGCTATTTCATTTTTGTGTCTTCTTACTAAAGTGAGTGAATATATGCAGGCATATAGATAAAACATACACAAAGTATTGAATACATCCAACATACAGAGAGGTACGTTATAGTATTAACGGTAAAATTAAGAGCTAAGACATTATGTGTGATAATTATCTCTTTTTTAAATTTTGTATGTACTTTCTAAATCATATACAAGGAATATACGTTACATCTCTCTCACCTGCATCCCCAGTAAAAGCTACTTAAAAAAAGAACAGAAAGTATCACACTAGAGTAGCAAGTGTGTATTTCCATTATGAGATAAGACTATATTAAGGACTGTACACATGGACAGTCTTTTTAATAAAATATTGTTTCAGCTTGAAGAAGCAATCGTGAAGCTGTTTTCCCAAAGTTATGACCTGGAAACTTGGAGTAGAGAAGAGCAGAGTAATATGCAATTACATCACTTCAAGAAAATGAGACAAAACAACTATAATTCCATCCAGTATCTAGATCTATAAAAAAAAGGAAAAGAGTTAACAGTGTGGTGGTTTCTGGGAAGCATTTGGCTCCATATTTTTTCTTAAAATGTGCTTTATTTGCAGAGACAGTAAAAGTCAAGAGTTGGCATATACAAACTATCACTTAATTAAGTTATATTGTTGCAGTCAGCAGTTGTTGGTTTTGAGATAGAAATAATGTATTATAATCATTGAATCTAAGAGAGGACTAAGCAGAATATGAATCAAACACACTTCTATGTGAGAATGCCACTACCCTCAGTTCAAGTGGAATCTAATTGGAAATGCCAAACCTTTACTATTCTATTGCATATTTACATGGTACCAATGCCATGAATTTTATTCCACTCAAGGTGCCCTCAGGGAGATAAAGAAAGCAGGAACAGTCAGAGAAGCAAATTTGTATTAATGTACTTAAGGCATCTTGCCACCAGTGGGTCTGGGAGGAGCTGCTCAGTCTGCCAACAGCATCTTCTGGACTTACTGGTGTGATGGAGCTCAAGGATTTTCTGCTTCGCCTGAGCTTCCCAGTAGAAATTCTTAGGTTTACTTTACAAAGATCACGACTCATTTTTCTTGTTTGTCTACTGGCTGCAAAAGAATCGACACTCTCTCCTCTTAAGCTCCTTTCCTAGGCTCTGGGTGATGATGAAGTTTTCCTTTAAGATAACACCCTTATTACTTAAATAGGAGACACTTCATGTTCAACTCCTAAAAGCAGTGGTATTAGTTAAGTTTGGTTGTTGAGATTATGTTATGAAAGCGATGAAAACACTATAACTGATAATTTTAAAGACAAATTAATTTTTGCAACAGAACAACTCTCTAACTTTAGTGTAAAGGGAAAATATTCAGAATTCCTTTCTCAGAGGTTGTATTTTCAAATGGCCTATACTTGAATATTTTAATAATCTAAGCTTTTATATGAAGTCCATGTATCTCTAGTAACCGTGAATTCTCCACCCACGTTGCAATCAATGAATCTATATAAGCAAATGGACTGTTGGCATTGGGTTTCTATTTCAGTTAAAAGTATAAGATGCTTCTTTTTTAGGAAATTAAAACAAGAATCAGGTGTGGAACTTTTAATTACATGCTTAAAAGACTGTTACATACATATTACACTATTTTGAATATAACTGAAAAGGTTAATTTTTTCTTAATCATTGCTGGGTCTCTCTCTGTCACTCTTTTCTCTCTTTCTCTCTCTCTCTCTCTCTGATTGAACAAAACATTTAATAGTTTATAATAAAATGTTATACACCTGAGAAATAGTAGAATAAATGTAAACTCGACACAATATTCTAATGTATCGATATAAAGTTTATATCTATCTATCTATTGATCTATCTATCTAAACAGATTTTAACCAGGAAGACTTACATCCATTTATGGTTAAATAGATTGATCTCAAATGAATTTCAAATATAGTTAAATAAATTTATCTCAATTGGGGCTACTATTCTTTATTTAGACATGTGCCTATTAATAAATATAAACGCAAATAACATGGTTTAAGGATGTATAACAATATGTAAATTCAGCATACAAGTATATTTCCTCTTTGGAAAGTGTTTAGTGAATATTGGAGCCCTAACTTATTCTACTTCAATTTGATTCCTTTATAAGTTTTTAGCTAAACCATACTAAACACAATCAGACCCCAGAGGGCAATAACATGTAAACTTCAGTTAGGTTGGCTTTAGAATTCTATCCACAATTCTCCAGTCAATATCTAATTATAAATACACTGAAGAATTTCAACTCTGTAATTTGAAAAAAGAATCCATTAAAACACTGATGATATTAAGTTAGGGTATACTGCAAACTCTTTGATTGTTTTATTTAATAAAATAACAAGATAAAAATGACATCAATGGAAATTACTAGTCATAGATACTAAGTTGGTCCCCTCAAGAAAGTTAGCAACATTAATAACTAACAACATTGACAAAAGAGCTGTTTAAGTAAAACTTCATAAAATAAAGCTACTTTCCTGTAATTTAAGCTTAAGAGGTAGAGACTGACAAATACAAGTATTATTCCTTCATGTCCCTTGTCCATCAACACAAATTAAAAACATCACTTCAATACAAACAATTCAATATGTGCTGAAATATAAAGACATGGATTATATGATCTAAATTGATGAAAGTTATTCAAAAGCAGTCTCCTTTATAAAACCCAAATGGCATGAATTCTACAATATGAGATTGTGTGTAACTCTCTTACTCTAAAATTCTGTTTTATTTTTAGGAATCACAGATTAATATAAATGTGAATTTTTCAAAAGAAAAGTGATTGAGTAGCAAATATATCTGAATTTGTCACCACATACCCTATCTGAAAAATGGAAAGAAGCCAGGTCATTTCGTTCCTACCCAGAGATATGATCCTAGCACACCTGTCACCTGCTTGCCTGTCTTGGATCCACTCTCTGGGAACCAGTTCAATTCCAGCATCCTAATACACACTGACTGGTCTCTCTAGTTCAGCTTGCCCTCCCTAACAATGGTCCCTTTGGCAGAGCAGCTTATTCTTAATGCTAACAGGAGGTACCACTTACAGAACACTTGCTGACTGTTCAGTTCCCATCAAAGAAAACCCTATGGGGCAGATCCTTTGATCATGCTTGTTTTATACACAGACTTTTGGGGCTTAGGTTAAGAAACTTTCGAAGGGGCAAACTAATAAGTGGCAAAGCCAAGCTTTGAACCTACCACTCTCCTGCTTCAGAATTCATATCCTTAACTCATGGACTCCCATTTAATTATTTATTCTTTCATTGTTTGGTGAAAGCTTATATTAAAAATTCATTTTTTTGTGGGGGGGGGGCATGCTTTCTGTCACTTTGCAGAAACAAATAAAAGTTTAGCTGAACCCTCAGTTAAGATCTTTCCAGTGTGATGATTCAATACAATATTCTAACCATAAAGATACTCAGAGGAAGGAGGATGCCATCCAGAAGTCTAGCATCTTTGTAAGGCACGATTTTTGCTAGGCACAATTACAGGTAAATGGCTCATTGAACTAAAGGGAGGAGGGGTCCTGTGGTCACATTTACCTCCAAGCCCTTCTCTGCACCCTTTCTCTCCCTTCCTTTCCCTCTCTCCCTCCCACCCTGCAAGCTTACCTTGGTTACAAAAGCATATTCTGAGAAAATCAAAAGGAAAAGTGATGTGCGCGATTCAGGCTGCTGGGACACACACACACTCAATTTTGCAGCCTATGGATTCTGCTTTCTAATAACTTGTCCTCAACCTGACGCCAGGGAGTGGATTAGAAAGTTCTTTCCCCTACTCCCATTTTCACCTGTTATTCACACTGTGAGCAGGAGGAGCCTTTTCACCCTCGTTGTTGGGCTGAACTTGCTCCGCGGTTTGTTCTTGGCTGGGTCAGGAACTCTGGTAGAGGGAAACCAGTGCCCTGTCTCTGCCGGGCTGGGACTTCGCGAGTCACTCACCTGTAGGGGAGGTCCGAGGCCCGCCCGGGCTCAGGGGCGGCGCGTGTCTCCTCCCAGAGCATAGCTCGGCCGGGAGCGTGCAGTGCCCCCCACGCAATCAGCGATCCTAGAGCCCAAGGAGCTGTTAAGTATTTCTTCGTTTCGCCACAGCAGAGAAGTGTAAGAAACCTGAGCCACTCCCTGTGCCTCAGTGCATGTTGGGAGTGTTTACTTTCTTTCTTAGGAACAGCTGATAGGTACACTCCTTTGCTCTCTGCCACACTTCTTGAGAAATGAATGGACATTCTAGTTAACGCTTTAACCACGGGATCTGACTGATGCTAATCTCTATTCTCCAGTCCACTCAGAATGTAGGTAATTGGTCTGTGAGAAACGACACCAACCAAGACTGAGCGCCATTATCATGTCTTTCTTTTTAAGATTTTTCTTTTCCAATTTGAGATTTGCTAATTTTCTCTCCTTGTTCTAACACATTTTCCTGCTAGCACTTTTTTTCACCGAGAGCAGCGTTTCACGCTTCAGGGTGCAAAAGGACCACGTATGTATTCTGCTAAACCCAGGTACCATCAGCTGTGAGACTCTGGTTTAGTAGGCCATGGATACGCTTTTTTATAAGCTCCACAGAAGGAACTGGTAGACATCAAAGTTTGAAAATGAACATAATGAAACAAAACAGAGGAAATAAATGATAATTTTGTCATTATCTATTGAATTGGATTTGGGGGCTTTGTTTTTTGCCAGTACCTCCAATTTCAAAAGGACACCAAAAAGTCATAGAAACTGTTAAATAACAGATGCTGTGGAAATATGAAGTACATTTATACACACACACACACACACACACACACGTTTTTAAGGATCATTGTTATTTTACTGGTTTCCTATGTAAAGCAACTATTCATAATAGTTTAAACATAATAGGTTATTTTACAAGTGTAAACCTGAGAGCCCACAAAAGAAATTCAATCTGATTCCTACAAACAGTTCAGCAGGCAGAGTTAATTTCTGGTATCGTTTGTGTTCAAATGTCAGACAAAGAGAATGACTCTAGATGTTCAGGTTGCATGTTTGTCATAGCACTTTAAGTAGGATCCTAAATGTTCAAAAGGTGAGGCCAGGTGCAGTGACTCACGCCTCTAATCCTAGCACTTTGGGAGACCAAGGCTGATGGATCACTTGAGCCCAGGAATTCAAGACCAGCCTGGACAACATGGCAAAACCCTGTCTCTACAAAAAGTAAAAAAAAAAAAAAATTAGCCCAGCATTATGGGGCATGCCTATAGTTCCAGCTGCTCAGGAGACTGAGCTGGGAGGATCCCTTGAGCCTGGGAAGTTGAGGCTGCAGAGAGCCAAGATTGCACCATTGCACTACAGCCTGGATGACAAAGCAAGACCCCGACTCAAAAAAAAAAAAAAAAAAAAAAAAAAAAAAAGAAAAGAAAAGAAAAAGAAAAAAATCAGGCAGTTTATCTATTCAACCTGTGGTGTGTGGAGACCAGGAACTATCAGATTTATCATTCTTTGAGCAAATGGTTTTATTGGATCACAATCAAAGATTTTACAGTCTTACGTAAGGACAGGTGTGACTTAGTATTATTTGTAGATATTAATTTGATCGTCATGTTGGCTCCATAACTCTCTGGTATGTGCCTGCTGGTATGGACTGACCTTTGAATGATGACTAGCAGGACCTGGAGTGCTTACAGCTCTAGGTTCCAAGATAACTTGCTCAAATCCATGCTCCACCTCCATAGTCTGCGCTTGAAGTGGGTCATTTGCTTATTGTCAGTATCATGGCAACATTCTTTTGCATCTTTTACCTGCAAGCATTGGATTTGGAGGCTTTGTCTTTCACCAATACCTCCAATTTCAAAAGGACACCAAAAAGGCTTAGAAACTGTTAAATGGCAGATGCAGTGGAAACTTTTATTCTGATGACTGCTTTTCAACTGGTTTTCTTTCTGAAACTTTTATTCTGATTACTGCTTTCCAACAGGTTTCCTTTACTTAGAGGCTTAGTGACTTCTTTTGCTTTTTAGTGTTTTATTTGTTTGTAAATATGTAATTTTTATTTGGTAATATAAAAAGTATATAACTGCACAAGTGCAATGTGGAAAATCTGAAAAACACAGAAATGTAGAGGACAAAAATCACCTATAATTCCATTTCTCAAGTATAATCATTATAAACAATTTGTTGAATGTCTTTATCACAATGCTATTACATTTGGTTGTTGGTTTTTAGCCTGCTTTCATCGCATTTTAACTGGCTGCTCTGTATTGCACCAAATGAAAGTACCATTACTTATTTAATCATTATAATAAACTTATATTGCTATAAACAACACTGCAGTGAATGATTACACATGACTCCACGCAAGCATGACTATACCTTTTAGATACATTTCAAAAATTGAAGTTGCCAGATGGAAGGCAATGTGCATTTTGAAGAATTTCCCTCCTTAAAATAATCTTTGTCAGTTTTATACTCCCAGGGCAGCTAACATGGGTTATTATACTTCTTTTAAACATTCATTAATTTGAAACATAAAAAAATCCCTGTCTTATTTTAAATATATATATTATCATACCTGCAAGTTTGGGCTCTTCGGACTTTGCACTTTTGCTTTATTGTTTATTGCATTCTTTGCTCATCTTTTTTCTTATTGACTTATAAGTTCTCTTTATATATTAAACATATAAACTCTTCATCATATATGCCATGACTATATTTTCAAGGTGATTTGTTTACCTTTTAGTCTTGTCTATGGTATTTTTGACATACAAAAGTTTAAAAATTTAGATGGTTGAATCTATTATTTTTCTTTATCAGTTACATTATAGCTTTATAAAAGCTTTCCCATCCTTAGAGTATATAAAAATGTACATATATTGTTTCTTCTAGTTTTTCTAAGATTTAGATATTATTTATGAAATTGAATATTTCAGCCCACCTAGACTTTATTATGTTAAACACCATGAAATTTAGATCTAACTTAATTTTTCTAAGTTATTAGTTTGTTAACCAAGTCACGTTTATTAAATAACTGTAGATTATAAAATTTATGAAGGCAAGAACCATGTCTGTCTTATCCTCTATTTTAACCACTAAGCTTAGCACAGTGACTGGCAGACCCATGGTTGCTCAGATTAAATGTTTAACTAGCAGTCTTGATTTCTTTCTTTCCCTCTTTCCATGTCTAGTAAATGAGCAAGTCCTGATGTTGTATCTCCACTGCTACCACCTTATATCAGGCCAGCATCATCTCTTGCTTGGATACCACAAATGACCTCCGAACTGGGCTTTATGCCTCCACTCTTATCCTACCACAGTCCATTCTCCACCTGTAGCTAGCGTAATCTTTTATAAGTAATATCCAGACTATAATATCGCTTCTGCTTTTCTTGATTTAAAGGCTTTCTAGTGGTTGCACTGTACATCTGGAATAAAATCTAAATCTGAACTGCTTACCATGCCCTACAATGCCCCACATGACTGGCTCATCCCTGCTTCTTTGACCTTTTTGATTTTCTGCTTCCTTGGTACTAACTTTAAACTTGTTGCCCTGGTTAATTTTTATTTCTGGAACAGACTAAACTTCTTCCTGTCTCTCTGCCTTTGTATTTGGTATTGATTCAGTTAAGAAAGCTCTGTCCTGGTCATAGGTAGTTTCTTTTCATTACTTTTTCCTCAAACATTATCTCCTTAGAAAGGCTTCCTATGACCACTCTATTCGAAGAAGGCTTTCAGTCTTTCTCTATTATAGCATCCTGTTTTATTGTATTTGTGGCAATTATCATTAGCTAATTGTGTTTTACTGTTTGGGGTTACCTCTTTATTTTATGTCTCCTGTCATTAAAATATAAACTCTAAGAGATCAGGAACCTTGACTTGTAGGTTCACTCCTCTATGCTCAGTGTCTAGAACAATGTGTGGTCCCCTGAGGGTCAAGAAACACTGGATCATGAAAAAATAGTAACATTAAATAAGCATTGAGTAAATAAATATAGATCACACTGTTTCTTGATTTGAAATGACACTTTAATCAAATACTGAGGGCATACATATTTTTTGCCTTACACTCCATTTCATATCTGAGGCTGTACTTAAAGAATGTGTGCTAGGAAAGGAAAAAAGGAAGCAGAAGCAGTGTAGCCCCAAACAATGAGGAGACTGCCAGTAAAAACCAAGCTGGAAAATTGCCTTAAAGAGGAAGCCAGGCCTTCACAAGGAAGCAATGTGTTAATTACATTTCCAATATGTAAAACTTAAAATAAATATATTTTACAACTAGAAATTTTGCCATAAAGATTTTAGTAAATTACAGCAACCATAACAGCTTAAGATTTTTGGAAAATTCCAACATTTATCTTGAACTTGAAGAATAAACCATCACTTCCTGTTTCAACTGAGGAACATGTACTGCTTTTCTGTGAAAACAGACAAGAAGTTTAATTAAAAAAAAAAACTTTGTTGAGAAAAGTAAGAGAGAACAAATTTCCTTTAAAAATGTACACAGAACTTTAATTAAAACAATGCTGTTATTGATGTACAAATCATTTTAAAACTTTTAGATAGTTGATGAATTTTTTAAAAGCCTCACCTTTCCAAAGTGATATATCATAAGGTTCAACAGTGACTTTTGAGTAAAGCCATGATTTGTCATGATGAAGGGGGTAAGTGCAACACAGCCATTTTTACAACTTCAACAATGAAAATGATTTTCATTAATTAATGAAATTAATTTTTATTTCAAAAGCTTTTTCTTCTCTAAGAAAGTTTCTTATCTGAGAAACTCTAAGAGACAGTTTCTTATCTTCAATATAGACTATTTTGCAATAACGTAATGGAGAGTGGAAATAATCTAGTTTAGTAATTCCTTGGAAAATTAATCTTTTCCAAGCAGATGCAGAGATGGTAATACAAAGACAAATAAGACAAAAATCTCCTTTCTCAAGGAGCTGACAATACTCAACCTCAAGACAAGAAATTTAAAAGCATACATACTTCCAAAATTCAGTGACAGAAAGAAACCCAGATTGTAATGTTGTTTTGATAGACTTTAATAGGTACAAAGTGAAATTATTATTTTTTTAAATGTGAAGAACCATTTTCAAAAAAATGAAATGGGCAGTAATCATTTTCCCACCCCCAAAGTTACTGCCTTTTAAAATTGGTTATTGTATATAAAACATAAAGAAATCCAATTAAATGTAACAGTGATTGCCGTTTTTCAAAATATGGCACTTAATCAATTCTGACTTTTTAAACTTTGTTGATTTTCTTATTGCATGTTTGATTTTTTTTTCAAAAATTACATTTTATTGTGTGTATTTGAGGTTTACAACATGATGTTATGGGATACATACAGATAGTAAAATAGTTACTATGGTTAACAAACCTACACAGGGAATTTTTGGTGACAAGAACAGCTAAAATATACTTATTTAACAAAAATTCCAAATATAATACAATTCTATTAACTATGATCCTCAAGTTGTACATTAGATCTCTAGACTCGTTCATCTTACATATCTACTGCTTTGTATTATTTGACCTACATCTTCCCATTCCCTCTGCCCTGCCCCTCCTGTCCCTGGCAACTACTGTTTTATTCTCTTTGTGTTTTGACCTTTTTTTCCTTTTTAGATTCTATATATAAGTGAGATAGTGAGATTATGCAATATTTTTTCATCTGTGTCTGGCTTATTTCACTTAGCATAAGGTCCTCTAGGTACATCCATGCTGATAAAAGTGTCAGGATATCCTTTTTAAGGCTGAATAATATTCACACACACACACTCACGTATACATGTAACATTTTCTCTATCCACTCATGCATTAATGAACAATTAGGAATTAGATTGTTTCCGTATCTTGGCTATAATGAGTAATTCTGCATTGAACATGGGGCTACAGATATCTTTATGGAGTGGTGATTTCATCTTATTTGGTTATATACCCAGGAGGGGAATTGCTGGGTCACATGGTAATTCTATTTTTAATTTCTTTAAGAATCTCCATTCTGCTTTTCATAATGGCAGTACCAATCTGTACTCCTATCAACAGTGTACTGGGCTTTCCTTTTCTTGACACCTTTACCAACATTTGACATCTCTTGTCTTTTTGGTAATAGCCATCCTTATAAGTGTGAGGTAATATCTCATAATGGTTTTAATTTGCATTTCCCTGATGATTAGTGACAGTGAGCAACTTTTCGTATACATGTTGGCCATTTTCATGTCTTATTTGGAGAAATGTCTATTCAGGTCTCTGACGCATTTTTTAATTGGGTTGCTTTTCAGCTATTAATTCTAAGAGTTCTTTATAATATTAATCCATTAGCAAACACATAGTTTACAAATATTTTTTCTCAATCCATAGGTTTCCTTTTCAGTTTGTTGATTTGTTTCCTTCAATTTGTTTAATACAATTCCATTTATTTATTTTTGCTTTTATAGCCTGGGATTTTGGTGTGACGCACAAAAACTCATTGCCAAGACCAATGACAAGGAGTTTTCCTCTACTATGTTTTCTTCTAAAAGTGTTATGGTTTCAGGCTTAGATTTAGCTGTTTTACCCATTTTGAGTTGATTTTTGTGTATGGTGTAAGATAAGGACCCAATTTCATTTTTTTTTTCTTTTTCATGTGGAAACCCAGTTTTCCCAGCACCATTAATTGAAGAGACTATTTCCCTATTGTGTCCTCTTGGTGCCCTTATCAAAAATTAGTTGACTTTATATATTTGGATTTATTTCTGGGTTCCGTATGCTGATCTATGTGTTTCTGTTTCCATGCTAGTGCCATACTGTTTTGAATATTATAACTGTAATATAAATTTAAATCAGGAAATATGTAGCTTCCAGTTTTTTTTTTGTCTCAGTATTGATTTGGCTATTCAGGATTCTTTGAGGTTCCATACAAATTTTAGAATTTTTTTTCTATTTCTGTGAAGAAGACCATTGGAATTTTGATAGGGAATGTGTTAAATCTTTATGTCGCATTGGGTAGTACAGACATAAATAATGTTAATTCTTTTCATCCATGAACATGACATATCCTTCCATTTATTTGTGTGTTTTTCAATTTCTTTCATCAATATTTTATTGATGGTTTTCAGTGTACAAATCTTTCACTTCCTTGGTTAAATTTATTCCTACGTATTTTATTTTTGATGCTATTGCTTACCGTATTTTTAAAAATTCCTTTTTCAGCTGGTCATTATTTATTTATAGAAATGCTACTTGATTTTTGTATGTTGATTTTGTATCTTGCAACTTTACTGAATTCATTTATTCATTTATTAGATTTTTGGAGACTCTTTGGGGTTTTCTACACTTAGGAATAGAAGTTGTGAGAGTGGACATCCCTATCTTGTACTAGATCATAGTGAAAAAGCTTTCAATTGTTTCCCATTAATTATGATGTTAATGGCATTTATTATGTTGAGAAATTTTCTTTCCCTATCTAAACCATTAAGAGTTTTTTTTTTAAATCAAGAAATGATGCATAACTTTGTCAAATGCTTTTCCTGCATCACTTGCCATGATATTGTGGTTTCAATCTTTCAGTCCATTAATGTGACCTATCACAGTGATTAATTTGTTTATGTTAAACCAACCTTCATGCCAGAGATCAATCCCACTTGATCATGTTGTATAATCTTTTTGATGTGTTGTTAAATTTGATTTGCCAATATTTTATTGAGGATTTTTGTATCAATGTTCATCAGAGATACTGGCTTATAGGTTTCATTTCTTATGGTGTTTTTATCTGGTTTAGGTATCATAATGATGCTGGCCTTTTAAAATGTGTGTTTGGAAGTATCCTCTCTACCTTTATTTTTTGGAAGAATTTAAGAAGTATCACTAATAATTCTTTAAATTTTTGGTAGAATTGATCCATTAAGTCATCTGACCCTGGGCTTTTCTTTGTTGGAAAGTTTTTAATTACTTCTTCGATCTCTTTATTTGTTCTTTGTCTGTCCAAGCCTCCTATTTTTTCCTCATTCAATCTTGGTAGGCTATATTTGTCTAGGTATTTATTTATTTCCTCTAGGTAATCCAATTTGTTGCCATATAATTTTTCATAATAGTCACTTATGATTCTTTTTTATTTCTGAGGCATGTTTAATAATGCTTTCACTTACATTTATGATTTTATCTATTTGAGTCTTCTCTCTCCCTCTTTTTCTTTCAATCTAGCTAGAGGTTTGTCAATTTTGTTAACTTTTTCAAAGAATCAATTTTGTTTTTTTTGCTTTTTCCTATGGTTTTTCTTCTTCTTTTTGTTACTTCTTCTAAAAAAAAAAAACTGGGATACATGTGCAGAATGTGCAGGTTTGTTACATGGGTATACGTGTGTCATGGTGGTTTGCTGCGCCTATTCACCTGTCCTCTAAGTTCCCTCCCCTCAGCCCCCACCCCACAACGGGCCCCAGTGTGTGATGTTCCCCTCTGTGTGTCCAAGTGTTCTCAATGTTCACCTCCCACTTATGAGTGAGAACATGTGGTATTTGGTTTTCTGTTCCTGTGTTAGTTTGCTGAGGATGATGGCTTCCAGTTTCATCCATGTCCTTGTAAAGGACATGATCTCATTCCTTTTTATGGCTACATAGTATTCCGTGGTATATATGTGCCACATTTTCTTTACCCAGTATATCATTGATGGGCATTTGGGTTGATTCCATTTCTTTGCTATTGTAAATAGTGCTGCAGTAAACATACATGTGCATGTGTCTTTATAGTAGAATGATTTATATTCCTTTGGGTATATACCCAGTAATGGGACTGCTTGGTCAAGTGGTATTTCTGGTTCTAGATCCTTGAGGAATTGCCACACTGTCTTCCACAATGGTTGAACTAATTTACATTCCCACCAAAAGTGTAAAAGTATTCCTATTTCTCCACAGCCTTGCCAACATCTATTGTCTTCCCATTGCTTGTTTCTATCAGGTTTGTCAAAGATCAGATGATTTATTCGATATATATCTTCTTTTATCTTCTTTTTTTTTCTTTTATTAACTTTCAGTTTAGTTTGTCCCTTGTTTGCTTGCTCCTTGAGGAAAATGCTAGGCTATTTATTTGGGATCTTTCTTCTTTGATGTAGGTATTTATTACTATCAACTTTCCTCTTACAACTTAATTTGCTGTATCTCGTAGGTTTTGTTATGTTGTATTTCTAATGTTTGTTCCAAGATATTTTTCAATTTTTTAAAAGAAATTCTTCTTTGACTCATTGATTGTTCTGGAGCATGTTGTTTAATTTCTGCCTGCGGGGCAGAGTGCAGCAGCAGCTGAGATGGGTAGGGCACAGCAACTTGCCCCCACAGGATAAGGTGTAGAAGCAGCTTGTTTCAGGAATGGCAGGCCACCAGGTGGGGGTGATAAAGCAGTGACAAAGTCTCAGGGATGGATATTCACCCCGAAGCAGGAATACTCCAGCAGTAGTTCTAGCTCAATAATGGCGTAGCACAGTAGCCACACAGACCACGGGGATTAGGACAGAGTGTTGGCAACTTCTCTAGGGGCAATGCATCTGTGTGGACTCCAGGCAGCTCCCTCAGCTGGGCTAGCTCCTGAGACACTGCAGGAGTCCCCATTGCTGAGAGATTATAGGTGCCCAAGGTAGCAATGCGGTCTGCTGGGTCCCTTTAGTTTACCTTTTCTCTGCAGGGAGAAGTTCCTCGTTATTTGGAGCTGACTGGGGAGTGGGGTAGCAGAGGCTATGAGTTTCTTTCTCTTTTCTATGTGGCCATCCTAAGTTTCCATGCTCTACAAAATTTCTGCTGCTCTTTTGATGTATTCAAGTGGTCTCCTTTAGTTATTTTCATCAATATATAGTTGTTTTTTGTTGTTTTTGCTGTCTTTGTGGGATAAATGAGTGCAAGAGGTCCCTACTTGGTCATCTTGCTCTAGCCAGTTTTGATTTGTGTTCTGTTTCTCTATTCCTTCATTTTAAACACACACATACACACACACACACACACACACACACACACACAGAGTTTTTGATATCATACAAGATAACATAAACTTTTGGAGAAATAAATTAAGCAATAATATATTATATAAAACACTTAACTCCAAGGACCAACAGCTTGTAAGAAATGTAGGTCAATGTACTTTTATCTGAATATCAGCAGTTGAATGATACTAAATGTCATCGTAGACTGAAAATTCCTTAGGAATGTATTGTTACAGTGACAATATTTACAAACAAAAAAATTGGAATATTCTGTTGGTCTAATATGGTCTGAAATCTGAGCTAAGATACATGAAATTAGTATTTCACTAAGAAATCATTTATCTAATCATCCTGTTGCTTATAGTACACACTTGGCTCAGTAGTTATTCTTGAAGGTGTGTATGTGGGTATGGATTTTTTATTTTTTTTTAGTTTTTAATTTAGAAGTGCTCATGCATATTGACACACTTAGAATGTTATGAAGACTTCCAAGGTGGCAGATTGAAGGCAGTGTTAGCATGTCTTTCCCATTGGAAAGATAGAATGGCATACAGAGATTCACACTGCAAATTTTTTCTAAGAAGCAATACAGGAACTTAACAGGAAAACTGAAAGACACCAAAAGACACTTTGAAAGAAGTGGCAGACTGTAGCCTACACCATGAACCAGGTAGAAAACAAAAAGTCCCTATAGTGTGAGAGGGAGATAAACTGCGTCCAGGATATACACTCCCCCTGGGAACCTTGCAATCTAGGCTGCAGAGGAAAGCCTTAACACTACTCAGCACTGGAACTGATTTAGGGAGCAGTGGGTAATATAAAAGTAGGAAAAGCACAGGAAGAGCCTTGTGTCCATTCCCAGTCTCCAGTATGGACAGAGGGAAGCTATTTCTGATTCTGCCTCAAATGGGACCTCACAAAAGTCTGCAAGCTATATCAGGCCGTGGTTACAGGTTGAGAGAAACTCCCAACTGAAATTCATGACATATTCTCAAATGGTGATAAACTCTCTTGGACAGAACCAGGGGGCAAGTGGGAAGTGTGCTGCAGCCATGACCACAGGATCTGGGTGCTCCAGCTTTGCAGGCATGACCTGAAGCCATGGTTACTGTCTCCCCAGGAAGGCTTATGGCCTGGGGCAGATTTGAGTTCTGAGTGCAGACTGCTTGGAACCTAGCTAGCTGCTGCCAGGGGAACACTGAGGGTGTGGGACCTGCCTTGCCAAAATCTTAGGAGTTCGGTGGGGCTTACTACCCTCTGCTACTCCCCACTCCCTGTGCAAACTCTTCTGTGCAGCAGAAGCAGTTACACACTCCCCTCTGGAACATTACCCCAGTGGCCAGAGCACTGCATTCCAATCCCCACAGGTGCCACTGCTTTCCTTGCACACACAGAGCCAGAGCATAGACCTGCCTGACCCATCCCTAACCTGGCTTTACCCCTCCATCCACCCTGGTAGTTTAACACAAAGGACAGAAAATTTGGGATGCTCCATGTCCTCACCCATCACCTGAGAAACCAGAGTATCTCCCCTGAGTAACAAAGCAGGAACAAATCCTACCGCTACAACTGCAGATGGCGCTCTTTTGCAAGTGCCACCTCCTGGCTAGAGGCCAACTGACACAGTCCATTGCAGCATCTCCAGGTAGACTAACACTGTGCCCAGTAAAGAGAAAACATGTGTGTGACCTCAGCTATCACCATTGCCTGCAGCAGCCTGACTAACCAAGAGGTCCTGAGTCTGTCCATGTGACCACTTTATTACCACTACAACTTGCATTTCAGAAAGTCAACTCACTAAGGCTATTTATGACCAAGGAATCTCACAGAATGTACGTCACTCCCCTGCCACCCTCACCAGAGCTGGCCCTGAGACGCTAGAAGACAGGTCACATCACAAGATCCCTTGCAGACATTTGGCAGCACCCGTCTGGAGTGCAGCATTCTCACTAGATGGCTACATCCAGAGGAGCAGCAGCATTCACAGTAGTCCGGCTCTCAGGGACTCCTACTTCCCTATGGGAAGGGGGAATGCACCATCTCAAGGGACTGTCCCATGCCTGGGACAAAAGAATCCAGATGACAGGCTTTCTGAGTCCCAGAACTTTCTGTGGATGGGAAATTGCTTTTGGCAGAGGAACAGGTGCAGTGCTGGGCTCAGTGGGGAAAGTCTTCAGTTCTATCCCAGAAGTCAGGCAGCCCTGGTGCTTCTGAAGGATCTTGGAGAAGGAAAGTTTTTTTCTCCCATCGTCCACTACTCCAGATACAGCCGAGGCTTTGCCCATGGGAGCTCAGCATGATTACACCGATAGATAGCCTTTTTGGAACACTTCAGGGTGACTGCATCCCCTGGTACAGAAGGAGTACCTTTTAGGTTTAGGCTTGCATGAGGGGTAGAGTTGCAATGTCTCTTTACTTGGAACATTAATGTTTCTGCAAATGAAATAGGTATTCTGATCTGACTAGCCAGAACCCTGGGTAAGGAGTATGTCTAGGAGGTGAATAGCTTTCCTGCTGGACTGGCAGGAGAGCTGAGGTGACTACCACCATTTGCCCTTATAAGACCTTAGCATATTTCACTGAGAGCTCCTCCAGCCACCTCTGTCAAGGCTGAGACTTCTGCCCAACATTGGGCATTGCATCTACCCACCTGCTTTAGCCAAAACTGGTTTCTACACAGGGACACCTCCTCCACTGGCCTAAAGCCTAAACTCTTCAACCCAGTATATAAAATATTGGGGAAAATGAATTTAAAAAGTACACACAATGGGAGAATGAGATAAACTTTAAAAGATCTCTGCCATTCCAATTCCACAGCAGAAAGTGAACTTGCTCATGCACCGTGCACATTGCTACTACAACCGGCATCTGAGAAAGCCATCATCCAAAGACTTTCTATAATCAAAGAACCCACAAAAACTCTTCAACTCTGAAAGCACCCAGAACCGAGTTAGTACACAATAAACTAAAACATTAAAGTCACATCCTTAAGGGGAAAATAAATTGAACAAAAAGTCAGTCAATAAAAATAAATTTAAGAATTATCAGAATAAATAATCTACCTAAATGAGAAGGAATCAGGAAAATAAATCTGGTAATATGACAAAACAGGATTTTGTAACACTCCCAAAAGATCACACTAGCTCTCCAGCAATGGATCCAAACAAAGATGAAATCTTTGAAATGCCAGATAATGAATTCAAAAGGTTGATTATTAAGCTAGTAGAGATACCAGAGAAAGGTGAAAACCAACATAAAGAAAGAAAAAAATTGAGGATATGAATGAAAAATTCTCTAAAGAGATTAATATTGCAAAGAGAAACCAATCAGAACTTCTGGAAATAAAGACACATTTAGGAAATTACAAAATACAGTGGAAAGTTTTAACAATAGACTAGACCAAGTAGAGAAAACCATTCCAGAACCTGAAGACGAGGCTTTCTAATTAATCCAATCAGACAAAAATAATGAAAAGAGAATAAACAGAAATGAACAAAGTCTTCAATAAATATGGGATTATGTAAAATGGCCAAATCTAGAATAATTGGTGTTCCTGAAGGAGAAGAGACAGCAAAAAGCTTGGAAAACTTATTTGAGGGAATAATTAAGAAAACCTTTCTTGGCCTTGCTACAGATTTAGATGTCCAAATACAAGAAGCATAAACAACTCCTGGGAGATTTATTGCAAAAACAAAACAAAACAAAAAACAAACAAACAAAAACCCCAGTTCACCAAAGCATGTAGTTATCAGGCTATCTAAAGTGAAAGAAACAATTCTAAGAGCAGTGAGACAAAGACATGAGGTAGCCCATAAAGGAAAATCTATCAGACTAACAGCAGACTTCTCAGCAGAAACCTTAGAAGACAGAAGGGATTGTGGTCCTATCTTTAGCCTCCTTAAACAGAAAAAAACTAAGTTTCATAACTGAAAGAGAAAGAAAGTCATTTTCAGATAAACAAATGCTGAGGAAATTTGTCACTACCAGATCAACCCTACAAGAAATGCTAAAAGGAGTTTTAAATCTTGAAATAAAAAGTCAATATGCACCTGAATATAACCTCTTGAAAGCATGAAACTTACATGGCCTATAAAACAAATAACACAATGAAGAAAACAAAGAGTCTAGGTAACAATTAACATGATGACTGGAAGAGCACTTCATATCTCTATATTAATGTTGAATGTAAATGACCTAAATGTTATTTAAAAGATATACATTGGCAGAATGAATTTAAAAAAATCACAAACCAAATATCTACCGTCTTCAAAGACACTCACTGAACATGTAAGGATTCATAAAAACTTAAAGTAAATGGGTAAAAAAAGATATTCCACGCAAATGGAAACCCAAAGTGAGTAGGAGAAGCTATTCTTGTATCAGGTAAAATAGACTTTAAAGCAACAATGGTAAAAAAGACAAAAAGTAAGTCATTATATAATGATAAAAGGATCAATCCAACAAGAACATATTACAATCCTAAATGTATATGAACCTAACACTAGAGCTACCAGATTCATAAAACAATTACTACTAGACCTAAGAAATGAGATAGATAGCAGTACAATACTAGTGGAGGACTTCAATACTCCACTCACAATACAAGACTAATCATCAAGATAGAAAGTTAGCAAAGAAACAATGGACTTAAACTAAATCTAGAACAAATGAACATAACAGATATTTACAGATCATTTTACCCAAGAACTGCAGAATATACATTCTTCTCATCAGCACATGGAGTATTCTCCAAGATAGAACATATGATAGGCCACAAAACAAATCTCAATAAATTAAAATAAATTGAAATCATCAAGTGTCTTCTCAGACCCCAGTGGAATAAAACTAGAAATCCACTACAAAAGGAACTCCTAAAACTATACAAATAGATGGAAATTAAATAACCTGCTCCTGCATTTTTGGGTTAACAATAAAATCAAGATAGAAATTTAAAAATTCTTTGAAATAAATGACACAAGTTATAAAAACTTCTGGGATACAGCAAATGGAATGTTAAGGGTAAAGTTTACAGTGCTACATGCCTACATTAAAAAGTCTGAAAGAGCACAAATTGACAATCTAGAAACTAGAGAAATAGGAACAAACCAAACCTAAAGCTAGCAAAGGAAAAGAAATAATGAAGATCAAAGCAGAACTAAATAAAATTGAAATAAAAAACACAAAAGATCAATGAAATAAAACACTGATTATTTGTAGTAGTAAATAAAATTGACAGATGCTTAGCCAGAATAACCAAGGAAAAGAGAGAGAAGATTCAAAGAAACTCAATTACAAATAAAAATGGAGACATTACAGATGTCAATAGAAATACAAAAGATCATTTGAGAGTACTATGAACACCTCTATGCATACAAATTAGAAAATCTAGAGGAAATGGACAAATTCCTGGAATCATACAACTCTCTCAAATTAAATCAGGAAAAAATAGAAACCCTGAACGTACCAATAACAAGCAGTGAGATTGAATCAGTAATTTCAAGCTTGCCGACAATAAATAAAGCCCAAGGCCAGATTAATTCATAGCTGAATTCTACCAGACATTCAAAGAAGAGTTGGTACCAATCATACTGAAATTATTCTAAAAGATAGAGAAGGAGGAAATGCTCTCTAAATAATTCTAGAAGCTAATATCACCCTGATACCAAAACCAGGAAAGGACATTACAAGAAATGAAAACCATGGACCAATATCCCTGATGAACATAGATGCAAAAATCCTCAAAAAAAATACTAACTAGCCAAATCCAACAATATTTAAAAAGGTAATACAAAATGATCAAGTGGGTTTTATCCCAGAGATGCAGGGGTGGTTTAACATACACAAGTCAATAAATGTGGTACACCTCCTAAACAGAATTTAAAACAAAACCATATAATCATCTCAACAGATGCAGAAAAAACATTTGATAAAATACAGCATCTCTTTATGCTATAAACCCTCAAGAAGTATAGAAGGGACATACCTCAAAATAATTACCGCCATATTTGACAAGCCCACAGCCAACATTATACTGAATGGGAAAAAAGTTGAAAGCATTTTCCCATAGAACAGGAATAAGACAAGGATGTCCACTTTCTCTATTTCTATTCAAAATAGTACTAGAAGTCCTAGTCAGAACAATTAGGCAAGAGAAAGAAAGAAAGAAAGAAAGGAAGACAGAGAGAGAGAGAGAGAGAGAGAGAGGAAGGAATTCAAACTGGAAAATAGGAAGTCAAACTATGACTGCTCATCTATGATATGATCATATACCTAGAAAACCCTCAAGATTCTTCCAAAAGACCCCTAGATTTGATGAATAAATTCAGTAAAGTCTCAGGTTACAAAATCAATGTACAAAAATCAGTAGCATTGCTATATACCAACAATGACCAGGCTGAGAATAAAATCAAGAACTCAATTCATTTTACAATAGGTGCAAAAAAGAATTCTTGGGATATACTTAACCAAGGAGATGAAAGTTCTTTAAAAGGGGAACCACAAAACATTGCAGAAAGAAATCACAAATGGCACAAATAAATGAAAAAGCATCCCATGTTTATGGATTGGAGGAGTCAATATCATAACAATGACCATACTGTCCAAAGCAATCTACAGATGCAATGGAATTCCTATCAAGATACCAACACATTTTTTTTTTTTTTTTTTTTTACAGAGGTAGAAAACAATCCTACATATTTTTTTTACAGAGGTAGAAAAAACAATCCTAAAATTTATATATAACCAATAAAGAACCTGAATAGCCAAAGCAATCCTAAGCAAAATGAAATAATCTGGAGGCATCATATTACCTGACTTCAAATTATACTACACGGCTATAGTTATCAAAACAGCATGGTATTGTTATAAATGTAGACACATAGATCAATGGAACAGAATAGAGAACCCAGAAATAAAGCCAAATACTAAAGAGCAACTGATCTTCAAAAAAACATACAAAAACATAAATTCTGGAAAGGACACCTTATTTAATAAATGGTGCAGGGAAAACTGTATAGCCACATGTAGAAGAATGATCTGGGTCCTTATCTCTCACTTTAAACAAAAATCAACTTAAATCTAAGACCTGAAACCATAAAAATTCTAGAAGATAACCTAGGAAAATCTCTCCTGGACATTGGCCTAGATAAATAATTTATGACTAAGACCCCAAAAGCAAATGCAACAAAACAAAAATAAATAAATGGGACATAATTAGACTAAAAAACTTCCATTAGGGAAAAGAAATATTCATCAGAGTAAACAGACAACCCGCAGAATAGGAGAAAATATTTGCAAACTATGCACTGAACAAATGACTAATATCCAGAATGTACAAGGCACTCAAACAAATCAGCAAGAAAAAATTCAATTAAAAAAGGGACAAATGACATGAATAGACATTTCATGAAAGAAGATATACAAATGACCAACAAACACATGAAAAAATGCTCAACATCACTAATCATCAGAGATATGTAAATTAAAACCACAATGAGATATCACCTTACTCCTGCAAGAATGGCCATTATTAAAAGTGAAAAAACAGTATATACTGGTATGGATATGGATTTGGTGAAAAGGGGACACTTACACACTGCTATGGGGAATGTAAATTAGAATAACCTCTATAGAAATCACTGTAGAGGTTCCTTAAAGAACTAAAAGTATATATACCATTTGATTCAGCAAATGATAGATATATCAGATACTGCTAGTATTTACCCAAGGGAAAAGAAGTCATTACATCAAAAAGACATTTGCATGTGTATGTTTCTTGCAGCACAATTCACAATTGCAAAGATATGGAACCAATCTATGTGCTCATTGCCCAATGAGTGGATAAATAAAACGGTATATACACACTATGCAATACTAGTCAGCCATAAAAAAGAATAAAAAATATATTTTGCAGTAACTTGGAGAAGCTGGAGGCCGTTATTCTAAGTGAACTAAACCAGGAATGGAAAACTAAATACCATATATTCTCACTTACAAGTGAGAGCTAAGCTATGGGTACATGAAGGCATACAGAGTGATATAATGGGCCTTGGAGATTTAGAAGGAGGGGGTAAGATGGGGGTGAGGACAAAAAACTGCATATTGGGTAAACTGAATACTACTTGGGTTACAGGTGCACTAAAATCTTATACTTCACCACTATACAATTCATCCATGTAATCAAAAACTACTTGTACTCCCAAAGCTATTGAAATTCAAAAATATTTTTAAAAATGTTATAAACCATTGATTGTAGTTTTTAGGTGGATTCACAACTGCTTTCTGTCCCATCCTTAATAACTCTAGCTACAAGTGGGTCATAGGTGTTTGCATAGTTTCAGAAAATAGGAGACAGTTCAGTTTATGTTGGTTACAACCGCAACAAACCGCTCCCGGAGCATATCCGGTTTGCACTAAGGGCTCCTTCCTGGGCTAAATTCTTGTGATGTCAAGCAGATCATGGTATACTGACAGAAGTATGGTAAACACTTGAGTGATGTAATTATATACCTTATGGGCAGAGTCTGCATGTACGTTATGACAATATACAAATGTGAAATGAATACTAGTCTATCTGAGTCACTCTTATTTAGGCTATGTAGTTTTCCCCTCTAATTTTCATAGTTCACCTTCGCTTTTGGCATCTAATGTTCTGTGTTTTTTCTGCTTTTATTTCATGTTGGTCCAACAATCCCAGGAATATTGAGTAGTTCCCAAATTTTGGGGGCACTGTGACCTATTTCTTCTGTTTAAATAAACTTTATGGAGGCTTAATTTAGATTGCATGAATATAATTTACTATCTTTCTCAACTGAATTTTACTACTTTTGTAGAAAATAATCTGTTCATTTGTATGTAGGTCTTTTCCAGAAAATTACCCTGTTTCATGGATACATTTGCCTAACATTATCTCAATACCACATAACATTGATTACTCTTCCTTTATTATACATCTTGCAGTCAGGTTGTATTAATTATCTAATATTATTACTATTTGGCCAAGTTGTTTTGGCTATTCTAGGTTCTTTGAATTTCCATATACATTTTAAGATTAGCTTGCCATTTTTTACTTAAAATTTAGCTGATATATGTGTCATATATGTACATATATATGTAATTTTTAATTTTTTTGTGAGTACATAGTAGGGTGTGTATATTTGGGGGTTATATGAGATATTTTGATACAGGCATGTGATACACAATAATCACATCAGGGCAAATGGGGTATCCATTCCCTCAAGCTTTTATCCTCTATGTTAAAAAATACAATTATACTCTCTTAGTTATTTTAAAGTCACTTTTGTCTACAGTCACCCTGTTGTGTTAGCAAACACTAGGTCTTATTCATTCCCTCTGACTTATTTTGTACCCACTAACCATCACCCTGTTCCCACCAACCCTACCGACTACCCTTTCTATTCTCTGATATTCATCCTTCTACTCCATCTCCATGAGTTCAATTGTTTTAAGTTTTAGTTTTCACAAATAAGTGAGAACATGTGAAGTTTGACTTTCTCTGTCTGACTTATTTTACATAACATAATGACCTCCAGTTCCATCCATATTATTGTAATGACAGGATGGCAGGATCTCATTCTTTTTTATGGCTGAATAGTATTCCACTGTGTATATGCATCACATTTCCCCTATCCATTCATCTGTTGATGGACACTTAGGTTACATTCAAATCTTGGCTATTGTGGATAGTGCTGCAATAAACATGGGCGTGCAGATAACACTAACACTGATTTTCTTTCTCTTGGTTATATACCTAGCTGTGGGATTGCTGGGTCATAGGGTAGTGCTAGTTTCAGTTTTTTGAGGAACCTCCAAATTTTTCTTCATAGTAGTTGTACTAATTGACATTCCCACCAACAGTGTTCTCCATTGTGGTTGTACTAATTTACATACCCACCAAGAGGAGTTCCTTTTCTTCACATCCTTGCCAGAATTTGTTATTGCCCATCCCTTGGATTAAAAACCATTTTAACTGAGGTTAGATGATATCTCATTGTGGTTTTGATTTGCATTTATATGATGATCAACGATGTTGAGTACATTTTCTTAAGTCTGCTTGACATTTGTATGTCTTCTTTTGACAAATATCTATTCACATCCTTTTCCCACTTTTTAATCAGATTATCTGATTTTTTTCCTAGGAAGTTGTTTGGGCTCCGTGTATACTTTGGTTACTAATCCCTTGTCAGATAGGTAGTTCACAAATGTTTTCTCCCATTCTGTGCATTCTCTTCACTTTGTTGATTTTTTTTTCTTTTTCTGTGCAGAGGAATTTTAACTAGATGTGATTCCATTTGTCCATATTTGCTTTGGTTGTCCAGGCTTGTAGGGTATTACTCAAGAAATCTTCACCCAAACCCACTTCCTGAAGAGTTTCTCCAATATTTTCTTGTAGAAGTTTAATAATTTGAGGTCTTAGTTTACATTTGTAATTTATTTTGATTTGATTTGTTTATATGGTGAGAGATAGAAGTATAGTTTCTTTCTTCTGCATATGGATATCCAATTTTCCCAGCACCATTTAATGAAGAGACTGTCCTTTCCTCAATGTATATTCTTGGAACGCTTGTCAAAAATGAATTCACTGTAGATGTCTGGGTTTATTTTGGGATTCTCTATTCTATGGTCTATGTGTCTGTTTTTATGCCAGTACCATTCCATTTCGGTTACTATACCACTGTAGTATAATTTAAGTCAGATAATGTGATTCCTCCACATAAATCTTAGAACTGTGTTTTCTATTTCTGTAAAGAATGTTATTGGTATTTTGAAAGTGATTGTATTGAATCTGTAGATTGCTTTAGGTAGCATGGACATTTTAACAATATTGATTCTTCTAATCCATGAACATGGAACACTTCCTTTTTTGTGTGTCGTTTTCAATCTTTTGCATCAATGTTTTATAGCTTTCATTGTAAATAACTTTCACTTAGTTGGTTATTCCTAGGTATTTTATTTTATTTGTAGCTATTGTAAATTGAATTACTTCGTAGGTTTGTTTTTTTTGATTGTGCTGTAAGCATATAGAGATGCTACTAATTTTTGTATGTTAATATTGTATCCTGGAAATTTACTGAATTTGTTTTTTAGTTCTAATCATTTTTGGTTGAGTCTTTAGTTTTCTTCAAATATAAGATTATATAATCTAAAAAAGGGATAATTTGACCTCTTTCTTTCTAATTTGGATGCCCTTCATTTCTTTCTCTTCACTGATACTCCATCTGGTACTTGCAGTACTATGTTGAATAACAGTGGTAAAAGCAGGCATCCTTGATATATTCCAGTTCTTAGATGAAAGGCTTTCAGCTTTTCCCCATTTAGTATGATACTGTGATTCTTTAATATGGCTTTTGCTGAATTGAGATATGTTCCTTCTTTGTTCAGTTTTTTGAGGGTTTTATCATGAGGGATGTTGAATTTTATCAAATGCTTTTCCAGTATCATTTGAAATGGTCGTATAGTTTTTGTCTTTCATTCTGTTGACATGATGTATCATTTCAGTTGATTTGTGTGTGTTCAACTATCATTGTATCTCTGGAAAAAACTCACGTGGCCATCAAGAATGATCTTTTAAACGCATTGTTGAATTCGGTTTGCTAGTATTTTGTTGAGGATATCCTGCATCAATATTCAACAAGGATATTGGCCTGTAGTTCTCTCTCTCTCTCTCTCTCTCTCTGTGTGTGTGTGTGTGTGTGTATGTGTGTGTGTTTGGTTTTGGTAACAGAGTAATACTGGCTTCATAGAATGAGTTTGGAAGTATTCCCTCCTGGATTTTTCAGAATAATTAAAGTAGGATTGGTATTATTTCTTTAAATGTTTGTTGGAATTCAACAGGGAGGCCTTTGAGTTTTGGGCTTTTCTCTACTGGGAAACTTTATTATGGCTTTGATCTTATTGCTTGTTACTGGTCTGTTCAGGTTTTGGATTTCTTCATTGTTCAAACTTGTTAGATTTTATGTACTTATTAATGTATTTATTTATTGGATTTTCTAATTTATTGGCATGTAGTTGCTCATAGTAGCCACTAATGATTCTTTAAATTTCTGCAGTGTCAGTTGTAATGTCTCCTTTTTTATCTCTTATAATATTCATTTGAGTCTTCTATCTTTTTTCTTAGTCTAGCTAAATATTCATTGACTTTATTAAAAAAAACTTTTTGTTTCTTTTTTTTGTATTTTTTTCATTTAAAATTTATTTATGTCCACCTGATCTTTATTATTTCTGTTCTACTAGTTTGGGGTTTGATTTGCTCTTGCTTTTGTAGTTCTTTAAGATGTATTGTTAGGTTATTTATTTGAAGTTTTTCTTGTTTTTTGATGTAGGCACTCATAGCTATAAACTTCCCTCTTAGTATTACTTCTTCTGTATCCCATTAGTTTTGTTACATTGTGTTTCCATTGTCATTTGTTTCAAGACATTTTTAAATTTCTTTCTTAATCTCTTCATTGACCCACTGGTTATTCAGGAGCATATTGTTTAATTTCTATGTGTTTGTACAGTTCCCACAATTGCTCATTTTTTTTTTTTTAATTTCTAGGGTTTGTTTCCATTGTTGTCAAAGAAGATGATGAATATCACTTCAAGATTTTTTAATGTTTTAAGACTTGTTTTATGACTTAACATATGGTCTATTGTTGAGATTAATCCATGTGTTGAGGAAAAGAACATATATTCTGTAATCGTTGGATAAAATGTTCTGTAAATATCTATTAGATCTATTTGGTTTATACTGCAGATTAAATCAGATGTTTCTTTATTGATTTACTGTCTGGAAGATTATTCCAGTGCCCAAAGTAGGGTGTTGAAGTCTCCACCTATTATTGTATTGTGATCTGTCTCTCTCATTAGCTCTAATAATATTTGCTTCTTATATCTGGGTGCTACAGTGTTGGGTGCACATGTATCTACAATTGTTATATCCCCTTGCTGAATTGACTCTTTTATCATTATATAATGACTTTTTTGTCTCTTAGAGTTTTTGTCTTGAAACATATATATATATATATATACACACACACACACACACACACACACACACACACACACACACTAATAGAACAGAAATAATAAAGATCAGAGTGGAAATAAATAAATTTTAATGTTTTTAAAAAAATACAAAACATTAATGAAACAAAATGTTGGTTTTTTGAATAAATAAACAAAATTAACGAATCTTTAGCCAGACTAAGAAAAAAGATAGAATACTGAAATCAATAAAATAAGAGATAAAAAGGATTTCTCTATATATATATGTTTCATATATATATATCATATATATTTATACATATATATGTATGTATAGCTCCTCTTTTTTTGGTTTTCATTGATGTGGAATATCTTTTTCCATCCTTTTGTTTTCAGTCTATTTGTATCTTTATACTTTGTGTTTGTTGCAGACAACAAATCATTGGATCTTACTTTTCTATCCATTCATCCACTCTATGTCTTTTGATTGGAGAATTTAGTCTATTTACATTCAATGTTATTATTTATAAGTAAGGTATTACTCTTGTCATTTTCTTATGCATTTTCTGATAGTGTTGTGGTCTTTTCTTCATTCTTTCTTTCCTTCCTGTCTTCCTTTTACTGAAGGTAATTTTCCCAGTGATATGATTTAATTTCTTGCTTTTTATTTTTTGTGTATCTGCTATATGTTATTTTGATTCAAGGTTACCATGAGGCTTGCAAATACTATCTTATTTCCCATTATTTTAAGCTGATAACAGCTTTACAGTACTTGTATAAATGATTGATCAAAGATGCAAGAAGAAAACTAAGAAAAACTCTACACTTTATCTTCATCACCTGCTTTTAAAAATTTTATTGTTTCAATGATCTTTGTACTGCTTGTCTTAAAAGTTTTTGTAGTTATTATTTTTGTTAGTTTATCTTTTAGTCTTTCTACTTAAGAGTAGTTTACACACCATAGTTACAGTGTTATAATAGTCTGTGTTTTTCCTTATATGTGCTATTATCAGTGAGTTTTATACCTTAGGATGATTTTTTTTTTTTTGCTAATTAACATCTTTTTCTTTCTGATTGAAGTAGTCTCTTTAACATTTCTTGTGGGACAGGTCTGGTGTTGATGAAATACCTCAGCTTGTGTTTGTCTGGGAATGTCTTTATTTCTCCTTCATGTTTTAAGGATATTTTCACTGGATATACTATTCTAGAGTGAAATTTCTTTTCTTTAGCACTTTAAATATGTCATGCCACTCTCTCCTGGCCTGTAAGGTTTCCACTGAAAAGTCTGCTGCTTGCTGCATTGTATCGTGTATGTGTATATATCATATATATATGTGTGTGTGTGTGTATGCGTGTGTGTGTGTGTGTGTGTATGATATACATATCCTCTTTTAGGATCTTTTCTTTATCCTTGGCCTTTGGGAGTTTGATTAAATGCCTTGAAGTAGTCTTCTTTGGGTTAAATCCACTTGGTAGTGTGTAACCTTCTTGTACTTGAATATTGGTGTCTTTCTCAATATTTTGGAAATTATCTGTTATTTTTCCCTTTGGGCAAAATTTCTACTTCTATCTCTTTTTCTATCTTCTGCTTAATGCTCATAACTCTCATATATACCCTTTTGAAGCTATTTCCTATATCTTGTAGTCATGTTTCATTCTTTTCTATTTTTTTTTCTTTTGTCTCCTCTTTGTATTTTCAAATGGCCTGTCACTAATTCTTTCTTCTCCTTGATAAATTGTGCCATTTAAAGGTTCTGGTGCATTCTTCAGTATATCAGTTGCATTTTTAAACTGCAGAATTTGTTGGATTATTTTCAATTATTTCAATCTCTTTGTTAAATTTATCTGATAGAATTCTATATGACTTCTCTGTATTGTCTTGAATTTCTTTGAATTTCCTCAAAATGGCTATTTTGAATTCTCTGAAAGGTCACATATCTCTCTTTCTCCTGGTTACTGCCTATGTTTGTGCAAGGCCCCAGGACTCTATAGTCAGCAGGTGGTGAAGCCAGCCATCCTTGTTTCCTTCCTTTCAGGGTGATGAGTTCCCCAAGACCCCAGAGAGCTACAGAGATGCTTTTTGGGAGCTAGGGACTGGAGTCGAATACTTAGAAACCTACCTGATGTTTTATTCTACTGCAGCTGAGCTGGCACTCAAACCACTTGCCACAGTCCTTCCCACTCTTCCCTCCACTTGCCACAGGCCAAGGAGCTTCACCCCATTGCCACCACCACCACAGACCCACATGGAGTACTGCTAGGCTACTACTGACATTCAGTTAAGGCCCAAGGAAAGCGTTCTTCAGTTAACTTGTATTAAATGTTGCCAGGCCTGGGACTCACCCTTCAGGGCAGTGGGCTCCCCTATGGCTTAGGACAGGTCCAGAAATTCAGTCTAAGAGACAAGGCCTATAATCAGGAACCCCGAAGAACCCACTTGGTGCTCTACCCTATTATGGCTGAGCTGGTATCTAAGGTCCAAGACAAAGTTCCCTCCTTTACTTTTTCCTCTGCTTTACTCAAGCTTTAGCAGTCACTTCTCATAGCCAGCATATCTGGGAATGTGCTGGTTCTTATCTCAGACCAGCACATCTGAGTCTCAAAAGCCCACAGCATACTATATGGGTATAGCTGCTTGTTCTTCCCTGAGGAACAAGAGCACTTAGAACTTGCCTAGGAATTGCAGTCCTTGGGTCCTGAACTGCCCACTAAGTATGCTTAGGGCCCCAGAGCACTCCAGCTTGTGTTTATGTCACTTACTGGAATTGAAGCTCTTACTGCTGGGATGGCAATTCCCCTCTGGCTAGGGCCGGTCCGAATGTTTCCTCCATGTGCGGGCATCAGCTAAGTACAGCCCCGTTCTGCTTTCCACTGTGACAGGGCAGCACTGAATTCAACGGAAAGCCTCACAATGGCTACCCCAGCTCTCTTCCAAATGCATGGAAGTGGTCGTTGCTGGGGAATAGAGGAGGCGTGGCATCAGGAGTTCAAGACTGTCTTTCCCACCCTCTTTGGTGCCTCTTTCAGCCACATGAATTCAAAACCAGGCACTGTGAGTGCTCACTCGATTTTTGGTTCCTATGAAGATGCTCCCTTTGTGTAGACAGTTGTTAAACTTGGTATTCCCACATGGGGAAACAATTGGTGGAACCATCTATTTGGCCATCTTGCTCCGCCTCTTTCCTCTAGCTGATATTTTGATCAAGTTTGAGTTAATATTATGTGTCAGTTTGGGGAGAATTAAAATCCAAATAATACCTAGTCTTCTGACCTAACACCATTGATTCTCTCTTTATTTATTAAAATAATCTTCAATTTCTCTCAATAATAGTTCATAGTTTTCAATGTCAAGTGATGCACATCTTTTGTCAGGTTTCTTTTTTCATATTTCATATGTTTATGCTTTGAAAATTGTATTTCTAGAAATTTCATAAGTCATTTATGCTGCATATCCGTCTATAATGCTTATTGCAAGGAGTTGTGAAAATTGTTTGAATTGCCATTTAAGCTGGCAACCTTTTATGGAATGCCATTTTTATTTGGAAGAACAGACAGGTAAACTATGGTTTGTATATTTGGTTGACGTTTTCTCAAAAATGAACAAAATGAGCCTATTGCTTCAAAGGAAACATGCAATGTTTCTTTTGCATGTTTTGCTTATGTGAAAATTCAGTTTTCAATGAAAAAATAGAATTTGGAAAAGGTTTACCAATACTTTAACACTTGTCTGGTGAGATCAGTGGTGAGATTAACAAATGTTTTTTCATATGATGTAAAAAATCTGTCAACATTCAGAACATCTGCATAACTCAGTAAACCAGTGTCTCCCAAATGACCAATGTTTGTCACAAAATCTTGCATAGGTAAAAGATCGATTCAAATTTCAAAATGGACCATCATATTTTATTACAATAAAGTATGAAAAGTTCACTGATTTGGTTTCAGGTCTCATATTGCAACTAACCCTTAAGGAACTACTACTTTTGAGTTTTGGTGCAATATCAAAAAAGAATATCCACAATTATCTGAAAATCTTAAAAAGGAGGAACAATTAAAATATTCCTCTTTCCAAGTACATATGTATATGAGGCCAGTTTTTCTCACTATTACAGATTGCATGCAGTAACAGGTATGAAAATCTAGATACTTTCTATTAAGCCAGATATTAAGGAGATTTTCAAACGATAACACAATGGTCTTTTTTTAGTACACTTTTTTTGTTTGTTTTGGAAAATAGTTTTTTTTTCACAAAATATGTTGTAAGATTAACATGTAACAAGTTTATTATTATTTTAAATAACTTAATATGTAAATATTGAAAATTTTCTCAGTTCTAATTTCTAACAAGGTAAACATTAATAAATATAATCCACATAAGCAAAAGCTTTTTAGGGTCCTCAAAAGTTCTGAAGAGCAGACAGGGTTCCATAAACTGAAACAATTAAGAATCTATGATCGGAAACAAAGAGAAAGGTAAGACCCTGAGTTTTATATTTAGGAGTAACCAGCAGTTATCTGGTGATTTAAATATGCATGTGGATGAAATTGTCCAGAGAGAGTTTATAAAGGGAAACAAAAGGACTCATAACTAAAACTTGAGATTTAATTTTTTAACCTGTCCAAGTCTCTCTCACTTACAAAATGTGAATACTATTATATGCATTATTATAAATGAGTTAACATTTATAAAGTACTTGGCAAAAGTAGAAACTCAGTAAATGGTATTTATTTATCTTTCTTCTGGGGGATAATAAAGAATCAGTTCTTTAGACATTTTTCAGGTGATTGTTTAGTCAAGTACTCGTAGTTTTCTTTCTGTAGGAGCAAGTGGTGAGAAGTGAGAGGTGGAAAAAGTTGGATTGAGAGAGACCAAGGAGAGGTAAGTGTAGCTTGATGTCTGCCCTTACTGATTCATAGGTTCAAGTAGTCACTGGTATTAGAGAATTAGAGATTATTTGTTTTCTTACTTCTTTTAAATTTGGTTTAACTGTTCTAGCTGTTTTGTGGTGTGGCAAAAGGAACAAGGACACTAGGATCAGGAGTGATTTAAATTCCGGCCCTGTTCCATACTGAATGCATTGCCTTAGGCAGACTCAACCTCTTGAAGCCCTCATTTCCTCACCTGTAAAATGAAGACTTTGATAGAGACCTCAGGTGGGAGTCGTATTGTACAGAGAGATGGAATTGAAACACCACCTGCCTTCCATAATAGGTGCTTAATAAATGGCAATTGCTACTGCCGTTTACTGAGGTATGAGATGGAGAGGGCAAAGATCTCAAAAGCAAGAAACTTATGCTTTCAAAATTTATGACTCCAGCAAAGAAATTATGAATTGTAACTGAGGGATGGAACTAAAAGAAAAATGAAAGTAGCTGTGAACAATAAAAAGAAAAATATTTTAGAAAAAAATTAGAGTTTGAAGATTTTGTTTTTCCATTGTGATTCAAATATCCATTTTAATGATTTTTGAAAGGCATATACACACATATCTATCTATCTGTCTGTCTATCTGACAAACATAAACTGCAGGCAATTGAAATTAAGTGTGGGATGAGGAAAGAATAGGAAGAGTGGTGAAAGCCAAAACTACAGATTTCTAAATAGATATTGAGAGATAACTATGACAGAAGACAGGTACATAAGATGGAGCATCCTTACAAGCTCAAAAGTTGAAAGACCTTGCAATATCATTCAGCCCAAGGCCTGTGTTTTGCAACTGTGGTGGTCATGTCATCTGCTAGTCTCCATTTTCTTGGCATTTCTTTATAGGTTATTAATTTAAGGTTGATTTCTTTTCCTAAAGTGCCATGAATATGTTGGAGGCAGTACAGATCAATAGAGAGTTCAGCTTTGGATCTTGGCTGAATAAAATTTGACCCTCAGCTCAGCCAATTTGGGAAAGTTAATTAATGTGTCCTATATTATTGAGTTCCTACCTGTGCTTGCACTACTGTCTAATGACATGATAGTGAGCAAAAGACACCTATAATACCTGCTCTTATGGACCTTACGTATCAAGTGGGACATAGGCATTATTTAAGAATGACAAAAAGGAATGTATAATTCCACATTGAAATAAGTTCTAGGCTTTATTAATGGAAGTGTGGGGAGTATTATAGTCAGAAGAAACAGCAAATGCAAAAGATTTGCATTTGCAGGAATGCAAAGGCAGGAAGGAGCAAGGAACATTAAAAGCCTGAAAAAGAGCAGGTGAAGAGAGTGAGAATGCAGAAGACTTTCCTGTCTGTAGAGTAGGGATAGTAGCACACAAGGTTATTTAATGGATTAGTGAGAGCATTTGATAATCTCCAACCAGTAATGGCTACTCACTAAATGTTGGCTACAAGGATCATTTTATAATTGCTGAAGAGGTGAAAACTGTTCTTTGAACTACATAATGTCAGATCTACCTTCTCTTTAACACTTGGGATGTACTCATCCTTTAAGTCAGACCACTCACAGATAACTGTATCTCAGTCCCACAACCTGCAATGCCCAGCAGACCTGTAGTTTTTGGGGAAAATTGAGTGTTTTCTTTGGGTCTTGAACTATGTATTGGCCTGTTGGTGGAAAAAGGTATGTTGGGAAGGCATGGTTAAAAGGAAGGAGGAAAGAAATCAAATCAGACCACTGGCAGACAAATATATCTCAGTCCCTACAGCCCTGCAATGCCAAGGAGATCTGTAGTTTGTGGAGAAAATGGAATGTTTTCTTTCGGTCTTGGACTATGTAGAGGCCTGTCAGTGGAAAAAGGTATGTTGGGAAGGTGTGGTTAAAAGGAAGGAGGAAAGGAATCAAAGAAACTTAGTTTTCAAAGTCTTTTTTCTCCCCAGACATGTTTTGAAATGTGACATTCCTTTCTTCCAACTGCCATTTTTTATCCTTCAGGCAAAGGTTTCAACTTCCCAACATGTTTCTGCAAGCAATGTTCTGAACAACGAAGCTACTATGGGAAATTTTTTTCTAGCATCATCAGTGGAATTGAATTCAATTGCATAGTCAGGTAGTCTTGCCTGTCTGGTGACATTCAAATGGACTCCAAGGAGAGGGGCCTTTAGCCCAGGAACTGTGGCACTCACAGCCTCAGACCAAATCCCGTCTTCATTCCTGACTTCTCTGTATTTTAGTTGTCCAATCTGATGAATGGGGATAATGATGAATATAGTAATACCTACTTCATACAATTATTGTGAGGATTAAATGAGTAAACACTGTAGATGTGTAAAGCCTTTAGAACAGCTCCTGGCACAGAGTAAGCATGTGCAGGTGTTAGCTGGTGTTATGATGCCTGAAGTGGTTGCCAGTTTTGCCCTCCCTCCTTCCAACATATATACTTGCACACCCGCATGTCCATATACACATATAAATAGAAATAAATGTGTATATATGTAAATGCACACAAGATTTGTATGATCTTGTCAGGAAAGATATTTTTCAGGGTGTTGTATAATTAAAAAGACATTGACTATAGTAAGTTTTCAAATACCATAGTTATTAAAGACAACAGACAAAAGGAAGAACAATGTTTTAATTTCTACAGCATCTTTCTAGGATCTAGTGTTGTTTAATAACAGTTAGTGCTTGAGGTAGAAAGGAGTGGGAGAAGATTATTTTGGGGATAATTCTTCTTCCCTTTCCTAATATGCATAAACATCAATCCACATCAACTTTACCAGTTGTCCCGTGGCCCTGGCACCCGCTTCAGCAAAACGAAGGCCTGAGGAGAAGGTACAGAAGATAGTAGGGAGGGGAGTTGAGAACCCAGTGTATTCCTTGTGCTTCCTGTGTCCAGACTAAGGTCCTGTGACCACCTTTGCTTGCAGAAGGCTGAGCTCTCCTGAGTAAGAACTCAAGTTTTTTCCAATCTTCAGGTTTCTGAGTAATTTTGCCTTTGGGTACACAAGAAGGGATTAACAGACACATTAGCACCTCTTCTTCAAACGCCACATGAGCTGTTATCTGAAACAGCTGGTTGACTTTCTTAACTTCAGGCTCGTAATAATACAGGACTCTGAAAGGCAAAATTGCTAGGCTCACATTTCCATTGCAACCTTACAGCCAGTGGGTCACCTTGTTTCCTATCAACCGGTCACTGTGAGGATCAGTTTTATTTATTTATTTTTTATTCATTTTTTGCCATTTTTTAAATGAAGTTGGAGAACTTAAGGCTGCAGGAACTTGTGCTCAGTTTTGTTGAAGCTGCAGTTCTAGCGCACATATCACCCATTTCTCATTTCCTTACTTCCGTGTTACTACTCGAGTCCTATTCATGGCTCTCTACGTTGCCAAATTCAACACATTTTCTTGGCCACAACTGACATTTGTCATGTTCCCAACTTTCCTTGCTCTAATAATTTGTCTTCACCTAGAAACCCGTATAAAAGGAAATGTGGGCATTCATGTAGGAGTGGAGTGTGGACTAGACCTGGGATTAATGGTAACCCCCATATTTCATTGGCATTTGTTTCTTAACTACATAGCATGAGAAGTCAGTCCCCAGAAAAATCCCTTCTAAGGTTTTCTAGATTTTTCTGGGAGATTTCAACCCAACCCTCCCATATTCTTCTCCCTGCCCCACATCTGCAATATTTTAGGCCATACCACTTCCTCTGCTTCTGGGTTTCTTCATGGAAGAGCTCATGTCCAAGTCTGAGACAAAGGTGTTTTATCCTGAGGCTTTCAAAATTGTGAACCCTGGAAGGGCCCAAGTGGTCCATACATCAGTGAGGAGAGGGTTCCTGCTTCCCTCGTGCACATTGCTACTAGGCCCAAATCATACTGCTGGAGTCCAGGGCCTCAGAGAGTTCTTCCTGGAGAATACAGGTCCCTCCTCTGCCTCTAGCACTCCTCGTCAGTCAAAAATATGTTATGCATCTAAGAAATAAAATTGAGACGTCTGGCTTCTGGTCTGGCATGTAAAGAGCTTGGAATTTGTTACTTTGTCCTAACAACAGGTAAAAATCTGAACAAACTGAACAATCAACAACTCTTCTTAGAGAAGTAAGTCACAGAGTAAACAGCTGCTCCCAAAATTTGAGAGACAGAGAGGCAGACACAGGGAATGACAACTTACCTAAGCAGAAATCCACTGGCAGAAACCACCGTGGGCACCAGTGCTGGGTATAGGAACCTGACCTGCATTGATGAGTTGCTGGAGGCTCAGCATGGACAAGCCTGGGAGTTAAAATATCTGGGGTAGGGGACAGTCAATGGGAGGTTCTCACCTTTTGCGGGTTTTAACTCTAAGAGCTCCACCAGGTTCTCAGAGTTAATGTTGGAGAAAACCCCACTCATGCTTCCAGGAGAGGATGGGGAAATATACCAGAGCATTCTGATGTCGCTGGTTCTGGAACCAGACTTTGGAATAGAGTGTTGACCACTGTTTGTGGCTTCTCTTTTCTATGGCTTGACACAAGCCACTTCTGTACCTTCACGGCTGAACTCTGTGCCTGAGCGCTGGCCCTCTTGCCTTCACATTCAGGACCCCTGCTGTGGCTAAGAGTGAGGACTACACAAGAATGCATGGCAATAAGCTCAAGTCTCATCCTTCCCAGCTGAGCTTTGCTTCTGCAACTAGGAGAACTGACATTTCCTCTCCCTTGCAAGTGGTGATGACTCCATAGAAGCACCTGTACCAAATAATTGATTGAGCTAACTCATTGCTTTCTTAGAAAAAGAAAGGGAGGGAACTAAGACAGGGAGTGGGTTAAGCCAATAGTTCGATATGCACATGGAATGCTTTCTAAAAATGCAAATTCTCCACCACTTCCACCATCGCCTCACAGGAGTCCTGATTTGTTAGGTCTATGGTAGGTTAAGAAACAGCGTTTAAAAAAAATCCAGATGATTTAAGTATGGTAACCAGAGGATCCACTTTGAGATATATTTGATTACACACTTGACCCAAGTTTGCCCAGAGAATGGCATATAAGAAATATAAATCATGTCTGTCTTTCAAATATGTTCTTGAGTGCCGACTGTGCACAAGCAATATTTAGGCTCCGAAGAGGCAAGATCGACCGAATGACCAATTGCCTTTCAACTACAACTTGCTGTCTCTTTGCCAATGACTCTGGTAAATTCTTGAGGTGAGTTATGCTTTGCTGTGCATCTATTTCAGCCACTGTTATGTAAGAAAAGGATAACTATAGGCATCAAAAAATATAATAGCAAATTGTGCTTTTTGTAAGGCAGCACACTTAAATACCATATTAATCCACATCAAATGACGTAATTTAATCTGATGCAATTCAATATATTACGGCACAATACCGTAAAACACAATGTAATGTAGTACAAATCACACTGAAACTTCAGTGCCGTGGGGTTTGAGCCATCCTCATTTCAGGTCTTGGGCTCTAGCGCCCTCTAGTGACGCAAACTTTTTTTTTTTTTTTTTTTTTTTTTTTTTTTTTTTTTTTTTTTTTTTTTTTTTTGGCGTGTGTGTGATGGCTATAGCTGCACCTGGCACGAAATAACTATCAACAAACAGTCTGTTCGAATGGAAACGAGCTGAGGCCCAGCTGACTCCTATGTTATATGTCAAAAGAAATTCTAGATTAACAGATTTTACTGAGCTGCCACCTGACCTAGTGATAAAGTAACTAATTGTGCTTTTCATAGTATTAACTGTCTTCACTACATTCTTTTGATTTGTGGCAAACAAAAGAAGAACTGTAATCAGCTTGATTTTTTAGCCTGCAGAATAGGAGGCTGGAGTGACAATACAGGAGTATTAGAAACCCTATGAAAGATTAATATAAAACAAATACAAATACAATAGATAATAGAATATAATAGAAATAAAACACTGTATGCTCGAATGTAGAGTCATCTCCCCTCCATGGTTGAAGAGCAACTGCTCCTTTGCTATCTGGAGATAACAAGGAGAATGCTAACAATAAAAGATCCTTATTTTAAAAAGTATGCATGCGTATTAATAATTTATTGAACACCTAGTAATCTTCAGCCTCTAATGAAATACAAGCACAGGCATGCTAATATACATTAAGCCATTTTATCTACATATAGGCTCCTTTTCCTTTCTCACACACTTGCTGAGGGTAATAAGGGCTTTATTGAGGTCAGGTACTGTATTAAACACTTCGTTACTGTTTTCATTTAAGCCTTATAATCAACAAATGAGGTAGGTATCGGCATCACGATTTTAGGATACTCAGACTGAGTAAGTCTCAGTAACAGGCTCAAGGTAACACTGCAGGTAGGCAGCAGGGCATGATTTGAACCCGTTAGTCGGCAGAGTGGTGGGATAAATTGAGGATTTAAAAGAGCATAAAAGTTCGGAGGAGGCTGTTTTCTTGTGGCATCAGCTGAGGGACTCATTAAATAATGTGTTATTTCTCTTAATGTGAGCTCCCTCCTGTCATCCTCTTCTCTCTCTTCCTTCTAGTATTCACAAAGTGTCTCCATTCCGTGTCATTCACTGGTAGCAGACTCTGAAGACACAAACGCAGAAGGATACTTTAGTGAGATACTGATTTATGTTTCCCCATATATATATATATATTTTCCTTTTTGGATTCCCAGCTGTTATGTTCCCTTGTCTGAGGAGAGGTGGAAAATAAGTTGCTAGAGGCAACTTTCATTTAGGTTTTTGCTTTCTTAAAGCCTGAGTTATCTAATAAATTGTACTGAGAGTGGGATGAAGGGGGGAAATACAGAGCAGAGCTTTGAAGCATAAGAAGAGGTAAGAGGAGACATTTCCTCAGAATGTGAATGCAACAGTGGCAGTGCATCCTGAGGGTGGCTGTGCCTCATCCCCTGGCAGCCTCTTGGAGGGATAGCAAGGAGGGATTAGTACATCTTGCAGTTATAGAGATGGGAGCTTACAGGCTTGGAAAAGGCATCCAAGACTCAAGGGTCCATATAATTTATCATCCAAACAGGGACATTATTGAAAGTGAAACGAGATGCTATTAATAATTATGCCCAAATAATAGGTGTCAATAGGAACTGTCCAGAACAAGCTGGCACATGTCGTCACCCTGCCTATGATCTTTCTGACTCAGAAATAATGGAGTCCCTGCCTTGAGTGTCCCTGCTTTGAGTCCCTTGAGTGTCCAGGCGTCTTTGAACAAGGAGAATTTCAGATTCCACTGTGTTTGCTTTTCTTTTTAGAAAAGATTTTAGAAAATGATTCTGAAATGTGTATGAAAATGCTAAGTATAGCAAACAAATTTTTGAAAAACAAGAACAAAGATGAAAGACACATTATTTGATTTTAAGACTTATGTATGAAGCTACAATATAATCACAACTATGGTATTGGCAAAAAGAGAGATAACAAAAAACAATAGAGTCCAAAAATAGACTCATATATTTATGATCAATTGATCTTGACCATGGAGAAAATAAGTATTTTAAGCACTGGTGTTGAAACAATTGGGTATTTTGTATACAAAAATAAACTTGGATCACTATCCTGCATTGTATACAAAATTAACTAGAAGAAGGTCACAGAGAAACTAAAACTGCAAACATTTCTAGAAGAAAACGTAAAACCTTGAGTTAGGCAAGGATTTAATAAATAGGATACAAGAACCACAAATCATAAAATTAAAAACTGAATAACTGGAATTCTTAAGCATGAAAAACACTGTAAACATCTTGAAAGATGCTTTAAAGAGAATAATAAGCGAAGACTGGGAAAAATAATTGCCAAACATATGTGTGATAAAGAAATAGAATATATACAAAATTCTTACAACTCATTAGAAAACAAACAACCCATTTAAAAATTGGGCAAAAGAGTTGAGCAAATATTTTAGAAAAGAAGGCATGCAAATGTCAAATAAAGACATAAAAAGATGCTCAACATCACTTGTTATCAAATAAAAGCAAATAAAATCATAATGCAATATTAGTGTACTCCCACGAAGTTCACACAAAGACTAGGATGAAAATGCTCATAGCAGCTTTACTCATAATAGCCCTCAACTGGAAACAACTCTAATGCCTGAAAAATATTGAATAGCCAAATAAATTATTGTGTATCGATACAGTGGAATACTTTTCAGCAATAAGAAAGTACACTACTAATTCTCACACATAGATTAATCTCAAAATATTATTCTGAATGAAAGAGGTCAGATACAAAAAAACACAATGTATTATATAATTCCAATTATAAGAAATTCTAGAAAAGGCAAAACTGTAGGAATAGAAAGCAGGAAGAATGGCTGTCAGAGGCTGAGGTGGTGAAAGACGTCTAACTAATAGGGATACGGGAGAATGTTTTCTTTTCTTTTCTTTTCTTTTTTCTGAGACGGGGTCTCGCTTTATCACCCAGGCTGGAGTGCAGTGGCGCGATCTCAGCTCACTGCAAACTCCGCCTCCCGGGTTCACGCCATTCTCCTGCCTCAGCCTCCCAAGTGGCTGGGACTACAGGCGCCCGCCACCACGCCCGGCTAATTTTGTGTTTTTAGTAGAGACGGGGTTTCACCGTGTTAGCCAGGATGGTCTTGATCTCCTGACCTCGTGATCCGCCCGCCTCAGCCTCCCAAAGTGCTGGGATTACAGGCATGTTTTGAGGTGAATAATATATTGTATATTTTTATTGTGGTGTTGGTTATACAACTGTAAACATTTTTCCAAAACTCACCAAATTGTTCTTGTAAATTTGGTGATTTGATTATATGTGAATTATACCTCAGTGAAGTTGATTTCTACAAAAAGGAGTCAGGGAAGTGGGTATGCTTCTCCCTGTATGGAGACTACTCCATACTGTGTAAGACTGAAAACTACACAAGATGATTCTGTCGCATAGAAAGTCCTGGTGGGCAGATCACTTGTGAAGGCCACTGGGAACATTTTGGTGAGACTGGCATCAACATCACTAAATTCAGTGGTATATCTCCCAGGCTGGCTGGAGCTGATGCATCAGACCATCTGGCTGTACTTAGCTATCAAGAACAAGTGGATGTGATGGATATAATGAGTGGCAAGGTCAGAGTGGTCAGTGTAGGCCTCTGACCTGCAGAGAATGATGGTGATGGTTAATAGCACACAGTACATCCTAGAGGTGAATAGCAGGGCCAACAACAAGGACAGTACTCAACTTGTACCGTCAGAAGAAATCAAGGTTGGATGGTCAAGAGACCAAGTGCGGTTGCGCCAATAAAATGTCTTGGTCCTTTTCCCAGTTTCCTGACCTAAGCCTGTTTTTGGTACTGGAACCCATTGATTGACTCACCTGGGAGTCATTCCTATTTCCAAATATGTAACTGGGCTTGATATACATGATAGTTGGCACAAATCCTATGTTATGTCCTTGGTGGGTAGGGTAAGAACTGTCACAGAGGGGAATGTCAAATAGAAACACTTAAATGATTCACCTTCACCCACCTATTCCTGGTCAAAAGAGTAAGTAAAAAGCAGGGCAGTATCTTAGAGGAGGGATGGTCGCTGAAAATTGTTGGCACTCTTAAGTATACGAAAGATGTGGTTGGGGTTGTTCCTGTCATATTTTATTTAGCAGTATGGCCCCTGAAGGAAACAGATGATACTGGTGGACTATTGTCTCCACAAACTCAACCAGGTGGTAGCAACACCCCTAGTTGCAGCCACTGTGCCAGGCAGAGCAGATGAACCTGGTCTCAGATATGTGGTGGGGAGATACTGATTTGGCAAGTGTTCTTTTCTATTCCTATCAAAAAAGATTTCCCATTCACATAGAATGGATAATCATATATATTCAGAGTTTTTCCCTGAGGCTGCCCCAATCTTTTCTGACAATATAGTCTAAAGCAATTGGACTGTCTAGATATCTTCCAGAGTATCGCATTGATCCACTGTCAATGACATGCTAGTCAGGTCAGATGAGCAAGAACTGGCTGGCACATTGGAGGCTTTAAGAAAAATGTGCTCCAGAGGGTAGAAGAGAAACCCTTTGAAGATTTAAGTTCCTGATATACCAGTGTCAGCATATTCCTTCTTCCCCCTATCATATATATATCAATAGGCCTATCTCCTTCCACCTCCTCCTTATGGTCGGAGTCAAATCCACGATCGGCATCACCAGGCCACGATGGTGATTCCTTTTCTTGCCTGCTGGTCCCTGGACATAAAAAGACTGAAGTGCTTTCACAGGACATATCTTATAATTCAATAGGATGCTTAGTTGTGGCCTATTGAATGTGTTCTTGATAGGGAACAAAACTTCTATACTTGAAGAACCCAGAATTGCCAGGAAAGAAAGCATGCATTCCCCAGGTGCATCACTGGGATTGATGTGAAGCAGGGCCACTTCTGCTTTCACCTCTTTATTCTCAAACTAATGTAATCATCTGGTTAAGGACACTGCGCCATATAAGGTCTTTGGTTCAAAGTACATACACTACCTGGATGATGGTTCCCATTCTTGTGGTAAGATATCACCTCTAGGTGTTTCAGCTGTGCCTTTGGCAGGTCACTCTAATGCTCTATTGGGCTGCTGACCTCTGCATGATTCAGTTTTTGATACAATCAGTGAATCTCATGATCATGAGCCAATTCCCTTGTCTCTTATGTGTGTGTCTGATTGAGTGTGATGTTAGGTGGCATCCCATACCCATGCATTGAACTCAGAAGATCTACTTTAGTGCCTCTTGGTGGTCTCTTTTCCAATTTTGCTGGTAAATAGACAAGTGTAGCAATCCTGGCTTGAGAAAGTCACTGCGATCAGTGATTTAGGCTCTTTGAGAACAAGTTTCTGGGTCACACTACCAGGAAAGCCTCTAAGACAAAAAGGGGTGGCAGCTGAAAAGAAAGGAGATCTACAGTGAACAATGAAGGAGGGAGACAATCAATTGAAATTCCACAGCCAGTTGCAGAGGCAAGGACTATAGTTCTTCACATTTAATTGTCTTTCCTAAGTTTTCCCCGGGAAGAGAGGCCTATAGAATTCTGGAAGAGCTATCCCCCATATACTGAAAAAAAGTGGATCCCAGCAGTGCTAGGGGTGGACGGAAGTGAACATGCAGCTGTACCACCCAGATTCTCTTTCATTGCCTCTGGAGCACTTCAGCAATAGCACCAGCTAGAGGGTCACCTCACCCAAGGTCATACCCTTCTGGGGCCTGCCCACATCCAGTAACTGATGAAGGTGAAGGGACAAAGACCCATTTGATTCAAAGCAGAGCAATTCTAATGTGCCATTAAAGCAGCAGCAATGATCATTTAAGCTACGGCTTAATAGACAGTCTAGGAGAAGTAGACGCACACATTTATTTAAAGTCTCTGCTATTGTTTGAAATTAGAATGCTATTAAATTTTCGTTACTAAAAACAGTATGATGGAGATATCTTAAGCATGCAATTTTTCTTTCTTGAAAGAATATTTATAGGATAAAGTCCTAAGAGCAGTGTTGCTAACTCAAGGCACATGTATGTTTCCATACCTCCTGACCTCCATGGCCTAATTGCTTTTCATTTCATTTCATTTATTTATTTATTTATTTATTTATTATTTTTTGAAACGGAGTCTCGCTCTGTCACCCAGGCTGGAGTGCAGTGGCTTAATCTCAGCTCACTGCAACCTCCACTTCCCGGGTTCAAACAATCCTCCCTGCCTCAGCCTCCTGAGTAGCTGGGACTACAGGTGCCTGCCACCACGCCTGGCTAATTTCTTTCTTTCTTCTTTCTTTCTTTCTTCCTTTCTTCCTTTCTTTCTTTCTTTCTTTCTTTCTTTCTTTCTTTCTTTCTTTCTTTCTTTCTTTCTTTCTTTCTTTCTTTCTTTCTTTCTTTCTTTCTTTCCCTTTCTCCCTCCCTCCCTCCCTCCCTCCCTCCCTCCCTCCCTCCCTCCCTCCTTCCTTCCTTCCTTCCTTCCTTCCTTCCTTCCTTCCTTCCTTCCTTCCTTCCTTCCTTCCTTCCTTCCTTCTTTCCTTCCTTCCTTCTTTCTTTTTTTTCTTGGTATTTTTTTAGTACAGATGGGGTTTCACCATGCTGGCCAGGCTGCTCTCAGACTCCTGACCTCAGGTGATCCTCCTGCTTCAGCCTCCCAAAGTGCTGGGATTACAGTTGTGAGTCACCATGCCTGGCCTAATTGCTTTTCAAAAGAGTCTCACAGGTTTGCTGTGGCATATATAAACATATATGCTTCTGTATAGCCCACACCTTGTTGGCATTTCTAGCTCAAGTATTTGTAGACTTTCAAAAATTCTGTTCATTTTTTTTGGCATGAAGAATTGTTTAGCTAATTTTGAAAACTTGTGTTGACAAAGTCTAACATTTAATCCAAATTTGAATGAGGAAGATGAGACAGTTTACCAACTTTCTCTAATGAAAGTTACTGGTAACCTGAAAAAACAATTTCCTACTCATACAACAAATCGACACATATCTTTTTCAGCTTTTTCGGACCTGTTTTTGGTTGTTATTTAGTGGAAGGATTTGCTTTATATGATTAGACATGGGAAAATGTGTATGGCCTTGGGAAAGAGAACAATGTCTCTGACAGCCGGAAGCTGGCCCGGCACTGCGGCGGTGTCTTAGTGATCTCCTCTTCAGACAAATGCTTTCACAGAATACTGACATCAGACAACGCCACTCTATGACCGTGGTGAATCAAGACAAAAATAAGACCTCTCCGTAACCATGCCTGAACACAGGCAAAGAATAAAATCTGTTTAAGTCACAAACATGGCCCAACATTCCCCAATTCTGGATAATTAGAGTGACTATTGTTTGTTTATTGCTGATAGTTTTAGCTTGACTCTAGTCTTCCCTCTTCCTAGATAAGAATTATTGAGAGATCCAGTCATGACATTATATCACTTCCCAACAACATCCAATCTAGAGCAAAGCCATGCTTCTCAAACCCTCCTCCAAATCACGTGACACAAGGCCACATTCTGTAAGTTCTTTCTAATGCCCTTTTAGTAAGACACCCCTCTTCCCCGCTCCTGGAGGAGGACATTGAGAACTTTAAAATTTTACCTTTTAGTAATTTCAGGTTAACTTGGCTAGATTCATTGGAGAGCAAAACAATTCTCCCTCAGGTGACTTCCCAGGGATAATTATAGGATAATGTAGTAGGTTGATGCAAAAGCAGTTGCGTTTTTTAACACTAGTTTCGATGGCAAAACCCACAATTATCGTAAGCTAGCCTTCCAGGTTAACTTTCCTAACTTGTACAATATTTCCTTTCCTGATTCCCTCAATTTCCATTATACATTTCTTCAGACAAGTTAGTAGTCCAACAACATTTTTTCAAATGCTCAGCAATCTTCCTTATCCCCAAATAAATTGTAATATATATGTATAAGCACATATACATGCATATTCATTATATGTTTGTATATTTGTCACTTCAAGCAATTTGAGTATAGAACTACTTTCAGGGAGATGACAATCCAGTTTGCCTTTGACTGGTACACTTCTTGCCATTTGCTTCTGTAGGCATTTTTACATTTTGAAGTTTCCTCCCATCTTGAGCACAGCTGATCCAACTATCTGGGAGTAAACAGAAAAACCAATGGATACCCACAGGAAACGTGCTGAAGTGCACATGGAACGTGGATTGGAGAGAGGTCTGTTATGATTAGAAGGACTGTGGTGAGCATCATAGCCAATGTGGGGAGCCATATTCTGCAGCTCTTGATAAGTGAGGTCAGTGGAAAGACTGAGTCATGAAGTGTATATATCATTCTTTCAATTCCTGAGGAAAGCTTCATGGGGGAAATGATTTTGAATAAAATGAGAAACAATTAGTTTGGTCATGTTTTATTTCACAACAAAATTTCCTGCTCTTAGTTTAAAAAGTATCTATAACTAATAACATTTTCCCCAAATTTTCAGGAAATGAAGCTCGTGTTCCTTGAGTTTGACATGAATTGTGCTTCAGGCACTTACACAAGTTGATGAATAGCAATATAATTGCCTCATTGTGAATGCCTTTATTCATATTAAGCTATTATGATGAATTTCAAATTATAGAATCTAGATTAGCAGTAGAGCAATTATCTGAGCACTGAGCTTGTCTAGAGACATTTCTATGTTTTCATCTTCAGGAAGATGTACACAATGAAGCTCCTATTAAAACCATAGCACATTGAAAGTAAATTCCTCATTTAAAATTATTTCAAGACAACAAAGCATACCGTATTGGTATCCATGTATCAGATAAGACTTTTCAGTTGCAGAAAACCCGACTCCTTGGGAACTAAACAATAATGTAGATTTGTTGGTTCATGAAACGGTAAACCAAAGGAAGAGGCAGCATCAGACTTCTTTTGGTCAAGATTGTGGCCTCTGTCTTCATGCTGGCTTCATCCTCAGCCTGGCTGTAACCTCATGGTCACAAAGATGACTGCCGTAAGAGCTAGGGCTGCATGCTTCCTTATTCATTTCCCAAGTAGAAAGCATCACTTCTCACAATCAACAAATGATAATGCCACATCTTTACTCAGATCGAACCAAGGTAAATTGACCATCATTGCAAGGGGTATGAGAATATGCTGATTGACCTTCCGCTGAGCTGGAAGTGGCTCAGTCCACTAAGAAATCATGGTTACTGCATAATTACTAGGTGGTTACTACGGTTATTTCCTTAAAGGAAAATAGGATTCCATTCGGAGAGGAACAGGGGGAATAGGTGCTGGTTAGACCTGTCTAGCATCTGCCATTTTAATTATAGCCTATGGAAAATGATATAACATCCTACCTATAAGTGGCAGTATTGGGCTAAAAACATGGGCTATGGACTTAGATTGTGGCCATTGAATTCCTCATTCATCACTTACTAGCAACATGGTTTTGTGAAAGTCACTTAACTTCTCCATGTCTCAGCATTTTTATTTGTAAAATAAAATTAATAGACTCTTATAGAGTTGCTATGAAGATTCAGTGGAAAAATGCATATAAAGCACTTAATATAGAGCTCCTCACTTTGTAAGTACTCAGAACAACGTATTTGCATGTGAACTAGCCACTTGATGGTCTCTCTAAGGCATCACTTTTATCTGCTTGGGCATCTGTGTGGTGTCCAGTGTGATTTGGGGTCTTCTCTTTCCATCATCAGGTCATTTTTATCAGCTACTGAGTTCATTTTAAGCAGACTTTTGACCCAAAGACTGGAGGGTGGTCTGATACTGTAAAAGCAGTGTGTTCTGGTACATCATGGTATAAATGTTCAAAAGGAAGCCCCACCAGGGGTTCCCAATAGGGAGTTTCCTTTGCAATGTGAATATCATTCCTAAGTGGTTTGAGAACGGGGTACAGCAGCATCTTACTGGGCATTAGTTTGTGTGCTCCTGTCAGGAAAATTACCATCCAAGCCCACTAAACCCAACAGAACCATAATGTTTTAATTATTCCTTTATTACTTCCTTTAGGTAATTGGAAGGCTAAATATACTTACTTGGTGATACTCTAGTGATTATTTTTTGGCCAGTAACTCTTTTATTTTATTTTAATTGAACTTCACTCTATAAAAGACTTGGAGTTAAGGTGGGGAAAACAGGAAGAAAGGAGGAGAAGTAACTAGTTAGTTACTTGTTTTTAAAATTCACCATGTGAGGGCTAAAATCAAAGCTTGGATTACATTTGGGAAAATCTACATAAACTTTGTAATGTGTAAGGTAGGCAAATTAGGAGAGATTGCATCAAGTAACTCTGCCTTGAAAAAATTTATCTTATGTATTTATTAAAATGACAAACTTGGTGGTTTTGAAATATGACTTGCATTTTTAAGGGAAGCAGTTAGGGCAGAGTAAAGAACTTCAACTTTGGAGACAAGAAGACCTGTACTGAAGTCCTGACAGCACTGTTTATCAGATGCGTCACCTTGGCAATCCCTTGACATCTCTGAGCCTCGGTTTCCAAATCTGTGAGAGATGATAATACTTTCTTTGTAGAGCTTATGGGATGATTAGAAATAATGGGCATGGTTGTCTAGTACAGTGTATGAGAAATATTAAGAGTGCAAAATAATTCTTATTTATAAAAATTTATTGTACATGTACATTGTGTAAGGAAAGCTCTATTATATAATGCAAACCACTCAGATTTCCATGACCTGTTGTCAAGTGTCCTACACCTGATCATGAAACATTCTCCTCTTACAGGGTCTCATGGTTTCAAGTCTAAAACATAAATTTACATACATCCTAGTGCCATTGAGGAGAGCAAATAAACAGAAACTGTCATTATCAGTCCACTAAATCTGTAGTTCTCAATCTTGGCTGCACATTGTAATTGCTTGAGAAAGCTTAAAAATCATCAGAGCCCCAAGTATACTCCTGAAAAATTAAATCAGTTCTGGAACTGGATCCAAGTATCAGTGCTTATTTAAAGTTCTGCAGAAGTCAAAGTGATGCCAAGGTGGAGAACCATTGTCTTAAACCATTGCTTCTCACACTGTAATGTGTGTTTGAATCACCTTGGGGTCTTGTGAACTTGCACATCCTGGTCCTGTAGGTCTGAAGTGGGGCCTGAGATCCTGCATTCCCAACATTAGGCAATGCTGATGCTGAGAGTTCCTGGATAGCAGCCTTGAGTGGGTCTCTGTATGGGGTTCTCACTCATCCTATTATGCTTATTTCCTGCTTTCTGTTCCTACTCCGCACCCTCCAACTCCTCTCCCACACAACCATCCAGTTTTGGGGAAAAACCCTTCAAAAGAGATACTTCTCTTCCTAGGAATTACTTTTTCTGCCGAGACAGGCCCCAGTCAGTTTTATTCATGAGAGTAGAATGTTATTCCTTTCTCCTCGAGTGTTTCAAATTGCTCTACTTTTCTTAAAGTAATTTTGATCTATGAGAAATGTATGCTTCTGTTTTCAGTACAAAATGATCATAATTTCATCACAGAAAGGGAGTTGTTAAAGTATTTAACATAACTCAAACACCTTTGGAAGTTTATTTGACTGCTCTGGAAAGTTTTTAAAGTCAATCATTTTGCACAACCAAAAATCAAGCAGGTAGTGGTTGTTTAGCTTGAAAACGATCAAGAATTGTTGATCCTTCTGATATTTGGATTTGAATCCCTAAAGCAGCTTTAAACAAAACAGTCTGTTTGGATCATTTGACTTTACTGGTCAGAATGTTACTTGCTGCTCTACAGCTGACCTTGACTTAGGGCATAGGAAGCAGAAACTCCTGGACAAACCTGGGACTTGCCCAGTGGTCTACTGCGACACCCTTCAAAGAACATAGCCAGGATATTAAATATCCATTGCTTACTTTCTTAGTTTTTTATTTCTTTAGAGCTGGACCAGAAGACCAAAAGAATTGTAGGGACCAGCCCCACTGGGTTGGTGGGTTTTTCTCCCCGCTTCCGAAGATGAGAGATTGTAGAAATAAAGACACAAGACAGAGGGACAAAAGAAAAGACAGCTGGGCCCGGGGGAACACTACCGGACGTGGAGACTGGTAGTGGCCCCGAATGCCAGACTGAGCTGTTATTTATTGGATACAAGACCAAGGGGCAGAGTAAGGAGTGTGAGCCATCTCCAATGATAGGTAAGGTCACGTGGGTCACGTGTTGACTGGACAGGGGGTCCTTCCCTGTTTGGCAACCGAGGTGGGGAGAGAGAGAGAGAGGAGACAGCTTACACCATTATTTCTGGATACCAGAGACTTTTGGTACTTTCACTAATTTTGCTACTGCTATCTAAAAGGCAGAGCCAGGTGAACAGGATGGAACATGAAAGCGGACTAGGAGCGTGACTGCTGAAGCACAGCATCACAAGGAGACGGTTAGGCTTCCGGATAACTGTGGGTGGGCCTGACTGATGTCAGGCCCTCCACGAGAGGTGGAGGAGTAGAGTCTTCTCTAAACTCCCCCTGCTAAGTAGTGGGTGTTTTCCCTTGGCACTGACGCTACCGCTAGACCACGGTCGGCTTGGCAATGGATGTCTTACCAGATGCTGGCATTACCGCTAGACCAAGGAGCCCTCTAGTGGCCCTGTCCGGGAGTGACAGAGGGCTCACACTCTTGTCTTCTGGTCACTTCTCACCATGCCTCCTCAGCTCCTATTTCTGTATGGCCTGGCTATTCCTAGGTTATGATTGTAGAGCGAGGATTATTATAATATTGGAAAAAAGAGTAATTGCTACAAACTAGTGATTAATGATATTCATGTATAATCATGTCTATGATCTAGATCTAGTATAACTCTTGTTGTTTTATATATTTTATTATACTGGAACAGTTTGTGCCGTTGGTCTCTTGCCTCCACACCTGGGTGGCTTGCCGCCCACAGAGAACAGCTTTTGAGTCAGATGTGTCTGGGTTTGAAATCTCAGCTCTTCCTCTTTGCTCTCTTTGAGCCAGAGACATGGTGGGTTTTTTTTTTTTTTTTTTTTTTTTTTGCTTATTTGCGTAAATAGTTTTGTATTATGATTTCACATAACAGGAAGTCATGAGATGGCTGGTTCTAAGAGCGGCTCAGCAACTCGACCACGTTATAGAGGCTTTTCTGATCCTATCACATTGACAAAGTCATTCCTCATGGGTATAAGATGGCTGTGGTAATTCCAGCCACGACACCTTCACAGGGCAAAGTCCTTAGTAGAAAGGGAATATATGTATCAGTGAAAAGAGTCCTTCCCAGGAGCCTCTGATAGATTTCCCTCTCATCTACCTAGCCAGAAATAGGCCACAGGCCAACCCCTAAACCAATCACTGACAAAAGAGAGTAGGATTATCACTATGGATTTAAATTAGTCATAATTCATTCCTGAGGGGGCAGAATTCACATTGTCACTAAAGAGCACATGGTCAAATTGTAATCCTCTTAGAAGGGAAAAAAAACGGTAGGATAATATTGGTTTGACAACATCAGCCTCTATCACACCACTGATAAATGTCTTGCCTCCCTGTTCAGACTGTCTCAGAATTAGGCAATTTGACAATGACCCTTGGGGAGGAGCAGCAGGCTTGTTACCCCTCAGCTGTTTTTTTGTTTGTTTGTTTTTGTTTTTACATGAGAATGTCTTTACCTTGCGTCATAAACATTATTTTTCTTCCAATGAGTAATTCTATTATAACTTTGTCACCATCAAAAGCTTTAAAAAAGTTTTTGCCTAGGAGTTGAGAACAGTATGATCTCCATCTCTCTGTTCAAATTCTAAGGCTGAGAGAGTAAACTGTTTATTTATAAATCAGCATTCTATGTTAACATCAAATTAAGTCTCTGTCAGAGAGGAAAGAAGACAGTTTTACTCCCCTTTAATTAAATGTCATGGACATTTGTTACTTCCACCAACACTGTGTCACCAGTGTTTTACTGGAGGTGACTTACTTTATATTCCAAGAAGCTAACACATTTTCTCACTCACAGATGTTCAAGAAAGTTTGCATTGAAAATAATCTCTGTACACATGGTTTCACTCAAAGTTACTCGGCAAAGTCATAAGACAAGATTCTTGTTTTGGCATTAATTAATACTTTCTAATTTTTTCTTTTTCTTTCTTTTTGTTTTTGGAGCTGGAGTTTCTCTCTCGTCACCCAGGCATGATCTCGGCTCACTGCAACCTCTACCCTCTGGGTTCAAGTGATTCTCCTGCCTCAGCCTCCCAAGCAGCTAGGATCATAGGCTCCCACCACCACGCCCAGCTAATTTTTTTGTATTTTTTGTAGAGATGGGGTTTTCACCATGTTGGCCAAGTTAGACCTGAACTCCTGACCTCAGGGATCCACTCGCCTCAGCCTCAGAAAGTGCTGGGATTACAGGCATGAGCCACCACTCCCGGCCACTTTCTAATTTTTTTTTATTACTATACTTCAGGCAATTTAGCAATGATTTTCCAGTTTGCTGTGAATGCAACAAATGGTGTTGGCAGTGTCAGCTCATGAACTGACATTATTTGGCATAGAGTAGGCATAGAGATTAGTCTGTTTTCATAGCACAAAAGCCCCTATTCATCCCAAGCTTATTGGTACACATCAGTCCCAGCGACCATGGTTGAAGAATATCAGGGATTTAGGAGCCAGCTCATCACATCTTAAACCTTAGCGATGCCCTGTGTCTGAATCAAAGCAAGGCATACATGCACATTATCCACTGTAACTTGTTTGGCTGGTTTTCATGGGTTAACCAGTTGACTTTAATGGCCAACATATTTATCAGTTTGAAAAGTCAAAATCAATGTGTAATACCAGAATTTTTATGAAAATGAAGTATGTAAAGATATTTTGGCCTGGCGTGGTGGCTCATGCCTGTAATCCCAGCACTTTGGGAGGCTGAGGTGGGCAGATCACGAGATCAGGAGATCGAGACCATCCTGGCTAACACAGTGAAACCCCATCTCTACTAAAAATACAAAAAATTAACTGGGTGAGGTGGTGGGAGCCTGTAGTCCCAGCTACTTGGGAGGCTGAGGCAGGAGAATGGCGTGAACCCAGGAGGCGGAGCTTGCAGTGAGCTGAGATGGCACCACTGCACTCCAGCCTGGGCAACAAAGCCAGAGCCAGACTCTGTCTCAAAAAAAAAAAAAAAAAAAAAGATATTTTAGGCAAGCCTGAAGGAAGTGAAAATCAAGAAGAGCTACCAATGAGGAACTTTAGTGTGTGTGTACATATATATATATATATATATAATTTTTTTTCTGAAAACAGGAAGCTATGATTACCCTCAGTCTCCATCAGTCACTCGATGTAACACTGCACATTCTCTAGGGACAACCCTGGCAGGGAGGGGGTCTCGATGCACCACTCTTCTCTCCTGAAACATGAACACTGCAGACCAGTAAGGCGGGGTGTGCACCCATCAGCACTTCTGTGCTGTCCTCCTGACCTAGTGCTCTCTTGAGGGAAGGCAGTTCTGTGAGGCCGGCTTGTTCTGGCAGGCCCTGGCCAGTCCAGTCAGTTTGTATCTTTCCAGTCATGCTTAGTCTTGGTAGCTCTTGAAATCTTTCCTGACTGGAAGTCCAGAGCATGAACTTTCTTACTTAGGGCCCCGTATTTCCAAGGAGTTGCCTTGGGCTTGAAGCTGACATTTTGAGAGACACACTGAGTCAGAGAGTTGTGATGAGGAGCTCAGAGTTGGCAGCCACATGTTCCAGGCTTAATTCCCAGTTTTGCCTCTAGCAAGCTGTGTGACCTCAGGAGAGTTGCTGCACCTCCCTTTGCCTCATAGCCTCACTTTCTTTGCCTTTGCCACAGGGCTGTAATAAAGATTAAATAAAAATGGTATCCGCCACATAGAAAACACTATGTAAGTAAGATTATCATCACTTGCCTCCATCCCAATTCAGACATGCTCTATATCAACTTTAGCAAATCTAGATGACAAGTAGCATCAAATAAGAGGATTGCTGGGCTGCACAAGATAGGGGCTGAAGGAGGCAATATAGCTACTTGGCTGTGGTCACCATTTGCATCAACATTTTTGTTCTAAATTTTCTTAAATATCTTACTTATACTTTATTTTCAAATTAAAATGTAAGATTTTGTTCTTTTAAATTCTTTATATATGTGAAGCAAAAGTGTTACATATGTAAAATTTAAAAAATGGGCTGTTTTTAGAATTTTAAAAAAGAAATCTATCAAGAGGCAAGACTTCCAATACCAAAAGAAATAGCCAATCAATTTAGTCACAAGACCCCTAGTTTCAGGAGACAGAGATTCTAGGGTTGATTTTGATTGCTTTCAGTATAATGATCTGATTACCTTATTACATAATACATCCACCTAATACCCATATGACTTTGGGATGGGCAACTGCATCACCGCCTCTCCTTTTAAGGAGCACAGCGTGGTCGGATTATTAACTGTGTAGCTGAAAACAGCGACTGTGGTACTGAGGAATTAACCCTAGTTAGAGATTGGGAAGACTCACAAATAGGGAATATGCAGTTAGGATTATTCTTTGACAAGTGAATTATCCAGTTGGCACTACTCAAGTAACACAAGAGTTTCTGATGGTTGGAAATGAGTACAATGTGGATAAAGTGTCAGGGAAACACAGGTGCACACCTTGAGCTAAAAGATAACATTTTGACTGTTTCTCTGGTCATTAAAAAGCTGCTTATACATCATATGTACACAGCTTCTTAGAAGCCACTTAAACTGAATTATCTCAGCAGGGTAGTGGGTTTGGCTTGAGTAGGTAGCAGAGCAAAGTTATTAAAAGTACTGGCTCTAGGATGGAAACTCCTGGAATCAGATGAAGGCACCAACATATTTACCTGGTATGTGACCTCAGGCTGCTTCCTTGACCTAAGAATCTATTATCTTGTCTGGAAAAATTGATATAAAAATAGTACCTACATCATTAGGTTGCTGAGAACATCAAATATGAAAGTGTAAATTATTAAGTGCTTAGCTCAGAGACTGAACAGTAAGAGCTCACTACATTTTAGCTATTACTACTTTTTACTATCGTTTGAAGGCAATTTCCACCTTGACCTTGCATTGGTAAATAACATAATGATGAAAAGAAGTCTGTTCCTGATTAGCACCAAGATCTCTTTATTCAAGGAACTCTAATTTGTATTTCCGTTAAATGCTTTGAATACTGGTGAGACTAGAAAGTCCTGGAATTGGATACCCACCCTTTTTCTGTCAGAACCTGTGAGTCAGGTTCAGAGTAGCTGTCACCTTCCTATATTGTTTCCATTTAAAGATACCACTCTTTCCCAACCTTTTTCTTTGAAAGGCCAAGTTGCTACTGGGAAAACTCTCAAGTCTTGAGAGCAGGCTCCTGAAAGGAGTCAGTAACTTGCCTGAGTCCTTGTAGAACTGAATTTTTGCACAACTACTTGGACTGCCTTAATAATAGCCGAATTTAATGAGCATTTTACTGTATGCTGGCACCTTACATGCATTATCTTGCTCAACCCTCATAACAGCCTTTCGGAATGGGACTTTCATTAATTATTTTCATTGGAAGAAACTAAAGAAAGGTGTATAATTTGTCCAAATAAAGTAAAGAGGGGTGAATAATTTGTCCAAATCAGCTCAACTCATAAGCACCACTGTGTGCTCTGAACACTCTATGATGTGAGATGCAAGAACTTTGTGCCTGATAATTGTTGTCCCTCTGAGTCCTGTAGGATGCCTGTATTTTTGAAAGCAAAAGGACTAACGCCTGCTAAACTTTGCCTTTTTCTTCTTTACAGACTCGCTAGCTGAGTTTTTCATGTCACCTGCTAATAGACACTTTGGCTGACCTCAAAAGGCAGCCAGCTGGGCACAGATTTTCAGGAAGGCGCAGAGCAGTTCTGACCCTTCCCTAGCACTTTCCTTGAGCTCTTGTGAATGGAATTTGGTATGCCTATCTTGGAGGACTTTGCAACCAGATAAAACTAAAGACCACACATACAAATCTGCCATACATGTTTAGAGACTCCCGACAGAGTTTCTATTTCATGACTCACTTGGGAAATATGGAGCACCTTTTTAATATGCTGGGTCTGGAGCCAGAAAGGATGTGAAGGGAGTCTGAGACACTGTCCTCTGACAGGTGTTTCTGCTACTATGTGTTTGCTAAGGTATTAGTGATAGTCAGGTGGACAAGTGTGCCATGCTCAAGTAAGTTTCTGAAAGTCTGTGTAATATTAAGTTAAACAAGTTTCGTCAGAGCCTATATTTGCCATTGTTCCTAATGAATTGCTAGGTATTAAGGGAGCTCAAAAGACTCTAAAATCATTTTTTATTGGAGCATCTTGTGGGACTACTTTCCTATGGAACACATTTTCAGAAACCCTAGTAAAAATGCTTTAGCACCTAGGCTCAGGGATAAAGCCAGGCTCTGCCATTTAGGTGCTGTGTGATTTTGGGAAAGTGATTTCAACACTCTGTACCACCTCTCTTTTTTCATCAGTAAAATTAATGTCGTAATGACATCTATCTCCTAAGGCCTTGTAAATATGGTCATGGTCAGCATCCCATAGATGTTAACTGTTATCTTTAAAATATGGTACTTCAGTTTTAAATTTTGAGGTTTCTTCACCCCCCATAGAATTTAATCTCCTCTTGTATTGCCATCTGCTGATAAAGGAGGAAAAAAAGCCCTTAAAACAAAAACAAAAATCAACTCATTGTTTCTATGGTAGGACATGTCCATCCTGCTATTGACCTAAAAGTGTAAGCATTAAGATCAGTAAGAATTTTTTTATATGACAAGAGAGGTCCATGTGGTTTTTCTACCAGCTTACAGATAGTTTGTGTTATAAGTCTGTAATTCTGAGTTCTCAGGACCTGGGAACTTCTCACCAGGGACTCAAATTTTCTTTCATGAGAAGGCTCTCTAGCAGGCCTGTCTAGGTAGGCAGGTGACTGAAGCCCTCCTCAATTGCACCTTCCTCTGAGAACTCTGCAAGCCAAGGTCTAGACACTGCAGTTCCAGACATCAAATCGGCACTTTGTTTTAGAAAAAAAGAGGACAAATTGTTTTAGAAAAAAGAGGACATATCAAGGGATGGCAAGCTTTGGTAAAAATATTAAAAACTGTGGCAAATGAAATGAGGAGGTAGCCATGGGACTATAAGTCGATAAATACCACTTATTCCTTCAAAATCATCTTTAGTGCTTAAAACCCATCTTCCTTCCACCATGGCCTAAGCAAAATCCCCCATGTTACAACCAATATTACAGCAGCAATAACGGTAACCATGGAAGTGAAGGCAAGGTGGTGGTATTGTGTAAGAAAGGGAATATATCATTCAGGCAGGAGAGCCCAGCAATTCCTGTTTCCCAATCCATGGGGAAAGGAGAAGGGGGAGGAAGTCTCCAAAACTCTCATCCCTGGAGATATGGATTTAGATAGCATCTATGGAATTGTTAAATCAAGATGAGCCTAAAGTTGCCCTCTTACATAGTTAAGTTCAGCCTAAAGGTTTTTCTGTACATTGTGAACTGTAACAAGTGGAGTTGTAAACCGACCGTAGTCCACAGCTATGCCAATCACTGGGTTTTGGCTAATCGAATGCACCCAACTACTCAAATCCTGTTCAAATAAGGCAACTGGAGAACTTTATCCAATCCAGTTGTTTCTGTGCTTCACTTTCGTTTTCTGTACCTCACTGTCCTTTTGCTGTCCATAAATCTCCCACCACATACCTGTGCTGGAGTCTCTCTGAATCTGCTGTGATTCTGGGGGCTGCCCAATTCGTGAATCATTCATTGCTCAATTAAACTCCTTTAAATTTAATTAGGCAGCTGGGGGCAGTGGCTCAAGCCTATAATCCCAGCACTTTGGGAGGCCAAGATGGGCGGACCACCTGAGGTCAGGAGTTGGAGAGCAGCCTGATCAACCTGGTGAAACCCTGTCTCTACTAAAAATACAAAAATTAGACAGGTGTGGTGGTGGGTGCTTGTAGTCCCAGCTCCTCGGGAGGCTGAGGCAGAAGAATGGCTTGAACCTAGGAGAGGGAGGTTGCAGTGAGCCAAGATGGTGCCACTGCACTTTATCCTGGGAAACAGAGTGAGACTGTCTTAAAAAAAAAAAAAAAAATTCGGCTGAAGTTTTTCTTTTAACAGGATTTAGGCAGCATACATGATGCCAGTCTGCAACTATACCAGCCAGGTAAGTGGAGTTGATTACATAGAGTATTCAAGGGTGGGGATGAAAAAGAAGTGGGAAGACAGCAGGAATGTATTAAAAGTGGAAAGTTGACAAGATCAGTAGAACTTTAGGAATGGTTAGTTATTGAAGGTCAGAGGGAGTAGTGAAGAATAATTCTGTTTTATGGACTCTGTTGGGTGGATTCTAATGTCATCAAAGGAGAAAGTAAGTTAGGAGAGGAAATAATGAGGTCAGATTAAAACTGCACTTTGGCTGTTGGCTATTCATTCCCAAAAATACTACCAGAAAAACCTATTGATCATACAATGTCAAGTTTATTAGAGCACTATCCAGTTTTAGTGATATCTCAAACTGCTAAATTGAGGCAAGGAATTTATAGCATTTCAGGACTTGGGCTAAGTGATTTTAAGGCAGGTTTTGCAAGAAGGAGGTTAGTAGAGATGAGTGGAGACTGTGAAGCAAAGGTCTTGGAGCAAGTCTGGATGAGAAACTATTCAGTCTTCATAAACAAGCTGTCTGGCTCACAGACTTACCTTTCAGGAAAGGGTATTTCCTGGATGAAGCAAATACATTATTTTGCTTGGCCCAGTATTATTTAATATATACACACAAAGCATATATGCAGCCCCGTGACCCCCTGTAGTTTAATGCAGGGACTAAGGAATTCTCAAGATGTGAATGGAACTTTCAGGCAGATGAGTTCACCAAGCTATCTAGAAACTAGAAGTGGAAATGGAAGTAATGATTTCAAGTCACCTGAACAGAACATACTTTTTGACTCAAGCAGGAACTCAATAAAATACCTTGCAAATCTCTGCTGAGGGGGTCTTCTATCAAGGATCATTCAGGAAACTAAAACTTGGGAATGCTCCCAGAATATTATTAGTCACTTGCATCCAAACCCAAGATGGAAGGATCAAGTCAACATGATCTTCTTCCTCTTCTCATTTTATTCTCTTTGGGATCTCTCAAGCTAAAAATTACACTGCACATTTCTTGTGACCTCCAGCAGAGCTTGAAGAAGAGTATCTAAATAACTGTTAGATTTATTAGTATTTTGAAAGTTTTAACAAGCTTCCTGAACCTGATCAGTTAAGTCAGACTGACAAAACCAAGGTTGGATTTTTTTATAAAGGAGGGATGGAGAGATGGAGGTCATTGTATATGTCAGCTACCTCCTCATCGAGGCCCTATCCCTAAACTTTAGCCAATGCTTCATTATCAGAACAATTAAAGATTTAAAACCCACCTTAAAAATGTTCCTTCTAGGAAAATTACAGGTTTATTGTCATCTCCAGAAAATAAGGAACAAATACGCTTTTACATTGTCCATGATCTGTAACTGTTTTTTGAGATGAAGCCATTTTCAAACCTTTGGAAGGGCTAGCAGAGGAAAAACCAGGTGGCAGAAATGGCTCTGACTGTTTTTCCACCTGCCCAGTGTTTTAGCTTGTTTTAAAGGATGATCAAATGTATTGAATGTATTTAATTAATGCATTCAACAAATTAGACAGGTGTGTGTTTGTTAGGCACCTACAATATGCCAGCAGTATTATGGGATCTGGGATACGACAATAGACAAATAAATGTCTCTGCTTTTCTAGAGCTTACATTCTAGTCACAGACACAAGCAAAAAATAAAAACAAATGAATATATTTAGATAAGTATATATGTTGGGAGTTACCAGGGCTATGAAAGAAATATTGCTGATGAAGAAATAGACATTCATAGGAGAATGCTTATTTTAAAAGGAGGAAGGAAGGCCTCTCATTCAATATTTGAGCTCAGACTTGAAGGAAGTGAGAGAGTGAGCATACATATATATATATATCTGGGTGAAGAACATTTCAAGCAAAGGGAACAGCACCTATGCAAAGGCCCTGCAGCCGCTCTCTGTGTATTAATGGCACGTTAATAGAAGGAATTGGGCTCTCATTTCCACTTAAGTAGTAATATCTGGTGGCAGTGCTGTGGGACTAGTCAGGGTTGGTATAGAATACACCAAAGAGGGTATTGGTAGAAACCTGGGTGGAAGCTAAGTGTCCATCAATGGATGAATAAATAAAGAAAATGTGGTATATATACACAATGGAATACTATTCAGCCATAAAGAATAGTGAAATCCAGTCATTTGTGACTACGTGGCTGAACTTGGAGGACCTTGTGTTAAGTGAAATAAGTCAGGCACGGAAAGACAAATACTGCATCATCTCGCTTATATGTGGAATCTTGAAAATTTGATCACATAGATGCAGAGTGGAATGGTGGTTACGAGAGGCTGGGGATGGTGGGGGTAGGGGGAGATGCTGGCCAAAGGATACATACTTACAACAGGATAGAATAAATAAATTTCAAGGGATCTACTATGAAGCAAGGTGACTATAGTCAATGATGAAATATTATGTTCTTGAAAAATCTAGAGTAGATGTTATGTGCCCTTACCATAAAAATAACTACGTGAGGTAATGCACATGTTAATTAGCTAGATTTGACAATTCCACAATGTATATGAACTACAAAACATCATGTTGTGCATGATAAATGCATATAGTATTATCTGTCAATTAAAAAATAAAAGAAAAGAAAAGGTTTTTGAATTTATGTAAGTATGCAAATCCAGGCATACTCATTTGAGACCATGATGTATGCTGCAAAGCTCTGTTTCTTCCACTGACCTACTTACTAAAAGATCTCTATGCTGTCCCAGATTTCAGACTTTCAGGCTTAACCATGTTGTCTGGGCTCTGACAGTTTCAAAACTACTTTATCACTGGCTTCAGTGTCCTTATAGATACATATTCTCCACATATTTTTTCTTCCAGTTAATCTAACCTTGGTGTAAAGATTTTCTCTCTGTATATGAACTAGCTCTGCTGCCCCAAGGTTTCCTCCATATATGAGAATATAAGTATAAAGTGCATTTGATGAAAGTAAAGGTTTTGAATCAAAGGGTATAATTTAGAAAGTTTAGGGTATTCAAAACTGTCCCCCTCTCCTGCCTTCTGAAAGAGCTCAATTTGTATTACTAAAGAATGAGGGAAACTGTTTCTAACAATACAAATAAATCCACTATGTATAATAAATCCATAATATTGAGAAATAACTCTGTATGGTGTTGTCTAAGGTCAAGCTAAAGCTTCCCAGGAATTGGAATCTCAATAAATATTGGTTACATTGAACTGAACTTTGGCAGATTTTCCACTCTTTGTGTTGCAATCATTTTTGGCAAATAATATTTTAAATAAGTACCTCCAGTAAATAACAACAACATTTGGAACAATTTTGTAAATGAGATACTTATTAAAAATATATAATGCCTTTGTTATTCTCTTAATAACTCAGTGTAGATATAATCTTAATAATTTACTGCCTAGGAAAGCTCTACTGCAATGACTCATTCCTTTTTAGAGCTTAATGGAACCTAAAAGATTCCTATGCTTATTTTACATACAGGAATGTGAGGTCCAGATAAGTTATATAGGGTTAGAAAACAAGTTCCTGATTATCAAGTTGGGATTTTTTTTTTCATTACAACATTCTGTCCTTCAAGGATTCCCGTTATTGCTTCATAGTCCAGAGGCGCCTTCCTTTTGTCTGATCAGAAAATAAAGAGATAAAACATACACCAGTAAATCTGAAATTCTGAAGAGAACAAATTTCTTTTTACTAAACCTCTGGGTCATAATTTGGCCCAAGGTTGAGGCTAGATATAAGATATTATCCTGGTGTTACAAACGAATAGTTATTTCAGACAAACAAAAGATGCCTGCTTTTCTTTCTTACTATATTGACTGCCTGGGTTGTTCTTTGACCAGACTTATTTTGTCATCAGATACAACTTAATGAGCTTTTCTAACTTATGATCAGACTAAGTAGAGCTCTTCAACAACTGGCTCAGAGTTCTGTGGAATGACAGAATAATAGCTCAGTCAATATTTTAAGCATAGTAACTAATTTCTTTCTTACTAGTCACATGAAATGACTGTTAATTGTTCTCTTATTTGCATTGGGTAATAAGGTAACAAAGCTGCTATTCATGTCAGCAATTGTTTTTCTACAGACAAAAGAACACATCTTAGGTACATAGAAACCTCTCTGCTCCGAAAACAAATGTAAAGATTTTGATTCATTGCTTTGACTGAAGTCTTATAAAGGGTAACTTTTAATATATATGACTCATAAATAACAAATATACATTAAAAAATGAGACAGAGAAGTTCCCCAGTCCTAAGGTGGGCCTTGGTAATGTATAGTACTATTTTATACGCAAAGTTCAATGAATGATTACTTAAATCTCCCCCTCTCCTTCTCCAGTGGTCTCTTTTTCAAAAAAAGAAGCTTCGATACCTCAGATGGAAACAGACTCATAGCAATCAGGGGAAGTTGAGCAGTGTGGCGGTAGTTACAGAGTAAGCAATATTTTGATTTCAATTTTTTCTTGCTCAAGTGTAAAATGTGAATTCTCCTTGCAAAAAAACCCACAGTTATTACTTCACCCAAATCTACTGTGGAAAATAATACTCATAATAACAAGAAAACAAAAGCGTTCGCATAATAGTCATAATAAGCAAAAATGAATAGATGTCTCCATTGAACTCTGCCTGCACATGATTTGCATAGATCTCATTCAGTAATAACACTCAGCTCTTTACTTTTTATTTCATATTAAACATTTGAATCTAGAACTGTTCTATTTCTCTTGAGATTATTATTTCTTGATCTCTTTTATTTTCTTCTCATTTTCTCCAAGTTTAGTCATCTTGATGAAAGTCAAGAGAGGAAAAAATTGACAAAATAAATTATCACCACATTCTTTTAAAGAGTCTACTATGTGCCAGACTATTCTAGGGACCAGGAAAACCAGTCATCCTCACTTACTTTGAGTTTACATGGCATGGGCAGGCAATAGACAATAAATAAGTGAACACAGTAATTATTTCATATAGTAGGGGTTAATTTGGCTTAGGAATTCAGAAAACACCTCAGCTGGTGATGGTAGTTAACTGTAACTTGAAACCATGCATAACTCTGGGGCCAGAGCATTCCAGTCTGAGCACAAGACTCTCCATCAGAAGGGAGATTAGCATGCTTGAGGATGCTAAGAAATCCTCAGAAAGAAGGCCTGAGCAGCTGGAGCAGAGCCAGTGACACATGATAGGCAGGGATGGGTCAGAGTTTGAGAACCCTGAAGGGCCGTGGTAAAGGGTCTGTACTTTATTCTAGCTATGGTGAGAAGTTGTTGGATTATTTAAGCAGGACAACAATGTGATTTTATTTATTTATTTATTTGTTTGTTTGTTTGTTTGTTTATTTTTTACTTAAAGAGCACCCTTCCTGTTGTGTAGAATAGAAGCAAGGAAACTTGTAATAATCCAAGTAAGAAATGATGATGTTTAGAATAAGGTAGTCACAGTGAAGACAGAGAAAAGCAGACAGATTTTAGATGCATTTTGAATGTAAATATATAAGGACTTGATGTATTAAAAGGCATTGTGGCAAGGATAGGGAGAAACTGAGGATAAGTTATTGGTTTATGACTTGAGCAACTAGGTGAATAATGGTCTCATGTACCCAACTGAGGAAGCCTTGGGTGTGAGCTGGTTTGCAGAGGGAAAGAGCTCTGTTTTGGCCATAAGATCCTGGGGAGACCCCACGACTTCCAAGTGGAGTATTATTGCTAACGATACCTTCTGTTTATAGATTATATCATACACTGTTACAATTTTTATTTGTGTGACTGATGGATTGATTGCATGGGCAGATGGGGAGAGCTGGACATGAAGGAGACATAAGCGAAGAGAGGAGAGGACACAGAAGCAGGAAGAAGAATGTCCTCAAAGATGAGATCAATGTTGGTGACTGCCATGCAGAATCGAGCCTTGGCTCTGCCGTGTACCCCTGAGAGGAAAATCAGTTCTCTTTTCACTCCCATGTCCTGCTCTGACTATCTTTATGGGGACTGAAATGAGGCACTTTTCAAAAAAGGTAAGGAATAATTGGCCCATGTCTCCTTTCTTGTGCAATCTTCATTTATCTTTGAGATGTTATCACACTTGATATATTTGCATTCCACTTGTCATATTAAAGCTTCTTAGTCTCTGAACATCTAGATTCATTGAGATTTAGGAACCAGGAAAAGAAAATATTTATTCTAATATGTTGACATTTACCACTCTAATATTTATATTTCAATAAGAATAACTTGAATGATTTATTTAAAGTATTTTCTAAAACCATAAAGTAACACTGAAGACAGACCTTATGAATGATTTATTTTCTACTATATACTCAGTTGCCAACTGAATTTTAATCAACAGAGGAATGCTGTCTTAAATTACTAGATAATATTTATGTCACTAACTATAATATTTTTCATTTTTTAATTTTGGAACACATTCATAGGAATAGCAAAGATAGTATAGAAGAGTCCAGTGTACCTTTAATCTGGTAACAGGCATTATTTTAAAAATCTGAATATAATACACCCAACACAGGGTAACCTAGATTCATAAAGCAAGTTCTTAGAGACCTACAAAAAGATTTAGAATCTCATACAATAATGGTGGGAGACTTCAATACTCCACTTATAGTATTAGACAGATCATTGAGGTGAAAAATTAACAGATATTTGGACCTGAATTCAATCTTAAAATGAATCTGATCTGTAGAGAAATATATTATCAGACCTCTACAGAACTCTCCACCCCAAAACAAGAGAATATACATTCTTCTCATTGCTACAAGGCACATACTCTATTAATTGACTAGCAGTCAGACCTAAAACAATCCTCAGCAATGCAAAAGAACCAAAATCACACCAAACACATTCTTGGATGACAGTGCAATAAATATAGAAGTCAAAGCTTTAAAAATTGCTCAAAACCATACAATTACATGGAAATAAAACAACCTGCTTCTGAGTGACTTTTGAGTAAATAATGAAATTAAGGCAAAAATCAAGAAGTTTTTTGAAACTAATGAGAACAAAGTTACACCATACTGAAATCTCTGGGCTACAGCTGAAAGAGTGTTAAAAGGGAAATTTATAGCACTAAACACCAACAACAAAAAGTTAGGAATATCTCAAATTAACAACCTAATATTACAACTGAAAGCATCAGAGAAGCAAGAGCAAACCAACCCCAAAGCTAGCAGAAGACAAGAGATAACCAAAATCCAAGCTGAACTGAAGGAAATCAAGACATGGAAAACCATTCAAAAGATCAGTGAGCCCAGAGTAAGTTTTTTTGAAAAAATTGATGAGATAGATAGCCTGCTAGCTAAACTAATAAAGAAGAAAAGAGAAGATCGAAATAAACACAATTAGAAACAACAAAGGAAATGTTACCACTTACCAAACAGAAAAAAAAAATATCCATCAGAAACTATGATGAACACCTCTGTGCACACAAACTAGAAAACCCAAAAAAGATGGATAAATTGCCGGACAATACAACCTCCAAAAACTAAACCAGGAAGAATTTGATTCCTGAACACACCAAAAATGAGCTCTGAAATTGAATAAATAATAAATACCCTACCAACCCCCCCAAAAGCCCAGGATCAGATGGATTTACAGCTAAATTTTACCATATGTATAAAGAAGATCTGGTATCATTTCTACTGAAACTAATTTTAAAATTTGAGAAAGAGGGACTCCTCCCAACTCATTCAATGAGGCCAGGATCATCCTGATACCAAAACCTGGCAGAGACACAACACAAAAAGAAAACTTCAGGCCAATATTCTTGATGAATATTAATGCAAAAATCCTCAACAAACTACTTGCAAACCAAATCCAGCAGTACATTAAAAAGTTAATCCACCATGATCAAGTAGGCATTTTCCCTGGAATGCAAGGTTGGATCAACATACACAAATAAATAAATGTAATGCATAAATATAACTAAAGACAAAAACCACATGATTATCTCAATAGATGCAGAAAAGGCATTTGATAAATTTCAATGTCTTTTTATGTTAAGAACTCTCAGTAAACTAGGTATTGAAGGGACAAACATCAAAATAATAAGTCATCTATGGCAAAACCACAGCTAACATAATACTGAATGAGGAAAAGTTGGAAGCATTCCCCTTGAAAACTGATACAAGACAAGGATGTCTGCTCTCACCACTCCTATTCATCGTAGTATTGGAAGTCCAGGCCAGAACAATCAGGCAAGAGAAAGAAATAAAAAAAATCATCCAAATAGGAATAAAGGAAGTCAAATTGTCCCTATTTGCAGATGACCCAGTCAGTTCTATATATAGAAAGCCCTGTAGTCTTGGCCCAAAGCTTCTTCAGCTAATAAACAACTTCAACAAAGTTTTCGGATACAAAATCAGCATACAAAAATCTCTGGCATTCTTATACACTAATGACAGCCAAACTGAGAGTCAAATCAGGAATGCAATTCCATTCACTATTGTCACACACGCACACACCCCTAGAAATGTAGCTGACCAGGGAGGTAAAAGAACTCTACGATGAGAATTACAAAACACTGCTCAAAGGAATGAGATGACACAAACAAATGGAAAAACATTCCATGATAACGGATAGCAAGAATGTATATCATTAAAACGGCCATATTACCCAAAGCAATTTACAGAGTAAGTGTTATTTCTATCAAACTACCATTGATATTCTTGACAGAACTAGAAAAAAAAAACATTTAAAAATGTATATGGAACCAAAAAGGAGCCCGAATAGCCATGGCAATCCTAAGTAAAGGAACAAAGCTGGAGGCATAATGTTACCTGACTTTAAACTATACTACAAGGTTACAATGACCAAAAGCAGCATGGTACTGGCACAAAAAAAGACACATAGGCCAATGAAACAGAAAATAGCATCCAGAAATAAGACCATTCACCTATAACCATCTGATCTTTGAAAATGCTTCCAAAAATGAGCAATGGAGAAATGACTCCCTATTCAATAAGTGGTGCTGGGAAACAGGCTAGATATATGCAGTAGATTGAAACTGGACTATTTTCGTACACCATATACGAAAATCAACTCAAGAAGAATTAAAGACAAATGTAAAACCCAAAACTATAAAAACCCTGGAAAACAACCTAGGCAATACCATTCTGGACATAAGAACAGGCAAAGATTTCATGATAAAGACCTTAAAAGAAATTATAAGAAAGGAAAAGTTGACAAATAGAGCTAAACTAATTAATTAAACTGAAGAGCTTCTGCACAGCAAAAGAAACTATCAACAGCATAAACAGACAACCTACAGAATGGGAGAAAATATTTACAATCTCTGCATCTAACAAAGGTGTTATATCCAGTATCTATAAGGAACTTAAACAAATTTACAAGAGAAAAACAACTCCATTAAAAAAGGGGGGCATGGGACATGAAGAAATACTTCTTAAAAGAAGACATACACACTGCCAACAATCATATAAAAAAACCTCAACATCACTGATCACTAAAGAAATATAAATCAAAATCAGAATGAGATACCATCTCACACCAGTCAGAATAACTATTATCAAAAAGTAAAAAAATAACAGATGCTGGTAAGACTGAGGAGAACAGGGAACCCTTATACATTATTGGTGGGAATATAAATTAGTTCAAACATTGTGTAAAGCAGGGTGGTGATTCCTCAAAGAGCTAAAATCAGAACTACCATTCAACCCAGAAATACTGTAGAACTTGGGTTATATAATAATTATATACTCAAAGGAATAGAAATTGTTCTATCATAAAGACACAGGCACACAAATGTTCATTACAGCTCTATTCAGAATAGCAAAGATGTGGAATCAACACAAATGCCCATCAATGACAGACTGAATAAATAAAATATGGCACATACACATTATAGAATACTATGTAGCCATAAAAAGAATGAGATCATGTCTTTTGCAGGAACATAGATGGAACTGGAGGCTATTATCCTTAGGAAATGAATACAGGAAAAGAAAACCAAATCCTGCATGTTCTCACTTATAAGTGGGAGCTAAATGATGAGAACTCATGAACACAAAGAGGCAAACAACAAGATATTGGGGCCTACTTGAGGGTGGATGTTGGGACGAGGAGAGGATCCTAAAAAAATAACTATCGGGTACTAGGCTTAGTACCTGGGTGATGAAATAATCTGTACAACAAACCCCCATGACACTAGTTTATCTATATTGCAAACCTGCATATAGTACTCCTGAACATAAAATAAAAGCATTTTAAAAATATGAATATATTTACCTTTAATTTGAAAGGGAAAACCTCTCTCACAATTAATTGAGTCTTTTGGTGAAAAAATATTCCTTTCTATTGTGTATCTATCCAGAGTGGAATCACAGGGTATGCATATGCTGTTGATGACTAGCTGTTTAGTAATAAAAGTAATACATGTTCATTGCATTTAAACATTTAAAATACAATAGCAAAAAGAAGACGACAAAATTAAACTACTTTAATCCAAGAACTTATATAAATATTGTAAAAATGTGTGTGGAAAGCCTTCCTGTGTGGGTGAAGGAAGAGTGTTCCCAGAAAAGGGACAAGCTTACTGAAGCACAGAATTCTAGAAAACGTATCACTTTTAAGAACAGAACTTGTAAGAACTGAAGGAATGACAGAATGTTAGAGTGTAATGTATCACTTTTAAGAACTGCGGGAATGACAGAATATTAGGGTGTAAGTGTAGCAGAAGTCTAGGCAGAACTTGGTAGGGGCCTATTAATGGAGGGCCTTATAACACCCAACTTTAGCCTTTATCCTAAGAGCAACGGGAAAGCCATCACAAAATTTGGAGATGAGAAATAACATTATCTGCTATGTGTTTTAGGAAGATCATTTCTGCCTACAGTGTAGAGAATGGCCTGGAGTGTACCAAGACTTGAGGCAGGAAATGAGATTTTTCTAGTAATCCAGGCAAGGGATAATGGGTATGTAGACAGGTAAAATGTCAGCGGACACAAATAGGGTTTGGAGGGTTATTGACTGGATTTGGGTGGCGAGACAGGGAAAAGTCCAGAAGAGAGCCCAGTGTTCTTGGTTGAATTATGAAGTAGCTGGTGGTTTCATTCACAGCAAGAGAAGGGGAGATCGGGAGCCAAGAGGGAGATGATGCATTGACTTTGGATTTACTTGAGTGAGGTGAATCATAAACCATGTAAATGAATATGTCCAGGAGACAGTAGAAACACAGTTTCTTAATTCAGGAGTGGTCTAAGAGTTATTAGTAGATAAATGGTTACTTGTGTAAAGGAATTTGAATGAATGAATAAAGAAAAAGACAGAGACAGAAGTCTGAGGAACAGCAATTAAAATAAAACGAAAGAGAGAGAAGACTCTGCAAAATAAACTGAGGCAATTTTAGCCACAGAGGAAATAGTATCATCAGAATTGTGTAATGTCAGGGAAGCCAAAGGAAGAAATATGTCCAGGAATAGGAGTGTGGGCATCAGGGTCAACAGTTCTGAGTGGTCATATGGAAAGAAGAAGTACTTGATCTGTGTACATGCTCATCCTACGTAGTTTAATCAATATGAATATTCAGAGGCCTCTAGAGGCATAAGTTTTTCAAATACTGAGAACAATTATAATTACCACTGCCTAGGTGGTAAGAATCTCACATAATATTTTATTTGAAGAAAGTTATTGATAAGATTTGGAGACTGACTTATGTGAGTATGGAATGGAAGGGCCATGGAAAGATGTCAGAGGTGGGATGCCAGGGCCCAAAGAAGTCTCCATAGTGAGGGGCAAGGGGGGCGTAGGGGTATTCCTAACTCTGAACTCCTCTTACATCTAATTAACAGGGCTGGTAGAGAGAAAGGGATAGACAAGCGTATGAGTTCATCAACTGGGAGTGATCTCCAGCAGGAGCCGAAGAGGAAAGCTGATGCCAACACTTAAATGAAATTGAAGGAGGTGAAAGGATAACATTCTGGAGGAGAAAGAGATAACTTGCAATATTTCTCTTTCTGGCATTCTACACTGGCTGACTTGTATGCTCTTATCATCAATAATCTTTAGGAAGCAAGGAAACACACCACGAATCCGGTGCTTTTCAGCGATAAATAGCCATAGTAGAGTCAAGGGTATTTTAGTGTATGACAGTTTCGCTTAGATAATGTTTTTGATTTGATTCAAGCCAGAGTGTTTAGTGGCTTAAAATTGGAACGTTTCCCTGCCTTTTTGATGTCTTCCAGAGAGGGAGGTAGAATCTCTTACTACCATTCTGGATATTATTATTATTTTTTAATTAGAAGAAATTGAAAAAGAGAAAACAGAAAAGATCCCAGGTGTCACACTCTGGGACTATGCTAGGCCTAGTGGATTCAGTTGCCAACAGCATGTGTGTTGTTTTCTTCTTAACTGTATTTGTTATTTTCTTTTGTTCCATTATACAAGCACAAGTTGTGCAAAACCATGTTAAGCCATCATATGGAGGAACACAGATGAAAGGCATGGCTTTTTCTTCTTCAAAAGCAGACAGTTCCATGAAGGTAGTGTCAAAATCCACCATATTTATATCTATACTCCCAGCACATAGTACATAAAAGGTGCTTAAATAATATTTGCTTAATGAACATACGAGTGTTGCATTGAGGCCAGGCACATATACAAGAAAGTTTAATAGAGATACTGTGATTCGTGCTGTAAAAGCAGCACAGATATTGCTGATAATATCTGCAGGGAAACACTCAGATATCTGAACACAGACACAATACACAGTCTACTTCATATTAATAATAAGCAAATAAAATTGTAGATTCATATGATGTGAAACTCAAAAATACCTTTAAGCTCATCTTACATACATTCTTGTTTCAAACTATGTCAAAGCTGCACATGATGCAGGAACTCAACAATAAAATAAGTCTTAATCCACATTCTGAGGCTGAATTTATAACTTCTGTTTGGTGGACACTGTCATATTTGCCTGTTAAAATTTGAAAAACTTGTATTTTGCAGATGTCTCCTGGCAATATTTGGTTTCATGTCTACAGTATTGAGTTATTCTATGGGAACTGGAAACATTCCTACTAGGTAAAAATTTTGAGTGTATTTGGCAAAGAAATGCAAGAGTGTCTGTGGGGTGACTTCACTAAACAATCAGTAGAAATCAAACACTAAAACCAACAGTGCAACAATATGACCATGTGCAATGGCTCTTTGAAAAGTTCTATTTGTGAGCTGATATGCTTTATTTTGTATAAAAAGTCAAGTCTCTTAAATTATAGACTTCTGTAAAGACATGAAGAATTAAACTGATTTCAGGGAAGCCATTTGGAATTAACCTTTTCCTTTCAATGAAAATTTCTTGGGCAAGAAGGATAATTTAGCAAGTATTTCTATTAATGCTATTAGCATCTGAACTATATTGAGGCAATCTGTTGTAGAAAAAGAGAAGTGAATGAAAGGCACTCCAGGCCTCCCCTGTATCAGCCCTGCCTCTGTTGCCAGTGCTATCATCTTTGGAGTTTCTATTTCTTCATCAGATAGATGAAGGATTTGGGTTAGATTAGTTGTCTATAACTATACAATTCAAACTCCTCCTTAGTATAATAAAAATTCTGTATTATTCTTTACTATCCAGAATTATATTAATTATAATAATTATATTATTATTTACTATCTAGATTATATTGCAGAAGCAATATTATCTCTGCGCACACAAAATTTAGTGAAACTGAATATAATACTCTATCTATAAGGTAGAAATAAAGGAAAAAATTTATATTTAAATAATATGTATTTTATTATATAAGCACTCTAGAACACATAACAAAGCAGACAGATGCTTGAACTTTTTTTAAATAAGTCTACATTTGAGAGAAGTATGTAGAGCCACTCAACGTAAGAAGTATACAGAAATGAAAGCCCAGAAATCTGAGTGTGGACAATAGAATTTAAAAAAATTGGGATAATTAATATTAGACTTGGCTGATTTATAGGTGACAAAAGAAAGGAAATGAAGCAAATTAGTATGGCGTTTTTGTCAAAGTCACCAAAGATGTTCAACACATCTGTGCTGGCTTTGACAGCTTTATTTGCTGTTTCTTTGAAAAATGTTATTTAATCTGGATGCTTTTACTGCTTCATTTCGAAAAAAATGTTGGCAGAATGAGCACATTGGTAATTCAAATTCCATGGGGATGTAAATGAAATAGCGAGAGCTAGGGGACTTGTTGCCTTTTATGGTATGATCAGAAGGCCTCTCTCAAGAGGGAATATTTGCACAAGAAGGCTGCAGCAGATAGCACAACACAAAGTGTGGTTGTGGCAGAGGATGAGGCAGAGAGAGGGGTGGGGCATACTGGAAGTGGAGTCTTGAAATGGCCTCTTGAAAGCCACCGTATAAACTTCTGACTTTCACCTTAGTTAGACGGGAAGCCACTTAAAATGTTGAGCTAAGTAGTAGCATGATAAGCATTGTATTTTTACGGGAGCCTCTATTTCTTTCATTCATTCAAAAATGAATCCATTTATATTTGAAATATATAGGGTTGTAAAGGAAAATATAAGTAGAACAATTTGACCAATTAGTAGGCTATAGCAATACTGCAAGTGGGAGATGTTGGTGGCCTGGACCTTAGTGGTAGCAGGATAGGAACTAATGAGTGATTGAAATTTAGATGTGTTAAATAGGAGCAGATAGAAGTTGCTAGTGTATTGTGTGTGGGCATGGGACAAAGGGAAGAGTTGTGACCAAAACCAAGTTTGAGGCTTGAGCAACTTGAGGAGGGGACTAGGATTTACTGAAATGGAAGATCTAAGCCAAAGAAGGGCTGTGTGCAGGAGAGAAAACAAGAGTTGAATTTGCAATATTTGAGATGCCAATTAGGCACTCAAGTAGTGATTGTGAAGAGGTAATTGGATAAAGAAGTATGGAGTTTGGAAAGCGGTCTGAGCTGTAGATATGAATTTTGGATTTATCAGTGTAAGATGGTATTTAAAACTATGAGATGACAAGAGTTTTTTTTTTTTTTTATTACACTTTAAGTTCTAGGGTACATGTGCATAACGTGCAGGTTTGTTACATATGTATACTTGTGCCATGTTGGTGTGCTGCACCCATCAACTCATCAGCACCCATCAACTCGTCATTTACATCAGGTATAACTCCCAGTGCAATCCCTCCCCCCTTCCCCATCCCCGTGATAGGCCCCGGTGTGTGATGTTCCCCTTCCCAAGTCCAAGTGATCTCATTGTTCAGTTCCCACCTATGAGTGAGAACACGCGGTGTTTGGTTTTCTGTTCTTGTGATAGTTTGCTGAGAATGATGGTTTCCAGCTGCATCCATGTCCCTACAAAGGACACAAACTCATCCTTTTTTATGGCTGCATAGTATTCCATGGTGTATATGTGCCACATTTTCTTAATCCAGTCTGTCACTGATGGACATTTGGGTTGATTCCAAGTCTTTGTTATTGTGAATAGTGCCGCAATAAACATACGTGTGCATGTGTCTTTATAGTAGCATGACTTATAATCCTTTGGGTATATACCCAGTAATGGGATGGCTGGGTCATATGGTACTTCTAGTTCTAGATGCTTGAGGAATCGCCACACTGTTTTCCATAATGGTTGAACTAGTTTACAATCCCACCAACAGTGTAAAAGTGTTCCTATTTCTCCACATCCTCTCCAGCACCTGTTGTTTCCTGATTTTTTAATGATTGCCATTCTAACTGGTATGAGATGGTATCTCATTGTGGTTTTGATTTGCATTTCTCTGATGGCCAGTGATGATGAGCATTTTTTCATGTGTCTGTTGCCTGTATGAATGTCCTCTTTTGAGAAATGTCTATTCATATCCTTTGCCCACTTTTCAATGGGGTTGTTTGTTTTTTTCTTGTAAATTTGTTTGAGTTCTTTGTAGGTTCTGGATATTAGCCCTTTGTCAGATGAGTAGATTGTAAAAATTTTCTCCCATTCTGTAGGTTGCCTGTTCACTCTGATGGTAGTTTCTTTTGCTGTGCAGAAGCTCTTTAGTTTAATTAGATGCCATTTGTCAATTTTGGCTTTTGTTGCCATTGCTTTTGGTGTTTTAGACATGAAGTCCTTGCCCTTGCCTATGTCCTGAATGGTATTAATTAGGTTTTCTTCTAGGATTTTTATGGTATTAGGTCTAACATTTAAGTCTCTAATCCATCTTGAATTAATTTTCGTATAAGGAGTAAGGAAAGGATCCAGTTTCAGCTTTCTACTTATGGCTAGCCAATTATCCCAGCACCATTTATTAAATAGGGAATCCTTTCCCCATTTCTTGTTTTTCTCAGGTTTATCAAAGATCAGATGGCTGTAGATGTGTGGTATTATTTCTGAGGACTCTGTTCTGTTCCATTGGTCTATATCTCTGTTTTGGTACCAGTACCAAGCTGTTTTGGTAGTATAGTAGCCTTGTAGTATAGTTTGAAGTCAGGTAGCGTGATGCCTCCAGCTTTGTTCTTTTGACTTAGGATTGTCTTGGAGATGCGGGCTCTTTTTTGGTTCCATATGAACTTTAAAGCAGTTTTTTCCAATTCTGTGAAGAAACTCATTGGTAGCTTGATGGGGATGGCATTGAATCTATAAATTACCTTGGGCAGTATGGCCATTTTCATGATATTGATTCTTCCTATCCATGAGCATGGTATGTTCTTCCATTTGTTTATGCCTCTTTTATTTCACTGAGCAGTGGTTTGTAGTTCTCCTTGAAGAGGTCCTTTACATCCCTTGTAAGTTGGATTCCTAGGTATTTCATTCTCTTTGAAGCAATTGTGAATGGAAGTTCATTCATGATTTGGCTCTCTGTTTGTCTGTTACTGGTGTATAAGAATGCCTGTGATTTTTGCACATTAATTTTGTATCCTGAGACTGCTCAAGTTTCTTATCAGCTTAAGGAGATTTTGGGCTGAGACAATGGGGTTTTCTAAATATACAATCATGTCATCTGCAAACAGGGACAATTTGACTTCTTCTTTTCCTAACTGAATACCCTTGATTTCTTTCTCTTGCCTGATTGCCCTAGCCAGAACTTCCAACACTATGTTGAATAGGAGTGGTGAGAGAGGGCATCCCTGTCTTGTGCCAGTTTTCAAAGGGAATTTTTCCAGTTTTTGCCCATTCAGTATGATATTGGCTGTGGGTTTGTCATAAATAACTCTTATGATTTTGAGATACATTCCATCAATACCCAATTTATTGAGAGTTTTTAGCATGAAGGGCTGCTGAATTTTGTCAAAGGCCTTTTCTGCATCTATTGAGATAATCATGTGGTTCTTGTCTTTGGTTCTGTTTATATGCTGGATTATGTTTATTGATTTGCATATGTTGAACCAGCCTTGCATCTCAGGGATGAAGCCAACTTGATCATGGTGGATAAGCTTTTTGATGTGCTGCTGGATTTGGTTTGCCAGTATTTTATTGAGGATTTTTGCATCGATGTTCATCAGGGATATTGGTCTACAATTCTCTTTTTTTGTTGTGTCTCTGCCAGGCTTTGGTATCAGGATGATGTTGGCCTCATAAAATGAGTTAGGGAGGATTCCCTCTTTTTCTATTGATTGGAATAATTTCAGAAGGAATGGTACCAGCTCCTCCTTGTACCTCTGGTAGAATTCAGCTGTGAATCCATCTGGTCCTGGACTGTTTTTAGTTGGTAGGCTATTAATTATTGCCTCAATTTCAGAGCCTGCTATTGGTCTATTCAGGGATTCAACTTCTTCCTGGTTTAGTCTTGGGAGAGTGTAAGTGTCTAGGAAATTATCCATTTCTTCTAGGTTTTCTAGTTTATTTGCGTAGAGGTGTTTATAGTATTCTCTGATGGTAGTTTGTATTTCTGTGGGGTCAGTGGTGATATCCCCTTTATCATTTTTTATTGCGTCTATTTGATTCTTCTCTCTTTTCTTCTTTATTAGTCTTGATAGCGGTCTATCAATTTTGTTGATCTTTTAAAAAAACCAACTCCTGGATTCATTGATTTTTTGGAGGGTTTTTTGTGTCTTTATCTCCTTGAGTTCTACTCTGATCTTAGTTATTTCTTGCCTTCTGCTAGCTTTTGAATGTGTTTGCTCTTGCTTCTCTAGTTCTTTTAATTGTGATGTTAGAGTGTCAATTTTAGATCTTTCCAGCTTTCTCTTGTGGGCATTTAGTGCTATAAATTTCCCTCTACACACTGCTTTTAATGTGTCCCAGAGATTCTGGTATGTTGTATCTTTGTTCTCATTGGTTTCAAAGAACATCTTTATTTCTGCCTTCATTTCGTTGTGTACCCAGTAGTCATTCAGGAGCAGGTTATTCAGTTTCCATGTAGTTGAGCAGTTTTGATTGATTTTCTTAGTCCTGAGTTCTAGTTTGATTGCACTGTGGTCTGAGAGACAGTTTGTTATAATTTCTGTTCTTTTACATTTGCTGAGGAGTGCTTTACTTCCAATTATGTGGTCAATTTTTGAATAACTGTGATGTGGTGCTGAGAAGAATGTATATTCTGATTCTGTTGATTTGGGGTGGAGAGTTCTGTAGATGTCTATTAGGTCTGCTTGCTGCAGAGATGAGTTCAATTCCTGGATATCCTTGTTAACTTTCTGTCTCGTTGATCTGTCTAATGTTGACAGTGGAGTGTTGAAGTCTCCCATTATTATTGTATGGGAGTCTAAGTCTCTTTGTAAGTCTCTAAGGACTTGCTTTATGAATCTGGGTGCTCCTGTATTGGGTGCATATATATTTAGGATAGTTAGCTCTTCCTGTTGAATTGATCCCTTTACCATTATGTAATGGCCTTCTTTGTCTCTTTTGATCTTTGATGGTTTAAAGTCTGTTTTATCAGAGACTAGGATTGCAACCCCTGCTTTTTTTTGTTCTCCATTTGCTTGGTAGATCTTCCTCCATCCCTTTATTTTGAGCCTATGTATGTCTCTGCATGTGAGATGGGTCTCCTGAATACAGCAGACTGATGGGTCTTGAATCTTTATCCAATTTGCCAGTCTGTGTCTTTTAATTGGAGCATTTAGTCCATTTATATTTAAGGTTAATATTATTATGTGCGAACTTGATCCTGCCATTATGATATTAACTGGTTATTTTGCTCATTAGTTGATGCAGTTTCTTCCTAGCCTCAATGGTCTTTACATTTTGGCATGATTTTGCAATGGCTGGTACCAGTTGTTCCTTTCCCTGTTTAGTGCTTCCTTCAGGGTCTCTTGTAAGGCAAGCCTGGTGGTGACAAAATCTCTAAGCATTTGCTTATCTGTAAAGGATTTTATTTCTCCTTCACTTATGAAACTTAGTTTAGCTGGATATGAAATTCTGGGTTGAAAATTCTTTTCTTTAAGAATGTTGAATATTGGCCCCCACTCTCTTCTGGCTTGTAGAGTTTCTGCCGAGAGATCTGCTGTTAGTCTGATGGGCTTCCCTTTGGGGGTAACCCGACCTTTCTCTCTGGCTGCCCTTAAGATTTTTTCCTTCATTTCAACTTTGGTGAATCTGGCAATTATGTGTCTTGGAGTTGCTCTTCTCGAGGAGTATCTTTGTGGCGTTCTCTGTATTTCCTGGATTTGAATGTTGGCCTGCCCTGCTAGGTTGGGGAAGTTCTCCTAGATGATATCCTGAAGAGTGTTTTCCAACTTGGTTCCATTTTCCCCCTCACTTTCAGGCACCCCAATCAGACGTAGATTTGGTCTTTTTACATAATCCCATACTTCTTGCAGGCTTTGTTCATTTCTTTTTCTTCTTTTTTCTTTAGATTTCTCTTCTTGCTTCATTTCATTCATTTGATCCTCAATCACTGATACTCTTTCTTCCAGTTGATCGAGTTGGTTACTGAAGCTTGTGCATTTGTCATGTATTTCTCGTGTCATGGTTTTCTTCTCTGTCTGTTCGTTTATGGCCTTCTCTGCATTAATTATTCTGGTTATCAATTCTTCCACTCTTTTTTCAAGATTTTTAGTTTCTTTGCGCTGGCTACGTAATTTCTCCTTTAGCTCTGAGAAGTTTGATGGACTGAAGCCTTCTTCTCTCATCTCCTCAAAGTCATTCTCTGTCCAGCTTTGATCCGTTGCTGGCGATGAGCTGTGTTCCTTTGGAGGGGGAGATGCGCTCTTATTTTTTGAATTTCCAGCTTTTCTGCCCTGCTTTTTCCCCATCTTTGTGGTTTTATCTGCCTCTGGTCTTTGATGATGGTGATGTACTGATGGAGTTTTGGTGTCGGTGTCCTTCCTGTTTGTTAGTTTTCCTTCTAACAGTCAGGACCCTCAGCTGTAGGTCTGTTGGAGATTGCTTGAGGTCCACTCCAGACCCTGTTTGCCTTGGTGTCAGCAGCAGAGGCTGCAGAAGATAGAACAGCGAGTGTACCTGTCTGATTCTTGCTTTGGAAGCTTCCTCTCAGGGGTGTACTCCACCGTGTGAGGTGTGGGGTGTCGGTCTGCCCCTAGTGGAGGATGTCTCCCAGTTAGGCTACTCAGGGGTCAGGGACCCACTTGAGCAGGCAGTCTGTCCATTCTCAGATCTCAACCTCCGTGTTGGGAGATCCACCGCTCTCTTCAAAGCTGTCAGACAGAGTTGCTTGCGTCTGCAGAGGTTTCTGCTGCTTTTTGTTGTTGTTGTTGTTGTTTAGCTGTGCCCTGTCCCCAGAGGTGGAGTCTACAGAGACTGGCATGCCTCCTTGAGCTGCTGTGAGCTCCACCCACTTCGATCTTCTCAGGGATTTGTTTACCTACTTAAGCCTCAGCAATGGTGGGCGCCTCTCCCCCAGCCTCACTGCTGCCTTGAGGTTAGATCTCAGACTGCTGTGCTAGCAATGAGGAAGGCTCCATGGGCGTGGGACCCTCCCAGCCAGGCGTGGGATATAATCTCCTGGTGTGCCCGTTTGCTTAAAGTGCAGTATTGGGGTGGGAGTTACCCGATTTTCCAGGTGTTGTGTGTCTCTGTTCCCCTGGCTAGGAAAAGGGATTCCCTTCCCCCTTGCGCTTCCCAGGTGAGGCGATGCCTCGCCCTGCTTCAGCTCTCGCTGGTCAGGCTGCAACAGCTGACCAGCACTGATTGTCCGGCACTCCCCAGTGAGATGAACCCAGTACCTCAGTTGAAAATGCAGAAATCACCTGTCTTCTGTGTCTCTCGCGCTGGGAGCTGGAGACTGGAGCTGTTCCTATTCGGCCATCTTGCTCCACCCGCCCCTAGATGATCTTTCCGAGATGACATGAGATGGTTAAGGCAGTGAATGCAGGAGAAAAGAGAAGAGAAGGCCTGAAGTTAATGGAGTGGATTTAATTTGTGGAAACTGAGCAGGAGTAGCAGAAACATAGAAAGGGAATCAAGAGAGAATGGTGTTCTGGAAATGCAGTGAAGAAATATGCTTCTATATCAATTGCATCCAGCACTTCTGATTGGTTAAAATGAGAAATGATATTGACAATTGTCATTAGTAACACATCTTTGGTGACTTTGACAAGAACTGTTTTTATGGGTAATAAGGATGAAAGCCTTAATGAAGTATGTTCAAAAGAGAAACAAAAGCTAAGACAGCAAGTGTAGACCCTCTTTTGAAGAACTGTGCTGCAAGTGGTAGTTGAGGAGGAAGAGGCCCAGAGAGTTTTTAGTTTTTATTTATGATTTTTTTAAGTTGTGAGATTACAGAACATTGTGGATAGATAGGAATAATCTTCCAGAAGAGCGCTATCCAACAGAACTCTCTGTGAGATAGAAATATTCTATCATTCATGTCCATGCTATCCTATAGAGTAGCCACCGGTCACATGTGGTTACTGAGCACTTGAAATGTGGCTAGTATAACTGAGAAACTGAATTTTAGATTGTACTTAATTGTAGGCCATTTGAATTTAAATAATCACATGAGTTAGTGGCTAGTGAATTGGACAGCATAGCTCTAACGAGAGAAAAGTTAATGAAACAGAAGAGAGAAGGTCAGCTCTGCAGTGATAACCTTGAATAGCTAAAAGTGAAAGAAATCCCATAGATTTGAAGGGGTTGACCTTAGAAAGGGGCATAGTAGTTGCTTTACTGTAGCAGAAGGTATAGAAGTTGGTTCAGATACTGGCATATTGGTAGAGTGGTGGTGGTGGTGGGTGGATGAAATTTTTTTTCTGATTGCTTATTTTGTTAAGTAAAATAGGAAGCGAGGACTCTAGGCTGTGTGAAAAAGTACAAAAGCAGTGTTGGAGTAATAGAGAGTAGAAGAGTTTTCCAAGGAGCTCCTTGAGATTAGTGGTCACAAATTTAAAGAGACACCAGTTAGCATGGTTTTATGTTTTTCTCCATTCATATTCAGGAGACCAAGGTGCAGTTGAATTTACTTGGAATTAGGACTTTGGCGGAAAACTTAATCAAAGGAAACGGGGCAAGGGAAAGAGTAAATTGAAGGACTATGGAGGCTAAGCTGGTTAGGAGCAAAGTGAGAACATGAGGACATAAAGGACAGTGAAAGTAGAGGAACAATGGATTGTAAACACTTTTACCTTGTTAAATAAATGACTCAACATGGAGATTTTGAAGATGAAATTCTAGGTGTTTCTTGCTATCAATGGTCCAATAGTTTTTTTTTTTCTTTCTTTCTTTCTTTCTTTTTTTTAATGTAACAGTTGCAGGGGATTTTTTTTTTTTTTTTTTTTTTTTTTTTTTTTTTTTTTTTTTTTTTTTTTTTTTTTTACTTTTTTGCATTCAGTGTTTCAGGATTCCATATGGTTGTTTTCAGGAACAAAATTCACTCCAAGTGAATTTTAAAATACTGGAAAAATGGCAAATTTCCAGTTTCTACTAACTTTGTGATATGTATGCACCCTGTTTAATGCTTTGTGTTTTGAAGGACGGTTTTGCACTCTCAGAATCCTGCAGGTCAAATATTATTTATACATATTACTAAGAACTATTCACATTTTTTGTTTGGTGATAAAATTTTAATTAAATCAACATTATTTTACACAAATGCATCATTTCTTAAGGCTTATAAATCTTTGGATTGTACATAGAGCTTTGTTTACACATATGTATCTGGAGTTCAACCCTTTCATGACACATTTTTATGCAGACAATTTGCCTTATCTTCTGTTACTGAGTCATAAAAGCACACAGAATAACAGATGAGGCTCTTATGAGATAAGAAGTGGTCATTTTCTCTGTTGTATACCTGTTATATTTAAGATCAAGACCCATAGCAAAATCAACACCATAAGTTTACAATTCTGGGTTCCCAACCTGCCTTTAATAAGAAGTCCATCTTTTATCTACTGCCTCTCAAACGCTTGTTGCTTTTGAGTCAAAGCCTTTTTTGTATCTTCAAGGTTTGTGTGATGAATATGAGTTTTACATTAAAATCTAAAGTATATGGGAAAATTCACATTCCTTTCACACATTCAAATGATATTAAATTTGACCCTTACTCCCGATTCCACCAGAACTATGGGATATTTCATGTCAGTCTTTAATGGGCTCCTTGGTTTCTATCACCTAGACACTTCTAAGGTTCCAGGAAATGTGCAAAAAATCAAACAAACAAAATCACAAAAAACATTTGGAGAATGTCCCCCTGGTCTTGCTATTCCTAAAAGACCCATTTTCCAAACCCACACTGTCCATTGAATTGCAGAGCTGCATGTTGGGAGCACAGAAAGCCCAAGCATGGAACACAGATCAGGAGACCATAGCCGGGGTTCAGAAATTTTTGCCAAGTTGAAAACTCCAATCTTGGGTCTAAATTTCTTTTTTTTTTTTTTTTTTTTTTTTTTTTTTTTTTTTTTGAGACGGAGTCTCGCTCTGTCGCCCAGGCTGGAGTGCAGTGGCCGGATCTCAGCTCACTGCAAGCTCCGCCTCCCGGGTTCACGCCATTCTCCTGCCTCAGCCTCCCGAGTAGCTGGGACTACAGGCGCCCACAACCGCGCCCGGCTAATTTTTTGTATTTTTAGTAGAGACGGGGTTTCACCGTGGTCTCGATCTCCTGACCTTGTGATCCGCCCGCCTCGGCCTCCCAAAGTGCTGGGATTACAGGCGTGAGCCACCGCGCCCGGCCAACTAAATTTCCTATGTATAAAATACAACCATTTCCCCAGAATCCTGTCACCTCTCTGGGGACCTGACAGGAGAGGTCCAGGGTCCTCATTCTGAGTAGAAAGTCATACGTTTATGTATTTCTTTTCTTTTTTCTTTTATTTATTTATTTTTTTGAGATGGAGTCCCATTCTGTCGCCCAGGCTGGAGTGCAATGGTGCAATCTCAGCTCACTGCAACCTCTGCCTCCTGGGTTCAAGCAATTCCCCTGCTTCAGCCTCCTGAGTAGCTGGGATTACAGGTGTGCACCACCACTAATTTTTTTGTATTTTTAGTAGAGATGGTGTTTCACCATGTTAGTCAGGCTGGTCTCAAACTCCTGATCTCGTGATCCACCTGTCTTGGTCTCCCAAAGTGTTGGGATTACAGGTGTGAGCCACCGTGCCTGGCCTTATGTATTTCTTAGTCCTGGATAATGTACCTTCTCTTTCCTTCTCAGATCTCTTTCCTCTCAAAGATACTCTTCTCTTCATCCTTTCCACTCCAGAATTGCTGTGATAACCTTCTCAATTACTTTAGGCTTTTACAAAAAAATAAAATGCTAGTCTTTAGACATATTCTGTTTTAGACCCAATAAATTTAGAGCTCCCTAGGGAAAGACAGTACAAAGCGGACAGGGAGCACGAAATGTAAGAAAATGACTCCATAAAGTATCCTCTCCAAGCTTGGAAAGGCCATCTCCATGCTGATCTGAGCTTTGGCCCTAACCTGCCTGCTATTCAGTTAGTCATGTGCTGAAGGAGAGTAACAAATGCAGCACATCCTGAAATTCTCATGCTTAATGCTGTAATTTCCCTCGGTAGGGCAATATCTTATCTAAATAGAGCTTTGCCACTAAAACTTACTGTGGCATCCAGTTACACATGGCAGGGCTAACAATATACCCTATTGCTTGTTCCTGGAAGAAAACAATAGCAAATTCCAAAGGCCTGTTCTGGCAGGACTGCGGCAAGAATGACCTACTTCTCTAATGCCCTAGTGACCTACTAAAATTACTGAGATTCTGAGCTGTGTCATACGATCACCTACAATAACAGCTACTCAGGTGATTAAGCTCCAAAGGAGGAAGCACATTTCTGCTTCACTGAGTTGGGCCGGAATCTCCATTTAATGGTGCTTTCAGTGAAGACAAACGTGGTTCAGGGAAAAATAAACCTCCTAATTCATGGGGCTCACAACATAAGACTTATAACAAATGGAAAAAATCTTTTTGACCTTGTGAACAGACTCAGAAATGGGCTCTTGAGTTTCTCCAACTCTGTACTATATTTTTTAGATATTGGCTATATATTTTATTTTTTAAAATTTCAATAGCTTTTAGGGTACAAGTAGCTTTTGATTACATGGATGAATCACATAGTGGTAAAGTTTGAGATTTTAGTGCATTCATCACCCAAGTAGTATACATTGTACTTAAGATGTAGTTATTTTATCCCTCACCTTCCTCTAACCCTCTCTGCTCTGAGTCTCCAAAGTCCATTATATCACTCACTATGCCTTTGCAAACCCATAGCTTAGCTTCCACTTATAAGTGAGAACATATGGTATTTGGTTTTCCATTCCTGAGTATAAGCCAGTATAGTTCACACATTCATTATAATAGCAGTCTAGTGTTTTAGCTTCCTGTTTGTTAAAATAAAATTCGAAAGTAGAATAAATTGAGGTTTTTTTTTTTTTTTTTTTTTTTTTTTTTTTTTTTTTTAGACCTCAGTATTTCTGAATGATCAATGCTTGGAAGCAAGATCAAGTAATTATTTTAAAACCATTCAGGGCTGGGCACAGTGGCTCATACCTGTAATCCCAGCACTTTGGGAGGCCGAGGCAGGGGGATCACTTGAGGTCAGGAGTTCAAGACCAGCCTGGTCAACATGGGGAAACCATCTCTACTAAAAATACAAAAATTAGCCAGGCATGGTGGCGGGCACCTGTAATCCTAGCTACTTGGGAGGCTGAGGCAGGAGAATCGCTTGAGCCTGGGAGGCAGAGGTTGTACTGAGCTAACATCACTGAGCTCTGTCACTGAGTGACAGAGCAAAACTTCATCTCAAAAACAAAACAAAACAAAAAACTGTCCAAAACTTACCTCCTGAGCTTCCATAGTAAACACAGATTTATTTATTTATTTTTTGGGGAGGGCATACTTGCGCAATGTTCTAGTGGCACACTCTCTAGACAGGTAACGTCAATTCTGAGACTGATTCTGATTCTTTCTCCTCAGGAAATATTAGATGTTTTGAAAAATAATCCAAAGGTTTCAGACTGGAATATTATGTAATATCCTGTTTAGAACCTTAAAAAGGGAAAGGTATGCATAAATATTATATGGTGATAGTTTTCTCCTTCTCCTCTTTTCTCCACTCTCCCTCCTCCTTCTCCTTCTTTTCCTTCCCTTCTTTTCTCCATCCTTTCCTCCTTTCCTTTTTTTCCCTCCTCTTCTCCTTCTTTGTCTTCTTGTTCTTTCCTCTCCTCCTCCTGCTTCTCCTTCTCCTTCAGTTTATCTGTTTTCCCCAGCCTACAGGGAAATCTGCGGTTCTGTGTAGGGCATTGAAGGTGGTGAGTGGGGGCATCCTTTACTTAGAGAAAAGAGTAGGTGGAAAATGGGAACTTTGAATTAAGAAAAGAATTGCTAGCATCCTGGCTTGAAGCTACATTATTCAATATTGTGGCTTTATTTTCAGAAATAAGTGACTTGTATATGAACGTTTGACCATTCTTTCCAGTGAGCCAATATACTACTTGTATTCTCGATTATGAGCCTTACCATCTTCAATCTCAGTCATATCCATATGATAAAACTGTGCCAGGTGATAAGGATCCAGAACTGAATGGTCCATGATCCCTGCACTGAAGAAACTCATTGTCTGTAATGGCAAATAAAAATAATTTGAGCTATAATATAGAGCTAAGTGGTAATAGTTAACAATTTAATTTGAATTTTTTTTTAATCTTTCAAGCTTTTATTTAAATGCCATGATCCAGGATGGATTTTAGATCTTGTTGAAAGCAGCCACATCCATGGACTGCACATAGTCCTCAAAAGCAGTGATCTGCTCCTCCAGCATATCTGTTCCAACTTTATCATCTTCAACTACACACTGTATTTGAAGTTTCTTAATTCCATATCCCACTGGAACTAGTTTAGATGAGCCCCAGACTAAGCCATCTGCTTGAATGCTTCTGACGCACTCCTCTAATTTTGCCATATCTGTCTCATCATCCCAAGGTTTCACATCTAGTAAGATGGAAGACTTGGCAACAAGTGCAGGTTTTTTGGCTTTCTTTGATTCATATTGTGCAAGACGTTCTTCCCTCAGCTCTTTGCTTCTTCACTTTCCTCCTCATAATCAGATCCAAAGAGATCAATACCATCATCATCTTTACTATCTGTAGCTCCACTTCCTGTAGTGTCTTCCACATCGGCAGGACCATACTTGCCCAAAGCTTTCTTCACTCCTGGCAGGCTGGCCTTTTCCTTTTCGTAAGACTTGATGCGATTATACCAACGTAGGGCATGACACAAGTTGGCAGGCGGTGGGTCGGACACGGCTTCAAATACTGCCACATCTGCTTGTGATGGCACATACCTCTCGATGTAGCTCTTGTCTGCCAGGTAATCGTTGAGCACCTGGAGGCCAGTGGGGCTTTTCAGGTCTCCGAAACCCATGGTGTCAGCTGTATCCGAGAGCTGGGGAGCAGCAGAAAGAGAGCGCACAAATTGTGGGTGCCCCGCACTGAAGAGAGGAAAAAGGGTTAATTTGAATTTTTACAGAAAATTATGAAGTATGTTGTTTAAATAAGATAGTCCAAGATCATACAGCTATAGGACGTTACTCAAGGGTTGAACCGGCAGTTTATGACAAAGCACTCAATTCTGAAGAATGACAGAGGAAGAAGGACCTGGGGCCAATGACAGCTTCTGAGGGGAAATTATGTTTCTGTTTAGTCTTGAAGAATTCACAGAAGAATTCTGCATCCCTGGTAGACAAGACAGGTGAGGACATTTCATGTACAAGAAAAGGAAGGAAAGAGACTGTGAAAAAAGAGATAATTACAGCAACTCTTGATATCTAATATATCAAGTCCTCTTTCTTTGTTCTTTGTTCCATTGGGTAATTTTCTATATACATATTGATATCAACTTGTTTTAATCAGATAATTGACGAACGAAACATAATTTTTTTTTTTTTTGAAGCAGAGTCTCGCTCTGTTGCTCAGGCTGGAGTGCAGTGGCACGATCTTGGCTCACTGCAAGCTCCGCCTCCTAGGTTCACACCATTCTCCTGCCTCAGCCTCCCAAGTAGCTGGTGTTCCGGCCCCTGCCACCACGTCCGGCTAATTTTTTTTTTTGTAGTTTTAGTAGAGACGGGATTTCACCGTGTTAGCCAGGATGGTCTCCATCTCCTGACCTGGTGATCCACCTGCGTGGGCCTCCCAAAGTGCTGGGATTACAGGCGTGAGCCTACAGGCGTGAGCCACCAAGCCTGGCTGGAAACATAACTTTTAATAGCCTCAGAAATAGACTACTGTATGGGCATTTGATACGAAAGAGGTAGCATTATATAACGTGGAAAAAGGTGCTGGGACAATCGAGTATCTGTACGGGAAAAAATCAAATTGGACCCTGTCTCGGATGCTGTGGTGCCCTTCCCAGTTTTCCCCTTCAGAATGGTGACACTAATTGTTCCAGCTGCAATATTGCTAATTGACAGGTCGCAGCTGAATCACTCCTCAGGAATTGCCCTTGGCCTACAGGAGCTGCCTTGCTGAAGGCTGTATTCCCTCCCTGAAGGCATCTCACATCCAGAGACTGGCTGATATGGGGATACAAATTCTATCAATTTGAGACAAGCTGAAAGCTCCTACAGGACCTGCTGGGGCCTCTGCTGCATATGCTTCACCATTCAAGTTTCTCCTCTGCCCAAATCTGCCCTCCTCACCTTTTTTCAGGTATCGTTCCCATGCTCATGCTTCAATAAACCACATGTTTACAAATCACCATCTCAGAGATCCTCCCAGGGAGGTTTACCTAAGACCCCTAACTTACACCATACCCCACAATCAGCGCCAGGTAAATTAAAACTAAAGTACAGAAAGATGGAAATAATTTGCACAAGGTTACACATCTGAACAAGAATAGACCTGAGATTTAAACCTGAGAAGTCTGGCTCTAGAGTCTCTGCTCTTAATCCCTAATGGCAAAGAAAATAAACCACTTATGACTGCGTGGAGTATCATGGATGAATTACACAAACATACTGTGGAGCAAATGAAGCAAGGCACAAAAAATACAAAAAGTATGATTTCACTTATGTGAAGCACAAAACCAGGCAACATAAGTTGGATTGTTTAGAAATGCACACACAGAAAGTAAAGGTATAAAGAAAGGCAAAGGAATGACTATGGAAAAAATCAGCAGGTGATTACTCAAAGGAAACAGGAAGAGGTGAAATAGGGAAGAGGGTTTTGAGAATGTTGGTAATGTGTTATTTCTTTATCTGAGTGGTTGTTACACATATGAACATTTACCATTTATATGTGTTTCACGTTTATAATAATGGTTTTAAACTATAGCTATGTGTTCTTTTCTTTTCTTTCTTTCTTTTTTTTTTTTTTGAGGCAGAGACTCATTCTTGTTGCCCAGGCTGGAGTTTAATGGAGTGATCTCTGCTCATTGCAACCTCCACCTCCTGAGTTCAAGCGATTCTCCTGCCTCAGCCTTCCAAGTAGCTGGGATTTACCGGCATGTGCCACCATGTCCGGTTAATTTTTGTGTTTTTAGTAGACGAGGTTTCACCATGTTGAACAGGCTGGTCTTGAACTCTTGACCTCAGATGATCCACCCTCCTCGGCCTCCCAAAATGCTGAGATTACAGGTGTGAGCCACAGCACCCACAGAATTGTCTGGAAATTGAAATATTTCCAAAGTCACTTCGTGGAGCATTATTTAGGGCTAAACAGAACATGAGAATCTCAGTTTTCCTCAAAGTTCTTTGTAGAATAATCTTAGTTATATTTCCAAAATTATATTTGATACTGGTTAATAAAGGTAAATGCTGCTATCTGAACTCACTTATAAATATCTAAACTTGCATTTGGTACTAAAATGTTGACAGGCACAAGTTTCTAGTGGAAAGCACATCGGACTATGAGTTAGGAGATGTGAGTTCCAGTCCTAGTTTTGAGTGCATAGCTGTGGAATGGAGGTCAAGTCATTTGATTTCCCCAGACTTTTGTTACAACTGTAAATTAAGGTGGTTGGAAGGTAACTTCAAAGATCCCTTCTATAATTCTATTCCTTTGAAAGTATTCTAGAGTCTAAATTTGTGTTTCTTGTGACATAGAAGAATGTTTAGATTATGCACAGATGGTTCACTTAGAAGTTTATTTGGGACAAGCAGCCAGCACTTTTCTGGAAAAAATTGTCCCTATTTCCAGAGAAATTTCAGGGATATTGCTCAATTGTCAACAGAAGCAAGGGAAACCCAAGCATCTTATAATTTTTGTCTTTAAGGCTTCTGCAAAATTTTATGGTGAAGGCTGAAGAGAAAAGACACTTAGCATATCTTTCACAGGGTTCTCTACTGCAGTCTCACCTCTCACCATGGATTTCTTTATTCCGTTTTTAAAAAAAATTGTAAGATATGTCACATTCACCAAAAAAGTGAAAAGAACACATATCTGGCTGGGTGCAGAAGCCTTCACGAGTTGTCTGGTTATGAGCAAGCAACTCTGAAGTCCTGGTGGTCCAGAGAGGTGTTGCTTCTGATCTCTTTCACTATGGAGCCATAGAGAGCTGAACTTCCCATCTCCCAGTAGAGCTTTGAGGCACACGTTTTAATGTGCCTGCTTTCTCTGCTGCATGGCGTTAGGCATCTCGGAGGCAACATTCTGAAACAAAACTCATCAGTGCAGGATGAGCCTTTAAAATTCTTTCTTTTTCTTCCTGAAATTGAGTTTATACAGCATGGAATGATAAGGGAAACAGACACTCTTGTAACATAATCACACATGATATGGCCACAGATCTGAGTAGTATGAAAGATCTGATTACCTTGCAGGTACTACTTACCTCCAAGAAAGCTCCCTCTCATTCTTTGCTCCTATGTCATTTGGCAGGCAAAGAGTTAGGGATAAAGGGCTGATACTGGGGTTAAAAGGAGGGAACCACTAGAAGTCCTGAGCAAAGGGGACTTCTGGTAGAAGAAAACAGTAGGATGAGGGATATGAGGTTCCTTAACCAACTTTAAGGAGATGACCAACTGAGTGAACCGAAAGTCAACAACTGTGACATTGCAGTAGTATGAGAAATGTGTGCCCAAGGCAGTGACTAGGGTTCAGACACCATTCTGGACTCCCAAGTCATTCCCATCTTATATTTTTGTAATTATTTCCAGATATTTGTCAGACTAAGATTTAGGCCATGTGGTACAAGGATTGATCTGTTTCCTGTCATCCTCAATGGGAACACAGTTCTGGAGGCTCCACATATATTCAGTTTACCAACTCTACAAGCACATGTTATGCATCATATATCTGAATAGGGCTCTGAGAGCCACAGATAACACAATTCTTTCTATCAAGGAGCTCACAGTGTAGCCGAGGAGGCAACAGGCTATCTGACAAGGAGAGTGCCAAGCCCTTCTCAGGCTCTGGGATGGGTCTCAGGGATAGCCCCTGTGTTAAAGAGTGTACCTATGAGTTAAAATACATAATCATGAAAGAGAAAAATCAAATGGAGTGTTAGACTTGGAGTAAGAGATTTGGAAAAAAATTCTAGGAGAAATAGTTGAAGAGTTGAAGTTGAAAACAAGTAGTTATTTTTACTTTGAATTTAATTATCTTTCTGAAAAAAAAAAGTTTTCTTTCAATTTATATTTTTTTCTTCTCACAGCTTTTACATTGTTGTGCTTTGAATCCAGTTAAGTGCATAAGGAGTTGGGGAAGGACGTTTGGGGAAGGGGCTGGAGTACAGTTTTAAAGGTTAAGACTTCCAGATGGGACATGTAAGCATACATATATAAGCATTTATTTCTTTCAAATATGATTTCTTGGGCAATTAATGGAATAACACTTGAATTAAAGTCATTTTATGATAACATAGAGCAATGGAGCATGACTAGGAAAAACGAAGAATCATACTCTTTCCTATCTTGATGCTTGAATGGATTCTTGAAAAACTGTAAGAAGAGGTAAACTCATCATTTAATGGTTTAGAAACCTAGCCAACTCTGCAGGCGTTTATCAAGACATTTCAGTTGTTTGGTTTTATGAAAGTCTTTGTTTCCATTATTATTGCAAAGAATAAACTTTTATTTGTTCACTGAAGAGTTTCTAAAGTGTTGGAATTTTAGCAGCAGGAAATTCATTTCCCAACTTGCACTTACCACGTAAGAGGCATCAAATTGCTCATGAATTAGTAGGCTAAAAGCCCTTATTGTTTCCTGGTGGGACACTTTCACAGCGCTGGAGAAAACTGAATACCAAATGTTGTTCATCATGCGTCTTGGGACATGTTACTGAGGGTCTGAGATTTACATAGAATTTATAGGAGGCAATGCCACTGAGTTAAGTAGGGAGCAATCTAGATCCTAGAACAATGCTGTGGAGTCAGAAGGCTGTGTCAACAGTGTCTACTGTGCTGAACCTTTAGCTACTACTTCTTTCTCACATGCACTGAGTCGGAAAATGCTGTTTCATGGGCTGTAGCTACTTGTCAGGTCACTGACTCAACAAACTGAAATATTAGCCAAGGAAAATGTTGTGCAATTCCAGTTGCTCACTCATAGCACAATCTGTAGCCTCAGATTTGCCAGTCTTAGTCCACTAAGAGGAGCCAACATGAGGTAAAAGGAGAAACAGTCTGACCTTAGCTATAAAGGACAAGAGGATGCCAGCACGCTAGGGTCATGCATGCTCTTTTCCTCTTTCATTGAATTGGTGGGCCCATGACTAATTTATGCAAATATGACATGGAAAATAATTTCTTGAAGAGAGCTCCTTTGTGCCAAATGTTCCCTGGTTTTCTTTTGGCCTGGCCTATGGATGATATTCACTTATTTTAGGGTCAGGCTTCCAATTTTCCTGCAAGACAGGGCCAAGAAATGTTTATTTCACAAAGAGGCCAAGGTCTGAGATGCAAGACTACGACTGAGTGAGGCCCCAGAGCAGGATGACAATAGAAGATGGTTTCACTGGCATTCCATTCCTTTCTCCTCCCCACCCCCAATCTCAGAGTGGCCATGGTTCACTGAAGGAATAGTAATTGTCATCTAAACCTGGGAACAGTGGTGCTTGGTACTTGAAGGATGAGTCATTTAAACTTATTCACGTTCCCACTGGAAAAACTCTCTTCTCTCAACTCACAGGATATGAATACCAACTCCCTAAGGTCATTAAGATATAAGAAGGAACTTTCATTATAATAAAATCAAGTATCTAGAAAAATTATTCTGCAATAGGAGAATGATAGTCCCTTGGTTCTACAGGAGCTCACTGTTGTTCAACAAGTGTTTCCAGGCATCACTTACAGTCCCTCTGAGTTCTACCTGAAATGAGGTCTGAACATACTGCTCCTCCACCTGCTCTGTCCTGTACTGGGTGGCTCTATTTTTTTTCCCTAGATTTCATTCATTTTCTTTTTCTCCATCTAGTTAGCTCTGTTGGAAGAATATGTTTGTCCTAGAGTTTGTTCTCATTGGACTGCTTGGTGAAGGTGGTTCTTTTAACACAAACTATGGTTCTAGAAATGAAGCATTAAAAGATCGAGTATTTATTCCACATGGGCTAGACATCCCTTTCCATATCTTGAACTTCTATAGCATTCTGTATACAAGTAGAAATTCACAGTAACTAGCTCTGGGTCCACTTTTATTGCTCCCAATCCATGTCTACTGGAAACACTGAGTTCTGAGCAATAACTAATGTCTGCATGCCCTGGTGAATGAATTATCCTAAGTGAAGGTGTAGAGAAATAGCACTTCACAAAGCGGAAGGGACCTAAAAAATAAACCTGCCCCATCTCTCTCAATTTCCTGATGAACAAAGAGATATTCAGAGAAGTTACTCATTCACAGTTGCTTGTTGGTGGTAGCCAAGTGCCTGATATCCACTTCTAAGGAACTGTTAGTTACACTATGATGTCTATTGTGTTAATATTATGAAAAGGGCTGCAATAAAATGTATTCACTTCAACAAATAGTTATTGATTCTCCCCTATGTACAACTACAGTTTATGATATGCTGGTCACAGACCTCAGTGCTCGGGATACCAACAGTCATTGCTCTCCTGGAGTTCACATTTAACTGAAGGATAGATTACAAGAAAAACACGATTTGTATTATAGTTATGACCTTTAGTTGTCACACTATGCAATGAGATAATTTGCACTGGAAATGGCTGGCTGCGTGTTGCTCTACAAGTGTAGTGAGCATGTTATCTTCTGTCTTCTGTGGCATTCCGAATTTAAAACACTCTGCTTTATGAGTGCATGCTTTGGGCCAGGTATCCTGTTTTCTGGTTCCGAAGATGTGGTCACAGTAATCATGGCACGTGGCAGGGTAGGCTGTTTAGAAGGCATGCTAAAAAGGCATGCAACAAGCAACTGGAGGAAACGGGAGAGAATGTAAAAGAAGAAAGTTATCCAAAACCAATTGGGAAAATTTGTTTTACAGTATTTTAGATTATATATATATATTTTTTGCTAAGGAGTTATAGTAAATCAGAGTGTTCTGTAAATATTTTTTGTATAAAAATTAATTACCTCATGAAATAGAAAATAAAGGAGTTGAGGGGAGCACTGAAGAGACTTCAGCAATGTGACCACTGGAAGGCGGCTTCTCTGTGGAAAGGCCTCGCCGTAACCCTGGTGAAATAACCCCTTAGACCATCTGCCTTTTTTACTTTTGATTTCAAGCTTTTTTTTTTTTAAAAAAAACCCAACATTCTACTAACTGGATTACAGCCTAGAACACTGGCATTCTGAAGGTTTTAAATAAAATATTACTAATGCCACTACATATAAACCAAATTGTCTGAATTTTTCTAGGCAGCAACTGTGTCTATAATAGTGACTTGATGATTTAGACAAAAGTAATCCGTCAAAGAAAAGTTATCCATGTATTCCACATATGCCGTGCTAAATATTCTTTCCTCCACAGACAAGACCTAGTCCTTGCCCTAGAGTAGCTTATATCCAGACAGAGAAACAACATGAGATATTTACTCCCGGTCAGATATTCTTAGTAGCAAATCAGACTAAAGGCCACATAAGTCCAGAACCTTAGTTTCCAACGACATAAATCCAGAAAATTTGTACACTCTAACTCATTACACTGATGCAAATGATTATAATATGTATTAGATGTATAGATTACAGACTTTTGAGAAGTCACAATCAGGATCCTATTTGAGTTAAGTAGAATATCTGTTTAAAACATCTATATTGAGTACCTACTATGTGGCATATAGTAGATGCTCAGGAGAGATGTTTGCTTGCTATTTACTTTGATAGATCCCATGAGGGCTCACATTTCATGATGCTTTACAGCCGGGGTTCCATCCCCGGGCCTGGACCAGTCTGTGACCTATTAGGAAACAGGACGCACAGCAGGAGGTGAGTGGCGGGTGAGCAAGAAAAGATTCATCTGTGTTACAGCTGCTCCCCATTGCTTGCACTACCATCTGAGCTCCACCTTTTGTCAGATCAGCTGTGGCATTAGATTCTCATAGGAGCACAAATCCTCTTGTGAACTGTGCATGGGAGGGATCTCGGTTGCACGCTCCTTATTAGAATCTGACACCTGATGATCCGTTACTGTCTCCCATCACCTGCAGATGGGACTATCTAGTTGCAGGAAAACAAGCTCAGGGCATCTACTGACTCTGCATCATGGTGAGTTGTATAATTATTATCTCATTATATATTACAATGTAGTAATAATAGAAATAAAATGCACAATAAGTGTAATGTGCTTGAATCACCCCTAAACTGTCTCCCCACTCCTTGTCTGTGGAAAAATTGTCTTCCATGAAACTGGTCCCTGGTGCCAGAATGGTTGGGGACCTCTGCTTTATCGCACTCAAGATAAACAAAGTGCCTGCAGCCAAGGATGTGAGTCATCAGAACTAGCTGGAAGAACCACTTTGAGAAAGAAACTACTAGCACAGGAAAGCAAAAACAACTTCCTCTTGCAATCTTACCTGAAGAATTTCTGTTGGAATTTTCTTTTCCATTTCTTTCTCTTTTTTATTTTCTTTATAAAATTTTAAAGTCCGTTTCACAACTTGCATATAAAGAACGTCTATTAGAGGTGCTCCACTTGGCATTTATAGGGAAGCCAGGCAGTCCTTGTTCTTAGGATAAACACACTTTATAGTGAATTTTCTTTATCCAGCCCAGCAGGCTGGCTCTTTCCTTGGGAATAATGTCGGGTATGTGATTGTTCCATCTTCAGATCCTGTATCAACCTGAACATGCTCTTCCACCTTGCAGCTTTCAAAACCAAAGACATGGCTCCCAAACTAGCTACTTTCCAAATCTATTTTAATAAAGGTGCTTCAGGAAGCCGATGATACCAATCCACAAAACAATTTCACAGGGAGAACTGGGTCCGTTGTCTCAGCTTTGTATCTTAGCAGCTTTGCAAAAGATCATTTCCCAGAGCCTAAGTTTCCAATGACATAAATGCAAACAATTTGTAAAATCTAACTCATTACACTGATGTGGATGATTATAATATGCATATTGATCTCTATATTCCTGACTTTTGAGATTATAATAAAGCAAATGTTACAAAGAAGGTGAAAATGCAAATATATATTAAGAATCTGCTCTAAGCTAGGCATGTGCTGGCTTTATATGTGGTTCTATTTATTTGATTTTAATACAGTTTTATAAGAAGAGAGTATTAGTTATATTTGATAGGTAAATAATGAGGACTCAGTTATTTAGAGTCACGCAGGCAGAAAGCAGAGGGATTGGGATTCTACTTATAAACCATTTGACTTTATACCTATGCTGTTTCAACTGGACTAGGTGGCTGCTGCCAACAATAAATCACACCATCAGAGAATCTCCTAGGTAACTGTCTCACTAAAATGCAATTTCTCTGAACAAAGAAATGACAATTTTTGGTCAGGAGAGACATTCTGAAACTATATAAAATTATACAAGGATCACTTACCTTCTTAACAAATATTGTTCTGCCTGTGATCCTTTTAGAAAATAGAAAGCAACAATAGAAAACTCCAGTGGAGATTTAAGAATTTAGTTCAGAACATGACATTCCTTTAGATTATAGTTGAGCAAAAATTGGTGGATTATTTATTTAAGAAAAAGATTAAATCTCTGACAACTTACATAATAAAAACTACCATACATATTGATATTTCATTTAATAAATATCAATACATATTGATATTTAATTGATTCATTGAAAAAATAGAGAGATTGGGCAAGGTTGCTAAAGATCAGGTTCACTCTGACGAAGGTCTGGTCTCTCTGATTTACACCATTGCTTAAGTTATTCCAAAATATGCAGCCTCTTTTTAAGGTAAATAACTATGAGACCAGTGTGAGAACATTGTGTTTTCTTTCCAGGATGCTGAATTGAATTGACGTCTTTGTAAAAAGGGAAATGAGTTCTCTGGCTGGGTTTGGGGAACAAACCTCAGACTATCAAGAGTTCTTGAATTTTAATTTTAATTGTGACCAGTGCCCTGAGCAATTGGTTTCTTCTAGGCCTGGGATCACAAAACAGTGTTGTATAAAATGGAAAGTGCAATGCTTTTTAGGTAAAATAACTTTTCCCTTCCTCTCTTCCTCCCTTCCTCCCTTTCTCCCTCCCTCCCTCCCTCCCTTCCTCCCTTCCTCCCTCCCTTCCTTCCTTCTTTCCTCCCTTCCTCCCTTCCTCCCTCCCTCCCTTCCTCCCTTCCTTCTTTCCTCCCTTCCTCCCTTCCTCCCTTCCTCCCTCCCTTCCTTCCTTCCTTCCTTCCTTCCTTCCTTCCTTCCTTCCTTCCTTCCTTCCCCCCCATTTTTTTGGCAGGGGGCTAGTATGTAAGACTATATATATCAGATAACTCTTTGGACTACATTTTAAAATTTTCATCTGATAATTTACTTCTGTTTCTGTGTGGTAAGAATGAGAGCTCTCAATTATTTAGCACTAATTGTGTGCCAGGTTCCATCTGAAGGCTTGACAAGAGTTAACTTAATTATTTGCCATATTTTGAGGTAGATACTACTGGCACTATTTTTTAGACTGAGAAAGGAGATGTAGAAAGGATAAGATGTTGTCCAAACCCACACTGACAGTAAGTTTTGGAAATGAGTCTTTAATCCAGCAATATCCAACTTTAGAGTGTGTTCTTAAGCACTACTCTGTAAGTTTTAAGCAGCTCCTTTATGATGTCATTGAACCGGGTTTTCCAATCACATTACACATGTGGAGATTAAGACCCATAGTAACAATGACAACACTTTCATAACAGTTCATCTGTGTTAACACACAAATCCTCAAAGCAACGCTCCAAGTAAGTGCTCTTTTTATCTCAGTTTTATGGATTAGTAACTGAATGCAGAGAGGTTAAGCAACTTGTCCAAGATCACATAGGAGTAGGTAGTAGAATTGGGATTTAAATCCCAGGAATTGGGTGTGCTGTGGGAGCGTGTAATCTTAACTACTTGGGAGGCTGAGGTGGGAAAATCGCTTGAGCCCAGGAGGCAGTGCTGGGATTACAGGTGTGAGCCACTGCATTGACCTCATATAAGGAGGAAGATTTTGCAAACACTGATGAAACCTCTAACAACATACTCTGCAGTTTATAGATCGTTCCTACCTAGAATTTAATTTTCATATATATACTGTTTCTTCAAAGCATTAAGAATGTGCAAACAAGACTTCCTGGAAAAGTAAGGCATGTGGCATGCACAGTCGTGAGCTTCATGCCAGGAGGGCAAGGAACACAATCACCTGGGCCCATGAGAAAGGAACTCTGATCCTTCCCTGTCCTTTCCCAGAGCAGGGATCCTATCATTTCTAAGAGAAGGGCCATTGGCAGCCTCTAGTTCTCAGAACTGTTTGTCTGCTAATGAAAATGAACACACTTGATTTTGTACAGGTTAGTGTGCGATATCTATTATTTCCCCAGTGAGATATCATGTTGGCAGTCGGATATATTCAAGTCTTGAGTCAGTTGATACCGAGTAGATAGATAGATAGATAGATACATAAATACATACATACATAGAAAATATTAACAGCAAAACGATGCTGATGGCTCAGGATGTGTGTTGAGACAGACAGAACTGGGTTCTGTCATTCAAGCTGTTATTCACACCCAGTGTCACCTAAGCCAAGGTTTGAGCTGCAGTTACTTCAACTGTGAAATGAGGTTTCCTTCAACAGATATATATTGAATGCCTACAATGTTCCAAGGACTGTTCTAGGTACTGCATAGAGCAGTGAAAAAAAAAAAACCTGACAAAAATCTTCACCCTTCTTAAGTTTATATTCTAGTGTATGTGTAGGAAGCAGGAGGGGAACAGGGAAAGTCAGTTACTAAATTGGTGAAAGGGGAAAATATATAGTATGTCAAATGCTTACAAGTATTAAAGAATAAAATAATGCAGAGAAGGTGAAAGGAAGTATCTGCTGCAGGAAGAGATGAAGAGCTGAAGATGGTGAGAGTTAGAATTATAAATAGGGCAGTCAAAAATTGTTCACTGAGGAGCAAAAATTCTAAGGCAGGACAGGAGGGCAGCTGTCTGAGAGAAGACCATTTCAGTAGAGGGAAACAGTCTTCAGCAGAGGGAAGAGCTAGTGCAAAGACTCAATGCCTTGTGGTATAAAGGGAAAAAAAAATCAGTGTGGCTGAAACAGACTGAATGGAAATCAAGAGGGCACGGAAACTGCAGAGGGGTTGAGGATGTCACTGCAGTTTTAGGCTGAGCGACTGGAAAGATGGAGCTACTGTTTACTGAAATGGAAAACTCTTTGGGAGGAGTATATAATTTTGGACAAGTTAAGTTTGAGATTTCTATTGCTGCCCAAGCTAATTGTCAAGGAGCCATTTGGATAGTCATATCTGCAGTCAGCAAAGGAGACCAGGCTGTAAGTATACATGTGCAAATTGTCAGGTTTTGAGGATATTTATAGCCACAAAAGTGGGGATAGGTAGAGAAGGAAAGAGGTCTCAGTTTCAAGGGATTGGAGTTGGCTACTGTTAAGAAACCTAGGAGGAACCGGCAACAGAATGACAGAGAAACCAGCAACAGGATGGTAAAGAAAATTCAAGAATGTGTGGCATCGGGGAAGCCAAAGGAAGAGGAAGAGAAAGTAAGCTTCTGCGTGAAATGTTGTAGATAAGCTACTTTCTTCACAGCATTACAGCATGAGTTAAATAAAATGTTATTTGTACAAAACAGCATAATATCTGGCACAGCACTGCAGGTAAAGCTTGTTTTCCTTTTCTACAATGAAGTTTTAAATGAATATTTAAAAATGTATTTTGAACTTCTCAAAGCAAAACGTAATACCATTTATAATTTCATAAAGACATTTTATCTGCTAATATCAGGACATCATTTTCTCGAACACAATGAAACTTTTTAAATGTGAGAAAATAAAATATTTCTTAGAGATATTTCATAAAAGCTTAAGATAGACTCTTTTTGCCTCATAAAATTTATGCATAATTTCATATAAGGTAATAATGAGAAAATCAGATCCAATATAAAGAATTTTGTTTCATAATCAAATTTTTAGAAATAAGTCATCTTACATATTAAAGAATAGCTAGAAGGAGAGAGCAATGAATTTTATGTATAAAATTTATGTATAATAATTTTTCCTTATAAAATTTATGCATAATTTTATAAAAGGTAATAATGAGAAAATCAGATCTAATATATAGAATTTTGTTGCATAATCAAATTTTTAGAAATAAATCATCTTATATATTAAAAGATAGCTAGAGGGAGAGAGGGATGATGAAAGAAGAAGAAGAAGACATTTTTTATACTTTGTGTGACACGCTCTGCAGGGAGCTTTATGTGTGGATCTCTTTTAGTCTGCACATTAACCCTACAAGTTGGAAATGGCTCTTCTCAAACACTGGAGGTAGAGCAGCCCCAATGTACCTGCTACTGTGATGCCTTCCATGTGAGTATTTTCTCCAAATGCTAATTTGGAGAAAACAATTAATATGAGGTGAGACGCTGTATTACTTATTTGCCCTGAATAATGAAAATAACCCCAGGCTGGAGATAGGAATTTGTCCCAAACAATGTCTTCAGCCACCCCTCCAAACAAAGTTTGAAAAGGATGTGAATAAGTAAATGCAGAATCAGAATTTTCTCTCTCTTCTGGCCTAAGTTCTTCATTTCTTAGTTGAAGATAACCAAGGTCAAATCACATAATCAAATGACAGAAAATGATTCCAGAGACACAACCAGGCATATCAGATCTATCTCTTCTTGACTTGTGATGTCCACACACAACACCTATGAACAGGTGCGCTCAGCCTACTAAGAAATGCACTCATCATGTGTCATCTACAGATTTTCTCAAGACTAGAACATTTGTGAGCAATGGTCCCAAGGCTTTCCCTGTGGAGTTGAATACACAGATTGAACATAGACATTTTGTATAATCCTAGTGACTTGTGGATACAGTTTCCATAGAGCACTAGGTTCTCCAAGGCCACAGTCACTAAGTGGGGTTCCATGGCAGGTGTAAAATCTCATTGGGTGATTGTGTCATGCTGTGCTTACAGCACTATGTTGGTGGAAAAGAGAGGAAAACCTATTACTGAAATCTGTGCTATTTTACATGATATTTTAATTAGTTATTTTTAGAACATCTTTCCTTCTAGAATGCAAAACTCTCTGAGGGGCTGAGAATATGTCTACTGCTACCAAAATTGTAACCCCCATCATCTAGTATAGAGTTGGTATACAATAAACATTTGCTGCGTGAATGTATTCTGCTTCATTCCAGAGGCCTACCAATTCTCAATTTCACTGTAGGCTGAAGAGCTGCTCACATAGAATACTTTTAGTGCCTTTCATTTTCACCAGTTTAGATCAATGGACAGAGAGATGCTGAATTACTGCTCTAGAAATATAGGTCCACATGCCTTGAACTTCAGAATATTAAATTAGAGGTGAATGTTGAGTCTACTAAACTGTATAGTCTGTAAAGGCAGGAACTGTATTTATCTCACTCATATTTAATCCCAAGAGTCTTCATAGTACCTGGCCCATATCCATTGTTCAATAATTGGTTTTTTAAATACCTAATTTATTAAACAAGGTGTTTGATTGAACAGCAATGACAAAAGTGAGCTTACTCAGTCTTAAGTGCTAGCAGTAAAAACAGTCACGAGGGGCTTGCAATGAGCTCCACTGGGGGGAATTTTTCTTCTTCACATTTTTGTACAATGAATGGACTCATAGGACACAGCAGACACCCAAGAAATATTATTTTAAAGTATATTATACTCAAAGAAAACCAGGAGTGTCAAAAGACTCTTAATTAATAGAAAACTGCTGAGTCAATAGGATAGCTAATGTAAATAAATTGTGTTCAGAATTTGATTTTCTAAAATTAAAAAAAAAAAATTAGTGCTATCTTGAGTATACCAGATGTTTTAAGAATGGATTTGTGAAACTACAGCCATTTAAATAATATCTTGAAATTTTCAAATATCAAATCTTTCTTGAATTATGTTCTACACAGTGATTAATCAAAAACTAAATTAGATATTAATTCTCATTGTAGAAAGTAAGTAGTCTTATAATATATTTGTAAAATTAACATTTTAACCTTCAATTATGTCTATTTGGATAGAAACAAAGTTAGAGCTGATAGTGACCCTACTGAGGTCTGATAGGGTCTCTTAATGTTGAAGAAGCAGTAAAATCAGTAATAGCTTTCATTCCCCCCCAGGAACTGTATATGGTTATACTTTGTTATACCAGTGGCTTCTTAGACTTGTGAACCCCTTATGGATAAAATCCCAGTAAGAACAGAATAATAGCCCATAAATCAAGCTGTGTCTCCTATTTAACTACATAAAGATACAACTATTTTATATATACACACACACACATATATATACACACACACATGCACACACACATACATACATACATATATATGTATTTTTTTTTTTCAGAGACATCTGGCTCCATTGCTCAGACTGGAACTTTCATGTTTTTTTAAGCTCATAAGGGAATAATTCTTAGTTGCTGGATGGAGCTCAAGAAGGGTCAGTGAAGAACTGCAAAGTGGCCAAAATGCCAGGCTGAGCTGCTCTTCAGTTTGGATGCTTGCAACAAAAATGAAACAAAACGAAAAAAACAAGCAAAAAAAATCACTTTTTGTTCTGCGAAACTTTACTTTTGGAAACTTACCAACTTGTAACATAAGGGAATTAAATGAAGATAACAATCAAGTGAAATAACTGGCATAGCACTTGGTTCTAATAGGCTTCTATAAATGCTGCTTCCCACCACTCCTCTCTCTTCCACCTGTTTCACCTTTTGAGAACCCTGAATCATGACTTCCAGCTACATTATGCCTGGACATCATGACTGTTCAGCTTACTGAAGGGAATGCCTTCTGATGATTGACACTTACTATCTCTTTCTTACTCCTCTCCCTATCCCCTTGTCTTATTCCCTTACTACTCTCAACCAGGAAGCTGGAGTAGCTGAAAGTAGATTTCTTCCACATGAAAATGCCTAGGTCACTAGGCACATAAGAGGTGCTAAGTAATTGATAAATAAATAAGGAGAGAGAGAGAGAGAGAGAGAGAAAGAGAGAGAGAGAGAAAGGAAGGAAGGACAAAACCTAAGATAGTATAAGCCATTACTAACCTGTGATGTTAGATCTAAGACGTCAGAGAGGAGCTGGAGTGCGGTGATTCCACCACTGTGATGCCTTGTAGTGGTCACAGTGCAAGTGCTGGGTATAGATGTCATCTAAACTGGAGGTATAAGACCTATGTCATGTGAGAACAAGTCTGTTTGATATCAGGCTTCACCTGGTCAAGCCCCAGCATTGACCATTATTCCAAAGAAATAAAAAATACTACTCTGCGAGATCAGGCTCAAAGGACAGGACTTGAGTTTAAAATACACTTCTGAAAAGACTCAAAATCAAAGATCATGAAGTTGTGGCTAACCTGGAAAGAATGCTTATGGATTTGCTTTTTAGTTCTCAGAAAATGAGATGAGCAGGGCATCAGCTGAAGTTGAGAATGATTAAATGTAGACACACCTAAGGAGATTCCTACTTTTTACAGTGATTAATGCTCTTAGTGAAGTAACTCTTCCAACTTACCACTTTGTAAGAGGTTTATACACATTCACAGCTGCCCCTCTTCCTTCAGCAAACCAATGGTATGGGAGATACAGCACTTGACTTGGAATCAGGCAGTCTGATTTAGAATCTGGCTTTTCACTATCAGCTATATTAGGATGGTAAGTCACTTAAATGCTCTAATCCTTGTTGTCCACTCCACTCCCCCATTGCAAAATGAGGATATAGTAGTTTCTGCTGGTGCCCATCCATCCTTATCCCCTTTCCCAGATCAGTGCACCCACTCTCCAGCTACCAGAAATGCTGGCTGATAATGGCTGACAGTTGCCTCTTTGCCAGGAGAAATGTCCTTGTCTGGAGAAATGTCCTTGCACCTCACCTCCTTCCCCTGATAGCTCACTGGCAATGAGTAGCCAACAAGAATGATGGGGAGTAGTAATGTCTATTTCACAGAGTTGTTAGGATGAAATAATTTAGCATACATGAAAATGCTTATGATGCTAAAGTAAATGCTGAAATAATAAAAAATAAAAAACAGACCAGGCACAGTGGCTCATGCCTATAATCTAGGCACTTTTGAAGGCCAAGGCGGGAGGATCACTTGAGCCCAGGAGTTCAACACCAGCTTGGACAACACAGGGCAAGTCCTGTCTCTACCAAAAAAAAAAAAAAAAAAAAAAAAAAAAAAAAAAATTACCCAGGTGTGGTGGCACATGTCCATAGTCCTATCTACTTGGGAGGCTGAGGCAAGAGGTTCACTTGAGCCCAAGAAGTTAAGGCTACAGTGAGCTGTGATTGGGCCACTGCACTCCTGAGCAACAGGTGAGAACCCATCTAAAAAAAAAATAATAATAATAAAAAAGGAACTAAGAAAATTATAGCCCATTGTTAACCTATAAAGTTAGACTCATGATGTCAAAGAAGATAGCCATAAATTTTTACACTTTCTGAGAGAATTCTGGTGGAATGGAGGGCATATCCAATTCAGAATGACAGTGTTTGTGTTCTCACATGTGGAACAGACATTTTACATTATCAGAAGAAATGCTGTCAAATGGTTATGCCAATAGTGTGTGAGGCAAGAGAATATTGTCCTCCATGTCAGGATGTCTTCCTTAGCAACTTCCTGGAAAACTACAAACATTTGTACTTTCAAATAAGTAGAATGTTTGGCATGGCTCATTGCTGCTCTTTACCCATTAGTAGCTGATTTGAGATTTGTTTAGGTCTTCCAAATAAGCAACTAAGAGTAATTCTCTTTGTAAATGATAGTGACCACAGTTGCACTCTTTGTTGAATGCCTACTGTATACTGATTACTCTACATATACTAATTATATCAGTTAATCCTTCAAGGGAATTACAATTATCCCAACTTTGTACACAAGGAAACATGGACTCCATCATTAAATAATTGGCTGAGGTCACACTACTGGTAAGTGTGTCAGACTCATGGTTGGAAGCTGGGATTGTATGACCATACAGTCTGTGCTCTTGCCACCATTTTCTTTAGAGCCGAATTAGGGCTGCATGTGGAAGGACGCATGTCCATATTTTTACTTTATGCGTTCACTCTTTTTTTTCCCCTCACACAACTTGCACAATGAACCTATGTTTTTCTCTCTCCCTTCAACTATGTGGTTTGTTTCATTTGTTTTTTAAACTCTTAGTGAGATTGCTAAAGCTGGGAGAAACAGTCACTGATGGGCCTCTCCTTAGGCTGCTCAGATGACTCTCTTAATTTCCATAGAGTTTGATATTTCTATGTTGACTGAGGAAACGGAGATATTTCTGACCACATATAGTAGACCAAACACTTAACTGAATATGTTTGCCTACGCTGTCTTGTTCAGTTATCAAAATAGTCTGTGAGGTAGTAATTACTAGCCCCAATTTGTAGATGAGAGACTTGGGGAGAAGAAAGATTAAATAACTTGGTCAAAGTCACATGGCGGGCAGCAGGTCTAGGATTTTTTTCTAATGCACTTAACTCCAAACTCTGTGCTATTTTTATTGCACATTGCTGCATGTTGCCTAAATACCTGAAAGCATTGTTTCCATTTTTTCCCAGTATTGGTATCTTTTAAGAATAATAATTTCAGTTCTGTCATTTTATTATGATCTAGTGGTAGCACAAGGAGGAAGGAAAACTGTCGTCTCAGAGAAAATGTGATGTTGAAAGTCTAAAGAGTAGATTACCTTTTAAGTGTTTTGGTTTCTAAAGAGAAAAATGTGAAGTCATTGAGCCATGAAAAGAAGCTGACTCAAATCTAAAAGATTGTTTTGAGTATTAATGTTCTAGCAAAATGATAGTGGTTTGTGGCAATTTCCTCCTTTAACAAAGTCACAATGGAAGGACTAGAATAATTAGAATTACACCCTGGTCTAATCACCAGAAGATGGAAGAGAAGCAAATAATATGTATGAACTATTCTGAGCACAGATATTTACAAAGAACTACTAAAGGGATTATGAAAAGAAGGTGAATCAGAACTGAGGAATTGAATGGTGCAATTATTTTATATAATGTAAGAATGGGCTAACGTGAGAAACCATCCTTAATACTCATATCTTACACAGATTGGGGAAGAAGATCTTCCCGACCCTGCATGCAGGATTTCACAATATTTCAATGTTATTATGAGTACATAGGTAAAACGTAGAAAGAAGATGTGGGTAATGATATGTCTGGCAAACTTGCGACTGCTCTGCCAAAGATTATCACAAGATTCCAATAGTGGGATCAAGTGAACCTGAGTTAAGGAAGTTAAGTAAGAATGTTATTGCTAAACAGAAGTACCTCAAGTCTCCCATGAAATATTCTGGCATTACCTCCCTTTTCAAAAAATGTTCTCCAAAATTGGTTATTATTTGGGGCGTGTTGGTCATTTTCCCCTTTAAAGATGATGCTCAAACATCATGGTGCCTGCTTATGTTCATCTATTCTGAAAACGTATTTTGGGAGCAACAATGAATGGCTTATAAAAATTTTCCCTAGAGCCATGTTAGTTATATTCTTAACAGTTGTTCAAAGTTCAAGATGCTGGCAATGATTGTTTGCTTATCAAAGTATATCTAATCTGGGGATTCATTCAGTTAACCTTTACTAAATAGATTGCAATCTTTCTCTTTTTTAAATTCATTTTTTTGTTTGTTTTTTCCTAAGCCTGGTCAAGGTACCCTGAGTTAAGAAGCGAAATGTCAAAATGACACACCATTAAGCTGACCTAATAGGGTATCTTAAATAAATATCATATTTAGACAGAACAAAGAGATTATTGAAAACTTTCTTGATAATACATGGTTATCCTTTAGAATTGCATATTCAAGCTTAGTTTTGTAATAGCTCATATATCTCAAAGATTTTATGATTTTAAATACAATCACATATTCCTATCAGAAATTTGAATTTAAATTCTGAAATGTAAAAAATTTCACATTTTTTGAGAGAGATGACGCAAAGGCAAATCATATCATGGCCTTATCATAGCTATACTTTGAGAAATCTCAACTTTTTGTGGGTTTTTGACTGAAGAACTTTAAAGGACTTATTTACTTTTTCTGACCTATCCCTCAAATGAGACCAACACTGTTGAAGTTCCATTTGTAAATTCATCACTAGACAGCTGCAGAAAGGGATAAAGAGGATGAGTGTAACCCCACCCCCTAGTTTAGTAGATGAAGAATCTGATGTCCAAAGAGATTAAGTGGCTTTCTCAAGGTCACAGAGCAAGCAGGCAATGGAGCCAGTGCTCAGAACCCAATTTTCTGAAGTCCTGCTCAGTTTAGACCACTTGCAAAGTGCTTTAAGGAAAGAAGAAATTATACAAAATAAATTAATATGCTTAATTATCAGCCTTTAATATTGCAGGACAGAGTCTATTAACTGAGATTCATCTGGTCTGCTAAGCACACAACAAGATGATTTTAATAATCAAGTTTTATAAATGGTTTATCATGAAAAATGTGGCCCACATCTTTCAGTGAAAGGGAAATAGAAGATCAAATTATTAGTTTAGGTTAGTCTACAGATAAAATTCCAAATTTTGTATGAGACTTCTAAAGAGGTCTTAACACATAGGTTAGTTCTTGTGCCACTAAAAATGTTGTCCTTTTCGACATTTAGAATCTTTGTCCACTTTGTAGGTAGAAATCTCTTGCCCATAAAAACATGGCCAAATATTTACATCTCTTCATATTGTAGTTCTATTTTAGATTTGAAATACACAACATTTGTACAAGTTAAAACTGGAGATTAGAATCTTATAATGTAGGATTTGGACAAGATGACTTCTAAAGACACCTATAGTTCTCAAATCCTAAGTATGACAATGAGTAATTGTATTAATTCATTTTCATGCTGCTGATAAAGACATACTCGAGACTGGGCAATTTAGAAAAGAAAGAGTTTTAATTGGACTTACAGTTCCATGTGGGGAAGCCTCACAATCATGGTGGAAGGCAAGGAGGAGCAAGTCATTTCTTACATGGATGGCGGCAGGCAAAGACAGAGCTTGTGCAGGCAAACTCTCATCTTTTAAAATAATCAGATCTTGTGAGACTCATTCACTATCGTGAGAACAGCACAAGAAAGACCCACTCCCATAATTCAGTCACCTCCCAGCAGGTTTCTCCCATGACACGTGGGAATTATGGGAGTTACAATTCAAAATGAGGTTTGGGTGGGAACACAGCCAAACCATATCAATAATTCAGTAATTGCTGTCTCTTAGGTACAATGGGATTAGTGTGATATATTTACTCATTCTGCAAAAGGAGAAAGGATCAGCAAAAGGGAGAAAAAACTTTCAATATTAATAATTATTTATTAGTGGTCTTAGTATTACGGAATCCAAATACCATAGAACTTTAAAATAGTCTGAAAAAAAAAAGAGATTTAAATGTTTCTCAAGTAATTATTATTGAGAAGATTGCTGAATCTTGGGTAATCATTATCTTTATAATTTCTTCATTATGCTAGTGTTGTATATTGTGCAGTTTCCTTATTATAATGCTTTATGGGCTAATGATGCAATATCGGATGTGTATCATGGATAAATGAGAAAAGCTTGTAGATTCTCAGTCCTGGAAAAGTCTTGGGAGCTCATGGAGTGTGGTTAAGAAGGCAGGCTCTGGAATTTGATATTAAAGTTTGAATCTTGCTCTGTCATATACTCCTATGGGACCTTGAGCAAACTTCATATCCTCTCTGCCTCAATGTGCTCATTAGCTAATTGGGATAATAATAGTACTGATCTCATAGGGTTTTGGAGAGGATTAAATGACTTAATACATGGCAAGCACTAAGGATAGTTCCTGGCACATAGAAAATACAGTGTTAAATATTCTCTGCTATAGTTGGCCAGGTTTCTCATTTAATGGATGAAAAAGTGAAACCCATCAGTAGCAAATCACTTTTTATATTTCAGAGAATAGAGCTTTGTCATAGATATAAATCTATATGATACATCTCACTGCATTCTACAGTGCATAATGACAGCTCATCTTGAACTTTGAAAATAACTTTTTTTCAATAAAAGAATGAGTTCAGCTTGACTCATGTGGTCCAGTACAGGGTCACTCCAGGGCTGGCCTTATAAGTCATTGGAATATGTAACTGTCTATGTTGTCTTTAGGAGATCTGGGAATGCCCCATGTCAAAAATAATTTCCACCTACTAACTGATGTCTGCAGTTTTCTTTAGTTTAAGGTGTTGTCCCCTGTTGAAACACACATTTTTCTATTAGAAGTAACACTTTAAGTTTTTAAAAATCATTTCTATAATATTGTAAAAGACAATTCAAGAGACAGATTTTGATAAAGGGGAAAGGAGAAGAGAAAATGAGGATTCCAGGCCCTATAAGTGAAGCATGCAATTGAAGTGGTTTGGGAATTTTGATAGCAGATTTCTCCACATTTTTTAATTTGTATAAATTTACAGGGTATAACTGTGGTTTTGTTACATGCATAATTATGTAGTGGTGAAGTCAGGGCTTTTAGGATATCCATCACCCAAATAACATACATTGTACCCATTCTCCACAATTTTCCTTGTAATCAACTTTCCACCTCAATATTCCTAGAGCAACATCTATCCTGGAATTAATGAGTCTGACTCCTTGCAGTGCACTAAGCCATATGCTGGCTATAGAGGAGGCAGAAGAGTGAAATGACACAGTTTCTGCCCTCACAGAGTATACAATCTAGTAGGAGACAAAATAAATGCACATGTAACTACAATAAATTGCTAAGCACAACAGAGGCATGGAAGTAAGCAGAAGTCAGTGGGAGGTGATAGACCATCACTTCTCTCCCTTGCAAGCAATGTGCCTCCAGTGGTATAGGAGAGAGCATGTAAAAGAGGCCTGATGGCCCATATAAGAGTGAAATTCCTTTCAAAGCATATATTTTTTTTCTTGTTTATTTTAATGGAGCACAAAATCAGTATTTTAATTTACTTTACAACCATGGAAGTTTATGCTCCAGGGAGATGCCATGCTGATCCTGTGGCTTCTTATATAAGCAGATATAATGCCTTATAACCCTGAGAATCAGGGTGCCTTAGTCTGGTGTTTAGGTGTATGGAAGTGTGCAACCTAACACCTAGAACGTTTCCTGTGTTAATGTCTTCATTCATCTCACCCACCGCTGCCTGTATAATTCCATTAGAAGCTATGATTCATGGTCTGGAAGGAAGCAAGAGATAGAGTGGCCTATGCTTTCTTTTCCATACACCAATTACAATCTGTTGACATGCCAACACCATTTGAATCAATAACTGGCAGAAAGAGAAAAGAATTGGGGAAAAATTAAGTCCCTGTAGGCGGTTCACGGTGATCATAACCCTACAGGAACCTCAGCATTGTCAAGTGTGCCTGTAAGGGCCTGGCTTTCCCGTTTGTAGTCCAATATTTTGTTATATACAAGATTATCCAAGATTTCAGGAATCTTCTCAATAAAATTTATTTAAGAAAGATTTATCTAAACCTCTTTATTTTCAGGCTATTTTAAAGTTTCATAGAATTTGGGTTCTGTAACACTAACAACACTAATAAGGCTTATTATTTTTTTTTCTGTTTTAAGCAACATAAACAAGGAGATACTAGTCTTTAACCATTCTGGAAATAAATAAAGCTAAACTGAAGAATTCTCTACTCCCCTTCGTTTTCCTTCCCACTTTTGAACTAGAGTTTTGTCTAACAGTATTCTAATTGCTTTTGTTTGTGCAACAAAGGAAACATAATTTGTATAATTTCTGGGCAGAACTAATATGTTGCGCTTCAAGGCTTTTTTATGTTTAACTTTATGAATGTAACTTTTTTGTTTAAAGTAATATTGATGTCATGAATATTTTCAAATTCAATAGATATTAAAAGTTATCTTTTTTTTTTTTTTTTTGAAATGGAGTTTTGCTATAGTTCTCAGACTGGAGTGCAGTGGCTACTAAAATGCATGATCCCTCTATTGGTCAGCAAAAGAGTTTTGACCTGCTTAGACTCATGAGAAGGTCTTGTGAGTCTGACTTCTTGGAGGTTGTGCAAAAGCTGCGCCGGTGACTGGCTTCCCTGACTCTGCCCTGCTCCAGTCTGGGCCTCACTGACTCCGAGTGTTCAGTGTTCTAGCTGTGGAAATGAGCTGATAAATTGCATAGGCTGGTTCATCCTTTCTTGGGCAAACTGGTAGTTTCCCTGCTCCCAGGAGGTCACCATATTGATGCCAAACTTAGCGTGGACACCCAATTGGCATAGTGCACTACAGCCCAGAACTCCTGGACTCAAGTGATCTTCCTGGCTCAACCTCCCAAGTAACTGGGATTACAGATGTGTGCCATCACACTCAGCTAGATTTCTTTAAAATTAAAAAATGTTACTGGACAGTGTTAGCATATTTTAATAAGAATTTATTTGTACCCAACACCATGCTTAGCACTTAACGGGCATTCAATAAACATTAATTCAATGGATGAATGAAAGAAATACAACAAAAAGCAAATTAATCACAGAATCCCTTGTGAAAACATGAATGAAAGCACTACTGTGATTATGTTGTAGGTAAATTCATGATATTTTCTATCATTGGTGTATTTTGGTGAATTAATATTATAAGATCAATTCACAAAATCTTCAAAGAAATGGTTCTCTAGAAATAATTCAGTTTTTTGTCATTCTGTAATTTTGGCCAACTGTTACTAGAAAACATTTTCATTTGTGTCTATCTGTATGGTACAACTTTTTAGGTTTTCTGAAGTCCAGCACAGAGTTGAATAATGCTGAGAATGTTTCTTTTGGCTGAAACATAGAATCGTCCACTTTTTACTAGAATGGCAGGTTAGAACTCCTGAGTTTTAAGTGATTGGTTATTAAATTATTGCATATTCTTAGTAGAATATGCAACATTAGTAAGAAGTTAGAACTCAAGAAAATGTCACTGGACTTGTTCAAGGTAAATCTTATCCTCCTTATATTTCAGGAGGGATGGGGTAAAAGGTCTTGTTTTATCCCAAACCTAATATTGTTTATAGGTAAGAATTAGCTGAAATGTGTCTTGCTTACGGCTGTTTATTTTGTTGTTGTTGTTTATTAAATATTTATAAGCCATCCATTAATTGTTGATCATCCATGGGGTACATCACTGAATGTTCACTTTTGAGTTCAGCTCCCTGCACATGTGTCCATGTACCATCATTGTGCCCCGTTGATCACGGTGTTAATAAAGGAAGAAAACAATCAGAATTGGATGGCCTCATAAAGGCTAGGTAATAATTCCAATGAAATTAGAGAAAAACATGTACTTAGGGAGCTATGCTCCTATGGCCTGCCTTCATTTTTTTCACTACCAGGAAGGAAAGGTAACTTCTAAGCCTAGCCAGTCCAAGCTTGCCTTAAAATATAAAATTTACTTCACAGGGTTCCTAAAAAATATGGAGCCACCATGAGTTCTTTTATTCTCTGTTACTATAGATTGTTAGCACTTGCAAATGAAATTACTAACATACAAATTATTGGCATATTTTAAAAGACTATCTTAATACCTAGAAGTTTAACATGTAAAACGAAACAAGAGCACTTTAGGGAAACTGCACGTTGCTCCCTGACTTCATGTGATTCTGGGAAGTTGAATGAACAATCGTTTTCCTGAATTTAGTAGATTTAGGTTTAGATTGGACATGTCATGTGTGTGAAAGCAGATGTGGTTAATAGGGTAGTGGATAGAACAGAATTCTTCCCAGAAAGAGTTTCCATTAGGTCATATTCAAAGGAACTTTTCTTCCCATGGTACCATATTTGCGTTGACACAAAATTCCACCTTTTTTCCTTCCTACTCTCTTCCAGAAAAACAAATAATTTTTATGTGAAGAAAATGTTTACCAAAATTCTAAGGTAACCTTACATAGATTCCTCTGTGTCATTTCGTGGTTCCTAATGACAAAGTTAAGGAGAGAAGTTTCTGCAATGGTGACTTATCTATAGACAAACAATGCCTTATTATTCTTAATCTTGAGGCATCTGTGAGGGAAAATTCAGTGAGGAAAGGGGATTCGAAGGGAGATTTTAAAAAATCTTTGGGAAATTCCACACGTGGTCAAGGGGCTCATACCCATGACTCCTGAGGCATGTCAGCCAAAGGCATTGCACAGGATTTTATACTGAGTCACCTCTCAGGAATCTGAGATCTGAATGGAGCCTGGAGAAGGAAGTTGGGTGTCCTTGGTCACAGTTACCACTTGCTTGTTGAGCCAGAGGACTTCCGGAAGAGTTCCTCTATTCAGGAGATTTTTTTACTGTACTCATGAGGATTTTAGGATCCAATTCAGACCCTGTTACACAGAGGTCACTGTCCAGAAGACAGACACAAGAAATCACTTATGATACAGCACTTTGGACTAAAGCAGTGATTCTTAAGTTCTGGTGCCTGGACAAGCATCATCATCATCACTTGTGGACTAGTTAGAAAAGACAATTTTGGGGGCCTCCTTTTCCCTTCTGAAACAGACATGGTGGGAGTGGAGTCCAGTGAGCTGTGTTTCAGCAATGCTTCCAGGGGATTCTGACATACTGTAAAGTCTGAGAACCCACTGGGCTAGAAGGAAGCCTCCCGGCACGAGGACAGAGTTGTTCTGAAGGTCTTAAATAACACGGGAGTAGGTTGAGGACAAGGTTGAGAAGGTGATGGTGCCTAGACCTTTTAAAGGATTAGTAAGTTTCTTGAGAGAAAAAAAAAAAAGCCAGAAGAGGGAAGAAGAATGGAAAAGCTAAAGCTGAGGGTGAGAGGGAGGAAGATAGACCCAGAGAGGAGTCTGGAGAGGCCAGAAGAGGCCAAGTGGAGAGAGACTTTTATCAGGACCGGGAGTATAAACTGTATTCTGAAGACTATGGCACTGGGGTAAACGCTGAAGGCTAAAGCGTGGGAAAGACACACTCAGATTTGTAGAAAAGCTATAAAAATTTCAGATTTTAGAAAGCTCACTTGGCAGAAGTGAGGAAAAGTGCAGGGGAGGAAGCAGTTAGGAGATTTCTATGATGATCTCGGGCCAGGGAAAGCAGGACTCACCTAGCGCAGGGGTCTAGGAAGGGGAAGGGCCCCAAACAGAACAGTTGAGAAAAGGGAGTTGGTAGGACCTCATGTTATAATACATCACAGAAGCCAAAACTCATGAGATAGAATACTGACTGGCAGCAAATGCTGATGAGATTGGAAAGCGAGATAGGCAGAGAACCCAAAATTGTATGCACCATATAATACCAATGTAAAAATGTATGTACATGAATACACATGTAATACTGAAAGATGTACATTAAAATCTTTATCTCTGGGTAGTGAGATTACAGCCAATTTTTATTTCCTTCTTTATATTTTATTTTCCAAATTTACTACACTAAAGGAGAACTATATTATAATAAAGAACTGCAAGTGTGAAGGAGGGAGGGAGGGAGGGAAGGAGGGAGGGAGGAAGGAAGGAAGGAAGGAAGGAAGGAAGGAAGGAAGGAAGGAAGGAAGGAAGGAAGGGAGGGAGGGAGGGAGGGAGGGTCATATCTGAGAGCTGAATGGGATAATGTATGGGAAGTCAGAATGGTTCCATGAACAGAAATTACAATTCCTGCAGGAGCCTTTTAAAGTTAACCTGTCTTAAAAATTTCCTGCAAATCCAGCCTGACAGGCTGTGACAGGGAGCTAAAGTATTTGGTGGGTAGCAGGAGGGGCACTGGACATGCGAGGAGCCTGAGATGAGGCAGTCGGTAGGGAGGGACTGCCCACCGGTCTAGCCACTCCTTTCACAAGAAGGGGATGTGTACGCAAGCAAGAAGGTCTTGTGAGTCTGACTTCTTGGAGGCTGTCGTGCGAAAGCCGTGCCGGTGACTGGCTTCCCTGACCCTGCCCTGCTCCAGTCTGGGCCTCACTGACTCTGAGTGTTCAGTGTTCTAGCTGTGGAAATGAGTTGATAATTTGCATAGGTTGGAACACAATTGTAATAAAGATGTACTCTTTGGTTACCTTGGTAGCTACTTATTTTTTCTTTCTTGTCCCATTTCCCTGCCATAGGAAATGATACACAGTTCTAAAAAACAATACACAAAAATAATGTAAGAAACCTATGGGGTAATAGGGTATGTTTGATCTAGTGGGGAGGGAAGTAGCTTCAGTAGGTGATTATGGGAAGGTTTAGGATCGTGTTATTCATGAAGAGGAAACAAGCAGCTAGAATTCCAGGAAATCATCATAATAAAGAGTCCCAGGAAATCATCATAATAAAATAAAGGCCACTATCATTTATCACTATACTAAGCATTTCACAAATTTTGTTATTAATGCTCACGACAACTATTTCTATTTATGTTTTCGTTAAAGCCAGCATTTACACATGAGAGAAACTGGGACCTCAGACATTAAGTGACTGTAAGTGTCAGAGCCTCAGTTTGAACACAGACTTTTATTCGGTACTAAGAGTTCTGGAGGCAGATGATGATGACAGTTTCACAACAATGTGAATACTTAATATTACTGAACTACACATTCAAAAATGAATCAGATTATAAATTTTATGTTGCACATATTTCACTACAATTAAAAAAGAAAGTCTATACTTTGTATACCACATTGCTACATATTCCAGAGATATTTTGATGTTACTATTTTGTTAGGCCCCACATTAAAGAAATGCCTGCTTTCACTTAAAGGGAAAGAAAGCAGGGTCCTAATACCCTCCCTAAAGTGGCTCAAGGAGCCTTGACATAGGTTTCCTTTCTCTCTCCTTTTTTCCTCTCTCCACCTTTTAAAAAATTATTCTCCTTCTGTCCCTTCTAACATCCTTCTTTGACCTTTCCTCACCCTAAACAGATGGATAGACTGCCTTCCTCTCCAACACACACACACACACACACACATACACACACACACACAGTCCACAGCCACAAGTGCCTCTGACCAGCCAGTGTTGCCAAGGCTGCACCTCAGTTCTCATGGTGTTCACAAACTGGGATTCAGATCAAGTCCTCTTAATCCTAACACTGAAAATGGAAGAAGAAACAGGTTTGTTTTAACCTGGGAGGCCTAATTTCTTTCTTTCTTTTTTTGTCTTCTTTTTTTTTTTGAGATGGAGTCTTACTCTGACATCCAGGCTAGAGTGCAGTGGTGCAATCTTGGCTCACTGCAGCCTCTGGCTTCTGGGTTCAAGTGATTCTCCTGCCTCAGCCTCCTGAGTAGCTGTGATTACAGGTGCCTGCCACCATGCTCAGATAATTTTTGTATTTTTAGTAGAGATGGGATTTTGCCAAGTTGCCCAGGCTGGTCTCAATCTTCTGACCTCAGGTGATCCACCCATCTCGGACTCCCAAAGTGCTGGGATTATAGGTGTGAGCTACTGGGCCTTGCTGGGATTCCTAAGTTCCAATGAAGATGAAACTGGGAGGAGGAGGATGCCGAAAATGACAAGCTCCAACGTTTAAATCCAACAACACACACATACACATACACATATACAGAGGAAATGAGCAAGTGAACTGGTACCATTCCAGAGAAATGAGAAAAGCTGAGGAATAGAGGACAACGTGCTTGCCTAAGATCCTGGCTGCATTTCCTGAAACTCTCCTAGCCTTACCTCTCAGCAGTTCTGTGGTGGGAGTGTGACAGTGCTGCCTTCTGACCACAAGGTGGGGCTTATATTAGGATATACTGACTATCAGAAGGATGTCTGGTTTGAGCATTTTCCATTTAGAAATCTTTCTATATTGTCAACTAGATATGATTAAAGGCTTACTACACATTACCTTACCAAGCTCCAAGATTCCAAAAACATCCAAGGTGGAATTTGTGCAGAGCTTCAGACCTGTACTTGGAACACTTACTTACCACAGAAAAGAGAAAAATGTGTCATTTTTCCTGAATTTCTTTTTCCGTCACCGTGGTATATTTATTAAGGTAGATGGTGGCTTGCTGTGTTGTAAGCTTCTACTACAGAGCCCTTGTGAAGGTCAAGGGGGACCTGAGTCATCTCCTTTCTTTTCTTATTCTTCTTTTTAAATAATATCAGTATTAGAAAGCAGAGAAGAAATGTCACAACAAAGTTAAACTTTTACAAATACATTAATTGTCTATATTTAATAGATTAACATGTTTAGATTGCACAAATATATTGCAATGTATTTATGGTATTAAAAGTATAAGCACTTCATAGTATATTAAGATTCTATGATCAGGACAGGATAAGATATAAAAGTTAAGTATTATGTGTCTTCTGTTTTCAGTCTTATCAATATATCTCTGTGACTGACAGCTTGACCTTATTTGTTAATAACACCGAAGATCAGCTTTAAGGGTTTTTTGTGAATGTAAAGCCCTGGACAAATATTCTCCTCCCACCACACCCATTTGATAAACTGTTTACAAACCACAGATTTCATTGAGTAGATTTAATAGAGATGAGGTCACTGGGCATGTTTCACTCTTTTAAGCACAAAACTCAGACCCATGAGAAACTTTTCCTGATGCTCTTGCAACCTTGTTTACTAAGCTTAAAAGAGTTTTGTTAAATTAGTTTTCAAGACTTGGGCCACTGGGACGTGAATACTAAGTGGGCTGCCAGAGCTCTACCCAGACTGGCCTTCATTCTGCAGAGGGAAGAGGGCTCCGGCTTTGGGGCCAGAGACCTGGGTGCTGATTTAAATTCAGGTTTGGGCCCAGTTGCTTGCTTGCTATGTGTGTACAATTTTACCTCTCCAAGCCTGTTTTCTTAACCATAAAAATGGAGGTAATAGCACCAAACACATAAATTTGTGATAAGAATTAAATGAATTAACTTTTACAAAGAACCCAGTACAGGAACTGGAAGACCGGAAATATTACCTGCTTCCGTGCCTCCTCATTTTTTCCACCGCCAGCCATAGCCACTAGGTCACACAACTATGGGCCTAATTGAGGATCTCCACTCAGGATGTGGTCAGAAGAGCTCTATCAAGCAAGAGTTGCCCCACATTCAAATAATTCTGCAACTTTAGTTTAGTTGCTCCATCCTTCCGATTGCTCACACCTGAAGTCTTCATTATCTGTGACTTTTGTCTTTTTCTCATGTCTTATACCCAGTCCTTCAGAGTTTTGTGCAGTCTCTACCTTAAATTATCCAGAATCTGACCACTAGTCACCACGCTTGTCTAATGTAAACAATTATCATCTCTCTTCTGGATTTCCATCGTGCCCTCTAACAGGTCATCCTGCTTTGCTTCTCCTCCTCCTGCCATACCCCTTTTTACCCTAGCTGTCAGAGATGTCACTGATTTTCCAAAGACACTGCAATGGTTCTCCCCACAGAGTGAAAGCTGGAATCCTTGCTATGACCCACAAGTCCTATCTGGTGTGGCCACTTGCTATCTGTCCTCCTTTCCCATTCACCAGCTCTCCCTGCTCCAGCTACACTGGCCTCCTTACTGTTCTTCACACACACCAGGCATGCTCCCAACTGACTGTTAACTCTCACTGTCCCTTTGCCTGGAATGCTCGCCCACATAGTCAGAGCCGACTCCTATTTTTTCTATTTGTAGCTTGGCATCAATCTCTCAAGGAGGCTTCCTCTGACTCTCCAATGCTGCAGTCTGCTAACTCCTCACACACCTGACTCCCCTTATCCCTCCATCTGCTTTGTGTTTATTTTTCCATAGTATTTATTCACCTAAGGCACTTCCTAAGGGTAGGCATTTCTATTTGTGATATTCATTAACCTTTCCCAAGCACCTAGAAAAGTGTTTGGGATATAAAAAGTGTTCTGTAAATATCTTTTAAATGGATGAGTGACGGGAAAGTTAAGCCTCTCTACATATACTTTCAAGCAATATTCATTAAGTTTGATGTTTTTGCTTCAGAGCAAATCAGTTGGGTTTATTTCCTTCTTTCTTACTTTTTTTCTTCGTTATTTTTCCAACTCCAGCCACATTACTTGTTTCACAACAATGGGTCAAACAGTTGCAACTTGTCTGAGGGTCATGAGGAAATCAAGCAAGAGGAAACGGTGTCGGCAAGAGAAGAGCGCAGGAAGCGTTTCCTTCTGTTCTTGGGGGCAGGGAATAGGAGTCTGATGGTAATACACACCATCCCCATGGCCTCCAATTCCAGCTCCTTACTTCATTGAACCCATGCCCTTCTCCTCTTGGTGGATGAGAACTTTGCAAATGGCAATGTTTAGTTAGCCACGTTGAAGGACAAGTACATATTCTCTTACAGTTTTGCTAAATCTGACGGTTGGGTAAGTGTCCTCTTCTGCTCAAGTAGGCAAGTTTCCCAGAGGAAGTTCTCCATTTCACATACCTTAGCTTACAGGATAATAAAACAGTCAGAGGAGCTGTATAGGCAAACCCCATCATTTTACAAATGAAAAACCTGAGGACTTGATAGGAAGGACTGGTCCTTCTACTGGGTTATGATGTCCCTCTCCCCTCACTGAATCAAGATTCTCTTCTCCAGCCTTCTAAATCTACTCTGGCAGGAGATGAGGGGAGAAAGAAGATAAATGTGCTCAAAGGAAAATCTGTAAGACTTACAGACACATGAGAGAAACCCTCTGAGACAGCACAGAATTCTGGACTCTTTGCTTAGGTTCTAATCCTAACTCTGTTTCCTACTTGCTGGATGACCTTCTGCAAGTTATTAAATACTTACCCCAAGTTTGTTTTCTCATCTTTTAAATGGGAATATTTAATACCAAAATATAGGGTTGTTGTGAATATTACAAAAATAAAACATGAAGTGCTCAGTAATAAGATTCTGTAAGTACAATTATTCTTGAGTGAGAACTTTGTATACCCATTGCTAAAGTCCAAGCAAGTCAAACCTAGAAAAGAAATGTGCAATTTTTAATTTTTCTCATTAACCTTGGCTTTCTAGCACCTGCTTCATTTATCTTTGAGTCTCTTAATGATTTGCTTTCATGGTCCTTTCTGGCTGGATGTGTTATTTCTTGCCTACCTCCCCCACCCACCCTTCCCATTTTGCTTTTATATCCAGCTTTGTAGGAGATGGTGCCAGTCGTGTTTTCCAGGTCCACCTCCCACTCTTGGGGGAAAGGAAGTTCATAAAAAGTTCATCCAGTAAGTTTGAAGCAGACAGTTTTTCCTTTGTTTCAAAACTCCAATAACATCTGTGAGTGTTGATTTCTTCCTTCCTGGTTTGGGGACCTCATGGAGGGATTTAATCTAGACAAGTAAGGTGATGCAGTCAAAATACATTCTAAATGATCTAGATGAGAGAATAAGCCACCTAAAAATGAAAAGGGCTCAAATCTGGAAATCAGATAATTTGGGGGCACCAGATTATACTGAAAGAGGTAAAGAAATTTTATGTCCTTATTTTGCTGTAAATTTAAGGAATGCTGAGAGATTGGCCCATATCTCAAAACTCATACACAATCTGAATTATTTTTTAAGTTTGTTTTCTTTTTATGTGAAATAATTATGTAGCTCTTCTTGAATTATATGTCTATTTGGGGGAAATGAAGAAACTTATTGAAGAATTAAAATGTAACCCTTTTCTTCAGCTTCCTTTTGCCATTGACACTGCTTTCCAGTAGATTTGTGAAGGAGACTGCCTCAGTTGAAAGTACTACTCAGTTTTGATCTTTTTCTAGATGGATTTGGGTATTACTTCTATAGATGACAAGAATATGAAAGGTCACTCATATCTTGACTTTGTATACCATGAGTGTTCTCCTCCTCCTCATTCTTCTCCTTATCCATCTCCACTTTTCTCCTTTGACAACTTCAAAAAACGTCTTCTGAATTCTGTCCTGGACATATCCAGAAAGAGCAAGGACCAGTCAGGAAATGCCATTTCTCTTTCAATTGACGTGACTTAAAGATAGTATATATAGGATTAGCTCATTATTGTCAAATGTAATAACTCCAACTTACCCTTTACCGATTTTAGCCCTTAGGGGTTTGTAAGGGAGTTCAGTAAACTCCCTGAAACTTTATGCACAGCATTCATCCTTGGGGCTGAGCAGAAGGTATAAAACTTTCCTTATATTTTCAAAGACTTAAATGGTTAAAATAAGAAAGGTTAAGAATCACTGAGATAATGCTTAAAATGGAAGTTAAATTGTTTAGTCTTAGCACAGTCAAGGTTAATTAGACAAAACTTATAGAACACCATTTATATTCACTCCCTGGCCTCCAGAAACAGTGTGTGGTCCCCTGGACTCTCCATAGTTCTGTAAAATGCAGGTGATGGGAAAGAGGAAGCAGCAGAGCCCCTCCCCAGTGGTGGACTTCAGTTGCCAGGACTTCCTGCATGCTGCTCACCATCCTTTATGCTACTATATCCTAACCTGTTATTTCTTACCCTTGCCTTCAAGAAGCCTGGAAGAGATCAGATGGTTAATTCACCAGTAGAATGAAACTGCTATTTGGCTGCACTGTTTACCGCTTTATCTATTCACCACTGCTAAACTAGAGCACTAACTAAAACTGTATTTTCCATGCTAAGTTCTTCCCTGTTCATGGAAAGAAAATAATTGTCCCCAAGGGAGAACAAAAACAAAGATAAGCGTTTTTGTTTTCTTTCGTTGACTTTGTTCTTGTTTGGATAGGTTGCAAGAACTGGGAAATTTCTGCTTTTGTTCAAGAAATGTTTGTAGAACACTTGTTACATTCAGGCACTAATCTGGAAGCTGGAACACAGTTTACATAAAGCAGCTATAGTCTCTGATTTTGTGGAATTTCCAGTCAAGTGGATGAGACAAATAGCAATAAACAGTTACACAAATGGGTGGAGAGCTCGTCATTTCAATGGAATCCATCAATGTGGAATGTGTATGTGGGTTAAACTTTGTCTTAAATACTTCAGTCACCCCTAAGGCCAAAGTGAGGAGAAAGATGAAGTTAAGGTGAAGCTCATGTTATGAAACAAAAACTTTAAAAATCAAAGTTTTAAGAGAGTTGTGAGAAACAAAATATAGAAATTGCAGCATAATAACTGTTTTTTTTTTTTTTACCTAAGCCACTTTCTTCAAGTTGCTAAGAGATTTACCTCAACTGAGCTTTTAAAATTTTTACATCTATTTATAAAAATAATAAATCAAAATAATAAATAAACTTTTGAGAAAATAAGAAAAATATCACTACATATCACTGCAGAATCATAACCACCATGAAAACTTTCTTTTTTTCGCGTAGTCATTTGACTTATTGCCTGGTGTGAGTCTTGTTTACCACAAGACACAATTAAATGCATGCATCAGTTCAGTCATTTCTAACATAGCAACTTCCCTTTTTGCCAAGTGATCTCATTTCCTATCTTTTTGGAAAGAAATCCTAGTAACACGTAACGTGATCACTGTCATGTCAAAGATACCTTTTTTGTTTTTTTTGTAAATATTGGAGAAAATAATGCCTAAATGTTTTAGAATAAATCTAATTAAGAAATTAGGTCTATATATAATTTTGTTTTACTTTTTTTTTTTTTTGCAACAGGCTCTCTGTCGCCTAGGCTGGAGTACTGTAGCATGATAACAGCTCCCTGCAGCCTCAACCTCCCTGGCTCAAGTGATCTTCCCACCTCAGCCTCCTGAGTAGCTGGGACTACAGGCATGCACCACCATGCCCGGCTAATATTTGCATATTTTTGTAGAGACAGAGTTTCATCATGTTGCCCAGACTGCTAGAACTCCTGGGCTCAAGTGCTCCACCTGAATTGGCCTTCCAAACTGCTGGGATAATAGGCATGAGCCACCACAGCAAGTCCTTTATTTTTTATTTTTATTTTTTTTTAGTAAATTTAACAAAGAAAATAAATGGCTACACATAAATATTTGCATTTGATTTTTTTTTCATATTGAAGATCAGCTGATCTTAGATTTTCTAAGTCCCTAATAAATGCCTATTTATACAACTGGTGTCTTCCCCTAAACCTAAACTTCAAATTTCAAACTCCAAACTCCACAGATTTGGATAGTATTAGAAATGGCATTCATATTAATGGTTATAGTACTTTTTTTTACATGCTAATGTGAATGGAATTATTAGGCATTAAAAAAGAAAGCTTATATAGTGGAAGAAAATAAAGCATCTAGACATAAGCTTTAAGAGATCTATTGTGTTAATACAGCTTTACTTTTTGAGTGGTAAGCTTTTAAAAAGAAATGTGGTGCTCTAACTCGAGGAAAAGATAAGGGTGACTGAAGTGATAGTCTAGAGGAAAAAGATGCAGACATTTATTGAGTACCTCCAATGTGCCAGGTGCTAGTCAGAGCATTTTCATTATGTTTCCTCATTTAATTCTCATGGTGATCTTTTGGAACTGTGTTATTATCATTGTATAGATGAAGTAACTGAAACACAGTCAGATTAAAGAACTGCCTATGATTGTTTGGCTAATAATAAGCGGAGGGGTGAGGCTTGAAGGCAGGTTTGTCTTATTCCAACACCCATGCATACCCTTAAATTTAAGTTATTCTGACTTGATGTTGCTCAAATCCAATGTGTTCAGCTGTTTGCCTCTCCAATTAGCAAGATTTTTTTTTTTTTTTTAAGGTAGGACACTTTTAGCAACATGAACCAACTTTGCCCAGTATTGTTACAAACTGTTAACTGGAGACATTTGAATTTGGAGATGAAACTGATATGGTCTTGGGGTACTGGAGAAGATCAAGTTATCACATAAAGTACAGAGCTAAGAACATGTTTTAAATCTTTCCACTAACTCTGAGTTTTACTGACTAAAATTTTAGTGGACAGTATGTTTATGACTCTTAGCATTAACAACATCATAAGTCAAACTCACTAATATATGCTAAGCATTCTGTTTATGATTCTTTTAACCTAGAGGATTGCTGAGCTGGGACTAATTTCCTCAAAGGGAAAAAAAAAACCCAGGTGAGAGCTGAGACTGCTCCTGAGACTGAGAAGGCAGCTCTGAAGGGATCTCAGATTTTAGCAGCAGGAGGTGAACCATGGGCATAGAATCAGCTTGCCCAAGATCTCCTGATTAATAAACCATGGAACAAGATTTAAAACCAAGTTCATTTCACTTCAAAGCTCACACCACATTTTTCCCACCACATTTTGCTTTGTTATACGAATACAACTTTGTTCAGGCTTACAAAAAAGTCCTGGGAGGGGATTTAGAAGATTTTGCATAGCCAAACACTGAGTTTCATGGAGTTTGATGGAAGAAGAGTTATGTATTAGTACGGGAAAAGTAGAGGCCATCTTTGTTGTTCTTTCTTGAGCTCTTCCCTTTCTTGGGTGATAGACTTCATCAACGTCTGATGAGGATCACTAGGGGCTATTCTCTGCTTATCAAATGATTCTTATGACTCAGGAGCCAAATGGGATGTAAATAAACAGTATTTATGTCTAGCGTGGCACTTTAGTTAAACTTTGTACCCCACTTTGCTCTATTTTAAAGCAGAATATCCTTAAAAAGGATACTTAGGCCTGCTTTTTTTTTTTTTTTCCCCCACCAGAGCCCATTTAGTCCTTCTACTCATTATACAAGGACTCAAATGGTTATCTTTACAGAAGTGAGACAAGATAGAATCAATGCTCCTGTAATCACTTCATCTTTGTCCATTCCCACTTCTGGTGGAGAGGGTCCTAAGACATAATGCACCGAAGGTTACATTGTGAGAGATAAACAACATTTGCAAAAGAGGTCTTTTTGCCTTGGAAAGGCTTCATTCTTTTAAAAAAATGTAAGCATCAAGGTTAAGTAGAACTCATTAGCTCAACCTTTAAGGATGATACCAGGATAAAGTTGGGCCCATGCGAAGAGAATGAGAGGGAGATATAGTGACATGAAAATAAGGAGGAAAAGGAGGTGCCTATGTAAGTAAGGCTCACCACAAATACAAAGGCAACCTTTAGGGAAAAGGAAAGAAGTCTTTGCACATCCTTAGAACTCTGAATGTCTTAGTGATGCTGTATGAGTGCGTCTTAATGATAGTGAACTGAATCAGTCACGCCAGGTTATGTCCATATGAGAATGTGTCTTTGCTCAACATGCCAACATCACTGAAGCAAAGAAACTTGGAGTTTTCTTTAAGATATAGGTCTTTTTCACATATCCGGCCCAAGCTTTCTCTTCTTGTCACTCCAAACACTCTGTTCCGTATGCTAAATAGTTTGAGGAACCAAAATGGGCCCTGTTTGCCTACATTTCATTGTCCTGTACTTCTTGTCCTGTACTAGCAAAGAAGTCCCATTGGTCTTTCTTCTCCTCATTAACAATATAGGTAACACTTTTGAAGTTGTTTCTTCAGAAAACCTTCATTCATCAAAACTACCTCAAAGGTCATGTTTGTTTGATTCTAGAACTTCCTGTAATTACCTGTATTGTAACACTCATCACTATATATTACTTACTTGTGTAACTAATTGCCCATATTCTGCACTAGACAACAGACTCCCTTGAGTCAGGTACTATATCTATTTACATAGCATTCACAATAAGTGAATCTCCTACAATAAGTGACATTAGCAGATACACAACACATATTAAATGAATAATGAAGGTTCTGAAATACTAGAGTTAAAAACTATAGGAGCTACATTATATAGAATAAACATTTACTTTGCTATAGAATGTAATGTAACCCAGGCACTACTTTATCATCAAGCCTTAGGTTGGTTGGAGAAAGATAACAAAAAGAAACATGATTGTGCAGAAACAGACAAACCTTTGTGGAAGGCATTTGAAAATGGCATTTCCCCTCCACAGTGTGTTCACAGTGTGGGCAAATTCACTGCTCTGTCGTACTTTCTGAAAATAAAGAACCGTTACATCAAGGTGAATTATTTATAAATCGCGTACTTGCCCAGAAGGGAACAGACTTTTATTATCATAAGGACCCTTCCTTGGTGCTCTTTATCGACGGAATCCAAGACCTTTCTTGAAAGGACACTAGGACATAAAGCCACCTTTTAATGACTCATTGAAATTTCTCACTCCATCCGTTTCGCTAGTGATCATGGGTCCTCAGAGGTCAGTCTTGGTGTCCTTGGATAAAGAGCATGAAGCAAGGGTGGCTGAACCAGAGTTTGAACCCAGATGCTCTTTCCACTAAGCATACACCTTTCCATTAGATACACCTCTTTCCCACCCCAACCAAACAGCTCCAGTGCACTGCTTCCCAGACCATAAACATACTTGTCTATTCTGCTATATAGTCAGTCCTTATATTGCTTTTTTCTTCTGATAGACCAAACTCTTTAAGAACAAGTACTTAGTCTTATCTATTTCTAGATCCCCCACATTACTCAGAAAGTTACTCCATAAATGTTTGTAGAACTGATTTCTATGTGAAGCAGGTGTGCCCCATCACTCTGTTAACATACAGTAGAAAACTAAATCTTTTGAAAAGTTGTAATATGCCACCTAAGAACACTAACAGTTCCTAGAAACTCTCTAACATGCTTAGAAAATGATTTATTATAAATTATCTCCCCCATAAAATGATTGGCTGGCTTATCTTCACCGTCATGATAGCATCTGTAATTAACTGAATAAAAAAAATTATGCCATTAAAAGAAAACCATCCATGATCTTGTTCTAACACCTGCCACTCTAGTATTATATCTGTCACATGGTACTATGATAAAGTTATCTAGAAATGAAAAAGGATACAATTGATAATTCATCAAATTGTGGAGCTTCAGTATTTAAAAAGATGTGTGTTAAAATTAAATTATTTTAAAGATCAAAGAAAACTTTCATCATACTGAGTACTTGATAAGGAACAAATAGGAAGTGTGATGACTCAGGTTTGCCCTGAGGGGATGGGCCATCAGTTGCAAATTGTGGAATTTCCTCTGACATAATGAAAAGATGAGGATGCATAAGTTCTCTAGTGGGGAGATGATATAAAAAGCCACCAGAGCACTCCATAAGGCACAAACTTTCAGAGACAGCAGAGCACACAAGCTTCTAGGACAAGAGCCAGGAACAAACCACCGGAAGGAACCATCTCGCTCTGTGTAAACATGACTTCCAAGCTGGCGGTGGCTCTCTTGGCAGCCTTCCTGCTTTCTGCAGCTCTGTGTGAAGGTAAGCACATCTTTCTGACCTACAGAGTTTTCCTATGTCTAAATGTGATCCTCAGATAGCAAAGCTAGTCTTGATGCTTTGATAACAAGTATCCTTTTTATTCAGAAACAGAATATAATCTTAGCAGTCAATTAATGTTAAATTGAAGATTTAAAAAAACTATATCTATATAACTCTTAGGAAAGTATAAAGTTTGATCAACATAAACATTCTGCTTTTATAATTTATACCATGTAGCATGCATATATTTAACATAAATAAATAATTTACAGTATATCCTATTGAGAACCATGGATACTTATATTATGTATTAATATTGAGTTCAGCAAGGTAACTCAGACAATTCTACTCCATGTAGTATTTCATTGACAAGCCTCAAACTTGTCATTAATTCCTGTCTGGTTTAAAGATACCCTGATTATAGACCAGGTCCATACAACTTATTTATGTATTTCTGTTAATTCTTTCTGAAGGCAATTTCTATGTTGGAGAGTCTTAGCTTGCCTACTAGAAATAACACTGTGGTATCACAGAAGATTATGCAATATTGACCAGACAAAAATACCATGAAGATGTTGATATTGTACAAAAAGAACTCTAACTCTTTATACAGAAAGTCGTTCAATGTTGTCAGTTATGACTGTTTTTAAAAACAAAGAACTAATTGAGGTCAAGGGGTAGGAGAATATCTGGCTTTCAATGTCAGAAATGAGTTTACTAGAAATATGATGCTTTCTACAGTCTCCAAATAATCATATTGGAATTAGAAAGGAAGTAGCTGGCAGAGCTGTGCCTGTTGATAAAATCAATCCTTAATCACTTTTTCCCCCAACAGGTGCAGTTTTGCCAAGGAGTGCTAAAGAACTTAGATGTGAGTGCATAAAGACGTACTCCAAACCTTTCCACCCCAAATTTATCAAAGAACTGAGAGTGATTGAGAGTGGACCACACTGTGCCAATACAGAAATTATGTAAGTACTTTAAAAAAGATTAGATATTTTGTTTTAGCAAACTTATAATTAAGGAATGTGGAAATATTTAGGAAAGTTCTAGGTGTTAGGATTACAGTAGTAAGTGAAACAAAACAAAATAAAAATATTTGTCTACATGGCATTTAAATATGGTAGCTTCTACAACTACTATAAATGTTATTTTGGACTTAGACTTTATGCCTGACTTAAGGAATCATGATTTGAATGGAAAAATTAAATATTAATCTGAACCATTTCTCTCTTATTTCAGTGTAAAACTTTCCGATGGAAGAGAGCTCTGTCTGGACCCCAAGGAACCATGGGTGCAGAGGGTTGTGGAGAAGTTTGTGAAGAGGTAAGTTATATATTTTTTAATTTAAATTCTTCATTTATCCTGAGACATATAGTCCAAAGTCAGCCTATAAATTTCTTTCTGCTGCTAAAAATCTTCATTAGGTATCTGCCTTTTTGGTTAAAATAAAATAACATCAATCGTGAGTTTCTTGTGCTCATGACCGGAAAGACCATATATAGTTTGCCCAGGAAATTCTGGGTTTAAACTTGTGTCCTATACTCTTAGTAAAGTTCCTTGTCACTCCCAGTAGTGTCCTATTTTAGAGGATAAATTCTCTGATCTCCCTATTTATAGTTGAGAATATAGAGCATTTCTAACACATGAATGTCAAAGACTATATTGAGTTTTCAAGAACCCTACTTTCCTTCTTATTAAACATAGTCCATCTTTAAATTTTTAATTTTATTTTAGGGCTGAGAATCAAAATCCATAAAAAAACAATATATTCTCCATGGTATCCAAGAATTCCTCAGTGAAGATGCCAAAGAAACTTCAAGCAAATCTACTTCAACACTTCATGTATTGTGTGGGTCTGTTGTAGGGTTGCCAGATAAAATACAAGATGCCTGGTTAAATTTGAATTTCAGTAAACAATGAATAGGTTTACATTGTACCATGCAATATCTGGAACATACTTATATGTAAAATAATATTTATTTGAATCTACAGCAAACAACAAATAATTTTTAAATATAAGAATTTTCCTAGATATTGCACGGGAGAATATACAAATAGCAAAATTGAGGTCAAGGGCCAACAGAATAGCTGACCTTTAATTTCAGGAATTGAATGGGTTTGCTAGAATGTGATATTTGAAGCATCACATGCAGATGATGGGACAATAAATTTTGCCATAAAGTCAAATTTAGCTGGAAATCCTGGATTTTTTTCTGTTAAATCTGGCAACCCTAGTCTGCTAGCCAGGATCCATAAATCCTTGTTCCACTGTGCCTTAGTTTCTCCTTTATTTCTAAGTGGAAAAAGTATTAGCCACCATCTTACCACACAGGGATGTTGTGAGGACATGTGGAAGCACTTTAAGTTTTTTCATTGTAATATAAATTATTTTCAAGTGTAACTTATTTACCTATTTATTATTTATGTATTTATTTAAGCATCAAATATTTGTGCAAGAATTTGGAAAAATAGAAGATGAAGAATCATTGATTGAATAGTTATAAAGATGTTATAGTAAATTTATTTTATTTTAGATATTAAATGACATTTTATTAGATAAATTTTGATCAGAGTTTTCAGATTAAACAAACAATTGGACATCCAGTTAAATTTTCATTTCAGATAAACAACAAATAATTTTTTAGTATAAGTACATTATTATTTATCTGAAATTTTAATTGAACTATCAATACTAGTTTGATACTCCCGGTCTTGTCATTGCCAACTATGTTATGCAGTGCTGTGCTGAATTACGGAATAATGAGTTAGAACTATTAAAACAGCCAAAACTCCACAGTCAATATTAGTAATTTCTTCCTGGTTGAACTTATTTATTATGTACAAATAGATTCTTATAATATTATTTAAATGATTGCACTTTTTAATACAAGGCTTTAATTTTTAACTTTAAGATGTTTTTTGTGTTCCCCAAATTTTTTCTACTGTTTCTGATTGTACGGAAATATAAATGTAAATATGAAACATTTAAAATATAATTTGTTGTCAAAGTAATCAAGTGTTTGTCTTTTTTTAGTTTTAGCTTATTGGGCTTATTGCGATTCTCTTTGTTTGTATTTAAAATTATACTTTGATTTAGAAAATATAAATGCTTCCCCTTAGCATTTTGTTTACTCTATGGAAAATTACAAACTTTTATTTTTAGAAAACAGAACTCCTTTCCAGAAATGGGTTACAAACAGTAGTGTCCTCACAGAATGTTGGAAATGTTTTCAACTTCCCACTGTATACTATTTTGCTAATAAGTCTGTCTTCAGATTTCGATTAACCAGTTTGTATGTCTGTACGCTTTAGCATAGCTGGACATTTAAAGAGGAAAGAGAGTACATATTATAAGTTGCTTATCAGTAACTGAGAAGTAAAACTGACATGCATGAGGCAAAGAAATTTAAAATATGGTTAAAGGCTAAGCATATTTACAAACAAATCAAACAATACTCTGAGAAGTAAAAACATAATTATTTAACTACAAAATTTCAGTGGATAAATTTTATAACAAATTAGACACAGTTGAAAATACAATTAGAAAACTAGAAAATAGAACCGAAGAACTTTATCTGGAATTCTTATAGGAGAGATAAAGAGGTAGAAATTTGGAAAAAGAAGTCAAAAGGCGTGGAGGATACAGGTGTAAGCTCTCATAGATGTCTAATTGGATTGTCACAAGCAGAAGAGAGAGCAAAGGGTCAGAGACAACATTTGAAATGACAATGGCAAAAATCTTTCTGGAAATGATGAAGAATAACAATCAATGTTTCAAAAAAATCAATGTATCAACATTTACCTTTCTATTCCTACTCAAAAAACAAGGATTTTAGAACTTTTACATTTATGCACCTTCTAGCTCATATGCTATTGTTGCTGGGTATTTTTTTGTTGTTGTTGAGACGGAGTCTCGCTCTGTCACCCAGGCTGGAGTGCAGCGGCTGGATCTCAGCTCACTGCAAGCTCCGCCTCCCGGGTTTACGCCATTCTCCTGCCTCACCCTCCCAAGTAGCTGGGACTACCACCTCGCCCGGCTAGTTTTTTGTATTTTTTTTTAGTAGAGATGGGGTTTCACTGTGTTAGTCAGGATGGTCTCGGTCTCCTGACCTCGTGATCCGCCCGTCTCGGCCTCCCAAAGTGCTGGGATTACAGGCTTGAGCCACTGCGCCCGGCCGTTGCTGGGTATTTTAAGTTCGCTTCTTTTTGAGAGCTCCACAAGTCTGCTTGTATGTAGGTATGTAGATTTACCTGAATATTTACCAATTCATTTGTTTTCCATTCTTTCTTGTATTTTATCCCAGGCCTTTTATACTAGTTTCTTTCGACCACAAAGACATCCTTAGAATTTAGTTTAGTGATGGTCTGCTGAAGACAAATTTTCTCATTGGTTGTCCAAAGAAAGCTTAATTCCAAGTTTGTTTTTGAGAGGTGTTTTTGCTGGCATATGTTCAATTTATTGGAATATTTGTCAATTGTAAACTTCTGTGTACTTAATAAAAGAATGTCAGAAACATATAATGTATACATTCTTATAACTAGAAGGAAGGGGCAACACATAAATAAACCATCTCAATAGAAGACTTAAAATAAACTCTTAGTAATTGATTGTCCAAGCAGACAGAAAGCAACATGAGCTTAGCAAATTTTAACAGCACGTTATTAAGCTTGACCTAACAGATATGTATAAGACACAGTGGATGACAACTTTAGGACACACATTGTTGTGTAAGTACCCATTGATAGGAATGGTTTCATAATTTGAAAAGTATAATGCAAAATAAAAACCTAGGATCCTGTGCTCAAAAATTATTAAAAATGTAATAGTAACAGTTGTGATAGCAAATCAATAACACATGCATGGAACCCTTCTGAACATGAGCCCTGTACAAGTATACAGGTCACACACCCATGAAGCAGACCCTGCCCATAGAATATTTATGAAATTTAATCACATTCTGAGGCATAAAACAAGTCTCAACGAAATTCAAAGAATTGATATTATATAGACCACATCATCAAAATATTTTTCAATTAATTTAGAATTCAACCACAAAAATATAAGTACTAAAAAGCCCATATGATTGGAAAACAGTAAACACTTCTAAATAAATTGTCTGTGTAAAGAAAATCAGAATGAAAATTCAAAAATTTTTAGAATATAATTATGTAATTACTGCGTGTCAAAACGTGTGTGCCGTAGATAGAGTAATGGCATTCCAAAAGGTGTTCATGTTCTAACCCATGACATCTTTGAATATATTACCTTACACAGCCAGAGACTTTGCAGGTATGATTATGTAAAAGATTCCAAGATTGGAGATTATCCAGGAGTATCTGTGTGGGCCTGATGTAATTGATATAATCATAAGATTCTTTCTAAGAGGAAGGCAGGATGGTCAGACACAGAGAAAGAGATGCTATCATGGAGAGAAAAGAAGTGCTACAGGGAAAAGCCCAGGAGTCAAGGAATACAGGTGCCTTTAGAAGCTGGAAAGGCAAGGAAATGGATTCTCTCCTAGAGGCTCCAGAAGGAAAATAGCATATCTACACTTTGGATTGAGAACTTCTGACCTTCAGAATCCTAAGATTTGTAATAATAAATTGGTGCTGTTTTATGCCACAAAGTTTATGGGATTAGTAGCAATAGAAAACATAAACTGTTTTATGAAATTAATTTAATATTTCTAGTAAGTATCTTATACTTACAACTGTAATGCTTATATTAGAAAAAAAGAATAAGTATAGTAAAATAATAAAAACAGAAAAGTAATAAAGAAATGAGCAAACCATTAATAAATCAACAGAGGATTTACACAAGTTGGTTGTTTTGAAAGATTAATAAAATTGATAAAATTGAATTGAAAATAAAAGAAACTACAATTAACGGCACTAAATTTGAAAACAGATTAATGGACATATTTCTACAATACTGTATTTCCAAATCTAACTCAAAAGTTAAAAAAAATCTATAGAATTCAATAACAATCAAGGACATATCAATTAATATTAAAAATATTTCTACTAACAAAAAAAGTCACACAATTTTATCAAAACTCATTCATAAAAACACATTATAAAAATTGTTAAAGAACACAGTATTAACAAGATAAAAACAACATTTAAAAATTGTAATACATCATAACGAAGAAATGCAACTTGATTAACTGAATACAACTTAAATAACTGAAGATCAATTAATGAAATTCACTATACTAAGGTAGTAAAGGAGAAAAAACTTGATCATCTCAATGGATTCAGAAACAACCCAGGATATGACTTAACATCCAATCATTTTAAAGAAAAAAAACCTCTTGGAATGACAGGAAACTATTTTAACCTATAAAAGCTACAGTAAAGCAAACAAAAGTCACAGCATACTCAAGACTTAAGGGATAATTTAAAAATAGTAATATATACAATTGAAACAAAACAGGTTTCCATTATCATCACTTCCATTCAATTTTTTATTGAAAGTTCTGGGCAATGCAGGGAGATAGGAACAAAGATATTAAAAAGTAATAATTGGGAAAGAAAAAAATAAAAGGTAGAACTCAAAAGACTATATAAAGATAATTGATTAACTTTTAAAAATTTTGCTGAGTATGAAAACAATTTATAAAAACCAATTGCTTCTCTGTACACCAGGAACAATTAGAAAAGGCAGCTAAAAGCATACTATATAAATTAGCACCATCATTTAAATCAACAGTAAATAAATCTAACAAAGCTGTGTAAGAAATGCATGAAGAACATTATTATACTTTATTAAACCCCCAAGATTGGAGATCATCCTATAAAAACCCTAGAAGACAACTTAGGCAATACCATCATGGACATAGAAATGGGCAAAGATTTCATGACAAAACTACCAAAAGCAATCTCAACAAAAGTAAACATTGACAAATGATATCTAATTAAACTTAAGAGCTTCTGTGCAGCAAGACAAATTATCAACAGAGTAGACAGACAACCTAGGGGATGAGAGAAAATATTTGCAAAATATGCATCTGACAAAGGTCTAATATCCAGTATCCATAAGGAACTTAAACAAATTTACGAGAAAAAAAAAAAAAAAAAACAACTCCATTAAAAAATGGGTAAAGAACATGAACAGATTGTTTTCAAAGAAGATATACTTGTGGCCAACAAGCATACAGAAGGAACATCAACATCACTGATCATTAGAGAAATGCAAATCACAAACAAAATGAGATACCATCTCACACCAGTCAGAATGGCTATCATTAAAAAAATCAAAAAACAGATGCTGATGACATTGTGGATTAAAAATGATGCTTATATACTGTTGGTGGGACTGTAAATTAGTTTAATCATTGTGAAAAAAAGTATGGCAATTCCTTGAAGAGCTAAAAGCGGAACTACCATTTGACCCAGAAATCTCATTACTGTATATATACCCAGAGTAATATAAATCGTTCTACCGTGAAAACACATGCATGTATATATTCATTGCAGCACTATTCACAATAGCAAAGACATGGACTCAGCCTAAATGCCCATCAAAGATAGATTGGATAAAGAAAATATGCTACATGTACATGACATAATACTATGCACCCATAAAATAGAACAAGATTATATCTTTTGCAGGAACGTGGATGGAACTGGAGGCTACTATCCTCAGCAAACTAACGAAGAAATGGGAAACCGAACTCTGCAGGTTCTTGCTTATATGTGGAAGCTAAATTATGAGAACCCATGAACACAAAGAAGGGAACAACAGATATGGGGTCTACTTGAGGGTGGAGGGTGGGAGGAGAGAGAGGAGCAGAAAAGGTAATTATTAGATACTGGGCTTAATACTTGGGTGGTGAAATAATCTGTATAATAAACCCCTGTGACAGGAGTTCACCTGTGTAACAAACCTGCCCATGTACCCTGGAACCTAAAATAAAAGTAAAAAAAAAAAAAAAAGTCATCAAAGGAGACCTAAAAATAAGATAAATATAACATGTTGCATGAATTGGAAATAAATCTTGTAAAACAGGTGTCACTTATTTCCCAATTAATTTATAGATCCAATGCAGTTCTAATATAATTTCCAAAATCTGTGTAACTTGTCAAGATGATTTTAAAATCTGTCTTGAAGTGAAAGGTTCAGGAATATCTGAGACATCTTTGAAGAAGAACAAGTTGAGACATACTCTTATTAAAGCATTGGGGTCTCATTCCCAGTAGCCTTTAGAGAAAATTAGAGCTGTTGGCCTTGATGGAAAGAGTTAGACTAGGTGGCTTATTTAATTGATTCAAAGTCAATCAATCTATGTGAAAACTCTGGTATTAGTAAGATATCTATAGACTGCAAGGAAGACATAGGCTGGGATACTTTCATTAGTCAGGTTTGTAAATTCCAGATGATCTGAAGTCACAAAGGGTTCCCTTTTTCTTTTGTATTTAGAAAATATGCTCTAGGACATTTAGAGTGAGGAAGAGTCTTCTCTTATTTTCTCACTAGTTAGTTCACATTGCAACCTTCTTTTCCTACGTCATTTAGCTTCTTACAATTGCTCTGGGTACCTATAGTTGCTATTATCTCTCTGGTCTCTTTTGTAATTCCTAGTGCATATTAACATATAGGTATTCAGCATAATAGAATCAATGCAAGATTTATAAGTGATGCACCAGCAGGAACCAACTGAAAATTCTACCTAGTGTTCACTGTTTAGAAACAACTTCATCGTTTCCCTTTAGAGGAGGATTTTTTCCTGCTTATATTTCTTCTCACGCTATGTTGTGGGGCTTCTTTTTCCTCAGACTGCTGCCTAAACTTCATTTCTGTATTCTCCCCTTCAAATTCAAGATCCCTTGTCCCACTCCCATTTTTCAGTTTCTCATCCTATGTATCTCATTGATAAGTAAATAAAACAGATAGAAATAAGTAAGTTTAATAAAATGTTGCTAGGAGATGTACCAAAGTTCTTTGCGTGAAAGTTGATTATATGAATTGGAGCATTTTTGTCACTCAACTAAAACAGAGTCCAGAGGGCAGGGAGGGGGCAGGGGAGGGGGAAAGCACTCAGCACAAAACATTGCTCAAAAGATGTAATTCTCTGCAAACTGGGCAGCTAAAGCTGCCTGCTGTAACCGGAAACCAGTTTGATCTAACAACTGCAGAAGCCTGCTGAAACTCTCCGACTAGTTTTGCCCACTGCTGTCATTTACCTATCAGAGTTTGCCAGAACCTTAAAATCTTACCAGTCCTTATGAAATTTCTCAAAGAGCAATACGTAACATTTTCCCATTTCACAAAATCTTGAATCTTCTCCTTGTTATCCAGAAAGCACACTTTCACTTGTACTAAAGAGTATGCCTCCCCAATCTATAGATTTAAATAATAATAATAATAAATAAAGCTCTACTCCTTTCCCTCTACAGATCTCATGATCTTTTTTTAACATTTGGAAGCAGGCAAGCAGAGCTTATCTAATCTAACTAGCCTAGACTTCCAGGAGAACATCTAGAATCTGAACCATGAGTAGGAGTTAGCAACACAAAGGGAAGAAGGATGTGTAGGAAAGAAATCTAGACAGTGAGAAAAAGCAATCTGTACGCAAGAGCTTGACATGATTTAAGAAATGAAAGAATTTCAGTATGACTACGGTTTGGCATGAAACAGAACAAGTGCTAACAGCTAAAGCTAAGACAATAGACAATACATTGCTCTTAAGGGCTTAGAGTTAGAATGGAAAACTTTTAGTGCATTCCAATTTGCCTTGTTTTAGGTTGTGAGCACTACATGCCATTCTTCCCCGAGGTGTTTCCAAATGGAAGTGGGAGCCCACAAAAGTAACCAAAAGTGTTTAATATTAGAAACTTCTTGGTTCCATTTGGAGATTGAATCAAAGAACTAACTTCTGACTCTAAACAAAACCTCTTAATGTGAGGTTTTAACATCATATTAATATCATCAGTATCCAACCCTAAAAGCAAAGTGAAAATATCTGTACCAATTCGGTGTATCTTAATAATGAATACTTTTAAGCACTACCTCTCAATTCCATCTTTAACACCTTTGAAATATGCCAGATGATTTCTTTACTCTCTCATCTATATCGTCAGTGTCTACAAGACAGTGAAGTATTCCATCTAAAAGTCAATCAAGTAGGTCAAATTGAAAATGTAGCATTATGTAAACAAGCCAAAAAAAGGAAAAAAGAAAAAGAAAAAGAGAGGGAGAATGTGAGCATATGAGTTAAAGAGAAGGAAAAGTCAAGCAATTTGCTGAATTAAATTTTTTTCCTTTATTTTTCTTCAATGATAGTACTAATGGACATAGATAGTTGTATATGTATACAAATGTGCATTTATTTGTATAGATTCAGCCTTAGAAACAAACTACATGAAAGATATTATCACATACCTTTAATCCATTTGTGTGATCTTCAAATTACATGCCTAATTTTACTGAATAGAAGCATGACTTTAAATATACAGAAACACACAAAATAAAAATATATATAAAGATAATAAAGTGTTCACCCTAAAATTTCATTACATGTAAAATGCCATAATACATATGCTGTACATACAACATACAAAATCAAGAATTTTCATAAATGCCATATTTTGCTAGAAATGCATCCAGAAATAGATTCATCAGTTGAAGCACCTAAGCAAAAATATTTTATTTTCAAGATTTTGTTAAATAAGTAATTATTTTTTACTACTATACATGTATTTTTACATTCAGTTTATATTTCAAAACTTGAGAAGGATAAAAAATTATTTTGCTTTTGGCTTGTGATAATAATACAGCAAGTGAAAATTGCTCAAGAATGTACTAAATCTGCAATAGCAACAAAAAGTCTGAGAAACCAGCCACTTCTCCATTACTCACTTTAAAAGACATTCAGATAGCAATTGCTTCAAGTTTGGTAACCATCAGTTGAGTTTGCTGAAAACACAGAAAACAAATAGAAACTTTTCCAATGCATCAGAGTAAGTCGACAATTCCATCTCACAAGATTTTCAAAAGAGAAAATCAAGAATCCTCCAAATGATTACTTAAGTAAAGAATCCAGCTCTTACAATGAATGGAGAAAGAGGGATTTCTATGTACTTTGCATTCCATAAAAATTAAATTAAATAGATACACAAAGGTATCTCTTGATGAAAAACAAAGATATGAAAACATTCACGCAAGTTTCCACTCAAAGTTTGTTTCAGATGTATCTAGATGAATGTTCTAATAACTTTGTAAAAGATTACAGTGCAAGAGATGAGAATAAACTTAATGTATCAAGCAATTCTATTTCATAGGGGATAGTTTACCTTACATTTTAATCATGTTATGATTAAATAACTATCTAAATAGTGGACTCACTAATTAGATCCTAATTTAATTTGCCATTCACTGCACACTACTTTGCCTTTACACTTACGTTTTTAGTGTTCCTCTAAATGAAGCATCTATGGGGAAAATATTCTATAAGTAGATACTTCTTCCTAGATTTATTTTTTCTATATGTTTCCAAAGGTACCTACCATGCCTCTTACGGGAATTCCATTTTGAAGCCTGTTATAAAAGAGACGACTCATTTCTAGTCACCTCTCTGGAGGTCTCTAGCAGCTCTGCTGTAACATAGGCGAATCATCCTCCTCCCCAACTTGTTTTATTTTCCTTAGTATGTGCTAGTCATGTTTTGTGAAAAACTCATTCCTAAACTTTCCTGTTTAGCAAACAAGAAATATTTTGTTATTATTGATCTCACTGAAAAATTTCTGAATATTTAAAAAATATTATATTACAAGATCCTTTTGTAAAGCTTGAATGAGCCTTAGAGTTTGTCAAGGACATTTGTAAAATATAAGGCTTTATTGTGAAGAGAGAGGAAAATATCAGTATTTTCTTTCTTTTTCTATCTTCCTGACCCATCTTATCCATCTTACCTTGTGGGTTAGTTTTAGAGGCTTCTGTGTAGCTATGAAAAGGACTATGACTTCTACTTCTAAGTGCCTTTTCTAGCACTAAATTTCTTCCCAAAATAACTTTTCTAATCTCCTAGTTAACTAAAATTGTCTCATTTTTCCTGATCTCAAAATGGAGAGAAGAGTTAGTAGTAATATGTACTGAGTAAAATTTGTTATATCTTTCACACGTAATGTCACATAGATTCTATACAAGCTGTTTGTATGTGTTTCAATCTATATCCTTCCCATTATCTAAATCTTTTAAAACTATGTTTATTCATATATTTTTAATTGACATATTGAACTGTATGTATTTACCGTGCACATTGTGATGGGTTTTTTGACCCCTCACTTTACAATGAGAAAAAATACATGACTCCGATTTTAAATGTGGTATACTCCATGTGGTATGTTTTGGGAATAGAATAAATGCCATTTTTATACTTGACTTACATATAACATAGTACATTAGCTTTTAAAGATTTAACTGTTGAATATTTGACTCCTGAAAAATCTATGGCATGTAAAGATATTATGGGTTCACAATTCTGATGCTGCTATACATGTATTCTAAACATTTTAATTCAACAATTGATGGCTAATGGTAGGAGCCAGGTTTCTCACTGTTACTCTAAGAGTTTTCAGATAAGCAAGGAGGGGAAGATAAAATGATTTGAGTAATGAATTAGAGTTGGAGACATCAGTATGAATTCATGGTTAGCTTTATATAGATACAAATGGATATATACAGAAATATTTATAGACATGTGTATATAATTGGGTTAGTATGCACACATATATTTCTTTCCCTAGTTATCTGAGAGGGCTTAGAAGTAATAGCAATCCAGGAGCAACAAGCACAACTAGAACTCAAATCTTGGTTTCTAAAATCATTTTCCAATGAAATTAATGAATGAATGAATAAATGAGGGGCCTTTGAAGAAATGAGTGTAGCTGAGTGTAGGACCGAGGCAAGAAATCTACAAGATGATCCATGAGCATCTTCTAGTGCCAGAAAATAAGGGAGTGTTCCATCCCCACTAAAAAATTGATAATGGTATGTCAAAGAGGACCAGGAGCTAACTGAAAGCCAGAATGATGGCCAAAGCTGGAACAACTTGAGAACAAAATGAAGTAGTATATTATAACCCAAAATATAAATATTATAACCCAAAATATAAATATCCATGAGTCCAAATGGATCTAAATAAATGATTGAATAAATAGCTATGAAGAGACTAAAATTTACAGTCTCATTTACCATGCAAAATAATTCCAAATAATTTCTGTAATATGCTCCCTTTAGGAAGTGGAGCATAACTATGCACTTCAGAAGTATGGGCTGAGCCTAGTGACTTAATTCCAATGACTATGGTATGGAAAGGGAATGAGGAAGAGTAGTTTTATAGTAGAGAAACCTGAAAAATACCGCCTGGCCATGTGATCAAAGTCAACATCATAAATGATAAACCATGTTGATATTACGTATGATGTGATGAAAATGGTACTTGACCCCTGGGTTTTACTCCCAAAAACACATGGCTCCAGTTTAATCATGAAGAAAACATCAGATAAATTTCAATGGAGAGGTATTCTACAAAATACCGAGCCCTGCTCCTCAAAACTGTCAAGGTCATCTAATACAAGGAAATTCTGAGAAACTGTTACAACTAAGAGGAGCCTAAGGAGACATGACAACTTAAGGTAATGTGGCATCCTGGATTGATCCTAGACCATAAAAAAGATATTCGGTAAAACTATGAAAATCTATGTATGGACTTCAACTAATAATAATGTATCAATATTGATTCATTAGTTGTAACAAATTTACCCTACTAATGTAAATGTGAGTAATAGTAGAAACTGGGTGGAGGTATATAGAAACTGTAATAATTTCTCAGTTTTTTCTGTAAATCTAAAACTGTTCTTTTAAAAAGTCTACTCTTATAAAAAAGTGGGCATATGAGACAAAAAAAATGACAGTGTGTAGTAATTTGCAAGTTTCTGCTATAACAATAGCACTGGTACGTACACAGGCTATGAAGATGATGCGGGGGGAGCATGGTAGTGACAGTGCCAAACTTACCATCAAGTACATTGGTACAGCTTTGTCTCCCCTTCCTTGAGATCCGCTACTAGAGTATGCTGGTCTTTGAGAACTTGTCCAATCTCTGGATCTATTTTTTAAAAAATGTCAAAGGTCCATCCACCATAATAGTATAATCTTATTCAGGAACCAAGCATATTAGAAAAAAATACGTAGCAGCTCATGACCATCAGCAGAAGGTGGTAGAGATTGTGGTGAACTGGACAACATATGGTCTGCTTTGTCTCCTAACAATACAGAATATCTTACAACATAGAACTTGGCAAGCCAAATTCTGTTGAATGCCAGTTTGGACCACCATCCTCCTAAGAGGAATTTTATTTTATCTGCTATAGTAAACTCTGACACCACAGGTATTCCACTTTTAATTAAGTTCATGGTTCCATTTATGGCTACTTTCCTTCAATTAGGGTTGGATAATCAATGTTGGACCATATGTATCATATGCCACGTTTTAGTTTTCTTGTATCTGGGATGGTGGAGAGTTGGAAAATACAAAAATGCTATTTGATAAATACGATTCGAAAGCTAAACTGTTCTTCAGTTTTACATTATGAAATGCAACAAAACAGACACTAAAAGAATCAAGGGAATAAATTGTTCGTCACGGCCTCATTTCTACTTCGTTCCTCCAGCTACCTGTAATTGGCTTAACAGGTGGGCTAAGCTTGAGTTTTAGTCTGACTAAGTTCTTGAGGTAACAGTGGCAGAATAAATAAAACGATAAACACTGAATCAGACGCCCTCAGAACCAGGTTGCACCAACCCAGTCAGTGGCCTGCTGAGCTTCCGGAACCTTACAACATTTTCTTGCCTTGCACTCTGTTTTGGCAACCCAAACTTCTCACTATTTCTTGTTTCCTCTTAACTACATGCCTCAATGTATTCTTTAGATGTGATAACCGGGCTTGAGTTTCTGGTGTTGACCCTTGGCTCCTCTCCTTGACTGTTAGCTGTGCTTGCCCGTTGCACTGTGTTTGCCTCTGACTGTTCAGAATGATCTCCAGTCTATTTCTAAAATAACCTCAAGATCTTCTATTCAGCCCTGAAAACAAGAAACTTGGCATCCTGAGTCGCAGATATTCCAGAAGGGTTATATGTTGAATACACATAGGAGAGGTATATTGAAGGGAATTTGGGTAAGCGAAAGTGGATTCTCAATTTGAGGAGCATAAGCCTGAATTCAAGCCTACCCTATCCATGTTTCTTTACCCTTCTTTATCCATGTTAGAAAATATTTATATAATTTTAAAGTTCTCTGTCTATCTTTCTATCTATCTGTCATCGCCTGCATTCCCTATTGTTTTAAAACTTTCTAAAAATACTATAGTAAAATATACATAACAGCATTTATGATTTTAATGATTTTTAGGTTTATAGTTTAGTGGGCATTAAGTATATTCACATTGTTGTGCAACTATCACCACTAACCATCTCTAGAACTTTATCTTCCCAAATTGAAACTCTGTATCCATTAGACAGTAACTGTTTACCCCCTTCTTTCCGAGCCCCTGACAACTACCATTCTATTTCTCTGTAGGTATGAATTTGAGTGCTTTAGATACTTAATAAAGTGGAATGGTATAATATTTGTCCTTTTGTGACTAGCATATTCCACCTTGCATAATGTCTTCAAGGTTTATTCATATTGTAGTTTGTGTCTGAATTTCCTGCCTTATTAAGGCTGAATAATACTGCACTGTATATATATATATATATAAAACAACCCAAATGTTCATTGATGGATGAATAGTTAGACAATATATGGTGTGTGTGTGTATGTGTGTATACATATATATAGTATATGTGTATATATATGGTATATGTGTATATGGTGTGTGTGTATGTATATGTGTGTATATATAGATATACATACACACACACCATATATATGGCGTATAAATATATATACCATACATGGTTTATAAATATATATAACATATATACACCATATATATACACACACATATATATCCACACACACATATATATATACACACATATGTACACACACACACCCCATGTGTTGTCTATTTATCTATCGATGAACATTTGGGTTGTTTTCACCTTTTGGCTATTGTGAATAATGCTGCTGTAATCATTGGTGTCCAAATGTCTGTTTCAGTCTCCAATTTCAATTATGTTGGGTGTACACCTAGAAGTGAAATTACTAGTTTATATGGTAATTCTTTTTTTTTTTCGAGGAACTATCATACTTTTCCACAGATGCTGCATCATTTTACATTCCCACCAGCAATGCACAAGAGTTCCAATTTCTCCCTCCACATTGTCACCAACACTTGTTATTTTCTGAATTTGTATTTGTTTGTTTTGTTTATTACTTTGTTTTCTAATAGGCATCCTAAGGATATTAAAGTGTTATCTCAAGGCAGTTTTAATTTGAATTTCCATAACGCTTAATGATGTTGGGGCATCTTTACTGTTTATATTGATCATCTGTATACCTTCTTTGGAGAAATATCTATCTATGTCTTTTGCCCATTTAAAAAACATCAGATTGTTTCTATTGTTGTTAAGTTGTAGGAGTTTTTAATATATTTTGGATAATAACCACTTATCAGATGCATGATTTGAAAATATTTTCTTCTATTCCATAGGTTGCTGTGATAGTGTCCTTTGATGCACAAAAGTATTATATAAATTTACTCTGTTGATAGTGTTCTTTGATGCACAAAAGTATTTAATTTGGATAAAGTCCAATTCATCCTTTTTTTTTTCTTTTTGTTGTCTGTGATTTTGGTGCCATATGTGTTAAAACTTTTGTAATATTAGATCTTTCTCCAACATGATGTGCAGAATTTATACTATCTTATGTTCTAGACTTTAAGCAAAATGTATTTTTATGAGGATTAAAATATTGAGAAGCAAAATGCAAGGAGTTCCAGGATCCATCTGGGGATTGTTCCCTTGCTCGTGGGTGCTTGCTGTACGATCCAAGTACCAGTAGCTCATAAGAAAAAGACACAATTACTAAACAGCCCTCTGAGGAAATGCAAAGTTCTCTCTCTCTCCTGAAATTCCCCTGCCAGGAATTACTGGATATGGATTGTTATGGAAAGAAGGATAGTATGGTTAAAAATATTGCTATAAAAAGAATTTTATTTTATATAAAAATTCAAAAATATTACCATTCTGAATGGGCTTGGAATGTATCATTTCCTAACTCCATGGTGCCAGCCATCATGAGACCTTTAAATTCTCCCAAAATTCTGTATTGTTGACCAGTTTTTGTCCTTCTAAAAGGATGGAAATTTCTCTGAAAATCTAAGGAGGCCACAGCCACTGGGGGTTTATGCTGCTTATAGCAACAAGAGTTATTTTTTGTTTTTAATTTTCCTGTAAAAATAGTAAGTAAATAATGCCAGATATCATATGCAAACACTGAATTAATGCAAAGAGCTAGTGACAAAGATGCTTTACATATAAATTTTTCTTACTTTCAGTGCCTGTAAATATTTACTCTTCTAAAAGGTAGTAATGCCTTTGTCACTAAGTCTGGTTCCAAAATCAGCCCCCTCTCTATTACACCACAGAATCTTGCTAGAATCATTCAAATCAATTTCATAGGAATTCATCAACAAACATTTATTAATCTCTGTGCTGGAAACTTCAGGCAAATGCATCTTTTTGGGATTTTGCCAATAACTGAATCACGAAAATACAAACTTGGAACTCAGAAAGTTACAAATCATTTGTGTCTCACTTGGGAAGAGTGACATGTGTTAGACTGATAACATAGTTCTTCCTACATGGTTGTGAAAATTCTCTCCAGGCACATAGCCTGCGTCTACTCCAGTAATAAAGGTAATTGTTTGGAAAAACCTGTTGAGACCAATGCAGAGTTTAGTCTGTAATAATTTGACTAATTGCATATATTATAGCCCTGGGTCTTGAAACTAAGTTGTACTGCCATGAGAAACACCTACACTTCCCCAATTTTTAACTTTTCTTTACTTTTCTTTTCTCCTTCCTTCCTTCCTTCCTTCCTTCCTTCCTTCCTTCCTTCCTTCCTTCCTTCCTTCCTTCCTTCCTTCCTTCCTTCCTTCCTTTCTTTCTTTCTTTCTTTTCTTTCTTTCTTTCTTTTTTCTTTCTTTCTTTCTTTCTTTCTTTCTTTCTTTCTTTCTTTCTTTCTTTCTTTCTTTCTTTCTTTCTTTCTTTCTTTCTTTCTTTCTTTCTTTCTTTCTTTCTTTCTTTCTTTCTTGTTTTTTTCTGGCTGTTTCTGGCCAAAATGCAGAATTTGCATTTGCCAATCTGAAATCAAATCATACAGAATTAGAAATCAGTTGGATGCTAAGAAAAAGCAGAACTGGGACACTTTATGAGATTTCTAAAACTCATTTCTGAAACTCTTTAAATTCTGTAGATAAAATTCCAGTGCAAAGGATGATAGTGTTATCCATGCTTCCAGGTTCTATTGCTATCCAATTTAAGAAATTAAAGTGAATTTCAGTCCTTTTGAAAACAAAGCGGGATGCATTTACTGTACACATGGCTAATTTTACACTCTGATAGCAAAAAACTCAAGCAGCTTGATTGGAAAGAGAAACCACTTGTAAAAACCAACAGTGTTGGGAACCACCTGGATGATCCTCTTGTCTTAGTAAGCCTGAGGGCAAAAGAGTAGGATCAATACAGCATTTCTGCTACCCTGTTTGGTAACTACTAAACTATTATCCTCTTTATTTATTTATGCTATTATAATACTTGTGACTCAAAGAAAGTGTAGAACTTAATTAAAGAGAAAAATTAGAATCAACAACAATCACTTTCCATGGTATAATGCTTCAGAAACAAAGGCATTAGAAATCCATCTGCTATGGTTTCAATAATTGTCCCCTCTAAAACTTATGTTGGGCCAGGCCTGGTGGCTCATGCCTGTAATCCCAGCACTTTGGGAGGTGGAGGAGGGAGGAACACCTGAGGTCAGGAGTTCGAGACCAGCCTGACCAACATGGTGAAACCCTACCTCTACTAAAAATACAAAAATTAGCCGGGCGTGGTGGCAGGCACCTGTAATCCCAGCTACTTGGGAGGCTGAGACAGGAGAATCGCTTGAACCTGGGAGGTGGAGGTTGTAGTCAGTCGAACTCACGCCACTCCAGCCTGGGTGACGAAGCGAGACTCCATCTTAAAAAAAAAAAAAAAAAAAAAGGAAGCGATTGGGTAATGAGAGTTCTGGCCTTATGAATGGATTAATCCACTCATGAATTAATGGATTAATCCACTCATGAATTAATGGATTGACTAATGGGTTAATGGATTAATTGGTTATTATAGGACTGGGACTGGCGGCTTTAGAAGATGAGCAAGAGACCAGAGCTAGCAGACACGGCCCTCTTGCCACGTAATGTCTGGTGCCACTTTGGAACTCTGCAGGGAGTCCACACCAGCAAGAAAACCCTTATTTAATGCAGCCTCTCAACCTTGGACTTCTCAGCCTTCATAATTATAAGTATTCATTTATTTTCTTTATAAATTACCCAGTTTATATAAATCAACAGAAAATAAATTAAGACACCTTCTAAATACCAACTCAAATTTGCAGATGAACAATGAGCACACTCATCAGAATAGCTGAAATAAAAAAGCAGACAATTCCAAGTATTGGTGAAGATGTGAAGCAACTGGAACTCTCAGACTTTGCTGATGGGAGTATATATAACACAGTTTGGAAAACTGGCTGCATCTACCAAAGCAGACATACACATTACCTTTGACCCAGTAAGTCCCTTATGTAAACTCGACAGAAAATGTCCGCATATATTCCTAAAAAGACATACAGTAGAATGTTAATAGCAGCACTCTCTGTGGTGGTCCTAGATTAGAAATTATCCAAAAGTCTGCCAACAATTAAAAATATAAATCATTTATGATATGTCATATAATGGAATACTATAAAGCATTGCAGAAACATTGAGAATAAGCTATTTATAATTATACACAAAAATATTAATGAATCTTACAAGCATATTGTTGAGTTTAAAGAGCCAGACACAAAAACCCACATACTGTATGATTCAATTTCTTAACAAACAAAAACAGGCAAAAACAATACATGCTTTAAAAAGTCGGAATCATAGTAACCCTAGAGACACAGGATGTGATTAGAAAGGAACATGGAGTAGGATTTAGGGGTACTGGTAATGTTCTGTTTCTGGATCTGGGAGCTAGTTCAGTTTGTAAAAACTCTTGTGAGATTGAAATTTGTGCACTTTTAAGTTATATGTTACATTCAATAAATACATTTTAAAAATAATGAGTAAACATTCTCAGAGGTATAGCATAGAATGTGCAGAAATAGGAAAGACAGTTCATCATGGAGCATAGACCTGGGGGTAGAATGGAGGGTGAATGTGTATGGAGAAACATTGGGATTATAAAATACAGGGCAGTGTCACAATTTAGAGACACTAAGCTAAGGTGCAGCTGAAAATGTATGTGTGTGACTTGGTCCAGATTCTCCGAGACCAGACATCAAGATAGGATTAGGCATACAAGAAGTTTATTAAAGTAAGTGTGTGTGAGAGGAAATGGGGAGGCAGCTGGGAGAGGCTGGCAAAGACATCAGACCATGATGAAGGATTGACCTTGAGTGAAGGGGGAAGTGAATGTAGGTTGAGTGGAACATCTTGGACTGCACTGCAGTTCAAGCGAAAGTTCAGTAAGGTCTCTGGGGAATCCTAGAGTCCAAGTCACCTGTTAGAGGAAACCTGCATCTCCCAGGAAGGTGTCTATGTTAGCATTCTGCTGTGCTTCTTTATCAGTTAGGAGCAATGCTTGGGAAGCTTAGTCCTGGGACGAAAGTAATGATGAATTTTAAAGCATAATGTACAGAGCCATCAGTCAATTATGCTCCTTGCAGTCAGGGATCCAAAGGTACCTTTTCATGACTGCCACAACAAGAAGAAAAAGCCTGTGACAATGGCCTGCTGGTAAAAACCTCTCTAAAATAAAAGCTTTGATTTTTAGCATTTGACAATTTCCTTGATGTTTTTCAAGCTAAAAATTGCAAATGGTTTGTAAAATTTCTGAGTGTCTGATAATGTACTCTCATGATAGTATCAGCCATCTCCAGCATACCACTCCTGTAAAGTTTGACTCTACAGGCAAAACAAAAGCCAATGTTTATCAAAGCAAAAACTTTAGAAAATTTTCACAATAGAAAGTCTTATGTTTTACTTTTTCCTAAAGTAAGATGATTGTCTAAAAGCTACTGGTGGGGACAGGAGGCAGAGAAATTCTGGGCAGAAAAGGGGGGGGTCCCTGGTGAAGCCTCAACCTCTAGTCTAAAACCCTGAGACCACAGCCCAAATTGAGAACTTATAACCCTGTTTCCCACTCGAATGTTGCCTTTTCCTAAGCCACCATGGCCCTGCCCCACCCCATCATGTGCCTATAAAGACCCTGGACTCAGCAAGCAAAGCAGAGAAGCAGCTGGATATGGAGGACTATGGCTAAATGTCAGAGAGAAGTGGCTGGACTTCAAAGGGACAGCTTGATGGCATAACTTTGGAGAAGAATGCTGCCCGAGACACCTGGACTTCAGAGGAAGATTATCTTTCTGCCCTGTTCCCTTTTCAGCTCCCCGTCCCATTGAAGATCATTTTCATCAGCAATAAAATCACCCACATTTAACATCCTTCAATTCATTTGTACAACCTCATTTTTCCTGGATGCTGAACAAGAGCTTGGGAGTCATAAGTGTGGATATAAGAGGCTGCAAAGGCAGAGGACCCACCAAGCTGTTAACACTTAAGTTGTCTGTGGACAGCAGAGCTAAAAGAGCACTGTAACATGCTTTCTGAAGCTTCAAGGGTCACAGGCACCCCCCTGTAGATGCTGCTGCTGTGGGGCCTGCACAGAGTTTGCCCTTGCAAGTACCCAAAAGTGCTTACCCCAAATCCTGCCCGCTCAGCTGTGTGCTCCCTCCTGCAGTGAGTCTGAGTAAGTGGAGGTCACTCATGCCAGCACTGAAGTGACCAGCTGTTTCCAGCACTCATGCAATCCAGTTCTCGCCTCATTCACTCATACACACCCTTCTGTGAGGAGTTGAGAGCTGCTGACTGAGTAAATGAGGTACCTCTGTTGCAAGTTCTGTGAAGGGGTCAGGGAAATATCCTGCTGCATCTGGGGGCCTGTACAGGACATGTAAGAAGGGTGAGTAAATGCGGATCAGCTGGATCTGTCTCTTCACTTCTTTTCCAAGATTTGTTGTCCTCAGACTTTCCTCCGAGCTATGCCATTTGCAGGGGACAGGATAGAACCCTGTTACCTCTCTCTAGTGCAAAGAATGTTGGCTCTGTTTACCTTTATGGGGGTCTGGTTATCGTGTCAGACCAGAATAAAGTCCCAGGGCAACTGTAGGCATCTGGCCAAGGTCACTACTCAGTGTTGCCGGAAGGCTCCTAGAGCGGCCCCAGTCCCCAACTGCCCATTAGGATATTAACCAAGACCCTAGACTTTTCTATGGTATCTTTCCCTTTCTTCTTTAACAGTTTGAAATTGCTCCTATCTCTTTTTTCATAATAATAAGAGTTTTACTGAAAACTGCAGACGTTTTACTAGGTAGAATGAGCTTTTTGCCCAGCCATCAGATATGTAATTCAGAACAATGTGATTTCCATCTGCATTAGTCAGGGTTCTCTGAGGGACAGGACTAATAGGATACATTGTGTATATGAAAGAAAGTTTATTAAGTAGTGTTGACTCACACAATCACAAGGTGAAGTCCCACAATAGGCCATCTGCAAGCCAGTCAAAGTCCCAAAACCTCAAAAGTAAGGAAACCGACAGTGCAGCCTTCAGCCTGTGGCCAAAGGCCTGAGAGTCCCTGACAAATCACTGGTGTAAGCCCAAGAGTCCAAAAGCTGAAGAGCTGAGAGTCCAATGTCCAAGGGCAGGAAGCAAACAGCATGAGAGAAAGATGGAGGCAAGAAGACTTAGAAAATCTCGTTCTTCCATATTCTTCTGCCAGTTTTTATCCTAGCCACGGTGGCAGCTGATTAAATGTTGCCCACCTAGATGGAAGGCGGGTCTGCCTCTCCCAGTCCACTGACTCAAATGTTAATCTTCTTTGGCAACACCCTCACAGACACACACTGGAACAATACTTTACATCCTTCAATCCAATCAAAAGTTGATACTCGATATTAACCATCACAAGTCCACCTTTTGTCAACTTGAACCCATACACATCTCCTGAAATTATACAAAATCTTCAAATAAAGACAATAATAAGGTCATCATTATGTCTTACACAATACAGCTATCCTTTGTACAACCGGAAACACCAATCCCCAACCCAAATGCTATTACATAAAGCTAATAACACTTAGATGCTGATATGAAGTCAATAAACCTTATGTCACATGATAAAGAAAAAAAATGAAAAGAAAATGAAGATATTTTCTTAGTACAAGTGTATACATGCACAAACATGTTCCTAACAAAATAAGGAGAAAATACTCATGACAATTATAGTCCTCATTTCTGCACCTAGTCATGCAGTCGTAGCTGGTATTGATGACTACTTTCTTCTACTACTCATTCCGTATTCCCTTTGCCTTCAGCAAGCACTTCAGCGGGTTGTGGTTTTTTACCTAGTAGAGTGACCCAAACCTTTATTCCTGAAGGGTCTGGGCCATTTGCAGTACTGTCTGGATTGGCTGTTGTAGTTTCCCATTGACCTTAATCACAGGGCATGGTAATACTAAGAGACACCCTAAGGGATCTCCTGTATTCCATGCATACTCTTCCTTACCTCCATTGTGGAGTAGTACACTGATTTCATCTTCATAGTCTGAGTCAATAACCCCAGCTAACAGTCTAACTCCCTTCTTAGCCTGTTGACTTAGAGGTAGGAGGAGCCCAAGGTGGCCAGGTAGCAATCTTAACTTCCAGTTTAATTAAATCATAGTTGTGTCTCCTGATGGCAGCATTCCTCCCTCTGGAACTAAGACCTCTAGGCTGGCAGAACATAATGTCATGGGAACAGGAAGCAAAAATTTGCTAGTGGGTCACTAGGGGTGATGATGAGTGGTGCCACTTCCACTTGCATCCCTTGATTCCTGGACCTGTGAATTCTGGCTATGGGAGAAACTGTACCATATATTGGAGACTAATTCAGAGTATACACAGCCTTCTGAAGAACTTTGCCCCAGCAATGCAAAATATTGTCACCTAGTTGGCATTGTAATTGTGACTTCAAAAGGCCATTCCACTGTCCTATCAATCCAGTTGCTTCAGGATGATGGGTAGTGAATTCCATGAGCATGAACCCACTGTCACACTTCTTTAGCTGTAACGTGAGTGCCTTGGTCAGAGGCAATGCTGTGTATAATACCATGATGGTGGATAAAATATTCTGTGATTCCACAGATGGTGGTCTTGGCAGAAGCACTGGTTCAGGATAGGCAAACCCGTATCTGAAGTGAGTGTCTATTTCAGTGAGGACAAACTGCTGCTCTTTCCATGATGGAAGAGGTCCAGTATAATCAACTTGCCACCAAGTAGCTTGCTGATCACCCCAAGAAATGGTGCCATATTGAGGGCTCAGAGTTGATCTCTGCTGTTGGCAAATTGGGCAGTCAACAATGGTCATAGCCAGGTCAACCTTAGTGAGTGGAAGTGCATGTTACTGAGCCCATGCATAATCTCCATCTCTGCCACCATGGCCACTTTGCTCATGGGCCCAATGGGAAATGACAGGGTGGCTGGGGAAAGAGGCTGAGTGGTGTCCACAGAATGAGTCATCCTATCCACCTGATTATTAAAATGCTCCTCTGCTGAGGTCACCCTTCAGTGAACACTCACATGAGATACAAATATCTTTACAGTTTTTGACAACTCATAGAGGTCCACATACACACTTCTTCCCCAAATTTCTTTGTCACCAATTTTCTAATCATGCTTCTTCCAAGTCCCTGACCATCTGGCCCAACCATTGGCTATAACCCATAAACCAATACATAATTGCACATCTGGCCATTTCTTCTTCCAAGCACAGTGCACATCCAGGTACACTGCTTGAAGTTCTGCTCACTGGGAAGATTTCCCTTTGCCACTGTCCTTTAGGAATGTCCTAGAAAGGGGCTGTAGTACTGTAGTTTTCCACTTTCAGGTGGTGCCTGCGTACCGTGGAGAGTCATCTGCAAATCAGGACCTTGTCTTCTCTTCCTCTGTCAATTGATCATAGGGAACTCCCCATGAGGCCATCGCTGAAGCCTGGGGGAGAGAAGGCAGAGTGGCAGGAATGGGTACCATGGTCATTTGAGCCACTCCTTCATGTAACTTTCTTGTGACCTCAGGACTTGCTCGAGCCCGATCACTTATACACTACTTCCATTTGATGATGGAATGCTGCTGTGCACACCCCGGTTTGTGGCTAAATGGGTCAGAAAGCACCCAGTTTATGATAGGCAGTTCAGGTCACATGTCAACTTGATAACCCATAGTCAAACATTCAGTTTCTACCAAAGCCCAGTGACAGGCCAAGAGCTGTCTCTCAAAAGAAGAGTAGTTATCTGCAGAAGATGGCAGGGCCTTGCTTCAAAATCTTAGAGGCCTCTGCTGTGATTCACCTATAGGGGCCTGCCAAAGCTCCAAACAGCATCCCTATCTGCCAGACACCTCAAGCACCATTGGATCTGCTGGGTCATATGGCCCAAGTGGCAGAATAGCTTGCACAGCAACCTGGACCTGTTGCAGAGCCTTCTCCTGTTATGGACCCCATTCAATACTAGGAGCCTTCCAGGTCACTCAATAAATGGGCCAGAGTAAGATACCCAAATGAAGAATGTGTTGCCTCCAAAATCCAAATAGGCCCACTAGGCATTATGCCTCTTTATTGGTGGAAGGGGTGGCCAAATGCAGCAACTTACCCTTCACTTTAGGAAGAATATCTCAAGAGGCCTCACACCACTGGACCCCGGAAATTTTGCTGAGGTAGAAGTTCCCTGAATTTCAGTCAGATTTATTTCCCATCCCCTGACATGCAAATATCTCACCAATAAATCCAGTGTGTTTGCTACTTATCACCCACTGGATCCAATCATGCTAATGTCATCACTGTAATGGACCAGTGTGATATCTTGTGGAAGGGAAAAGGGATTAAGATATCCACAAACAAGATTATGACACAAAGCTGGAGAGTTAATATACCCCTGAGGTAAGACATCTGAAGGCAATTTGCAAGCTGAAGGTAATTTGCTTCTGCTGGGCCTTGTGGACAGGAATGGAGGAAAAGACATTTGCCAAATCAATGGTTGCATACCAGGTACCAGGAAATGTGTTAATTTGTTCAAGCAATGAAACCACATCTGGTACAGCAGCTGAAATTGAAGTCGCAATTTGGTTAAGCTTACAATAATCCACTGTCATTCTGCAAGATCCATCTATCTTCTGCACAGGCCTAATAGGAAAGTAGAACAGGGATGTGGTGGGAATCACCATCCCTGTGTCTTTCAAGTCCTTGATGGTGGCACTGATCTCTGCAATCTCTTCAGGGATGCGATATTGTTTTTGACTTACTGTTTTTCTAGGTAGAGGCAGCTCAATGGCTTCCATCTGAGCTGCCTCTCATTTTCTACCATAATAGCCCTCACCTTACCAGTCAGGGAGCCAGTGTGGGGATTCTACCAGCTGCTAAGTATGCTAAGTATGTCTATGCAAATTACGCATTCTGGCACTAGGGAAATGACCACAGGATGAGTCTGGGTACCCACTGGACCAACTGGAAGTGGGACATGAGCTAAAACTCCATTCATTACCTGACCTACATAAGCCCCTACTTTAACTGGAGGACCACAGTGACATTTTTGGTTCCCTGGAATAAACGTCAGCTAAGAGCCAGTGTCTAGTAGTCCCCAAATAATCTGATCATTTTCCTTTCTGCAATGCACAGAGAGTTTGCCGGGGGTGAACCCCAGAGGCCCCTCTAGCAAGGGAGCTAGCTCCCTCTTGCCTGCTCCTCTTGGTCCACTCCATCCTCCCTATCCAGCTTCTCTCTCTTGTTTGCCCCCTCCTAGAATTCCTCACCCTAGATAAGCCCCAGTCTCGCTCGTGCCCCTCCAACAGATGCCTGGTGAATTTGGCCTCAGTAAGATCCAGGTCCCCTTCCCTCTATGGGACTTAAGGCAAATTAAGGGGGAATCCTGGCAAGTTTTCAGATGATGCTGACAGATGTATAGTGGCTTTCCAGAATTTAAGTCAAGTATTTGAACTCTCCTGGAAAGATGTTATGTTACTTTTGAATCAAACCCTGACTAACACTGAGAAGCAGGCTGCTCTGCAAGTAGCAGAGAGATTTGGGGATGAGCTTTGTGTCACATATAGTGTCAAACTTTATCCAACTAGAAGAGAAGTAGTACCATTGGATAACCCTAAATGGGATCCCACTGACAAGATGGGAGAATGGAAGAGGAGACACTTTCAGGTGTGCATAATGGAGGGATTTTGTAGGACTAGAACTAAGCTTCTCAATTATTCTAAGCTATCCATGATAGACCAGGGATTTGATGAGAATCCCACTTCCCTCCTGGAAAGATTAAGAGAGGCCTTGGTAAAGCACAACTCTCTATCTCCTGATTCAGTCAAGGGACAACTAATCCTAAAGGATAAATTCATTCCTCAGGCAGCCCCTGAGATCAGGAGGAAGCTGCAGAAACAGGCCCCGGGACCAGATAGTACTTTAGAGAACCTCCTGAAAGCAGCCCCTGTCTTTTACGATAAGTCACTGGAATAGATTCCCGAGTTTGTTACACCCAAGTAAAGGCCTGAGAAGCTGCTGGAGTTACCTCCATGAACCCAAAGAGTACTCAAAGTACCAGTAGGAAGAGGTTGGGGACCTCAAGCTAAAAATTACAAAAGATAAGTGTTCATACTTAACCTTCCATGGATATCCTCTTTATAGTCTTGCTCTTGCCTGTGTTTGCTGTTTTTACCTTTAGTCTGTTCTATACCACAGGATATAATACTGTTTCCAGAAGGAGTAGTATATTTTACTTCTTATTTCTGTAAACTTTGTCACTAGATTATTTCCTTTTAAGCCCTTTTTGTATAATCCATACATTTGATCCACGCACACTTACCCCCATAAAACTTGTTTCTTCTCACCTAAAGGCCATCAAGCTCCAAAGGGTCATGTAACTGGAGCCTCGGACAATGGCTCCCTTTTACCAGAGACCCTGAGGTAAACCTCCGGAGGGAAATCTGACTGCTGTTTTCTTCAAAACAATGTCCCCAGTAAGGAGGAAGTAGCTAAGATTGGTCATTGTCTGCATTCTAATGGCAGTTAGATGTTCCACTTTGAGAGAGGAAATGATAGGGACAGGAGGCAGAGAAATTCTAGGTAAAAAAGGGCAGGTCCCTGGTGAAGCCCTACCCTCAAGCTGAAAAGCCTGAGACCACGGCTCAAAGTGAGAACTTATATCCCCGTTTTCCCATGCGAACTTTGCCTTTTCCTAAATCACTCATGACCCTGCCCCACCCCATCCTGTGCCTATAATGACTCCAGACTCAGCCAGCAGAGGGAAGAAGCAGCTGGACATTGGGGACTACAGCCAGACGTCAGACAGGAGCGGCTTGACTTCAGAGGGATGGGTTGACCACATAACTTTGGAGAAGAATCCTGCCGAAGATGGCTGGACTTCAGGGGAAGATTACTTCCCCTTTTCAGCTCTCTTTCTCACTGAGAGTGACTTTCATTGGCAATAAAATCTCCCACATTTACCATCCTTTAATTCATTCATGCAACCTCATTTTTCGTGGACACCTGACAACAGCTTGGGAGCCACAAGTGTGAATACAAAAGGCTTCACACTGGCCCCTTTCCCTCGCTGGCAGAAGGCAGACACCTCATATGAAAAGAGAGAAGGCCCACTGAACTGTTAACACTTAAGCTGTCTGTGGATCCGGGAGCTAACAGAGTACTGTAACATGCCCTCTGGGGCTTCAGGGGTCACAGGCACCACTCCCCTGATGCTGCTGCAAAGCCCACAAGGAGTTTGCTCCTGCCAGTGCCTAAAAGGGCTTGCCCTGGCTCCTGCACTTGCTCACTCCCTCCTGAAAGGGGTGGAACACAGCAGGTAAAAGTGAGTGGAGTTTGCTCCTGCTGGCACCAAAGCGGCCAGCTGGTCCCAGGGCTCCTGCAATCCAGTTCCTGCCTTATTCGCTAGTGCTCCCTCCCACAAGAGTTGAGAGCTGCTGATTGAGTAAATGAGGCACCTCTGTTGTGAGTCCTGTGAAAGGATCAGGGAAATATTCTGCTTCACTACCAAAAGAAATCTTGTTTGAGTAGGCTGACAGACCTATTGGGGGGATAGTTTTATTTCTTTGTGCGTTTTCTGGGAATCCTTGCTACTTGTGGCATATACATGAGGGTTTCTCTGAGTCCTTGCATTGGCATCTCCACCTTGGTGAAGCCAGATCTGAACTGTTCCTTATTACGATTTCTTTTTCTTCCCTTTTTGATACAGTAAGATCACCTGGATGTTGCTCAAAATGATGGCATGTAATAATTTTTAAACATCTGGAGATCAGATGAGATTGGGTGTGTTCAGGATGTATGGCCATAGAGAGGACAAGATATATAATACATATTATATCTTAGATATATGTATCTACCATGTTGATCTATTCTCTATCATCTATCTTTCAAGAAAAAAAAATTCATCTTAGACCCACTCCTCTCAAAAAAGTAGTGTGTCAATAAACGTTCAGAAACAATGGTGAGCACGTACCATTTTACTGATAAAATATATTTTATCTAATTCAGTAGTGCAAGCTATTACTGTCTCTACCACCTCACATGCCCGTGTGATAAGAAGTAGTCTGAATAGCTGATGTTAATGTGCCTCAAATTAATTCATGCATTCTTCTTAGGGACTCCTGGTGAGAGTAAAGAAGTGCTATTTGTTGAACACCAACACTGAACATTGTGCAAAGTGCTGTATTACAAAGGTGTAGGATCATTGTTGTCCATGCTCTTTCAAGATAAATAAAAATAAAGCAGTATGACAGGAACACAGAGAGGAGAGCTCTGACCTTTGACTCAGAAGCCTTCACTGGTTCCACACACACCACTTAGTGAATAATAATTAAGGTATCATGAGTGACTCTTCATGAAACAGTTGTAAAATGCTGTGTTTCTTAAAACTTTCCCCCAGTGACTTATGTATTTATTGCTAATTTGTCAAAATCATCTTTCACTTTGGAAATATATATAGTTAGTACAACTTTACAAATTTACGTTGTTTTAAGAAAGCTTCAAAATAGCACCAATTTCCTACAAGGACTATGCTGGGGGCTAAACTTTTCCCCTATTCTTAAATTCATATGTGTTAAAAGTCTTCAACTCCAGTGCCTCAGAATGAATCTCAGACAATATCGCAAATTTTATGGTCTTGTACAATTATTCCACTTGAATTTTCTATGCAGGCTTTAAAAAATTATCTGGCATATTGTAGTATCAATGTTAATTGTCTGTACTTTGTTAATTTAGATAGATTTTCTGAGTTCCTTAATTTATTTTTGTGACTTTGTACTAATACAGTCACAAAGTAATATATCACATGCATTCATGTGGAGATTTTTTGAGAATTTGAAAGAAGTTTCAGTGCCCTAACATCCAGGAATAAACGATAATTAAGTAATTTTAATGTGTCTGGGTCATTGGGGTTGTAGCAAGAATATAGAAAAAATTAAGAACCCATTTAAGATTGTCTATATTTTCTATCTTATCTCTTAGAATAAATTGAACTAAATGCTAAATATCTTTTAAGTAGATACATCTCTCTGGATAATTCATGTTGTGTTAAGGATTATTATGTATACCCAGTAAATTTAATTCCTAATATCCTCGGCCCCTAAGGAAATAAAGGTATATAACCTCCCTAAGTGTGTGCTATCTACATATTTTTATCTATTTATAAAAAATTCTTGCTTCATGATGACAACAGTAAAATAATGTATTATAGGTATTTGTTTTTTAAATTTTGATTTTAAAATAATTTTAGATGGAAAGAAGAATTGTAAAAATTGTACAGACGTCACTTATACACATTTAACTTAACTTCTAATGTTAACATCTTTTATAATCATGGTATATTTTTCAAAACTAATATCATCTCTCTTTCTGTCTTTCTCTCTTTTTTTTGTTTTTTTAAGAAACAGGGTCTTTCTCGTTGCTTAGGCTGGAGTGCAGTGGCATGATGCTGTTCACTGCAGCCTCAAACTCCTGGGCTTAAACAATCCTCCTGCCTGGGGGCTGCTAGGACTACAGGTGCACACTACCATGCCTGGCTAATTTTTTATTTTTTGTGAAATAGAGTCTCAGTATGTTGTCCAGGCTTGTCTCAAACCCCTGGCCCTTAAGCAATCCTCCTACCTGGGCCTCCCAAAGCACTGGGATTACAGGTGTGGGCCACCATGACTGGCTTATTTCTCATTTCTTAGTCTATTGTGACCTTGACCCTTTCGATGAGCATTGGTCAGGTATTTTGTAGAATGTCTCTCAGTTTGGGTTTGTCTGACCCCCCATTATGATTTTAGGAAAAATGATCACAGAGGTAAAATGCCCTTCTCATTGCACATGATAACAACATTATGTTTTAACTGGTGATGTTAACATCGACCACGTGGTTAAAATGCTGTTAGGCAAGTTTCCTCACTGTAATGTTACTATATTTGCTTTCCATACCCTATGTGTTAGAAAGGAGTCACTAAGTCTATTCCACACTCAAGAGGTAGAAAATTAAGTTCCACCTTAAAGAATTTGTGGTCACATGTTCAAATCAAAATAATAATTAACAAATATTTTAGAGAAAATATGTTGAGGCTATTGGCATTTACTTTTAATACCTTTATTAAATATAATTTGTATTAAAACTACAGTTTTAAAAGTTTTAAATTATATTCAGTTTTATAGACTAATCATCATAGCTAACACAGGGTGCTTATTCTGTGCCAGGCATTGTTCTAAGTATTCTACCTTTATTGTAACTCTATGAGGTAATTACTATTATTTTTTATATTTAATAGATACACATGCTGAAGTGCAGAGAACTTATGTAATCATTATTATATGGCTAGGAAGCTACAGAGCTGGGATTCAAACCTAGAAAGTGTCAGTCTGGTACAAAGTCTGATTTTCCCTGTCAAACACTATGCTACCTTGCCTTTCTATGAGATAAATAAGTAAAAAGATACATGAAAGTATATTGAAATAAGAGAACATGTATATAATATTGAGCAGTAAGTCTTGACACTCAGGATAGATGTAAAATAAATTGTAAAACATTTCTATTGAGATTCAGTGGAATTCAAAGTGTCACATCTAAACAGTCTAACATTCATCTTAACACAGTGAAAATTTCATTCCTCTGCAGTAGGTATTTAGAATACATACATATCTAGAATATGACTGCTACTCATCAATTAAAAAACCCCAAAGACTCCAATAGAAAAATGGATAAGAATATAAATAGGCAATTCACAGAAACTTAATAGATACTTAGTATCATTAGTTATCAAAGAAAATCAAACTTAAACCACTATGAGATAGCATTTCATATCCCTCAGATGGTCAACAACTGGTAAATCTGGTAACACTGAATTTTGGTGAGGATATGGGAAAATAGAAATTCAGACATGGCTGGGGTAAATATAAATGCACATAACTTTGGAAATTGGTGATACCTAGTGAAGGCTGAAGATATGCAGAACTTACCCCAGCATTATCCCTTCTGTGCCTGCACTAGAGGAATCTTCCACCATGTACTTAAGAAGTCGCTATAAGGATGCTTGTGAAGCACTGTTGGTAGTAGTAAAAACTATTGCCCCTCAGGAGTCAAATTCATAAACAGTGCAATGCTACAGAGTTAAAATGAAACAACTCAATCTAACTGGTCTAACAAGGGTAAGCCTTTAAACATACTTTTGAGTAAAAAAAGAACACAAAATGCTACAATGTTATTCATGTAGATGTTAAGCACTAAATATTATATAGAGAAACATGAATAGATGGTAAAAGTTCAGAACATTAATGAAGATGATACTATCATCGCAGGATTTGAGCAGTGAAGAGAGAAAAGAACTGGTCAGTGGGACTTCAGTGTCTATGTATTTTTTTAATTAAAAAAGATTGGAATCAATTATAATCAAATATTAATAGAGCTAATCTCAGAGGTGGGTAGACAGGTAATGGTTATATGCACATACATTTTACTTTTTTTGAATAAAAGGTTTTATAATTGAAGTCTAAAAGGGTAATATGTGTGGAATTTTTTTTTTCTTAGCAGGGAAAAATAAGGGGATTTTAATCGTTTCTTCATCAAAAATCCCTTTGAACTTTTATTTGCCAAACTTCCTTCTTCCTTGTTATGAAGATTAGTAACTCCAAACCATATTTACTTCTGTGGTTTCATTCTGAAAAAGAAAATTTGGCTGGTATAGATAAAGCATTCCATTAACCTAGATTCTTAACTAGAGGTTCTAAAAGGAAGTTATTATTTTCTCTGGCAGAGAAGAAGGGAAAAGCTAAAACATTTTGATGTTGACACAGCTTCTGGAGAAATGCCAAAAAGGTCACTGAGTCTGTGATCCTTTATGGTGTCCACGATGTGGGCCTTGAAACGATCCCAGTCCTGCTTACCACATGGTGCAAGTGTCTTTGGAGCTGAATAGAAACATTTTGAAAACATGCATGTTGCTGTCCCTGGATCAATGCTTAATACTTAATGCATGCTTTTCCTTGGTTTCAAAATTGTTCTTAAACTTACTTTGTGTGGCTATCTCAATGTTTATAAGACAAAGAAAGTCAGCTATCTATTGCTACTGATGGTACACTGCATGTTAATTTATTATTTTTGGCTTACCTAATACATTTATATTTTATAAAGTGGATATTTTTTGAAGGTATAATTGTGTCAAAGGGTGCACTTTTGGGTGGAGAAGCAAAAGCTTTGTCTCGTATATAAAGATGATGGATCCTATCTTATGTACTTATCTTCAATACCTTTACTGGTACTGAATAAATGTTCCTTAGCACTTATCATGGAAGTTTTATTAAACACAAAAATGAATGATTTTTTTTCCAGAGGTTAAAAAAGCATGATCTGTATTATTTGAAATATTTGTAATCCAAAGAAATGCTTACTGAAAATTATGGTTCAATATGTAAAAAGTCTATTTAATATGTTTTACATAAAGCCTCCAGAAGTTAGATACAGTTGATTTTAAGTTAATCTCATAAATCATTGTAAAATAAACAAAATATTATAAATACAGTAATTTTGATGATCTGTTTTAAGTTACTAGAGAAACATTTAAAGCACGCTACTTTTGCTTTTTGGATATAGTTAATTTGAAGTCAATAATGCATGTTGAGCCAAAACAAATACAACTTTACTTCTGAATTGTATTTTAAGATTAAGGGGAAAAAAACATAAAATAATTAACATATTTTCATTTCTCCATGTTTTAAATGTATAAAATTTTATTTCAATGATGATGAAAAGTCACTAAGTCCTTTTTAAAGTTAGTATTTTTTTTTTACTTTAATGCTTATAAACTGTATCATGTACTTTTAAAACACAACAAGTTAAAAATCTCTTAAAATTATTTTATAAATTGTATTTTCCAAAAGAGTAGGCTGTGGGTTAGTCATCTTTGTAAATTTGTCATGCAATTTGCTGGGATGACAATTTCAGTTGGGCTTGTCATCTAGGTCTCAAAAACAGCAAATGATGCAGCAAAATATGAGAAATCATCTCATATTTTTTGGATCATTAAGTGAATGAATCAACCTAGGATGCTGCAGCATTGCCTGCAGGAGTCCGTGTCTGTGAAACTGCTGAAATTCCAAACGGAGTAGCTGATGGAGTCTGAGCAGTATTCATGGCTCCAAAAGGGTGTTGGCTTTCCTCCCCAGATTTAAGAACTGCAATTTTGAAATGAAAATGACATGTCACTTTCCATGTGTGACAAATCCTAGGCGTTGCTATACTAGTATGGTATCTGAATAAGGATATAAAAAAGATTCAAGTGTACCTTCTACAAAGTAAAAACATGTCCTTTTAAAGTGTCATGTTTGATGAGTTTTGATAAAGATATCAACTCATGTAGTCACTGCCACAACCAAGATATATAATATTTACATTATTTTCCCAAAGTTCCCTCTTGCCCATTTTTAATCTGTCACTCTGCCCCCTACCAGTCCCAGATAACCATTGATCTAATTTTATCACTATAAAATTTTATAGAAATAATATAATGCACTATATACTCTCATTGTCTGACATTCACTCAGCATAATATTTGTGAAATTTATTCATGTTTGTGCAGCAGCTCATTCCTTTATTCTCTGAGTAGTACTTCATACTATGGGGTTATACCACAATCTTTCCTACTTTCATGGTTCTTAGTTTTTTATTTTATTGACTGAATTTGCTATGAATATTTATGTCCAATAGTTTTTTGGACATATATGCTTTTATTTCTCTTGGATTAAATACTTAGAATTGATATTACTGGGTCATAAACCTGTATAGATAATTTTAAAAGAAATTGACAAACTGAGTTAAGAAATTGAGAAGCAAATTAAAATTTTTGAAACACATGAAAATGGAAACGCAATTTATCAAAACCTATGGAATACATTTAAAAAGTACTAAACTACGTGAACTTAGCACTTTTTTTGTTTTTTGAGACACAGTCTCTCTCTGTCACCCAGGCTGGAGTGCAATGGCTCCATCTCGGCTCAGTGCAACCTCCGCCTTCCGGGTTCAAGGGATTCTCCTGCCTCAGTCTGCCAAGTAATTGGGATTACAGGCACCTGCCACCATGCCTGGCTAATTTGTGTCTTTTTTTTTTTTTTTGTATTTAGTAGAGACAGGGTTTCACCATGTTGGTCAGGCTAGTGTCTAACTACTGAACTCAGGTCATCCACCCATCTCACTCTCCCAAATTGGTGGGATTACAGATGTGAGTCACAGTGTCCAGACAAATTAGCACATTTTATATACTGTGTTGAAATTCATAGGAAAGCTTGTCTTCTGTAAATGACTTTTGAATACAAATTTGTTCAGACATCTCTAACATTACACATGCCTGTACTGGTCCACTGGATTGAAGGCAAAGAGAAGGAAGTGAGGAGAGAATGGTTCAAGGCCAAAATGGTCATATTTAGAAGATACCTCAGATTATAACCATTATTATATATGTGCAATTTTAATGTAGTAAAAAAGTTATATGAAATTTCTAGTCTTTCTATATATTTAGAAGTGCTCGATGCATTTAAATGCAGAAGTAGTAGAATAATACTTCTTATAAATAGCTATTAAAAACTGATGGGAGATCAGGTGCGGTGACTCACGCCAGTAATCTCAGCACTTTGGGAGGCCAAGGTGGGTGGATCACCTGATGTCAGGAGGTTGGGAGTGTGAGACCAGCCTGACCAACATGGAGAAATCCCGTCTCTACTAAAAATACAAAATTAGCCTGGTGTGGTGGTGCATGCCTGTAATCCCAACTACTCGGGAGGGAAACTGCAAAAGGTATTTTGCTAGTGTGTACTGGAAAATGTCAGCTTATCCATTGTCTTTTATGCCCAAATGCCCTTGCCAGTGCATTTTATTTGACTTAACTATACTGTATATACTGTATATATACTGGACAAATGAATCCTAATTTTATAATATCTAGTCACTAGATATTAGAGATTGTCAATGTATGACAAAAGGAGAGTTAGTAAACTAACACATTTTGTACATTTTATGTTAAGATGTATAAAAATACTGTATTTTGAAAAGGACTTCAGGAAGTGAAATGATAGCATCAGCTCTGACACATATGCCCATATTTACCAGGTTGTTGGTAGAGAGGAGTTGAAAGAAATAAAGGATGATAGACCAGAGTGTTCCTATTTAGAAAACACTTTCAGATATAACAGTTGTTTCATGTGTGCAGTTTATTCAACAATACTGTGTATATAGTAAACAAACTTAAGTCTTTATTTGAAACAGCTAGTCTTTCTAGATATTTAGAAGTACATAAAATATGTTAAAAGTAGAGGTAGTAAATGATGCATTTTATAGATAGCCTTTTGATATAAACTATCTTTTCTTGGAAACTGATTAAACCACTCCTCTGAGCAGTATGCATTATTTGTGCTGGTATAGGGAGGAAGGAGGAGAAGAAAGTGCAAAGGCCTTTACACCAGTGTGTTTATGGTGAGGCACAATTGACCACTGTCCCTTGTATCTACATTTTCTTTTACTTTGCTGTGTATATAGTATATATAAATGGGCAAACACATCCTAACTTACAACATCTAGTCTTTCTAAATGTTAAAGAGTTTGCCAGTGTATGACAAAAGTAGAGGTTAGTAAACTAATAAATCGAGAACAGTTTGTTTTACAATTTATAAGAAAGACTCTTCTTAAAAGCACTTACAGAAGTGAAATTGTTAAATCTTGTCTAAGCATTACAAATGCTTATATCTGTCAACTGTGTTGATAGAGGTAGGAAGGGGAAGGGTTCTAGGCCAGAATGTTCTTATTTAGAAGACACTTTCAAATTATAACCTGTGTTATGTGCACCATTTATTTAATGCTACTGTGTCTATGGTGGAAAACTTAAGTCCTATTTGAAACATCTAGTCTTTTCAGATGTTTAAAAGTGCACAACATAGGTTAAAACTAGAGGGCTAAAGTAACATCCTGAGGCACTTTTTTTTTTATTTCCTAGGAGTGGTTGTGCTTGGGAATGCAGTGGTTAAACTTGATGTTTGGAGAGTATCCTGACCATTTATTGGGTGGCAGCGAGTCAGGGAAGGAGAAAGGATGCATGCAGAAGTGTTCAGTGCCTGGAAGTTTGATTAGATCAGATGTTCTAATCATTGTTGTATATGCACATTTTAGTTAATATTGTTGTATATTAAAGGATAAATAAGTCCTAATCCCCAACGTATGTTAAAAGTAGAGGTAGTAAAACAATTCCTATATAAATATCCTCTTGCTGGTTTTTGGTAAGGCCTGTCTTCTGGGAGTGACCTATGCTAATCCATCTCTTGGAACTAGATGTAGTCTTAAACTTAGTCAATGGGATAGTGGAAAAGGGAAAACAGGGAGAGTGAATGGAAGGGCTCTTTGGTAGTATCTTTATATATAGAAGATGGTTTTTAGGTGATGTGTTAGTCCGTTCTCATGCTGTTAATAAAGACATACTGACGACTGTGTAATTTACGAAGGAGAGAGATATAATTGACTCACAGTTCAGCATGGCTGGGAATGCTTCAGGAAATTTACAATCATGGTGGAAGATGAAGCGAAAGCAAGGCACCTTCTTCACAGGGCAGCAGCAAGAAGTGCAAGCAGGGAAAATGCCAGATGATTATAAAACCATCAGATCTTGTGAGACTTACCCTTATCAGGAGAACAGCATGGGGGAAACAGCCCCCACGATTCAATTGCCCCCACCTGGTCCTGCACTTGAGATGTGGGGATTACTAGGATTACAATTCAGAGTAAGATTTGGGTGGGGCACAGAGCCAAATCATATCAGGTGATAACTGTAGATCTATATGAGCATTGTTAGTAAAGCACCTGTGTTTACTGTGAACAAATTTAATTATTTTGCAACATCTAAGCTTTATAAATGTCTTGGGCTAACAATGTATGATAAAAACGTAGAACTAGTGAATTAACCAATTTGTAAATATAATTTTTGTTATAATTGATAGAAAAGATACATCTTGGACATAGAATTATTAAACTGCCTCTGAGTAGTGTGTGTAAGGATTTGTTCATCAGGTTGGCATCAGAAGGGGAGAAGCAAATATAAAGGGAAAGATGTATGCAGAGGTTTTCATATTTACATTTTGACAATAGCCATTGATGTATGTGCATCTCTTGTGGCTGTACCATAGGAATACATTAATTAATTCAGTGGAAACATACATTCTTATTAGTATTTTAATGGTATAGATCTGCTAATGAATTCCCTTAGAAACATACTTAGTATATTCTGTTGCTTTATGTTTCATTTTAAATTGAGCATTAAGTGAATAAAGTATTTTAATTTGAACTCTTTCAATGCTTTTATCTATAAGCATGTTGTCATTTTTGTCTTCTATGAAATTTTTGCCCCAACAAAGGCAGAATTATGTTATTGTTTTCTTTTTTTGGACAGACTAAGTTGGTGTGGTGTACTTTATTTTTGTTTGTTTTAGTTGGAGTCTCACTCTGTCGCTCAGGCTGAAGTGCAGTGGCACAATCTCGGCTCACTGCAGCCTCTGCCTCCTGGGTTCAAGCAATTCTCTTGCCTCAGTCTCCCAAGTAGCTGGGATTACAGGTGCCCAACACCATACAAGGCTAATTTTGTACATTTAGGAGACACGGGGTTTCTCCATGTTTACTAGGCTGCTCTCAAACTCCTGACCTCAGGTGATCTGCTCAACCTCCCAAAGTGCTAGGATTCCAGGCGTGAGCCACCGAGCCTGGCCATGGTGTGGTGGATTCTTGATTATCAAAATACTCATACAGCCTTGAGATTTTTGATTGGTAAATATTCATGATATTCATTGTAAGTCTTTAGTATGTATCATGAAAAACCATGTTCTTTGCTCCTTGTGGTTTTTAGTTCCTATTATGCACATGTTAACTTTTTAAAAATGAAGGTTATTTTTAAAGCCTGGGAAAAAAAGTAGTACTAAGAGGGAAGTTTATAGCAACAAATGCCTTCATCAGAAAAATAGAAACATTTTGAAGAAGCAACCTCATTAATGCACCTCAAGGAACTAGAAAAGCAAGAACAAACCAAACCAAAAATTATTAGCAGAGAAGGAACAATAAAGATCCAAACAGAAATAAATAAAATTGAAACTAAAATAATAGAAAAGATCAAGACAATAAAAAATTCATTTTTTGAAAAGAAAAATCAACAAATCTTTAGCTAGACTACAAAAGACAAAAGAAGATACAAATAAATAAAATCAGAGATGAAAAAGGAAACATTATAGCTGATATGACAGAAATACAGAGGATCCTTAGTGAATAATTGTGAACAACTACATGCCAATACATTGAAACAGCTGTATAAAATGGATACATTCCTGGGCACAAAAAACCTACAAAGACTGATTAACGAAGAAATAAAAAACTTGAAAAGATCAATAATCAGAAACAAGATTGAATCAGTACTAAAAATATTTCCAACCAAGAAAAGTCCAGGACTAAAAGACTTCACTGCTAAACTTTATTAAGCTTTTGAAGAAGAATTAATACCAGTTCTTCTCAAACTATTCTAAAAAACTGAAGGGAAGAGAATTCTTCCAAACTTATTAGATGAAACCAGCATTATTCTGTTACAAACACCAGACAAGAAGGCAACACAAGATAAAATTATATGCCTGTATTTCTGATGAACACGGATGCAAAAATTCTCAACACAACACTAGCAAACCAACTCCAACAGCACATCAAGAAAATTATATGCCATGATGAAGTGGGATTTATTCCGGGGATGCAAAGGTGATTCAACATATGCAAATCAACAAATATGATACATCACATCAGCAGAATCAAGGGCAAAAATCAAATGGTCATTAATAGATGCAGAAAGGGCATTTGGTGGAATTCAGCATCTCTTCATAATAAAAATTCTCAACAATTAGGCACAGAAGGAATATACCTCAAAATATGTATTATTTTGGCCATATGTGACAAACCCACAGCTACCATACAGAATATGGAAAAGTCGAAAGCCTTTACTCTAAGACAAGAATGCCCACTTTCACTACTTTTATTGACCAACATAGTACTAAAAGTCCTAACCAGAAGAGTTAGTCAAAAGAAAGAAATAAAGGGCATCCAAATTGGAAAGAAAGAAGTCAAATTGTCTTTATCTGGAGATGTTATAATCTTATATTTAGAAAACTCTAAAGATGCTGCCAAAAAAAATAGAATTGAAATAAAGTCAATAAAGTTTCACACTACATAATCAATATACAAAACTTAGTAGTATTTCTATGCATTAATAGCAAACACTCTGAAGAAGAAATCAAGAAAGCAATCCTATTTGCAATAGCTATAAAAAGCCCTGAGAATAAACTTAACTAAAAGAGATGAAAGATATCTACAGTAAAACACCAATGGAGGAAATTTAAGAGGACACAAATTAGAAGAATTAATTAATACTGTTAAAATGTCTATACTTTCCAAAGCTATCTACAGATTAAATGTAATCTCTACCAAAATAACATGACAATCCTCACAAAAAAATAGAAAAAAAAAATCCTAAAATTCATATGGAACCCAAAAGACCCCTAATAGCCAAAGCAATCTTGAATAAAAAGAACAAAGATGGAGGCATCACATTACCTGACTTGAAAATATAATACAAAGCTATAGTAACCAAAGCAGCATGATACTGTCCTAAAAATAGACACATAAGGTCAATAGAGGACCCAGAAATCAAAGAACAGAATAGAGGAGCCAGAAATAAATCCACACATTTGTAGCCAACTAATTTTTGACAAAAGCACCAATAACACACATTTAAAAAATGACAGTCTCTTCAATAAATGATGCTGGGAGAACAATGTCTATATGAACACAGAAGAATGAATCTAAACCCCAATCTTTCACCATATACAGAAATCAGATCAAAATGGATTAAAACTTAAATGTAAGGCCCAGAACTATAAAACTACTAAAAGAAAACGAAGGGCAAACTCTTTAGAACGTTGGTCTGGGAAAATATTTTTGGGTAAGACCTGAAAAATATCGATAACAGAAGGAAAAATAGGCAAATGAAATACATCAAACTAAAAAGCTTCTACACTGTAAAGGAAGCTCTGTTGATTGCAACAGAGCATAGATACAGCCTTCAGAATGGGAGAAAATATTTGCAAACTATCTATTAGACAAGGGATTAATATCTAGAAAATATGAGAAACTCAAACAATAGCTAAAACCAAATAATCCAATTAATAATGAGCAAATGACTGGAGTAGCCATTTCTCAAAAGAAGACATACAAATGGCCAAAAGCATATGAAAAAAATGTTCAACATCACTAATTATGAGAAAAATGCAAATCAAAACCACAACAATGTATCATCTTACCCCAGTTAAAATGGTTACTACAAAAAGAAAAATAAATACTGGTAAGGATGCAAAGAAAGGGGAACCCTTATACACTGTTGGTGGGAATGTAAATAAGTATAGTCATTATAGAAAACAGAATGGAGGTTCCTCAAAACCTCAGAAGTAGAAATGATGTATGATCCAGTAATCTCCCTACTGGGTATGTATCCAAAGGAAAGAAAATCAGTACGTCAAAGAGATATTTGCACTCCCATGTTTATTGCAGCACTATTCACAATAGCCAAGATATGGAATCAACCTTAGTGTTGATCAATAGATGAATGGTTAAAGAAAATGTAATATATATACACAATGGAATATTTTTCAGCATTAAAAATAATAGAGTCCTGTAACTTGCGGCAACATAAGTGATCCTGGAAAAAAAAATTTAATTTAAATACGTCAGACACAGTAAAACAAATACTACATATTCCCACTTATATGTGGAAGCTAAGAAAGTCGATATCGTAGAAGTAGAGAGCAGAATAGTGGTTACCAGAAGCTGGGAAGAAGTATAGGGGAGGCAAAGATAGGGAGGGATTGGTTAATGGGTAGAAAATTACAGTTGGGTAGAAATAAGTTCTAGTGTTCTGTAGCACAGTAGGGTGGCTAGAGTTAACAATAATTTTTTGTACATTTCAAAATAACTAGAAGAGAAAAGTTTGAATATTCCCAACATGAAAAAAGATAAATGTTTGAGATAATGGATATCCCAATTATCTTGATTTGATTATTACACATTGTATGTATGTATCAAAATATCATATGTATCTTATAAATATGTACAACTATTACGTATCAACTAAAAATTTAAAATACAAAAAAATTGACAAACTTTTCTGAAGCATTTGTAAAATTTTACCCTCCCCCTAATGATGAATGAGAGTTCTATTGCTCTACATCCTCTCCAATACTTGGTATTGTCCTATTTTAAATTTAGCTATTGTCCTGTGGTATCTCACTAAAGTTTTCATTTGCATTTCCCTTAGAACTAAAGATGTTGAGCATATTTCCATGTACTGTTTGGAGATTTATTTTTTTCTTCAATGAAGAAAACTGCTCAAAACTTTTCCCTACTTTTTAATGGAATGATTTGCCTTCTAATTTATTGAGCTATATGAATTATCAAATATTTTCATTATGAATTTTGTCAGAGAGATGTATTGCATATATTTTCTCCCAGTCTGTGGCTTGGTTTTTCATATTCTTAACAGTATTGTTTGAAAAGTAGCAGATTTCAATTTTGATGAAATATAAATTATCAATTTTTAAATTTATAGTTGGTGCTTTTGCTATCTTATCTAAATATAACCTTTACCTATCCAAGTCACAATAATTTTTCTTTTAGAATTTTGATAATTTTAATTTTTATATTTAGGTGTATGATGCATTTTATGTTAATTTTGTGGTTGGTATGAAGCAAAGATCAAGGTTCACTCTATTCCCTGTGGATATTTGTCTGCTTCAGCACCATCTATGGAAAGACTGTCTTTTTCACATAGAACTGTTTTTGCACCTTTGCAAAAAGATCAATTGGGCCATTTATGTGTGTAGTAAAGGTTACTGGTTAAGAACTCAGCCACTGTAATTTGATTCTCTGAGTTTAAATTCTGTTTCAACCACTTATAGGATGGTGACCTAGCCTCAGTTTACTCATTTTATTCCATGCAGAAATAAGGCAGAAGAGCTAACGTTAAAAGGCCCTCAGTAATACGACTTATCTAAATCTACAAATCTAGGTTTGTGGAAGAGCTGGGATTTGAGCCCAAGTCATTTGACTTTTTGTTTATAACTAATTGGACTTCAGTACACTGCGGTTTTTAAATGATTCTTTCAAATCCTTTTCACAACTTGGGGAAAATGCTTACACTTCCTCAAGGTGACTTTTCATATGCTTACATGTGAAAAAAGCAAGCTATTTACCTCTTGATGGGAATAAAATCTTACTCCTTGTAATTTCTGTAGAAGACTTTTAAGCCCAAAATATTCACTTAGGATTTCTAGAATAGAATACTTATTTTTGATTACTTATTTCACGTATCTCTTCTTTTTTTGTGTGTTATCATTACCTAATAGCTTAAGATAACAAGCTCCAAGTAGATTCAGATATGCAAGTATTCCAAACAAATAAATAAAATTGATTAATAATTGACACAAGTAGCTATTGTTACTTTGGAAATAGTATGCCCTTAAAAATTCTTTGGATAAAGATAGCTCATCTGTAACTCTAGGATTGTGAGTTTCTAAATCAAAGCTAAAAGGCTGGAGTGTCAAATAATCCCAGAGAATTTCATGAAAAAAAAGAAAGAGGAGGAAGAGGAGGAGGAAGGGGAGAAGGAGGAGGAGGAAGAGAAGAGGGAGGAGGAGGAGAAGGAGGAGGAGAAGGAGGAGGAGGAGGAGGAGAAGGAGGAGGAGAAGGAGGAGGAGGAGGAGAAGGAGGAGGAGGAGGAGGAGGAGGAGAAGGAGGAGGAGGAGAAGGAGGAGAAGGAGAAGGAGAAGGAGAAGCAGGAGGAGGAGGAGGAGGAGGAGGAGGAGGAGGAGAAGGAGGAGGAGGAGAAGGAGAAGAAACAACAGAGTCCCTTTCACACTAGGATTTCTTTCTTTTGTTCTGGAAGTGTTGCTTCTAATTTTACAAAGGACTTCATTGAAGCCAAATGAAAAGTTGAACTTGTGACGAGAGTGTGTATGGTATGAGAATGAAATTGTACTCTAAGCAAATTTGGTTTGGCAAAGTATGTAAGAGGCCACAGCATAATTTTTTTTTGACATTTGAAGTATCTACTTCTTTTTTCTTTGAAAAACATGGACTCAAAAGTTTAAACAAGAATCCAATATATTTTGAAAACTTCTCTCTTGCAAAGATAAAGTGTCATGTGGGGGAACCTTTCTACCCTTAACACAGCAAAACACAGCACCCCTGTGGCCAGTCTAGAGATTTGAGGATGCAGTATGTAAAGGTGGTTATCTAATTCTAAGTGTCTGATTCTGATTTGCCTGAGTTTCCCCTTCTCAGGTCTTTCTCACTGGGGCCCCGATTCATATTGTCATGCCGACTCCATTGGTTCTTGGAGTTCCTTTTAGTTTGGATCCCATGGAAACTAAAACCATAAAACACAAGAAAATTCAGATGCATGATACAACACGGATGATCCTTGAGAATCTTATGCTAAATGAAATAAGTCAGTCACAAAAGGACAAATATCGTATGATCCCCTTCATATTAAGTACCTAGTTAGTCAAATTTTTAGCAACAAAAGGTAAAGTGGTTGTTGCCAAAGGCTGGAAGAATAGAGTTAGTGTTTAATGGGCACAGAGTTTTACTTTGGGAAGATAAAAAGTGCATGGAAAATCCCCTACCTCGGATTTTTCTTAATGTAATTGAAACATCATGCAATATTAAAAAAAATTATCTAATAAAAAGAAGAAAACAAACATACCCCAAAATAATGTTATGGAAACAGCTTAGTTTGCAAAGTCTTACAAAACTTTCTCCTTGCTTGAATCTTATACTTCCTAAAATACGTTCACCTCTAGGCAAAGAGTATCACCAGTGACCTGACATCTGGGAGTTCCTTCTGAAGCACTTCAGCTTCATATAGTTAAAAGCAGAGACACAGTTTCCTAGTCAGTAACTCACAAAAGTTATCTATCACTCAGTTTGAGAAATGAGTGGAGACAATGGGTACCAACAGAGGTTGCAGCTTTATATAGGCCCACCCCATACAGTCATTAACCTCTATATAGCCACACATACAGCAACAACATAGTCATGTTAAAAACTCCCAACAATAGGTAGCCAAATCATGTAACTGTCATTTATTAAGCTCCTATTATGTGCCAAGCAGTATACCAGGTTATTTACATGCTAAATTTTATATAAGGCAAAAACTACATGATATTTAAATTAATATTCTTTAAATACCTACAAATGGATTTCACTTCTTTTTTAGAACTCAAAGTCTAAAAATTTTCTTATTGTGGTAAAATATACATAACATAAAATTTACCAGTCTAACAATCTTCACTTGTATAGTTCAGTGCGATTAAGTACATTTACATTGTTGTATTGATATAACCATCACCATCACTCATACCCAGAACATTTTTATCTTTCCAAAGTAAAACTTTGTGCCCATTAAACAATAACTCTCCATTCTTCCAGCCTTTGGCAACAACCATTTTACTTTTTGTTTCTAAAATTTTGACTAATTTAGGTACCTAATATGAGGGGGATCGTACATATTTATCTTTTTGTGACTGACTTATTTCATTTGGCATAAGGTCCTCAAGGTTCATCCATATTGTAGCATGCATCTGTATTTCCTTGTGTTTTATGGTTAAATAATATTTCATTGTATGCATATATTACATTTTGTTTATTTATTCATCTATTCATGGACACTTGGGTTGCTTCCACCTTTTGACTATTGTGAATGATGCTGCTATGAACGTGGTTGTGCAGAAGTCAAAGTTTTAATAGTTCAGGAACTATATTTATTTGAACACTTGTTTATAGGACACATAAGAGTGTTTCTTAGACCAGTAGAATGATTAGGATGAACATTAATTGATTGTACATTTCAAAATAGCTAGAAGAGAATAATTCAAATGTTGCTATTGTAAAGAAAAATAAATGTTTAAAGTGATGGATATTCTAATTACCCCGAGTTGATTATATGAGTGTATCAAATTATCACATGTACAGCAAAAATATGTACAGCTATTATATATCAATAAAATTAATTAACTGATTGATTTTTTAAAATCTGGCAATAAATTTCTTGCAAAGATTTTTAGTGATTCCTGCATTTCTTTAAATAGTTAAGTGTAAGATTAGTGGTGTCCTTTACAGCTGACTCTTAAACCACTTCAATACTTACAAATCGATAATAGCATTCTTAGGGAAAGCAAAAAGGGAATATCAAGAAATAATTAAATTGAACTTGATATATAATTTATTTTTAATAAAAATATGTTAAAATGTTATTAATGTCATGAAAACACATTATTTAAAAAACTGAGACTAAAGAAGATCTTATAATAAATCATATCCCTTCTTTCCACATTCAGTCCCTCAAAAGCAACTATTTTTAAGGGTTTTAGCTATTTTATTCTGGTAGAGAATGCCACGTCTTGAAATACTGTGTTTGAAACAAATTTTTAAAAAATTATTTATACATATGAAATTAACCCCTACAGAATTTCTCTATGATGACTGATAATCCAGTCCTCTTATACTTGTCTACCACAACCGTTCTATAATCATAATTAAGTCATCTGGACTTGTTGACATGAAATATTTATAAATAATTAACTTCATTTACCTAACCTAAGAAAATACTGTTTACTGAAGACAGAAGTATTATATGGTCATAACATTTCTTCTTTTGCAGGTTTTGGCTTACTTAGAGTTTTAATTTAATTTTCCAATTATAACTTTATTTTATCCTTCTTTTCTTAATTTAACTATTATATTTTCCTGAAGACCAATGATCTAGGACCCCTCAACTCAGGTTTTTCTCTGTCTACTTTGTTCCCTGGTTGAACATTTTATTTGCTGGGACACGTGTCTTCCCTCATTATAGGTTTATTCACTTGTTTTGTTGACACATATCTTCAGAGAACTTCCTAAGGACGATGGTAAGAGGAGAATTTTCTGAGCTTTTACATATCTGAAAGTGGTTTTGTCTTCTACCCTAACACATGATTGGTATTTTTTCGAGATGTAGAATTCTAGGTAGAAAATTATATTACTTCGGAGTTTCCTCTGCCTTTTAACTTTAAGTGTTGTTGATGAAAAAGATGGTCCCAGTCTGGTGATTATTCTTCATAGTGACTTGGTTTTTCCAATAGGAAATTTTAAACTAGACTTTCTAAGTTTTCTAATGATGTACTCAGCTATGTGGGTGTGTGCAGAACTGCTTCAGATTGAAAATTCAACCTTCAAATGAGGCAAATTCTCCATTATTTCTTTGATAATATCCTGCTTTCTATTTTTCTTGATTCTCTTTTCTGTAACATATTAGTCATTGGTGCCATTTTCCATGTTTATTTTCATTTTTCTTACGTTATCCATCTCTTACACTTATTTCTACTTTCTTGGATATTTGTTTTATTTTATGTTTCAAACTTTGTATTAAATTCACTACCTTGATTACCATATTTAAAATTCCTAAGAACTTATTTTTGTCCCCTAATTGATCCTTCCTCACAGCATTCCTTTTTTTGTTATAAAATATCTTCTTTAATCTCTTTAAGAATACTAGGTTTTTAAAGTTCTCTTCCTTTTAAAATACATTATAAGCTTTAATTTTAAAACAGTTTTAAGTTTACAAAAAATTGTGAAGATGGTACAGGGTATTTTCATATACCTGACCTCTGATTTTCCCATATTTAAAAAAATATTTTACATTGGCAGTGTGTACTTTTTCACAATTAATAGGACAATATTGAAAACTATGACTAACTAAAGTCCCTAAATCAAAGTACTGGTCATGCATTTTGTATCATGTATCTCAATTAAGATTTATCTGAGAAATTGCTTTATGAATCTGAGTGATCCTGTATTGGGTGCGTATATATTTAGGGTAGTTAGCTCTTCTTGTTGCATTGACCCCTTTACCATTATGTAATGCTCTTCTTTGTCTTTTTTGCACTTTGTTGGTTTAATGTCTATTTTATCAGAGACTGGGATTGCAATTCCTGCTTTTTTTTTTTTTTTGCTTTCCATTTTCTTGGTAAATATTCCTCCATCCCTTTATTTTGAGCCTATGTGTGTCTTTGCACATGAGATGAGTCTCCTGAAGACAGCACACCAATGGGTCTTGATTCTTTATCCAATTTGCCAGTCTGTATCTCTTAATTGAGGCATTTAGCCCATTGAAATTTTAGGTGAATATTGTTATGTGTGAATTTAATCCTGTTCTTATGATGCTGCTGATTATTTTACCCCTTAGTTGATGCAGTTTCTTCATAGTGTTGATTGTCTTTACAATTTGGTATGTTTTATCAGTGGCTGGTACCAGTTTTCCCTTTCCATTTTTAGTGCTTCCTTTAGGAGCTCTTGTAAGGCAGGCTTGGTGGTGACAAAATCTCTCAGCATTTGCTTATCTGTAAAGGATTTTATTTCTCCTTTGCTTACAAAGCTTAGTTTGGCTGGATACGAAATTCTGGGTTGAAAATAATTTTCTTTAAGAATGTTGAGATCTACAAGGAGACTTAGACTTCCATACAACAATAGTGGGAGATTTTAACATCCCAGTGTCATATTAGACAGATCAACAAGACAGAAAATTAACAATGATATTCAGGACTTGAATCCAACTCTGGACCAAGTGGAACTAATAGACATCTACAGAACTCTCCACCCTAAATCAACAGAATATACATTCTTCTCAGCACCATATATGACTTATTCTAAAATTGACCACATAATTGGAAGCAAAACACTCCTCAGAAAATGCAAAAGAATGAAAATCACAGTAGTCTCTCAGACCACAGTGCAATCGAATTAGAACTCTGGATTAAGAAACTCACTCAACTACATGGAAACTAAACAACCTGCTCCTGAATGACTACTGGGTAAATAACGAAGTTAAGGCAGAAATAAAGAAGTTATTTGAAACCAATTAGAACAAAGGCACAATGTACCAGACTCTCTGGGATACAGCTAAAGTAGTGTTAAGATGGAAATTTATAGCAGTAAATGCCCATAGGAGAAAGCAGGAAAGATCTAAAATTGACAACCTAACATCACAATTAAAAGAACTAGTGAAGCAAGAGCAAACAAATTCAAAAGCTAGCAGAAAACAACTAAGATCAGAGCAGAACTGAAGGAAATAGAGACACGAAAAACCCTTCAAAAAAATCAATGAATCCAAGAGCTGGTTTTTTGAAAAGATTAACAAAATAGATAGACTGCTAACAAGACTAATACAGAAGAAAAGAGAGAAGAATCAAATGGACACAATAAAATATGATAAGGGGGATATCACCACTGATTCCACAGAAATACAAACTACCATCAGAGCTTACTATAAACACCTCTATGCAAATAAACTAGAAAATCTGGAAGAAATGGATAAATTCCTGGACACATATACCCTCCCAAGACTAAACCAGGAAGAAGTCAAATCCCCGAATAGACCAATAACAAGTTCTGAAATAGAGATAGTAATCAACAGCCTACCAACCAAAAAAAGCCCAGGACCAGACAGATTCACAGCTGAATTCTTCCAAAGGTACAAATAGGAGCTGGTACCATTCCTTCTGAAACTATCCAAAAAATAGAAATAGAAGGACTTCTCCCTAACTCATTTTATGAGGCCAGCATCATCCCAATACCAAAACTTGGCAGAGAGACATGACAACAACAAAAAAAGAAAATTTCAGGCCAGCATTGTTGTGAACATTGATGTGAAAATCCTCAATAAATTCCTGGCAAACTGAATCCAGCAGCACATCAAAAAGCTTATCCACCATGATCAAGTAAGCTTCATTCCTGGGATGCAAGGCTGGTTCGTACACAAATCAATAAACATAATCCATCACATAAACAGAACCAACGACAAAAACCACATGATTATCTCAATAGATGCAGAAAGGGCCTTAGATAAAATTCCATACGACTTCATGCTAAAATCTCTCCATAAACTAGGTATTGATGGAACATATCTCAAAATAATAAGAGCTATATATGACAAACTCACAGCCAATATAATTCTTAATGGGCAAAAGCTGGAAGCATCCCTTTGAAAACCACACAAGACAAGGATGTCCTCTCTCACCATTCCTATTCAACATAGTATTGGAAGTTCTGGCCAGGGCAATCAGGCAAGAGAAAGAAATAAAGGTATTTAGATAGGAAGACAGGAAGTCAAATTGTCTCTGTTTGCAGATGACATGCTTGTACATTTAGAAAACCCCATCATCTCAGGCCAAAATCTCCTTAATCTGATAAGCAACTTCAACAAAGTCTCAGGATACAAAATCAATGTGCAAAAATCACAAGCATTCCTACACACCAATATAGATAAGCAGAGAACCAAATCATGAGTGAAGGCCCATTCACAATTGCTAAAAAGAGAATAAAATATCTAAGAATACAACTTACAAGGGATGTAAAAGACCTCTTTAAAAAGAATTACAAACCACTGCTCAAAGAAATGAGAGAGAACACAAAAAAATGGAAAAACATTCCATGCTAATGTATGGGAAGAATCAATCTCATGAAAATGGCCATACTGCCCAAAGTAATTTATAGATTCAATGCTATCCCCATCAAGCTGCCATTGACTTTCTTCACAGAATTAGAGAAAAAAAAAACTACTTTAAATTTCATATGGAACCAAAAAAGCACCAAGATAGCCATGACAATCCTAAGCAAAAGAACAAAGCTGGAGGTTTCATGCTACCTCACTCCAAACTATATTACAAGGCTACAGTAACCAAAACAGCATGGTACTGGTACCAAAACAGATATACAGAGCAATGGAACAGAACAGAGGTCTCAGAAATAATGCCACACATCTACAACCACCTGATCTTTGACAAACCTGACAAAAACAAGCAATGGGGAATGGATTCCCTGTTTAATAAATGGTGTTAGGACAACTGGCTAGCCATAGGCAGAAACCTGAAACTGGACCCCTTCCTTACATGTTATATAAAAATTAACTCATGATGGATTAAAGACTTAAATGTAAGACCTAAAACTATAAAAACCCTAGAAGAAAACCTAGGCAATACCATTCAGGACATAGACATGAGCAAAGACTTCATGACTAAAACACCAAAAGCAATGGCAACAAAAACTAAAATTGACAAATGAGATCTAACTAAACTAAAGATCTTCTGCACAGCAAAAGAAACTATCATCAGAGTGAATAGGCAACCTACAGAATGCGAGAAAAATTCTGCAATCTATCTATCTAATAAAGGGCTAATATCCAGAGTCTATGAAAACTTAAACAAACTTCCGAGAAAAAATCAAACAACTCCATCAAATAGTGGGTGAAGGATATGAACAGACATTTCTCAAAAGAAGACATTTATGCAGCCAACAAACATATGAAACAAAAGCTTATTATCACTGGTCATTAGAGAAATGCAAATCAAAACCACAATGAGATACCATCTCATGTCAGTTAGAATGGTGATTATTAAAAAGTCAGGAAAAAACAGATGACGGAGAGGATGTGGAGAAATAGGAATGCTTTTACAATGTTGGTGGAAGTGTAAATTAGTTCAACCATTGTGGAAGGCAGTGTGGCGATTCCTCAAGGATCTAGAACCAGAAATACCATTTGACCCAGCAATGGAATTGCTGGGTATATAACCAAAGAATTATAAAACATTTTACTATAAATACACATGTATCCCTATGTTTATTGAAGCACTATTCACAATAGCAAAGACTTGGAACCAACAAAAATGCCCATCAATTATAGACTGGATAGAGAAAATGTGGCACATATACACCATGGAATACTATTCAGCCATATAAAGGATGAGTTCATGTCCTTTGCAGGGACATGGATGAAGCTGGAAACCATCATTCTCAGCAAACTAACATAAGAATAGAAAACCAAACACCACATGTTCTCACTCATAAGTGGGAGTTAAACAACGAGAACACATGGACACAGGGAGGGGAGCATCACACACCAGGGTCTGTGAGGGGTTGGGGTGCTAGGGGAGGGCTAACATTAGGAGAAATATCTAATATATACGATGGGTTGATGGGTGCAGCAAACCACCATGGTGTGTGTATACCTATGTAACAAAACTGCACATTCTGTACATGTATCCCAGAACTTAAAGTATAATAAATAACTTATGCAACTTTTAAAAATACAAAATTTTATCTCTAAAGTTAAAAAAAGATTTATCTGACATTTTTTTCTCATAATTAGGTTAGAATTTTTGGGTTTTGGGAAGAAGCCCATAGAGGTAAGAAGTCATACACTCATTATATCACATGAAAGATATTATGTCAACTTTATCATGTCAGTATGATTTAGTTCAGTTGATGTTAATCTTGAACACCCACCCGGTGCTGTGGTTCACGCTTTCTGGAACTACAAGGTACTTCTAGCTTATGTAGTATGTTTTATGCTATAGTCTTAGAATCAACCAACAATCTATGCCTCCATTGTTCATTTCTTTTTATTGCTGAATAGTAATTTATTTTACAAATAAACCAGTTTGTTTATCTATTCATCTATTGAGAGACATCATGGTTTGCTTCCATTTTTGCATTTAAGAATAAAGTATTTATAAACATCCTTGTTCAGTTTTTTCTGTTGTTTTCAAATCATTTTGGTAAATACCTCACAACTGATTGCTGAATAGTATGAGAAGACTATGTTTAGCTTTTTAAGAAACTGCTGGAGTGCCTGTACCATTTTCGATTCCCACCTCCAATGAATGAGAGTCCTTATTATTCCATATTCTCATCAGCATTGGGGATTGTCAATGTTTTAGATTTTTGCCATGTAGCCAGAGGTCCAAAAATGATAATTCTAATAGATATGTAGTGATACAGCATTATTGTTTTAGTTTTTAATTACCTAATGAAAAATTATGTTAAGCATCTTTTCATATGCTTATTCTCCTTTTGCATATTTCCTGGAGTAGAGTGTCTATTCAGATTTTTAGCCGACTTCTTATTAGATTGTTTAATTTTTTACTAATAAGTTTTAAGAGTTCTTGTATATTTTGGATACAAGTCTTTTATAAGATATATAACCTTGATTGATTTTTAACTCAAATTCAACAATTATACACTGGGCAACTACAATTAAAACTTCAGGGTACAAGTTACTTAGACTACAGAGATGATCTATTGTTCTTTTTCAAAAGGAACTTAAAATAAAATGAGGCATAAGACAAATAAAAGATAAACTAAAAATGACCCTTTGGTGGAGAATGCACAATCACCAAGTAAATGATGTAACCCACAAATGATACCAAAGTTCAGGGAAAACAAGGCAGCTGGATAATGTACCATCATAGAAAGACACAGCTACAGATACAGTAGAATAAAAATTAATTATTTTGGAGGTGGTAGTAGAGAAAAAGAGTAATTGTCAAATGATCCTACCTTAGAGCTAAGAATAGAACGTCTGTAGTGGTAAGAAAAAGTTGAGACTTTAGAATTAAAACTTTACTCTGCTTTTCTCTGAGAATGACAAAAAAATATACCTGTTGGAAAGTAAAAGCACAAATTGAGAAAATGACTTCAGCAATATGGTGGAGCTCCTCACAGAAACACTAATATAAACAATCATCCATGCATGAAAAAAGCCTTCACAAGAGCTCTTAATTTCAGGTAAGATATTATAGCATCTGAGTGTTGTACATAAATGAGAAAGAATTAATTGAAGAGGTGGAAAGGACAGTTTTATATTGCCTGTGACACTCTCTCCTAAGCCCATGCAGCACAGAGCCAAGAGAAACATCCTCTGTGTGGGGGAAGGAGAGTGGGCTAAGTATCCTATTTCACCCTGGTCATTAGCACCAGGTCTATCCCAGTGAACCCTGGTGCTATCCCAACCACCTATGGCCCCAAGCTCCAGACTTCCCATAAAGACTTTGGCTTCAGGCTTGCTCCAGCACCAGGCAAATTCTCATAGTTCAGATTCCAGATTGACCATGTGAATCTAAGATCTTGTCCATTCTCATGGACCCAAACCCCAGCAAACCAACCAATATACTACAGCAGAATGCCTGCCTGTGAACTACACCAACTGGCCTATCTAGAATTTCTGGTGGGAGTGATTGGTGAAGAGCTGTTTCTTTTGGAGCCAATGTATAAAACCTGGAAGCTGTGTCTACTTCTTCAAATGTGCAAGCACATACACAAGGCCATAATGATCACAAAGAATCAGGGAAACATGACACCAATAGGAACGAGGTAAAGCATAAGTAACTGATGTTAAAAATTGAGATCTATGAATTGTCTAACAAATAATTCAAAATAATCATCTTATGTAAGTTCAGTGATCTACAAGAGAACACAGATGTACAATTAGACATAATCAGGGAAACAATATTTGAACAACATTGAAAGTTCAATAAAGAGAAAGAAACACTAAAGCAGAACCAAACAGAAATTCTGGAGCTCAAGAATGCAATAGCTGAACTGAAAAATACCACACAGAGTTTTAACAACAGCTTTGATAAAGCAGAAGAAAGAATCAATTTGCTGGAAAACAGATCATTTGAAATTACGATCAGAAGAACAATAAATAAATAATAAGAAGAAAGCCTATAGGACTTTTGGTATGACATCAGGTAAACCAAAGAATTACAAAGTAGACAAAAAATAAGTTTTAAAAACATTTTAAAAGACTGAAATAATATTAAGTATCTTTTCTAACACAATAGAATGAAACTAGAAATCAATAGCATAAAAAAATTGAAAACATTAACAAAAGTGTAAAAATTAAAGCCCTGGGCAACAAATGGGTCAAAAAATGAATCAAAAGGGAAATAAAAAATATCTTGAAGTAAATGAAAATGGAAACTTACAATATGGCTCACATCTGTAATCTCAGCACTTTGGGAGGCCAAGGCGGGTGGATTATCTGAGGTCAGGAGTTCGAGATCAGTATGGCCAACATGGTGAAATCTCGTCTTTAATAAAAATACAAAAATTAACTGGGTGTGGTTGCGGGTGCCTGCAATCCCAGCTGCTCAGGAGGCTGAGGCAAGAGAATCGCTTGAACCTGGGAGGTGGAGGTTGTGGTGAGCTGAGATCACACCATCTCACTCCAGCCAGGGTGCCAGATTGAGACACTGTCCAAAGAAAAAAAAGAAGTTTACAGTACAAACACCTGCATTAAGGAAAAAATAAAAAAATAGGCTGGGCGCAGGGGCTCACCCCTGTAATCTTAGCACTCTGGGAGGCTGAGGTGGGTGGAACACCTGAGGTCAGGAGTTTGAGATCAGCCTGGTCAACATGGTGAAAACCTATCTCTACTATAAGTAAAAAAATTAGCTGGGGATGGTGGCAGGTGCCTGTAATCCCAGCTACTCAGGAGCCTGAGGCAGGAGGATCACTTGAACTCTGGAGCTGGAGGTTGCAGTGAGCCGAGATCATGCCAATGCACTCCAGCCTGGGCTACAAGAGTGAAACTCCATCTCGAGGAAAAAAAAAAAAAGAACAATCTAAATTTTTACCTCAAGAAATTATAAAAAGGAAACAAACTAAGCTAAAGAAAAGCAGATAAAATGAATTAAAATTAGAGCAGAAATAAATATATTGGAGACTAGAAACACAATAGTAAAAGTCAATAAAATTAAGAATTGAGTTTTTGGAAAGATAAACAAAATTGACAAATTTTTAGCTAGACTAACAATAAAAGAGGGAGATTAAATAGAGTAGCCAGTAAACATTAGCTCTTCGGTTGGATCATCCAGTATGACATATTGGGATTCATCAAGGAAGCAACATGCTACATGGAGCTCAGAGAGGGATGAGACAGGACAGCCACCCACCTGGGATTGGCACAAAGTCAAAGGAGGCTCCCAACCATGGGGAAACGGCGAATGAGGAAGAGCCCCCAGGGATTCGCTTTGGCCAGAGATCTTTACAATCCTGGGCACAGGAGATCCCCACTTACACCCTATCCCTGGGGCCTCCAGGTATGCAAAGCTGCATGGAGTCTGGGCAGAGCTGCCACTCAGGCCCACATGAAGCCCCAAGGGCCTCAGATCCCTGAGCACCCTGGCATCAGCTGATGTAACTCCACCAACAAGGGAGGCCGGGCTCTCTCACATACCTCAAGGAAGGGCCACATCCATGGTGCTAACGAGTGGGCAGACTACAGGTCTTGCCTCCACTATACCTCAGGAAGAAAAGCCCACTGGCCTGGGACCCTAGTGCAATCCCCCACTCTTGCCTTAGCACTTGAACTGGTTGCTGCTCTGCACTTCTCTGGGACAGAGCTTCCAGAGGTAACCAACAGGCCTACAGCTTATACCATTGTTGCAGCCCCCAACCTTACTGCCTTCAGGCTTAGAAAGGAGTGAGGAGCCCAAGAACAACTGTGGTCTTCCACAAACTGCAGCTCCCTTATGGAAAAGCAGCCAGACTGTTTTCCAAATGGGTTTCTGCCCCTGCTACTCATCACTAGGCAGGGCTTCCTGACCTGGGCCCCAGCATAGCTATCCTACCCTTACTTGATTATGTCAGTCGGTGATGACTCTGGTTTCTCTGGGGTAAAGTTCTCAGAACAATTTACAGGCTCTCTGCCATTGCCGCTGCAATGGTACCACCTTTGTGGCCCATAGTCTAAGGAACAAAGACCATGATTACTTTGCTGGCACATCCAGCATGATGCAACCACCATACAGAGTGGAGCCTTCTCTTCACTTTGAGCCCCTGATCCTCTGCTCTTCACTAGGCAAAGCCACTGGCTTGGGATGGCAGTGCAGCTGCCCTACCCTCTACTGAACATTTCCCTTTGCAGTAGCTTTATGTCTGTTGGGGGTGGAGCTTGCAGAAGCAACTGACAACTCCCTTTCTACTGCTGCTACAGCAATACCCACCCTTGCTGACACAATACTGGGGAAAAATCAAAGAGCCTGAGTGCTGCACTTTCACCTCCAACATGCTACAGCCATCCTACAGAGAAAAGGGCAAACTGTCTTCCCTGTGAGACCCCCTGCTAGTAATCAGACAAGGCCCCCCTGTCTTGGGCCCACAATGCAGCCACCACACCCCTGGTTGATTGTTTTGATTAGCAGTGGAATTGTGTTTCTCTTGGGGGGAATCCCTGAGAGACAAGTGAAAGGCTATCTACCAATGCTATTGCCAAGGTCCCTGCTCCTGTCATCCCCAAGATGAGAATACAACAAAAAGCTTGAGCTGACCCCAGGGGTGTGGTGTGCAGCCTGGGAATGCCAACCCATGATCTGAGACCAGCACTTGAGTGGAAGAGGAGCTCATACTCTCAGAGCACTGAAAGGGAGCATAGCAGCAAACACAAGAAAATACATTAATAGTGACATGGCTGAGCAAGAGCTTATCCCAGTCATTACACTTAGGCACCCTCTACTGGATCACAGCCCAAACTTCAACACCAAAAATACTTTGCTAATATATCCCCATGTTAAAGAAAGGACAACAATTCAGCCACAAATAAAGACCCTACACAAAGCCTCAGCCACCTAAAAACATCCAAAAATGAAGCCAACTGACTATATTCAAATTATACCATAGTTACATAAAAATCAGCACATACAGATGAGAAAGAACCAGCTCAAGAACTCTGGCACCTATAAAGGACAGTGTCTCCTTACCTTCAAATGACTGCACTAGCTCCCCAGCAATGGTTTTATCTGAAATGAATGAAGTAGCTGAAATGACAGGCATGGAATTCAGAATCTGATGGCAACAAAGATCATAGAGATTCAAGAAAAAGTTGAAACCTATTCCAAGGAATCCAAGGAATCCAGTAGAATAATTCAAGAGATAAAAGACAAAATAGCCATCTAAAGAAATAGTCAAACTTGTCTAATAGAGGTGAAAAGCTCTTTACAAGAATTTCATAACACAATCGGAAGTACTAACAGCAAAATAGACCAAACTAAGGAAAGAATCTCAGAGCTCAAAGACCAGTTATTTTAATTAACTCAATAAAACAAAAGTAAAGAAAAAATAATTTAAAAATTTAAAAATAATCTCTGAGAAATATGGAATTATGTAAAGAGACCTAACCTATGAATCATTGGTATCCCTGAAAGAGAAGGACAGAGAACAAGCAACTTGGAAAATATGTTTGAAGCTATTATCCATGAAAATTTTCCTAACTTCACTAGAAAGTTTGACATTCAAATTCAGAAAATTGAGAGCCCCTGCAAGATACTATAAAAGAGTACCATCCTCAAGATGCATAGTCATCAGATTCCCAAAGATCAATGTGAAAGAAAAAATATTAAAGGCAACTAGAAGGAAGAGACAGATAATCTACAAAGGGAACCTCATTAGGCAGAGTGGACCTTTCAACATAAACCTTACAAGCCAGAAGAGATTGAAGAGATCGGGAACGTACATTCAGCACCCTCAAAAAATAAAAAAAAACAAAGAAATTTCAACCAAGAATTTCATATCCAGCCAAGCTAAACTTTATAAGTAAAGGTGAAAAAAAATTATTTTCAGATAAGCATATGCTAAGGCAATTCATCACCACCTGACCTACCTTACAAGCAGTCCTTCAGGGAGTGTTAAACATGGAAAGGAAAGATTGCTACTGGCCACCAAAAAAAAACACACTTAAGTACTTAGATCATTGACACTGTGAAGCAACTACACAATCAAGTCTACATAACAACCAGCTAAAAACACAAATTCTCATATGTCACTATTAACCTTAATGTAAACTAGCTAAATGCCCAATTTAAAAGGCATAGAATGGTGAGTTTGATAAAAAAGCAAGACCTGGCCAGGCATGGTGGCTCATACCTGTAATCCAGCACTTTGGGAAGCCAAGGTGGGTGAATCATGAGGTCAAGAGATTGAGACCATCCTGGATAACATGGTGAAACCTCGTCTCTACTAAAAATACAAAAATTAGCTGTGGTGGTGCATGCCTGTAGTCCCAGCTGCTTGGGAGGCTGGGACAGGAGTATCACTTGAACCCAGGAGGCAGAGGTTGCACTGAGCCGAGATCACGCCACTGCACTCCAGCCTGGCAACAGAGCAAGACTCTGTTAAAAAAAAAAACAAACAAAAACAAAAAAACAAAAAAAACAAAAAAAACAAAAAAAACAAGACCCAATAATATGCTGTCTTCAAGGAACCCATCTAATGCAAGGACAGGCTTCAGCTCAAAATAAACGGATGGAGAAAGATATACCAAGCAAAAAGAAAACAAAAAAGAGCAGGGGTTGCTATTCTTATTTCAGACAAAACATACTTTAACCTAACAACTTTGAAAAAGGACAAAGAAGGGCACTGCATAATAATATTCAATTCAACAAGTAGATTTAACTGTACTAGGTATACATACACCTAACACTGAAGCACCAAGATTTGTAAAACAAGTTCTTAGAGACTTATGAAGAGACTTAGGTAACTACACAATAATAGTGGGAGAGTTCAAAACCCCACTGACAATATTAGATGGATCATTGAGGCAGAAAATTTAAAAAGATATTCAGAACCTGAACTAAATATCGATCAAGTGGACCTAACAGACATCTACAGAGTTCTACACCCCAAAACAACAAAATATACATTCTTATCCTCTTCATATGGCACATACATTAAAATTGATCATATGTTGGCCATAAAGTAATTCTCAACAAATTTTAAAAAACCGAAATCATACCGGTCATACTCTCAGTCCACAGCACAATAAAAATAGAAATCAATACTAAGAAGATCATTTGAAATAGTAGAATTAAATGAAAATTAAACAATCTGTTCCTGATTGACTTTGGAGTAAACACAGAAATTAAGGTAGAAATCAAATTATTTGAAACAAATGTAAACAAAAATACAACACATCAGAATCTCTGGGACATAGCTAAAGCAGTGATAAGAGGAAAGCTTATAGTGCTAAATGCCTACATCAAAAACATAGAAAGATATCAAATTACCAACTGAGTATCATACCTAGAGAAACTAGAAAAATGAGTAAATCAACACCAAAGTTAGCAGAAGAAAAGAAATAAACAGAATCAGAACTGAACTGAATGAAATGGAGATGAGTAGAACTATGCAAAAGATCAACAAGAACAAAAGTTGTTCCACTGAAAGAATAAATGGGATTGATAGATCACTCGCTAGACTAATACAAAAACAAAGAGAGAAGAACTAAATAAACACAATCTGAAATGACAAACAGGACATTACCATGGACCAAGCAGAAATACAAAAATCCTCAGAGACTATTATGAACATATTTGTGCATATAAAGTAGAAAAGTTAGAAGAAATGAATAAATTTCTGGAAACATACAACCTCCCAACATTGAACCAGGAAGAAATTGGACTCTTGAAGAGACCAGTAATGCATTCCAAAATTGAATCAATAATTAAAAACCTACCAACCAGAAAAAAGCCCAGGACCAGAGTGATTTAGAGCTGAATTCAATCAGATGTATAAAGAAGAGTTAGTACCAATGCTTCTGAAACTTTTCCAAAAAATTGAGGAGGAGGGGATCCTCCCCATCTCATTCTATGAGGAAAGCATCAGTCTGAAATGAAAACCTGATGGAGACACAAGCAAAAAAAAAAAAAAAAGAATTAAAAGAACTTTAGGCCAATATCCCTGGGGAACATAGATGCAAAAATCTTCATAAAATGCTTTCAAATCAAATCCAGAAGTATATAAAAAGCTAATCCATTATAATCAAGTAGACTGTGTTTTCAGGATGCAAGGTTGGTTCTGCATACACAAATCAATAATTGTGTTGATTTGTGTATGCAGAACTAAAAACATAAAACAGAACTAAAAACAAAACAGAACTAAAACCAAAAACCACATGATCACCCCAATAGACACAATAAAGACTTTCAACAAACTTCAATATCCCTTTACATTAAAGGCATCAACAAATTAGACATTGAAGAAACATACCTCAAAATAATAGGAGCCATCTATGGTAAACCCACTGCCAACATCAGACTGAACAGGCAAAAGCAGGAAGCATTCCCCTTGAGAACTGAAACAAGACAAGAACCCCCACACTCACCACTCCTATTCAACATAGTACTGGAAGCCCTAGCCAGAGTAATAAGGCAAGAGAAAAAACTAAAAGGCATTCAAATAGAGAAAAAAAAAACTATTCTAAAATACCTTGGCACCCAACACAGAACCCAAATAGCCAAAGCAGTCAAAGAAACAAAGAACAAAGCCAGAAGCATCTACCCAACTTCAAACTATACTGCAATGCTGGAATAACTAAAACAGCATGATTCTAGTACAAAAACAGACACATACACCAATGGAACAGGTTAGAGAACCCAGAAATAAAGCTGAACACCTACAACTATCTGATCTTTGACAAAGCTACCAACAACAATCAATGGGGAAAGAACACCCTACTAAATAAGTGGTGCTGGGATAACTGGCTAGTCATATGGATAAGATTGGAATTGCACCCCCTCCTTTTACCATATACAAGAATCAACTCAAGATGGATTAAAGACTTAAATATAAAACTGAAAATTATGTTTTAAAAACCCTAGAAGAAAACCTAAGAAATATTCTGGATATTGGCTGTAGCAAAGACTGCATGATGAAGACTCCAAAAGCAATTGCAACAAAAACAAAAAATTGACAAGTCAGACCTAATTAAACTAAGGAGCTTCTGCACAACAAAAGAAACTATAAACATAGTAAACAGACAATTCACAGAATGGGAGAAAATATTTGTAAGCTATGCATCCAACAAAGGTCTAATATACAGAATTTATGAGGAACTTAAATCAACAAGCAATAAACAAGGCCATTAAAAAAATGGGTGAACGACATGAACAGACACCTCACAAAAGAAGACATGGATGTGAACAACAAACATATTACAAATGCTCAATATCATTAATCATTAGGGAAATACAGATCAAAACCACAATGAGAGACCATCTCACACGAGTGAGAATAGCTATTTTTAAAAATCCGAAAAATAATAGATGCTGATGAAGCTGCAGGAAAAAGGGAACACTTATTCCCTGCTAGGGGTATATAAATTACTTCAGCCACTGTGGAAAGCAGTCTGAAGATTTCTCAAAGAACTTAAAATTGACCTACCATTCTACCCAGCAATCCCATTACTGGGCATATACCAAAAGAATTGTAAAGTATTCTACTATAGAAACTATAAGGACACACGCATATGTATGTTCATCACAGTACCATTCACAATAATAAAGACAAGGAATCAATCTAAATGTTCAACAGTGAACTGAATAAAGAAAATGTGGCACACGTACACCATAGAATACTATGTAGCCATAAGAAAGAACAAAATTATGTCTTTTGCAGCCACATGGATGGAGATGGAGGCCATTATCCTAGGCAAATTAACAGAGAAACATAAAACTAAATACTGCATGTTCTTCCTTATAAGTGGGAGCTAAACACTGAGTATACAGGTACACAAAGAAGGGAACAATAAATATCGGAGGCTTCTTTAAGGTGGAGGGTGGGAAGAAGGTAAGGATCGAAAAACTACCTATTAGGTATTAAGCTGAACATCTGGGTGACAAAAATATATTTACACAAAACCCCCATAACACACAATTTACCCACGTGACAAACCATCTTATGTACTCCTTGAACCTATAATAAAAGTTGGCAAGAAAAATGAAATAAAATAGAGAATCCAGAAAAAAAAAGAAAAAAGAGAGAGGACTTGAATAAATAAAACTGTAAGTGAAAGAGACAATACACTGATATCACACAAAAACAAAGAATCACAAAAGACTACTATGAACCATTATACACAAATTAAATAACCTAGAATAAATAAATAAATTCCTAGAAACATACAACCTACCCAGAGGGAATTATAAAGAAATAGAAAATCTGGAAGGGCAAATAACGAGTAAGGAGACTGAATCACTAACCAAAGATCTTTCAACACAGAAAAGCCCAGGACGTCATGGCTTCCCTGTTAAATTGTATCAACATTTTGAGAAGAATACAGTAAATTCTTCTCAAAACTTTCAAAAAAACTGAAGGGGAAGAACTAATTCCAAATTTATTTTACAAGGGCAGCGTTACTTTGATACTATAGCTGGAAAAGAACAGTATAAGAAAGGAAAATTATAAGCCAGTATCCCTGGTAAACATAAGTGCAAAAATCCTTAATAAGATACTAGCAAACTGAATTCAACAGCACATTAAAAGAACCATATACTGTGATCAAGTGGGATTTATCCGTAAGATGTAAGGATAGTTCAACATGTGTAAATCAATAAATGTGTTTCTCCATGTTAATAGAATGAAACATAAAAGTCACATGATCATCTTAATATGTGCATAAAAAGCGTTTAAGAAAAATTCAACATTTCTTCATGGTAAAAACTCTCAGGTTAAGTGTAGAAGAAATATACTACAACATAGAAAATGCTATGTGTGACAAGCTCACAAATAACATATTCTCAATAGTAAAAAGCTGAAGCTCTAAGATCAGGACTAAGACAAGAATGACCATTCTTGCCACTGCTATTCAACATAGTAATCAAAATCCTATCCAGAGCAAGCAGATAGGAGGAAGAAATAAAAGGCATTCAAATCAGGAAAGATTTTAATTATTTCCATTTGCAGAAGACAAGATCTTCTATACAGAAAACCTTAATACTCACCAAAACCTGTTAGAATTAATAAATGAATTCAATAAAGTTGCAAGACACAAAAATCGATATGCAGAAGTTAGTTGCTTCTCTATACCTTATCAACAAAAAGTGGAAACAAACCCTTTTACAATAGCATCAAAAACAATAGGATATTTGGGAATAAATTTCATCAAAAAGGAGTAAGATTTGTACCTGGAAAACTATAACACAGTGATGAAAGAAATTGAAGAAGAATTACTAAATGAAAAGATATCCTCATAGATTAGAAGAATTAATAAGAAAATATCTTCATACTCCAGGATGCCAGACTTGCTAGAGAAACTTACATTTTTGTGTGTTCCTTTATTTATTTTTCAGTTTATAGTATTCTATTGCTTAAAAACACTGGATTATTTCTTAACAAAATTAACAAAAATTGAACATTTGCACAATTTCAGAGCCAGATTTACTCCTCTGGGAAGACTATCAATATAATACACAGAAGAACTAGTTCTGCATTTACCATATTCCTACAAATACTGAAGACTTTTATTAGAATTTCCCAACTCAAAGTACATTTAACTGAACATCAGATTTGTCTATGGCCCTAATAGATCTTTTATGCTTTTGGAAATGGATTGTGAGAATGGAGGCTATAGGTGTGATTTTTTTGCAACTGAACTGTGGCTATGGTTACCATAACTGCCAACCATAACACAAAGTGTCTTGTGTCTGCTGTCAAATCATTATAAAGCCCGGAGGAAATTCTCAACTTTATGAGGAAGTCAGGCAAGGCTTAAGCAGTAACAGAAAGGACAACGGAAAGTACCAAGACAGTTCTAAGCTATTAAATCATGACATACAAAGAATGATGTTATCTATGGATTCAATAGTAGGTGTCCCAGCCATGCAACTTAAAAATTACTGGAACTTACACCCCTCTCCCTGACCTTGAATATTTTCTTCTCTTCACCTGTTACTGATTCATCGCACCTTCAGTTTGGAGGTTTCTGGAAAGTGGATGACACATTTAGAGGTATATTTTATTAATATGAATTGATTTGTTAGGTCGCCCACAAAATGTACTTGAAACATCTTCTTTAAAATGTCTGTTTATGGATTGAAAACCTTTAGCAATCCCCCAATAATAGACCACTCAATTGGTGAGGCATACAGTTTTAAAGTCAGCCTCCTAAGAGGACTCCACTCCTACTCTTTTCCACATCAACTGGCCCACTGTTCTTATACTTTCAATTTGGTTAGTCCAAATTTTCTGTTTAATATTGCTTATGTCCACCTTGTATAAAGTTAGATGTTAAGTTGCAGAGGATTGATAATTGCAAATTGTTTGTGTCCATTAGTGATTCAAATTGTTTCTGTCTCATAGATAAGACAACTTCAAATGTTACAATTATTTTCCTGTTGGATGCTAATCATTTTTTATGTAGTATTGCAATTTTGTTCCAGTATTCTTTTTGTGCACTGATTATATATTTCAATCTTATGTGGGCATGAAAACACATTCTCTCTCTCTCTCTCTCTCTCTCTCTCTCTTTCTCTCTCTCTCTCTCCCCCCTGGAGGTAGCTTTTATCATCCCTCTAGGTTATATATCAAAACCATGAGTTTAAATTTTTTTGAAAATTATATTCTGATAATAACAGGAGTCTATAATTTGAGTTACTTATCTTTTCTGGGAATTTAAGATCTCCTTCCTCTTATTATTCTTATGATTTTCTCTTTGCTTCCTTCTCTCTGGGGCTATTCTCCCTCTTCCCAGAAATACATTCTGATCCCATATTCAAGGCAACTACATTTTATTTAAAAACTAAAATACTGTATAATTCCCAAGAAAAGAGGTATAAAATAAGGATTGAAACAAAGGTCTTATTCCAATACCAGTGAAATCAGAATTTCATCCCAGTTAAAAGTATAACTCAATTTATAACCTCGTGGTCACTTAGAATATACTTCAGATGGCAGGTTACACACAAAACTTTTAGTAAAACCAGGTAATAAAAACTTGGTATGAAAAGCAGAATTTATATAGCTATAACTATATCCTAAATGGATGCAGGAACATAATTTAAGAATGGTATAGCATATAAGAAGTTACTGTGGCTATTGTCTTTGATGCTCTTTCCTTCTGATGGCCATAACTGTGAAGAGGCATGTTGACCCACTCTCAGTCCACGCACTTTCTGAAAAGTTGAGTTCACTCTAGGCAAGTGACTTGGGTCTAGCCAATCAGACTGTCACATTCCTCTGATGACAATGGCTGGCTCAGGGACAGATTTGGACTTCCATGGAACAAAAGAAGAGTTTTGCTGGCAAATTACTGGCATGAACTCAAGAGCATATAAGGACTGAGGTCACAGCCACTATCCTGCAGGCATATGGAGCCCGAGAATGGAGCCAGCGTCAAGAGAGTGAGCCAAAAAAAAACAGGGTTTGGTGATTGACAGTGGTTGGGTCCTGGATTCTCAGCTCCACTTGAAACAAATTCTAAAACTGCAATAATCAATTAAATAATCATTTAATTTCCTTTTCTTACAAAGTTACTTAAGGTTAGATTTTCTGACACTTGAAACGGAAAAATAATGACAGAGCAGAAAGGCTGAAAAGAATAACTATAAGAGTGAGTGAAAGAGTTTCATAGGGGGAGAAAAAAGTACACCCAAGTAGAGATGGAATGCCAATTTTTTAGTTCTAAAATTATTTCTAAATTTTTCATAAATTTCCAGGGGGGAAAAAGTGTTCTTTCTACTGCGGACCTCAGGAAGGCTTGGATTTCTGAAACTCTTCTTATGAAATAATGCCATCTGGAGTAATAACAGATTTCCTTAGCCTAGCATTTCACTTTTTGTAAGGCATTTCACTTAAAATTTGTAAATAGTCATTTAATTGTTTATTTAAAAATTATTAAAAATAAACACCATGAGAAATCTAATTGTTTTCAGATATGAGATTGACAAGCTCACAGAATTTGTATTAGCAAAGCTAGTTATGGTCATGCTATATAATATGATAGTACAGGATTACCCTGCTCCAAGTACTAATTCTTATAACTGTATTCTTTCTTTCCTCCTTTCTACAAACTATGCTTTGTGTGCCTAACTGAGGGTCAGCCATTTGATTAGGAACTATGGATCAAATGAAGAGCAAGCAGACACAGTCCTTTGCCTTCACGGGGCTTCCAGCCTAATGAGAGGCAGACAATAGCTAATAATCACACACAGACACACACACACACACACATTCTCAACAGTGCACCTGTAAAAATATTACAAGATGAGTACATTGTCCTATTAGTCCACACAGAAAGAAAAGTTTATAAGATAATGCTTATTCTTATTGGTGTAATCTATTCTGACATTTTTATTTCATTCTATTTCCTTAAAAAATTCTGGTCATAAATTTCTAAATTTATTTCATAATCTACTACCATGGGAGGACTTGCCTTAGTCAGAGAGAAGACTTCTCTAAGGAAGTGATGACTGGGTTGATGTAAAAGATGAGTAAGGGTTAATTAGGTGAAAGAAAGCAGAAAATGGACAAAGACATGAAAATAGAAGATACAGCAAGTGCAAAACCCAGGCACAGGAGGAAGTAGATGTGTCCTTGGGACTAAAGGAAGGCCAGTGGGTGGAGGCAGTGCAGAGAACAAGGAGAAGCCTCGTGCCTGATGAGGATGGAGAGACAGGATGGCTAAAGCCAGGTAGGGTCTGGACATGTTAAGGAGAGTTGCCTTTGAAAGCAATGGGATTACGTTGAAGATGATGTGAGCCAATTATGCAAAAGATAGGGGTAAGGATAGATGTGGGTAAAACAGGTAGGAAACTGCCGAGTTAATCCAGAAAATGGAAAACGATACCCTGGTTTTGGGTATATGCCAGTGGATATGGAAAGAAGTGTTTTCTCAATGTTAAAAGTTAATTCCTATTATAATACAAAATAATGGCTTATAATGTTGATTTGCAAATACATGTCAGTTTCTACACAAGTAATCACCTAGAAAAGCTGATTGAAATTGATTCCTGGGCCCTAATCTCAAAGATTTTGATACAATGGGTCTGTGGCGGAGTTCTGGTATATGTATGTATTTTACAGCTCCATGGGGATTCTGATATGCAAGAGGAATAGGAAATTATTAAGAGGATGATTTTCTTCCTTTTTACTATTCTTATTTCCCCAAGTGACATAATCCAATTCTTTTATGTAAATTCTATCCATGCGATAATGACTCTCAAATTTATATGATACAAGCCCAAAACTATTTCTTGAATTACACATTCCTATATCCAACTATTTACGTATTTACTTGCATGATCTAACAAAAATTTTTAACCTTAACATGAACAAAATTAAACTTAATACCCAGCCATTTCCCATCTAATCTTCTTTTGCTTGAGTTTTCCTATCTCAGTGATGGCAAATTCATGCTTTCACTTACTCAGGTTAATCTCAGAACCATCCTTACTACACCATCTATGTCATGCCTTACATCCAGTTCCCCAGGAAGTCCTGTCATCTATACCTTTCAAAGACACCCTTAACCCTGCAACTTCTCACCAGTTCCATGGGTCTCATTCTAGACTGAGGCATCATCGTCTTGCACTTGAACTATTGTAACAGGCTTCACACTACTCTTTATCTTTCTTTGCCTCCCTTTATTCTGTTTTTGACACAGCATATGAAAAAAGTTTTGAAAAGAAAAGGAGATTATTTTACTCTTTTGTTAAAAATTCTCCAAATGGCTTTGTAGGTCACCTAAAAGAACCCAAGTTCTTATAGACACAAACCTTCCAATATTACAACCCCTGACTACTTCTTGTTAATACTGCTCAGTCACACTCTCCTTCAATATAGCAACAAAACTCTTACCTTGGAATATTTAAGCCTTACTTACTTACCTTGGAATATTTAAAGACAATATTTTTTTCCTGGAGTTGCATGATTTTTCCTTCACTTATTTCAGATTTTTGCTCTGATATCATTGTAGGAGTCCTTCAATCACCCTGTATAAAATAAATACGTACACATACACAGGCACACCTATCTTTGTTTTATTACCTGTCAACTGTAACCACAATAAAATGACACTACTTGAGAGAGAAACTTGGCTTGGCTTATTGCTATATCTTCAGTGCCTTTAGCATTGCTTGGTATTTAGTAGAAGCTCAATAAATATTTGAGGGATGAATAAATGAATGGCATATAGAGATGGTGAAACAGGGGTGGCAAAGAGAATGAGGTAGGTGGTATGATCCTGGAAAGTGCACAATGCAATCTCTGACATGCCTGCTTCCCATTAGAAAAAGACAAATGCCTCATTCCTTTTCTTGGTAGGCAAAGTTGTACATATGTGAAGTGGACCTTAGGAGAAGCAAGGAAGAATAGTAGGCCGTGGTAAGCTGTATTGGCATTGCTGTCAGATGGCACAGTTTTGAATTTCACCTCCCTCACTTTCCTGTGTGGCCCCAGCCAAGTCACTCAACCCCTCTTAGCCTTTGCTATCAAGAAATGGAAAACAAAATGGTTGAAAAGATTAAACGAAGAGAATTCATTAAGAAAACCATTTGGTACAAGGTAGTTATCATAAAATATTAGCTGTTGTTTATTATTATGTGATAGGGTAGAGCTGGCTAGTATGAGATTATGAAATAAAGACAAAATAAGAAGTTCATAAAAGCCAAGACATTGGGCTTACTCTACCACAAATGTATAGATAAGGAAGATATTTTTTGACTGTTAAAATGCTTATTTACAATAAGAGGCAAGTAGAATACCAACAGTCACAATCTTTCTAGTGTTGACCTAGTTATACCTTTATATTTTGTGAATAGAGGATCAAGTACCAGATAAAAAGAGGAAGACAATTGAGAAAAACAAAAAGCCTGATTCAGCAGGGGATTTACTGTGTCATGTTACACCACATCCTGTTATCTTTTAAAGCCATCATCCAGTGTTGTGTGTTCCAGAAGCATAAGGATGGTTCAGAACAATTATATTCAACATCAGCAATAATTGCCAGAGGCAATCCATTCCCACTTTAGTCGACATGACCATTAAATGATGAAGAAAGGCACAAGTGAGAAATCTATCTCTTTATAATCCAAGCGTTTGGAGACACAACAGGGGAATTATAGCATTTTGTACATATACAATTATATTTTTACACTCAATCATAATAATTAGAGTGAAGAGATCAAAAACTGTGTTAGAAAATGTTTTAATATATTTTCTGTTATTTATGTTTTCCTCACCTCCCCAATATATATACATAGATTAGTAATTCTCCTAAATATTAGCCTTCATCCAATCATATTATTTAGAGTTTCTACGATTTATAAGCATGTTTAAATAAATTTGGAGCCAATTTACAATTTTAATATTTACCAAGATGTTAAACATCAAGATTTATGCCACAGGTATCAACATGCGTAAAGCACCAAGTTGGTGAAACCTATCTTAGAAACGATTGATCTCAGTCATGAAAATGTGGTTTGGCATTAATATTGTTTTTACTAGAGATCTCTGATTTGGCACTCTGACATCTCATACTGCTAAATCAACATGTAGCCCATCCTTGCTTCTGTCATTAAGTATTAGGGGTTTTTTGAAGGCCTCAATTTTGGATAGGTTGACCAGTAACAAATTAATCTTTAAATTAGAAATTGAAGCAGAAAATGTCATGGTTGAACATGAAGCAAACATTTCTTTGTAAAATTCAAGTTTTAAATCACACCTGCTATCAGACTCTAGGGAAAAGTATCTGCTCAGAAAGAAAAAAGAAAATGGGTAGAGTGAATATATTAGAAAGACCTCCTCTACGCCTTGTCCATCGCAGAGAAAAAGGCCTAACCCAACTTCCTGTTATGGTGGGCAACTGTGGTGTACACAAAAGTCTGGGGCCAGACCTTTTTCTGCTACAGCTCTAGCTGGTTGCTGGTACCATTGACATGGTTTGGCTCTCAAATCTCATCTTGTAGCTACCATAATTCCATGTGTTGTGGGAGGGACCCAGTGGAAGATGACTGAATTATGAGGGCGGGTCTTTCCTGTGCTGTTCTCATGATAGTGAATGGGTCTCATGAGACCTGATGGTTTTAAAGATGGGAGTTGTCCTGCACAAGCTCTCTTAGCCTGCCACCATCCACATAAGATGTGACTTGCTCCACCTTGCCTTCCACCATGATTGTGAGGCCTCCCCAGCCATGTGAAACTGTGAGTCTAATTAAACCTCTTTCTTTTGTAAATTGCCCAGTCTCAGGTATGTCGTTATCAGCAGCATGAAAACGGACTAATACAAACATCAAGCAATCAGCTAGGCCTGTAGCAGGATGAGGTCCAGCCCCTGACTCACAGCTGAGTGGATCCACTCCCCTGGTAGGTCTTTTGGTGATAAAAAGAGGAGAAAGAAGAAAATGAATGAAGTTTCTCTGAGAATAAATGAGGAGTACAAGTCTCTGGTGCTGTTTAATCTTAAATGCAAGGCAGTGTTGACCTAGACACTGAGGCAAGGAATGGGGATGGAAGGGTGGGATGGAGGCAAGCATGAAACACATTACTGCAGTGGGTGATCTCCAGGCGGTGCAGCCCTGGGTTCTGATGAGTCAGACATAACTGGGACAACTTGGTTTCCACCACCAGGAAATTAAAGCCCTTAAAAATTGTTTAGGAGTGAGAGAATATAAATTTATGTCTCATTTCTAGGAACTAACTAACTTTTTAAGTTAACAACATCTCACATACCAAATGTCCACCTAACGTCTTATAGCCTGGGGAGATGGCGCTATGTTTAGTGTTTTAAACATTGTGTATTTCCAGGTCATATGATATTGATTTTTAAGACATTGAGGAGACAAGAAGAGTCAAAGATGTCTCCATTTCAGATATCACTATTTCTAGATAGAATCAGGAGGGGCACTTCTCCTATTGCTGCCACACTGTGAGCTAAGGGGTTCTACAAACTATGAAGACTAAAGGATTTATATTGACCCCTCCGATATCAGCTGGTCTTCATAATAACACATAGAGATGATGGAGCAGCTGTTAAAACACCTTTCTTCCTGCACAGAGCACTCAGATGAATACATAACACTTGAAAGAGAGTAAAGCCTAGAAGGTTTGTGGGAACTGTCCAAGGTGGCAGGGGAAAAAGATACCTGGGAAGTAATAGATAAGTCAGCACCTACCATAACCAATTTTAAATACAAACCAAAAAGAGGAATTTTTCTCTAGCAAGAAATCTCAGGCTTTTCTTAGCTTCCAAGGAAGACTTCTCTGAAGGTCAGGCTGTACCTGTGGGACTGGTGATTGGATAGATCTCAATGTGTATAAAATGCCTGATGCATCAAAAACCAAGCTGTTGTTCAACAACTCCATCTTTCTGGGAAGAGGCTAGAGGAGGGGAGCAGAAACGATCAATTGAAACGAAAGGAGACTGATAAACATCTGTTGATACATTCTTGCTCAGGAGGTTGTTCAATGATCAAAGACACTCAATACCTTAGAAACTGTGATCTTACTATTAAAGTCTATTGAATGGCCATTTGAATGTAGAAAAGAGCAGAAAAGGAAAGAGAAGGGAAAGGAATAGGAAAAGGGATGCATATGTTAAATTCTTAAATATCCATGAAAATACAGGGGAAAATAAAAACTTCTGTGTTGACTCTGAAAATGCTATTTCTGAGGACAGTGGAGAGAGGAATAATAGGGCTGATTCTGGCAGATGAGGTTCATTTAGAAAATGTGAGAACAGATGATAGCTGCAGTCAAATGTTTCTATGAAGGATTAGGTGAGTGCTAAGAGATCACCCCACAACCCTAATTTTTGTTGGTAGCAGATGGAATTTTGTCAATGAAAAAAAAAAAGGGGGAAACTGTATTCAAGGCTTAAGATAAGGAGAAAAGAAGACCTCAAAGTCAGCCCTGGGGCCTCAGCTCATGCCTTGTCTATAGGCATTGATGTGGCTGTAATACCATGTTGAGGTTATGGCTCCCACGTTGAAAGCTTTGAAGGTTTTGGTGACCAGGGTTCTTTTCCTAAGTAGAGTCTACATATCGTTACCCCATATAAAACAAACATCCCAGTGACATACTTAGGTCTCTGTTACTACCATGAAACAATTTAGTTACTTACCAAAGGAACCACCGTTTGGAACTAAGAAAATGGCCTCTAAAATGAAATCTTGCCATTTACAGCAACATAGATGGAACTGGCGTACATTATGTTAACTGAAATAAACCAGATACAGAAAGGCAAATTTTGCGTGTTCTCATTTATATTTGGGAAATAAAAATGGAAACGATTGAACTTGTGGTGACAGATAGTAGAATGATGGTTATTAGAAGGTGGGAAGGGTAGCAGGGGTGGGGGGAAATTGGTATAGTTTATGGGTAAAAATATACAGTTAGATAAAATGAATAAGATTTAGTGTTTAATAGCACAAAAAGGTGACTATAACCACCAATAATTTATTTTACATTTTAAAATAATTAAAAGAGTAGTATTGGAATGTTCCTAACATAAAGACATGATAAATGCTTGAGGTGATGAATAGATTGATTATCCTGATGTGATTATTACACATTGTATGCCTGTATCAAAACATCACATGTACCCAATAAATATATACACCTATTATAGACCCATAATAATTAAAAAATAAAAAATTTTAAATGAGAATAAAGAGAAAAATGGCCTCTATGAACTGGAGAAGAAACATAGGAACACAAATGGTAGAGGACTTTCGTCTCTTAATGACAAACCAGACTCAGAAGTACCAAAGTTTATTTTCTGAGAGACAAGCCTTTATTAGGAAATCAAGTGGAAATGGAAGGAAGGACAATTTTGAAGATCTTTTCTGATTATTTTTTCTCTCTCGTGTCACTTAATGTTATGAGAGAACAGCCTTGTCCCTCATACAGAGTCAGTGATCAATAATGTTTTTGTAACAAATGCATTAATAGATTAATTAACAAAAATAAACCTTTATGATTTGAGTTCTAGTGCCTTTCAACTGAGGGTATATCATGAAGAGACTGAAATTCTTTGCAGAAATTGTTACATTAAAGAAACAGATGGATATGAATCTTCTATTTCATAGAGACCCAACATGAACTACAGCAGCAATAGCGGTGATAGGTCTAGTCCAAGGTCTTGGCACATTATTCCAAGAGAAAGCTAGGAAAAATTAATCAACTTGGCTACCAGAACCTAGAGGTGGAAACAAAAAGAAAATAATAATATCTTTTCCTCTTACATATCCTCTTAGAAGACCTCATGAGTTGAATACAAATAGCTGTTAATTGAAGAAAGTTTCATTGCATATATATTAGTAGGATATATTGAAGAGTCATTCATGGATAAAGTTATTGTACTTTCTCTACATAGAGTGAATGTTGGCTATTCACAAGACAAATTATTAAATTGATCAGTGATTCATGGAAGTATTAGAATAAGTCTTGGAGAGTTGCTTTGTTAGAGACTAGTGACATTAGGACATCTGTTGCATAATAAGACTATTGGTAAATATTGGGCAAGAGAGTTATTACAAGATCCCGTTATCCAAATACATCATGAATTCAAAAAGAATTCTGAAAAACAGCATGTAAACGTCTATTGATTATAAAACTCTTAATTGTCTATTTAAGGCCAGTTATAAAACCAGTAGCTTTGACCTCCATATGAATCAAGATGAATTTGTTTGCTTGTTACAAAATTAGTGTTTTATAATTAAGATGATATCAACAGGTACTAATAGATGAAGAGGAAAAGGAAAACACCACCTTTACTCAGTGCAGTTTCTCATGCCTTTAAATAAGTGTTTTGGGAGATGTATCAGAAGTCCCTGATAGGTTTCAACACAAAATGAAGAAGGTGATCTATGGTGAGACCCACCTAGATGGGTAACTGTAGCAGCAGGTAGTGGCAGTGACAGCAGCTATAACTTGTTTCAGCAGCAGCTGCTACAGCAGCTATAATAAAAGCATCCACTGCCCAGTGTTGCACGTTGAGTGTCAGCAATGCAAGCCATGGTGTCTGTGACCTGTGGGAAAAGCTTATGTTACCTTCACCAGTCTGATTCTGCTGCATGAATTTGGACATTGTTCTCAATGCGCATCCTCTGAGACTTGTTCTCTGGCCCTCCTAAAAATTCTGTGAGCTTCTGAGTGTCTTTTAAAAATACATTTCTTTTATGTTTAAATTGTCATTTGTTATTTTTAACTGATTATATCATTGTCTTTAGCAAGCTGTTAGGGTCAAAGAACGTGCATGAAGTCTCTTTCAATGTCTCCCTGGAGAAATCCAGTTCTGTGAGGTTTCTATGCACAAGGTGCTCCTCAGGAGGGAGTGAGCAGCAAAGCAACCAAAAGTTATTCCTGACATCCCACTGATATGCAGCAGTTTCTCTGGGAAGCAAAGTTACAGAGCGAAAAGATTATGGGCCTTGAAACCAAAAACTACCATTTACAGTATCTATAACAAGTTGATTAATCTCACTGGGACTTTTATTCCTCATATGTATATACAAGTAATAGCACTTATTTTGCAGGGCTGTTATAAGATTGAGGGAAAATTGATATGAAGGACTGAGCCAGGTGCTGTAGAAGATGAAAAATGAGTTGGGTAATGCAGGAAGAAGAAAATGACTTGAACATGAGGAAAAACACCGTGAGACTGATAATCACTAAATATTGAGGTCCTCAATGCACCATTTGAGGCCATGATGTGAGCTCTCTCTCTAGGTGGAATCCATAAGTCATTCCTTATGTGATGTCTCTCACACACATAGCTTCAGCACAAACTTCTTCCCTGAGTTCTAGAATCATAAACAACTTGTTCCATGATATTTTCACTTGGATATTTCAGAGGTATTTAAAATTTTAAATGTCTAAAAGAGGATTTTTTTTTATTCCACTGCTATGTAAACATGTATTTCCCCATTCTTTCACATCTCAATCAATGGCATCCCCATACAGAGTTGTTTCCGTCAAACAACAAGGAAACATTCTTGAATCTTCCATTGACAGTATCCAAACCCACCAATATGTCCTGGAGGTTGTAACTGTGAAATATATAGAGACTCTTTCATCATCTCTGTGTCACAATAGATATCATCCTAACCCAATCCATCATAATTTTTCATCCAGATTAAAGGTTGACAAACTTTCCGTAAAGGACCAGAAAGTAATTTTGTTGTTGTTATTTTGCAGGATATACAGTTTCTGTCACAATTATTCAACATCGCCATTACAGTGTGAAAGTAGCCATATGTAAAACGTGTGCAAATCATTGCAGCTGTGTTTTACTAAAGCTTTATTTACAAAGACATAGGGCAGACCAGACTTGGCCCATTCTGATAGTTTGCATAGCCTTCACCAAGGTTGTTGGAGTTGCCCTCTAACTTGAGTTTCTTTTTCTTTCTTTTTCTTTCTTGAGAAGGAGTCTTGCTCTGTCACCCAGGTTGGAGTGCTGTGGTACTATCTCAGCTCACTGTAACCTCCGCCTCCTGGGTTCAAGCAATTCTCCCGTCTCAGCCTCCTGAGTAGCTGGAATTATAGGCACATGCCACCATGCCCGGCTAATTTTTATATTTTTAGTAGAGACGGAGTTTTACCATGTTGACCAGGCTGGTCTTAAACTCCTGACCTCAGGTGATCAGCCCACCTTGGCTTCCTCAAGTGCTGGGATTACAGGCATGAGCCAACATGCCCAGCCTAACGTGAGTTTCTTAATCCAAAGTTGACACTACTACATTTCCACACAGAAGTCAGATTTAAAAAACAAGACAAAACAAAACAAAACAAAACAGATCATACCTTCTTGTAACAAAACATCCTTGAATTGCTTTCTACTGCAAATAAAATAAGTTATAAACTCTGCATCTTGGCCTAGAAATTTCTGCATGACCATGTTCCTGCTGACCTCTGTGATCTCACTCATGTCATTCTCCCTCTTTCTAAGTTCCAGCCATCAACTGCTACTCTTAGTTATGAAAACATAGCACACTTGTCCTTCTTCTGACTTTTGTCCTGCTGTGTGTTCTGCCTGGAACCCTCATTTCTATGCTTACTGCAGGTGTGTGTCATTTCTATTCTTCCGGTCTCAGCTTAAAATTTCACCTTCTTAGTGACCATTGTTCTAAGGTAAGCATTCCCAGCCCATGATCCTTTTTGATCAAGTGGTGAAGTTACTGTGACTCATAGCATCTACCATAGTCTCTATATTGTTTCTTTGCCTGTTTTATTTTTACCTCTCCCACTAAAAAATGAGGAGAGTTCCATGAGGACAAGATCCTGTACTGCTCTGTTCTTCATGTATCTTGAGCACTTAGCACAATGAAGGTTCTCAGTAAATAGAAATTGGGTATTTGAATGAATAAAATGAAAATAGAGAAAGCTAGGTGCAAATGAAGAGTCGCTCTACAAGGAAGGGAGAAATGAATTGAGAAAGTTTCTACCAGACAACGATAAAGAGAGACATAGAGAAGCAGAAGAAGAGGGAGAAAGGAGAGGGAGGGAAGGAGGGGGGGGAGGGGGGGGAGAGAGAGAGAGAGAGAGAGAGAGAGAGAGAGAGAGAGAGAAATTGAAAAGACTAGACCAGGGAAGGTTCAGATTTGTGCTGAAGGGAACAGAAGAACTGACCAAGACAAAATAAAATAAAATACTTTATGTGGCATTGAATCAGCAGAAAGAAATTGGGAGGCATGAGGTGCTGTGATCTGGATGACTCTATGACTTCTTAAAAATTTGCTTGACACATGTATTAATCCATTTTCACACTGCTATAAAGGATTGCCCCAAATTGGGTAATTTATAAAGAAAAGAAGTCTAATTAATTCACAGTTCTCTATGGCTAGAAGCCCTCAGGAAACTTAAAATTGTGGCAGAAGGCAAAGGGGAAGCAAGGCACATCTTACATAGCAGTAGTGGGGAGAGAGAAACAGAGAGAGAAGTGCCACACTTAAAATCATCAGCTCGGCCAGGCGCGGTGGCTCAAGCCTGTAATCCCAGCACTTTGGGAGGCCGAGACGGGCGGATCACGAGGTCAGGAGATCGAGACCATCCTGGCTAACATAGTGAAACCCCGTCTCTACTAAAAAATACATAAAAAACTAGCCGGGCGTGGTGGCGGGCGCCTGTAGTCCCAGATGTGCGGGAGGCTGAGGCAGGAGAATGGCGTAAACCCAGGAGGCGGAGCTTGCAGTGAGCTGAGATCCGGCCACTGCACTCCAGCCTGGGCGACAGAGGTAGACTCCGTCTCAAAAAAAAAAAAAAAAAAAAAAAAAAAAAAAAAAAAATCATCAGCTCTTGCGAGAACTTGCTCAGTATCACAAGAACAGCATGGGGGAAACCACCCCCACCCCAGGAACCCTCCTAACCCCATTATTCAATCACCTCCCACCAGGTCCCTCCCTCCACATGTGGAGATTACTATTCAAGATAAGATTTGGGTGGGGACACAGGGACAAACCATAACAACAGATATGGTATACCTTATTATTACTATCATTATTATTATTATATTATAGACTTATGAAGCACTGCAGAAGTATATTCTGAAGGCTTGATGAGAAAAACAGGCCAGAAAGAACATTCTAAGCATTTGTCAGATAGACTTCTTTAATGCTTTAAAGAAATGCTTTGCAAACATTAATGTGCAAAAGAAAAATCTCCTAGAGAACTTGTTAAAATACAGATTCCTAACAAACTCACTCTCTCATCCTAATTTGGTAGTGGTCCTGAGACAGCACCCAGGAATTATTTTTTCACTGAGATTACACTCACATGCTGCAAAATTCACCCTTTTAAAGTGTTCTCTTTAGTGTTTAAAGAAAAATGTTCACAAAGTTGTGTAATCATCACTATTATCTAATTCCAGAATATTATAAGCATCCCCCAAACCCATACCCATTAGCAGTCACTTCCCATTCCTCCGTTGCCAAACCCCTGGCAACCACTAGTTTTTCTGTCCTATTGATTTGCCTATTCTGAACATTTTATATAAGTGGAATCATCCAAAACATAACTTTTTGTATCTAGCTTCTTTTACTTTGCATAATGTTTTCTTTGTGCTTAATGAAATTAGCATAAGTCTCATCCATGTTGTAACATAAATCAGTACTTTTATGCGGATAATATTCCATTGTAATAATATAAAGAACTCTTATACCACATTCTGCTTATCCATTTATCAATTGTGGACATTTGGTTATTCCTACTTTTTGGCTATTACAAATAATGTTGCTATGAGTTTTCATAAATTGGTTTTTGTATTGACATATATTTTCAATTCTCTTTGTTGTATTTCTAAAAGTGAGATTGCTGGGTCATATAGAAGCTCTATGTTTAACATTTTAAGCAATTGTTAACTGTTTCCCAAAACTGCTGCATTATTTACATTTCCACCAGAAATGTATGAGGGTTCTAATTTTTCCACATCCTTGAAACACTTTATATTATCTCGTTTTGGTTTTGATTTGTATTTCCTTAAGCACAATGAAGAATTCATTAGTTAATATTGATGTTGAACATTTTTTCACATACTTCTTGGTCATCTGTATATTTTCTTTGAAGAGATGTATATTTTAATACTTTTCCCAATTTTAATAGGGTTATTTGTCTTTGTGTTACTGCACTGTAAGAGTTCTTTATACATTCTGGATACTAGGTGCTTACCATGTATATAATTTGAAAATATTATCTCCCATTTCATGGGCTGTCTTTTCACTTTCTTGTTAATGTCCTTTGATACACAACTTTTTAAAATTTTAATGAAGTCCATTTTGTTTTGTATTTGGTTGTTGGTGTCATATCTAAGAAATAATTACCCAATACAAGATCATAAAGATCAAAGCCTATCTTTTTCCCTAAGAGTTTTATAGTTTTAGCACTTACATTTAGGTTGCTGATGTATTTTGAGTCCAATTTTGTGTATGGTGTGAAGTAGTGGTCCAACTTCACTCTTTTGTATATTGATATATTATTGTCAAGCATTGTTTATTTAAAAGACTGTTCTTTCTCCCATTTATTTATCTTGGCACCCTTGTTGAACACCAACTGATCAAAAATTTATGGTTTTATTTCTGGACTCTCAATTCTCTTGCATTGGTATATATTGTCTACCATATGTCAGTACTACACAGCCTTGATTGTTATAGCTATGTAGTAATTTTGAAATTGAGAAGTATGAGTCTTTTAAATTACTCCTTTTTAAAGATTGTTTTAGCTACTCTGAGTCTCTTATTTCAGAATTTGCTTTTCAATTAGACAGAGTCGTTTTAACTTCTCATACTTCGTAGGCAAGGTACAAGGAGGCATGTGATTTAAGCTTTTGGTACCTACTTGATTAAAGATCCTGGGTTGACATTGGTTGATTCTACAGATTTTTTTAGTTTACATCCTAGTATCAATTTTGAGACTTCGAAAATTTCTTATGTCAGGATAAGAAGAATGAGAGTTAATAGATTTTAAAAAATGTAACATTTCATGTTTCAAAATGCCAGAATTTCTTGTGCTGAGGAAAGTAACCACATATGTAATCTGAGAGAACATGTCCCCAGCACTCTGAAAGTATGAACTAATGACTTGCTCTCTTACCTGTGCCTTTACCAGAGTCTAGCAAAAGATAGTTGGAGGAACAGGGAGTTGGCAGTTCTACTAACAGTAACTTCATACTGTACTATAAATCATATGATAGCAAAAAGCACGCAGAACTTTTTCATTAAAGAATGTTCTTACAGAAACTCACAGTGAAAGAATCTGAACCATAACAGATGATAGGAGAGAGCAATAGAAAAGCACTTCGGAAGGGGAAAAACTGAGTTATTCCAGGAAAAAAAAAAACAAAAAAAAAAACCACCAAAATCTTATACAGATAAACCAGAATTAATTTTGCCCCAGAAAACTAATGTGAGTCCAGGTTAGATTGACTGATTGATTAATTGATTGGCCCAAAATGGCAGAAGACATCAAATGCAAATGTGAGACTGCCAATTGAATATAAAACAAAAAATGATTTAACTAAACTTTGTGAAACACATTGTCAATACTGGAATCAAAGTTGATGGATTGTTGGACTCAGCTATTGTAATTTTGGGACAGGCTTACATAACAGGATCATATTTTGAAACACTAACTAATGTGTTTTCCTCCTGCTTACCCACAGCAGCAGAGTCAGCATATTCTATCAACTTGTTACTCCTACAGTGCCACATAGCACCTAACCTAAAACTAGCAAATAATCCACTTCCATTCAAAGGAGCACTAAAATTATAATGCTTTCTTGTTGCCACCATTGAATATCTACCCTTAGCAGCATTCAGCATGTCACCCATTGAGGATGAAGAAGTAATCATAACTGTCTATTTCTTTAAATCTTGCTCAACTTTTTTTTCCAAAATATGACACATGGGCAATCCGTTTTTCAAGGCCCTACTTATTTACAGGAATATCGCAGATACATTGTGGATTTGGTTCCAGACCACTGCAAGAAAATGAATATCAAAATAAAATGAGTCACAACATTTTTTAGTTTCCCTGTGCATATAAACGTTTTGTTTACATAATAATGTAGTCTATTAAGTGTGCCATGGCATTATGTCTAAAAAATATGAATACCTTAACTTTAACATACTTTATTGCTAAAAATTGCTAACAATTATTTGAGCCTTCACCAAGTCATAATATTTTTGCTGGCAGAGCGTCGTGCGTCAATGTTGATGGCTGCTGACTGATCAGGGAGGTGGCTGCTGATGGTTAAGGTGACTGTGGCAATGTCTTTAAAGAAGTCAGCAATGAGATTTGTGGCACTGATCAACTCTTCTTTTCACAAAAGATTCCTCTATAGCATGTGATGCTGTTGGGCAGCATTTTATCCACAGTAGAACCTCTTCCTAAACTGGAGTCAATCCTCTGAATTCCTGATGTTGCTTTATTAACAAAATTTATGATGTAATACTCTATATCCTTTGTTATCATTTCAACAATCATCACAGCATTTTCACCAGGAGTAGATTCCATTTCAAGAAACCACTTTCTTTGTTCATCCATAAGAAGTAATTCCTCATTTGTTCAAGTTTTATGATGAGATTGTAGCATTCAGCCACATCTTTAGGCTTCACTTCTAACTATTTCCACCACATCTGCAGTTATTTCCTCCATTGAAGTATTGAACTTCTCAAAGCTATACATGAAGGTTGAAATCAACTTCTTCCAAACTCTTGTTAATGTTGACATTTTGACTTCCTTCTATGAATCACAAATGTTAACAGTATTTAGAATGATAAACTCCTTACCAAAAAATTTTCAATTTATTTTTCCCAGATCCATCAAAGGGATCACTATCTCTGGCAGCTACAGTCTTACAAAATGTATTTCTTAAATAATACTATTTGAATGTCAAAATTACTTTTTGATCCATGGGCTGCAGAATAGATTTTGTGTTCACAGGCATAAAGGCAACGTTAAACTCTTTGTACATCTCTATCAAAATTCTTACATAACCGTGTGCATTGTCAATGAGCAAAATAATTGAAAATACACTTTACAAGGGGAGATTTACAAATGGCAAACAAGCATCTTGAAAGGTGTTCAGCATCATTAGTAATCGTGAAATAATAGTTAAAAGCCTAACAGGATACTACTAAGTGCCTACCAGTAGCTACAATTTTAAAAAGAGCGATGATGAGGATATGGAGTAGTCAGGGCACACTTCCTTTGTGGGTGGGAGTATGAAATGGTAAAACTCTTTTGGCAACTATTTACAGCATGGCTTATTGAATATTTTGAGCCCACTGTTGAGACCTACTGCTCAGAAAAAAAAAATTTCCTTTCAAAATATTACTATCCATTGAATTTCCTAGGAACCATTATGAAAATTCAACTAATGACATATCTGTATCTATTCCTGTACTTAATTGGTTTCATGGGTCTGTCTGTCTCTCCTTACTCCAAGTGTCCTTATTAATGTGTTTTGTATTATGCCTTGAAATCAGATAGTGTGGTTTCTCTTTGTTCTTCATTTTCACAACTGTCTGAGCTATTATAAGTCTTTGCTTATTCATATAAATTGTATAAGCAATGTATCAATTTCTCAAAAACAGCTTAATGGGATTTTTATTTAACATTGCATCAAATGTACATACTGACTTGGGGAGTTATCAGCTTGGCAATTTTCAGTTTTCTAACTTGTAAACATGATATTGATACTTTGTTATTTAGTTAGATCTTTTTATCTTTTTTTGCAGTCTTGTGATATACAGTATATAATTCTTGTTCATCTTTTGTTCAATTTATTCTTAAGTGTTTTATAATTCTGATGCTATGGTAAATGGTATTTTAAAAATTCTATTTTCAAATATTTTGCTGGTGTAACATAGAAATAAAAATAGACTATTACATATTGTCTTTGTTTCTTGAAATTTTACTAAATTCACTTATTGGTTCAGGTTATTTTATAATTTATTTTTAGTTTTAATTTTGTCTGCAAATAAGGACAGTTTTATTTCTTCCTTTTTCATTTTTATGTCTTTATTTCTTTTTTAAAACTTACTTCACTGCCTATAACCATTAGCATAAAATAGAGTTGAAATACTGAGACTAGAAATAATTGTCATGTTCTTTTTGAAGTAGGTCAAGTGTTATTCAAATTATTTGTACATTAATTGATATTTTTGTCTACTTCTATCAGTTACTTAGTGGTATTAAAATTTCTAACTGTGATTGAAGATATACCTGTTGTAAATTCTAATTGTTAGTTTTGTTTCATGTAATTTAAAGCTTATTTAGTAAGCATATACAAATTTATAACTTTTTTATTGACCTTTTATCATTAGGAAATATGCTTATGTATCTCTGATAATACTGATTTTCTTGCAGTCTATTTTGCTGAATATTTATAACGCCCTTCTAAACTTCATATGGTACTGGTTGCATGGTGTTTTTCTTTCCATTCTTTGATTTTCAATCTGTATATGCCTGAATTTAAGCAATTTTTTTCAAACCATCACAGAAAGCTGACTGGATATAGTTCAGTATAAAGCTTCCACAACTTTCATTTACTACAAAGAACGATCTTGTGCATAGCAACATTGTGGTCTATTTCTAATACATGAGCCACCACTATATTTTCCTGTTCTATGACATAATCCCTGGTCATAGCATTCATCAGTCTGGTCTCAAATTCAAATTAGAGAAAAAAGTCAAAACTGTTTCTAATGTCAGAAATCTATTGTGTTCCAAAGAAAATAACTTCCAGTCTGATTTACTAATACTACATTTTTTGGAAATCAAAATGATTCAAAGCAAAACATTTTGTTAAAGCAATTTGGTCAATTTGCTCTTCAGAGGAAGTCACGCTTTAAAATCCCAAAAGGCTAGTAAGAAACTCACAGTCCAACATTAGCCAGAATTTCTAGGATTTTGTGACTTTTGCTTGGCATTGCAACACCTTTTATGTCAGTGTGAGCAATTTCCTAATTCCCAATTCTTATACTGAAAAACAACATTTAAAATATGCATGAAATTGTTATTCACTGGAAATTCATAATCAAATTGAATGAATGAGTGACAAAAAATCAACTCTAAGATACATATTTTTCTTATTTTTCTCTTTTGATCTTTGTTTTGTCAATGTGGTCATGGTGCTGGTGGTAGTGGTGGTGTGCCTGTGTTTGTCCTTTAAGTTTATGAACATTGTCTTGGATACTTGTCAAAAGTTACATCTTAGCTATTTTTTCAAGCAGTGACAAGGAAGGAAAAAGACAGTTTGAATGTCTAGGAAGTACAAAAATCACACATATACAAATACATTACAATTGTTCCTATTAAAACGGGAATGTTGAGGTTCTACTATATATTAAATGAGAATTAAATATATTATGAAGTAATACAAAAGACAGTATCTGCTGAAAAATACAACTTGTGAAGGTAATGGTGATCAGAAATTATTCTCAAACAAGCACTATTTAGCACAGAAATTCGAAATCTAATTTACATAAAGGACTTTTGTAGTATAGAAATGCCTTCTCAAAGTTATTTAAAATATCTAACATTAAAAAAAAATATGTTCCCCTTCCTGTGTCCAAGTGATCTCGTTGTTCAATTCCTACCTATGAGTGAGAACATGCGATGTTTGGTTTTCTGTCCTTGCGATAGTTTGCTGAGAATGATGGTTTCCAGCTTCATCCATGTCCCTACAAAGGACATGAACTCATCCATTTTTATGGCTGCATAGTATTCCTTGGTGTATATGTCCACAATTTCTTAATCCAATCTATCACTGATAGACATTTGGGTTGGTTCCAAGTCTTTGCTATTGTGAATAGTGCCACAATAAACATACATGTGCATGTGTCTGTTGTGGGGTAGGGGTTGGGGGGATAGCATTAGGAGATATACCTAATGTAAATGACGAGTTAATGGGTGCAACACACCAACGTGGTACATGTATACATATGTAACAAATCTGCACGTTGTGCACATGTACCCTAGAACTTAAAGTATAATAAAAAATATACATATAAATATATGTACAAATATACATATATAAAAATATATATAAATATAAAGTTTTACATATATATATATATCTTTGCTTAACCCAGAAGAAATTTTTGGAGAAAGTAATGAAGACTTCCTGTTTCTGAAAAATTTAAGGCTTTTAGAAACACTTAAAACTTTAATTCTCATCTTTTTTTTTTATCCTATGTAACAAGTCTTGTTGTCAACAAAAACTTTTCTAACGTTTGCACAGTTGGACAACAGATAACTAGCTGCCCCATCCACACTGGAGTTAGGAAAGAGAAGCCCAGCTATGATTACTTGAAATCTAGCTCAGTACGGACTAAGTCAAGGTTCACCGATTTAGTCCTCCAACATATATAATCTGAAATGAGCAGCAAGGAAAATTAGATCTTTGGCAAAAGGAAGAAAAATATTCCCGGCATTTCAAAGCAAAGGTGAAGCAACCCTGGAGCAAAGTTATTCCCTAGATGATGCTACTTCTTCATTGGACTACCAGCTCAATTTAGAAAGGGACAGACTGCATTCATATTGCAAAGTATACTCAAGAGTTACTGATGTTTTTTCCTTTTTCTTTGCATACATGCAAGTAACTCTATCCTCCACTTAAACTCTTATTGCCTTCCTTGTACTGATACATTTGATATGTTTAACCTGATAACGTGTCCACATCCTTAATTATTACAAATATATAGCATTTCTTAAAGGTAATACAAAGAATGGTGAATATAAAAAATAAAATCTTAGAACATTCGAAAACGCCTAACCTAAGCCAAATACTAAATCATATAATTAAAGGCTTCTCTAGTTTGTTAGAAAAAATCAACTTAGAATGACATACACAAACCGTTAACATTCAATGCAATATAATGTAATCAGATTTTTCCATTGTCATTTATCTCCAACAATCTCTATGTCACAGAAACTATGTAATTTGGTTGATACATTAATTGTATATTATTTTTCTTTTAATATCAAGTGCCTTGCTAGATTCTGAACATTCTTTTGAATAGTTCGAATTCAAAGACAGAAAATATCATGGATATCATTCTAAGTTTCCCTAAGAATAACCCAGAAATAATATTCCACATAGGAGGCAGCCAATTCAAAATTGTAAAGTTTTAAAAAATAGAGGAGTTAATGGCAGTAAACAGCCCCATTCTTTTCTCTTTAAGATCTTCTTATAATGTAAGGTAAAGAACACTGTAAAATTAAACAGTTGTTATCATTATCCATCATCAAGTACTCTCAGACTGTTTGCTGTTGAACTAAGAAATTATGTGAGGTTGTGTGAGAAATGTAAGATATCATCACTGATTTTAAGGAGGTTATAGTTGACTCGAAGGAGATAAAAGTAAAATTAAGGAGTAATTAAACTCTGCCTCATGCAGTGGTTATTGTAAGTACACTAGATGTTCAAAGAGCAAAGGTGGAAGGAATACTCTATTCTGGCTTTGTCAGAATAAGCCTTTTCAAATACAGGACTTTGAATTTGCCCTGAAGAAAGTGAGGGATATAGAAAGGGGTTTCAGGTTGAATATGTTGGAAGTCTCTTGGACCCTTGATATTACTGTGGTACCAAATATAGGAGTGAATGGATTGAGGTTCTCAATAGCTTAAAATGTGGTTGCTGGGAAACATAATAAAGTGGTTACTCGGATTGTGAAAAGCCACTGAGAGGTGCTTGCCAGCAACTGTGAAGAAAGTGGTTTGTAATCTGGAAACCATTAGAAATCACTGGGGCAGGTTCTCTGGTATTTAACTGCCAATTCTGGATTTTCTACTACTTAACTCATTCTCTGGGAAAGATATATATATATATATATTTTTTATCAGCCTCAAAGAATAAATGTGAAGCTCAAGAAATAATGAGCATAAAAGTGTTTTGAAAGCCACAAACTCTTCGGAATATTTTAATTCATATTATATTGCTTTGTGGTACAATGACTAAAATAGGATTGATTTTGACAGACAGTAAAATTTTCAGGCCATCAGGATGCAAATGGCATTGGATGAATTGTTCCCTTATAGTTGGAAACAAACCTAACACAGAGATTTTCTCTACCAGCTGGACACAGTACAGGTAAGACAAATGGTTTTCCTTTAAACTAGTGAAAAGGGGGCAATGACTTTTAAAGTCCTATGTCTGTCATAGTTCTTCATGCTCTCCACCTTAACCTCAGGGGATCTTTGCGTCATTCATGTTCCCTCCTAGATCAGAGAATGCCTAGATAGGAGCCAGACATGGACAATGACCCAGGCTGATTTTCATGGGAAGCCAGGTTAAGTGACACATTGCTTCCTGATTAGGTTAGGTAACCCAACAACCCACTTCTGTTGGGGACTTTCTATTACTTGCTTATCAACTGCAGAAATATTTTTTCTTCTTACATTCTATAAATAATCCTTTGTGAATTGATTCAGAGCGCAAAGCAGGTGAGGCATGTACACTTACAAGACCATCAGGAGGAACTGGCAACCTTGTCTCATGATTCCTCTCTGATTTTACCATTTGGTGCCAAAAACAAATTCATGTGTTCATTTATGGTTAAAACAGCTTATTCAGAACTAACCCACATACAGACAGGGAGAGAGAGTTTAAAAGTCAATAACCTATGTCATCACTAAACTTTTTTTTTTTTTAAACAAAGCCTTATACTGTGGTTTATTCCCTGTGGTTAAGTTGTAATTGCCTAGGATCTTAGTCACATTTTTGAAGTTTTGCCTTAGCCATTTCAGCAAGACTTATCTTTTGTCTTTAGATACATTCTAATCTTTAAAATGTCAATATACTAAATCTGCAGGCTGTTTTCTACAGATCACCACTCCCCAGAAAGATGAAGAATTCCATTTGCTGAGTCAGGTATGATGCTGATGGTGTCAGGAAGCTGTGAGGACTTCTCATTTAGTTTCCCACAAAGTGAGGGCCAAACCACCCAGGCTTCCTCAGCCAATGAATTTCTTGTTTCCTTCCAGAATAAAAATTGTAAAGGTCTATGACACCTCTTTCTTGCTCACCAATGGAGGTTACAGGAGAGGAAGCTAATAAAATTCCCCAGTGTCACAAGGGACAAGCAAAAGAGTTGTGTGTCATGACTGGTTTCTCAACGCCATCATGTTTACTGATTACCTTTGCTGGCCTGCCCTGAGGACAATGTTCTTCAGAACCAGCCAGAAGAGGATGTAGTTAGACTTCTGTAAAAGAAACTCTATGTGCCATTCCAGTGCCATACTCATGCCTGCCATGGAGCAAGACAGTGGAAGACCCTTAAACCTTCAGTATTGTAACTCCTCCACAGATAACAAAGGAGAGAGGGAGAAGCTGGAAGCTACTTCACCCTTCAATTTCAGGTGGCAGTGCAGGGCTCACTGGAGACTAGAGCAGGTCTGCGGAAGCAGCCTTGGTCACCAGTAATCATGAAACTAGGTGGTTCCAGAAGCCTGTGGGGAGAATTCCTCCTCCCATGAAGTTGTTTGGGGAAAACAGACTGGGTGCTATTATGCTGCCAAATTGATGTAAATCTCTAGAAGAGGCTTTCATATGAGCCCCTCAAACTCATCAGCCTCCCAACGCGTCTCCAAATGGTGTCAAATACACAACTGGGGGTGGGACCAGAGCAGGGGCAGGCCCGGGCTCCCTGGCAAGCTTTGGTCTATGCTCACCATGCTACACCTCACCCCCAAGAAGACCAAAACCTCTTTCAATTCAATAGCATAGCAACTGCCAACAGCAAGGTATCTTCCATGGCAATTTGCTGGGTGATTTTTGGAGATATTTTTGTTTATCAAACTGCCTCAACACACATATACTTGCTAAGCTACAAGTATACAATTTCTATTAAACGGATTTCACTTTGGGGCCAATTCAGGCAACTGACTTCAGGTGGGGATAGAGCCTCTTTAGTCACGTTATCTTGGCTTCTAAAGCTGGCTGAAATCCAGAGAATCGAAAAGTCATTCAAGAAACCTAAAATGACCTGCCTGCAAGAAGAGGAAGGACTTTCAGCTTAGGGCAATAATAATGAATAACATTTCCTGAATAATAATAATAATAATAGTAATAATAATTAGAAAGGATTGACTTTCAGAAATTTTTCTCAAGTCAAAGCTCCCGCTACTTTGGTTCCAACTTTTCTCTCTAATTGGAGAGGAGGAGCATCTCCCAGACAGCTGCCTGCCTCAGAGAAGCCAGTCTCCCTAATCCCCTCAGACCCAGGGGATGAGGCCCTGCTGAATCGCTGCTCTCTACTGGCTGGAGCCACACCTCCCTCCACCGCGGGGCGGGGCTACAATGTCCCCCCGGTTAGGGCCGCAGGCAGCTCCTCCCAGCCACCCACCCCACCAGTTCCCATCCTCCGACCCCCCTCCACCAACCCCTTCTTTCCACACTGCCCCCTGAGTTCAGGGAATTTCCCCAGCATCCCAAAGCCTGAGTTTCCTGCCAGTGGGGAGGGGTGAATGCAGATAAAAGGAGTGCAGAAGGCACCGGGAAACCAAAGTGCTCTGTATCCTCCAATCTCCGCGCCTTCACCCAACTCAGGAACCCACGACCTTTCACAGCGCTCTCTTGACAACTATGAGCCTCCAGTCCAGCCGCGCGGCCAGTGGTCTGGGTCCTTCGGGCTCCTTGTGCGCGCTGCTAGCGCTGCTGCTGCTGCTGACGCCACCGGGGACCCTCGTCAGCGGTGAGAGCGCCTGGCACTCGGGCACAGCGGCGCATCCCAGCCTTTGCGGGCCGCTGCGTTCCAGGAAACTCTTCCAGCAACCTGCCCTATAAAAATGTCTTTCTTTCTTCCCCAGCTGGTCCCGTCTCTGCTGTGCTGACAGAGCTGCGTTGCACTTGTTTACACTTTACGCCGAGAGTAAACCCCAAAATGATCGGTAAACTGCAGGTGTTCCCCGTAGGTCCGCAGTGCTCCAGGGTGGAAGTGATGTAAGTTCTCCTGTGTTGCTGTGTCCACTGTGACTTAGGCAAGTCCTCCAGCCTGGATCGTCAACCTTTGTGGCTCATGATTGCATGCTCTTTTTCTTTACTTCAGAGCCTTCCTGAAGAATGGAAAGCAAGTTTGTCTGGACCCGGAAGCCCCTTTTCTAAAGAAAAGCATCCAGAAAATATTGGACAGGTATTTGTCCCTTTGATCTTTGTGGTGTTTTAATATCTTCTCTGGAAAGCCTATACTTCACAATGTCCTTATTCTCTCTGTAGGATTTAGAGCATGCTTAGAATTATAAGGTTGTTAAGAAGAATAGGGAAACTTTTTTTTTCTGGAATGTTCTGGGGAGACCTTTATCACCAATCTTACATGCCTGAACAATGACACAGAGCTCATTACTGACATCTATTTTTTGTGGGCTCTTTGCTTTTACTGATTTTTTTCCCCACCAAACACTTTTGAAAACCGAATGTAGTAGACAGGAGTGTGGGAATTGGTTATACTAATATAACTCTTTTCTCAACAGTGGAAAACAAGAAAAACTGAGTAAGAGAAAGGACCATACATCGTAAAATTGCCCATTCTTCAGCGGAGCAGTTTTCTGGAGATCCCTGGACCCAGTGAGGATAAGAAGAAAGGGTTGGTTTTTTCCAACAGTCCGTTTTCTACATGGATTCCCTACTTTGAAGAGTGTGGGGAAAGCCTACGCTTGTCCCTGAAGTTTACAGCTCAGCCAATGAAGTGTTTAGCATAGTATTTCTGCTATTTACTGTTATTTTACCTGATAAGTTGTTGAACTCTTTGGCAACTGACCATATTGTAAGCGAAGAATCACGGGTTATTAGTTTTTCAATGAATATTGAATTGAAGATAACTATTGTATTTCTATCATATTCCCTAAAGTCATACTGAAAAGGCTGTAGATTTCATATGGAAATAATGTTTTATTAGTATGTGGCTGAGGAAGGTATCCTGTTGTCCTCACTCACTCTTTTCATAAAATAGGAAATATTTTAGCTCTGTTTCTTGGGGAATATGTTACTCTTTACCCTAGGATGCTATTTAAGTTGTATTGTATTCGAACGCTGAGTGTGTTATACCGTTATCTGTGCAGAATATATTTCCTTATTCAGAATTTCTAAAAATTTAAGTTCTGTAAGGGCTAACATATTCTCTTCCTGTAATTTTAGACATTTGATGTCTTCTTAGTATGGCATAATGTCATGATTTACTCATTAAACTTTGATTTTGTATGCTATTTATTCACTATAAGATGACTATAATTCTGGTCACTAAATGTACACTTTAGATAGATGAAGAAGCCCCAAAACAGGTAAATTCCTGATTGCTAATTTACATAGAAATGTATTCTCTTGGTTTAGTCTTCAAAAAATATATAGCATTGCTAAGATTTTTAGATGTCTATTGTGGATCTTTTAAAGGTTTTGACCATTTTTTTAAAATGAGGAATTAAACATGTATCACATTCAGTATATTAAAATTGCACTTTCATTTTTCACTGTATGTCACGTTGGTTTTTGGTAGTTGTACTGTCATTTGGAGAAACAATAAAAGATTTCTAAACCACTCATGTTGTTTCTCCTCCTTCTACTTTTACTATTTACCTTTAATTCTACATTATTCAAAATGCTACCTCTGCTCTTCTCTGGCTGGCAGAGAAGGCCCTCATTCCCCGATACCATTGCATTGGTTCAACTTTTCTCCATGCTCAGCCCCCTTCCAGTTACTCCTTCACAGCACCAATAGCCTCTGGGGTCATCAGAAAACACAAATAGGATAAGATTTCCCTATCTAAATTCTTAAATAACTCCCTGTTTCCTAGACATGAAATAAAAGTTGCTAAACACGATGAATGATGTTCTGTCTCATCTCACTCCTGATCATCAGTATTTCAACTTCCCTGTGCCTCACATTCACTATGGTCAGGCGTTCAGTTCCCTAACTGGGCATGTTCTTTCCCCAGGCTCATGACTTTGTATTTGCTAGGGCCTCTACCTGGAAAGCCCTTACGTTTTTCTGCATAGAAGAGGAGGCTTATTCATCCTTCAGAATTCAGTTCAAGCAATATCTCCTTCGTGAATTTTCCTTGGCATACTCAACAAAGCTTGTGGTTTGCATCTTGGTATTCTCATAGCATCTTCTAGACATCTGAATTATAACAAATATATTCCATTGCTTTTATTTGTTCATAGGTTTCTTCATCTAACTGTATCAGAGCTCTCCTAGAACATCAACCATATTTCATTCAACTCTGCATTCCAAATGTGTGGGGCATAGAATGACTTAATGAATTAATAAGTTATCCTGACCCTCAGGTTGTCAGATATTATACTAAAATCAATAATCTGGCTCATGGTAAATTTTGATTAAATTGTAATTTGTTTACCCTCTTTTCTCCTTCTTGTCGACAGGTAATCCAACAGGGCTTTAGCATGGGTAATCCACCCACCCCTCATTTTCACTTGGCTACCTCTCATGTTTCCTTCCTTTGGGGATAGTTTACCTATCATTTTCTTGAGGCAATCTTTATAACTCTTACTCCTCCCAGATTAAGATCCCTTTTCTATACTCTGATAGCACTCTGTACATTTTATTCATAACATTTTCTCATGAAGGTGACTTTAGAGTTTATAGAGAGTATATGCATGTGGTAATTTGTTTAGAGTCTGTCTATTCTAGCTTCACTGTAAGTTCCACGAGAGGAGGGACAATGTTTATCATCTTTATCTCAGTTCCTCGTACAATGCCTAGCACATAGTATATATTTAAACAAATGAGTGATCTTGTTAAACAAGTCTCTCTGTCTCTCTAGTATTAAAAGTGTCTTTTCATATAAAATACCTGTTCTTAGGAAAACCAAGAAAATGAAAAGAAGAAGACTAACCAAATTAGCATGTGTATACACACATTCACACCGTGGCTGAATTAATGTATTATATATGCTTATATTGGCATGTACTTGTACACTTTAGTATATCTAACCTAGGCTTTCCTGTATGTTTTATCTCTCTATATAAAATATATTTTAAAAATATAAAAATTTATATATTTTATATATAAAATATAAATTAGATTAATATTTTTAATTATTATATATTGATATATTTAAATAACAGAGAGAATGAAAGAAAGAGACACAAAGATATGAAAAAACTTAAAAAGTAGATTCAGAGATGGGCTTTCTAAACATTTTTTCAACAATAAAAAAGTACAAAATATTTCTAATTTTTTAAAATGCATTAAACTTCTGTGGTCTCTTTTTGCTCTCTCAAATGGTATTTTTTTTTGAACTTATGAATGATACAGTAATTCTGGGGAAACCCTAGAAAGCAAACCAAATTACAAAAATGACCTCTAAATTTCAGTGTTTAAAACAATCCCTGCTATGTCATATTAACTCCAAAATACTTACTGAAAAATGCTTGATTATAAAAGATTAAAGAATATTAAATGCCCTTTTTACAGGTGAAATATAAGATTCATAAAGAAATAAACATTACTGGTTAGTGTCTTTTTTTAATTAATTAATTAATTTATTTTTTATTATTATTATACTTTAAGTTCTAGGGTACATGTGCATAATGTGCAGGTTTGTTACATATGTATACTTGTGTCATGTTGCTGTGCTGCACCCATCAACTCGTCAGCACCCATCAACTCGTCATTTACATCAGGTATAACTCCCAATGCAATCCCTCCCCCCTCCCCCCTCCCCATGATAGGCCCCAGTGTGTGATGTTCCCCTTCCCGAGTCCAAGTGATCTCATTGTTCAGTTCCCACCTATGAGTGAGAACATGCGGTGTTTGGTTTTCTGTTCTTGTGATAGTTTTCTAAGAATGATGGTTTCTAGCTGCATCCATGTCCCTACAAAGGACACAAACTCATCCTTTTGGGATCTCATTAAACTAAAGAGCTTCTGCACAGCAAAACAAACTACCATCAGAGTGAACAGGCAACCTACAGAATGGGAGAAAATTTTTGCAATCTACTCATCTGACAAAGGGCTAATATCCAGAACCTACAAAGAACTCAAACAAATTTACAAGAAAAAAACAAACAACCCCATCAAAAAGTGGGCAAAGGATATGAACAGACAGTTCTCAAAAGAAGACATTCATACAGCCTACAGACACATGAAAAAATGCTCATCATCACTGCCCATCAGAGAAATGCAAATGAAAACCACAATGAGATACCATCTCACAACAGTTAGAATGGTGATCATTAAAAAATCAGGAAACAACAGGTGCTGGAGAGGATGTGGAGAAATAGGAACACTTTTACACTGTTGGTGGGATTGTAAAATAGTTCAACCATTATGGAAAACAGTGTGGCGATTCCTCAAGGATCTAGAACTAGAAGTACCATATGACCCAGCCATCCCATTACTGGGTATATACCCAAAGGATTATAAATCATGCTGCTATAAAGACACATGCACACGTATGTTTATTGCGGCACTATTCACAATAGCAAAGACTTGGAATCAACCCAAATGTCCATCAGTGACAGACTGGATTAAGAAAATGTGGCACATATACACCATGGAATACTATGGTTAGTGTGTTTTTTTTTTTTGGTTTTTTTTTTTTTTTTTTTTTTGAGACCGAGTCTCACCGTCGCCCAGGTTGGGGTTCTGTGAGGCAGTCTTGGCTCACTGCAATCTCCGCCTCCCAGGTTCAAGTGATTCTCCTGCCTCCGCCTCCGGTGTAGCTGGGACTACAGGCGTGTGCCACCATGCCTAGTTAATTTTTTGTATTTTTAGTGGAGATGTAGTTTCACCATGTTGGTCAGGCTGATCTCAATGGTTCCTTTTTTTTTTTTTTTTTTTTTTAATCATCAAGCTCTGATTTTTTTTTTTAATCATCAAGCTCTGATTTTTTTTTTTTTTTTTTAAGAAACAAGACTTGTAAGTTTAGTTTGTTCATAGAAATAGAATGAAACATGGTTTCTAATATCCTTGCAATTCTAGTTGTCAGGTCCATTCTACAAATGGTCACTCTATACAGAAAATAGATTACAGTATATTACTGAAGAGTAATCTAAGAAACTAACTGACAGCTACTCTTCACTCTTCTGACCATTCCTAGTTGATCTTGCTACTAGCAAACTCAAGGACTAACATATTTCAGAAAATTTAATCTAATCTAAATATCCTAGGGATATATCTTCTAGTTTCTTCATACTAACCCCTAAATACTATTTTCACTCTGTTATCTGTCTGAAACTCTATCTTATGTAAAGTCATTTGATATTGAACAAATGCTCGGCTAAAATCTACTCTGTTACTGCTCCAATTCAGATAATTTTCAATGTATAATTAATGTCTTTCATTATACCAGACTTTCCTGTTTGCCTCTATGTGTGACGCATTCACATAATCCTTCAATTCCTGAAGGTATGACAAGATCTATGATAAAATATGACTAGTGGCTTTATTTTTCTATCATGGTTTTAATTCTTGCTTAAGCAAAATAATTGCTGTGGATAACTCTCATGTTGTATATAACTTCAAAATACCTTCCTCTATGTCACAAAATGAGAAATTTACCAGATGAAAGGAGCACTTGGGGATTTCTAGTTGCCTCCCTGACTAAATCAAGGAAGAGGAGGAGAATGTACCATGATTTGGATTTTGGCTGACAGTCCTGGTTCATCCTGAGTCAGCAAAATTAATATTATATTCCTAAGAAGTATTGTTCATACCTCAAATATGTGGAGGGAGATAAGAACGCAGAAAGATCTAGAGTTTAGGTGTATAATTTTGTTTCTACAAATTTCAAAGTCCTGTTCCTGAACATAGATAAATTGCAAGGAGTCTTTTCTGGAAAATCCACTTTTTTTTTTTTTTTTTTTTCAGATGGAGTCTCGCTCTGTCGTCTACGTTGGAGTGCAGTGGTGCGGTCCCCGCTCACTGCAAGCTCTGCCTCCCGGGTTCACGCCATTCTCCTGCCTCAGCCTCCCAAGTAGCTGGGTATACAGGCGCCCATCACTAGGCCTGGCTAATTTTCTGTATTTTTAGTAGAGACTTTTCTCTAACACATAAATTTATGATGTTTGTTTTTAATCTACCTCTAGGGTTAAAGAGAAAACTAGTTGACTTATTTCCAGCAAGAGAAGCTAATTATACTTCTTTATATTTTGTGGTGCAGTACAAAATTAGAGCAATTGGATTTCAAATCTAGTTTTGTTTATTTCCAGCTATGTGAGCTTGACAGTTTGTTTCACATCTACCTTCCCCAGCTTCCTCATCTGTAAAATCAGTATAATATCTCTCTCACAGGCACTACCCTGGAACAAAGTAGATTCTTGGTAAATATTATTAATAATTTCTTTCCCAAGACTGCTAGTTCAAACTCCCCTTTACAAACGAGAAAACTGAGAACTTAGTAGTTTAAGCATCCTTATTTTTTTCTAAATTTATTTATATTCTCTTTATATATGCATGATTAATTTTTAGCACTCTTAAAATTTTTCTATGAGTCTTTTTATAGAAGCTTTTGAAAACTGTATATTCCATTTTTTGTGAAGTACACAGTAACTATCAAAATTTATGATGTATTTTCCTTTATATAAACATTTATCAATCAAATATCAATTTATTAACCTTTATTGGTAATCTTGTTACATACCTGACCCTATGCAAGATCCTTATAAATATAGAAATTATAAAAATGAAGAGCTTTCAGTCTGAGTTAAGGTCTCTTTATAGCAAATATACTGTTTCCCACAGAACAAAGATTTTCTAATAAAGGGAGAGAAAGAAAGAGGAGGAGAAGTGAAGGGAGGGACTAGGAGAAAGGAAAAGGAGAAGAAAGAAGGTGGAGAGTGGAGGGCCTTGTGTTTTGTGTTGTCTTTTTTTCTTTCTATTTTCTTTCTTCTTTCCCCTTCCCTCTTCTCCTCATCTCTCCCCTTTCCTTCTCTCCCTCCCTTTGTCCTTTCAGTTTATTCCTCAGAAGTAAAATAACGCTATTTAAAAGAGGAGGAGAAGGACCCAGGCACCGTAGCAGGAATCTCAGCCAGCAGCCAACACCAACCACCTCCCACAGGAATGAGGCCAGTTTTGATTTTCACCCATTTCAGTTGCTTCTGACTACACCCACTTAATTGAGCATTGCAGAAGAATCTCACATTAATATGTAGAATTATCAGAAATAATAAATTGTTGTTTTAAGCCACTAAGTTTAAGGTTGACTTCTTACACAGCAAAAGAGGATCAAACGGTACTTGCTAACAATTGAATGTGTTTGTAGGCTCTGGGAAAACATCGTACTGGAATTTCCTCAAATGAATGAATGTGTAGTGAAACTGGATAACAGTCATACATTTGAGACTCAACAAATTATACTGATTAACATAAACTGAAATGAAAATTCTCGGGCCTGCAAAATTTTGCAGCACTTCTATGTAACAGTACCCAGGAAGATATTTCCCCAGCCCCACTCTCCCCACTCTTTCACCACCCATACCTCATGCTTCACTGGAAGACAGTAAAACCTCCATTAACGTGAGTGCCAGAGAGCTGAATGATTCTTATCAACTGAGAGTCACACATAAAACACATTTGTTTTCAGCACTTAATAGAAAATCTTTTATTGACTAGTATTTCAATTTATTCATTAAAATACTTTAACAAACTGACCCAAAATTTTTACTAGCTCTAGCTCTGTTCAAATTGTTTTTATGATTGATAACTCATTAACTTTGTACTTAAAAGAAGGATTTGGGAAATGTCAGCTCAAAATATTTTATGTAAGGCAGGAATAATACGTCAATTTCAATGGATAGTGGTCCTCTGATGTCTCTAGATATTTTCTTTTAAAATAGCTAACAGGTAAGTTCTGTTTGGGGTCTTAGAAAACTTCTTTGTTGACTGAATGGCTCTGCTATTTATTTCATGACTTAAAGGGAAAAGAGTTGATAAAATTTCTTAGCACATATACACATAAAAACCCATGGTGACAATGTAAGCTTCTTGAAAAAGGCTGTCAAATTATTTTAATATTCAAGAACCTCTGACAATTGTTTTTACCCCTAGTATTCATTCAGATTTATAATTTTGTGTAAGCTTACTGCTTTTAACTGAATAACTTATTTGAAAATATCTTTTAACCATTTGTGTACACCTTGCCCTCCATACTGTGCTTCTCATCTTTGAAATCAAAGGGAATAAGGCAAATGACAGTAATAGTAATTAACAGTTACAGTCATCATAGTAGTAATAGTAGAGTATTATACATATCCCATTGCTTTACACAAATATTTTCGATTTCTCTTTGAAAAGAAATAGTTAAATTACTAAGTTACACAAAAATGAGAAACTTCATAATGCTTGGCACATAATAGATGCTTAATCAATATTTTTAAATAAATGAAAACAAGCAAAAAGCTATTTTATATCAAATGCTGACTAATAGCCTTATGAAATTGTAATGACTCAAGAAATGTTTTAATACTTCCTCATGAACCTTGCTGACAATGTATTGTCTGTGACAAACCACATTTGTTGATTAAGACAATGACTTGATGATACTGTGCCCCATGCCTACCTCCTTCCCGGTATCAACCAATTCAAACAGCATCATTACTTCAGAAGACGTTTCATATAGTTTCCTCAAAAGGATTAGTGACTTTTAAAAAATCTTGCTAATGAAACAGGAAAAAAAAAAAACTAAATAGCGTTAAGTATGGAAAGAAAAAAGTGTCCAGTGAAGCTAGTAAATATTCTCAGCAATGTGTTTAGGGGGTTGAACAGAAAATGAAAGATACTATGAATAGTGTTAAAAACCTTTATCTCTTGCTCTGGAAATTGTTTTGATCTTATGTTTGAATGAAAATGTATCTCATTTGAGAATTCACAATATCTCAATATCAATAATGAGGAAAGGCTATAAAGTCATCTCACAGGAGGAACTAGAAAGAAGCCTGCTCTCCTCATTCTGTGTCCTGCTGAGCTTATCTCTGCAATTGACTCCACATCTCAACTCTCAGAAGAACCCGAACTCTCAGCTTATCCGCTTCCTTTAAGCTTGCTTAAGACTAGAAACTTCTGTGTTGGGACAGGGAGAAAAATCATTTTAGTTTATTATATTGTACTGCTAAACTCCAATTTATAAGAAAAAAAATGAGGTGGAGAAAAATAAGGGATATATTAAAAAACAAGACCGAGGCGGGCGGATCACGAGGTCAGGATATCGAGACCATCCCGGCTAATGCGGGGAAACCCCGTCTCTACTAAAAATACAAAAAAAATTAGCCGGGCGTGGTGTCGGGCGCCTGTAGTCCCAGCTGCTCTCGGGAGGCTGAGGCGGAAGAATGGCGTGAACACGGGAGGCTGAGTGTGCAGTCAGCGAGACTCCGTCGCAAAAAAACAAAAAAACAAACAAAAAAAAACCAAAACAATAAACAAAAAACCAAAAACAAACAAACAAACAAAAAAACCAGAAAAAAACCCAGGACCTAACAACTTAAGTCGGCATAGTCAGAAACTATTAAACAAGAAAAATTGACTTAAAAACTTAAGTCAGAAGAAATATTTACTACATTCATTTTTTTGGCTAGAAAGCAATTTTGCATATTTAATATTTTGAGAATTCCTTCAAATATTCCTTCAAGTGATGGGGCTTGTGCTTTGTGTTGTCTTTTTTCTTTTTTTCTATTTTATTTCTTCTTTCTCCTTCCCTCCTCTCCTTTTCTCTCCCTTTTCCTTCTCTCCCTCTTTACTTTCTGCTTATTTCTCAGAGGTAAAACAGTGCTACTTAAAAGAGGAGGAGAAAGATGCAGGTACCGTAGCAGAAATCTTAGCCAGCAGCCAACACCAACCGCTTCCCATGTGAATGAGGCCATTTTTAATTCTCAGTCATTTCAGTTGTTTCTGATTGCACCCACTTAAGTGAGCTTAGCAGAAGAACCTCACGATAACATGCAGAATTATCAGAAATAATAAATAATTGTCCATAAAATTCAGTTAGGAAAAGAAAAGAATATGAGAAGTTTAAATAACATCCTAAGAGTTATACATAGTTGTAGCAGGAAGACTGCTTATAGCTGGGACCACTTGTATCTGCCTTGTTCTTTATTGCCAGTCTTCCAAATGACGCTTTCATGCCACACGTTCTATTGGTCATGTGGAGTTTGTAGCTAATTAGAACAAAAAGGAGAAACCTTCCTTCATGGGGTTTATATTTGTTGATTTACTTATTAACACTGCTTAGGACCTACTTTATCCTGCATTACCCTACATGCAATAGGATACAGGAGACATTCAGAGAAACCTAGGACATGCCTCTGCCTTTAAAATGTCTAATTCAATTGAAAAAGCAAATCTTATAAATGCGACAGTGATCCAGACAATAATATACAATCCAACATGTGATGTATAGGTATACTTTTGTATCTCTGTGGGGCTTAGTTTATGTCCAATATTTCCTACCAAGCTTTTTAATCAGGACCTGAGAATTCAGAAACAAAGATTCGATTGCAGCTTCTTTTTGTTGTTGTTGTTGGTTTTTTGTTTTGTTTTGTTTTGTTTGAGATGGAGTCTCACTCTGTCATCAGTGCTGGAGTGCAATGGTGCGATCTCAGCTCACTGCAACCTCCGCCTCCCAGATTCAAGCGATTCTCCTGCCTCAGCCTCCAGGGTAGCCAGGATTACAGACGCATGCCACCACGCGCAGCTAATGTTTTATATTTTTAGTAGAGACGGGGCTTCCCTGTGTTAGCCAGGATGGTCTCGATCTCCTGACCTCGTGATCTGCCCGCCTTGGCCTCCCAAAGTGCTGGGATTACAGGTGTGAGCCACCGCACCCGGCGTGATTGCAGCTTCTAGTAGTTCAAAACATCCTTAGGGTTATAAACAAGGCAGAGGTTGAGTAACTATTGTTCCTACCATAGAATGTCATGTAGCCATTAAAAAGAATGGGGCAAAACTACATCGAAGTAGCATAAAAGGATGCTGAACCCATATTTTGTTTATTTATTTATATATTTATTTATTTATTTTGAGACAGAGTTTCACTCTTGTTGCCCAGGCTGGAGTGCGATGGCACGATTGAACTGATATTTTGAAAGATAAAAGTAAGTTGTATAATAATCTATATAGAGGGATCCCATTTATATAGAAAAGACCTTCGTATACCTCTGTGAATGGTATACATGTATCTTTATGTACTAAACGTGTTTCTCTCTGTATATGTATAAATGTGTGCATATAAATCTACATAGAATAGAAAACTAATCCCAAATTCTTACCAATGGTTACCGCTGAAGAGCAGTAATGTGGAGTAATGATGATGAGGAACTTGAATGTTTTATTTCAAATATATCTGTAGTGTATGAATTGTTTACCACAAAAGATATCTATTCTTCTATTAGATTGAAAGGAAAGGAAAAAGTTAATATGATGGGTCTTGCTTTTTAAAGTGTACTGAGGTGGCAGAAACAAGTAGCTTATTTTATAATACAAAGGAGGATGCTTTTTGTTTATAGATTCTGGATGAAGTTACAAAAGATAATGCATTTGGAAGACAGAAAGAAGCCCATAAGCTAAAATCAAAAGTACATCTTTTATGGTAGTTGGCTCTTGTTTTACTCACATACTCCCAACTAATCCAAATATTTATCAACAACCAGGAAAAGAATATCTACTTCCCATAGCTACTAGAAAGGAAAGATAACTCTGTCTTTCAAGGGCCACAAGTTTGTGCTTTTGGGTATTCCTAAAGTCCATTAAGCCTGTACACTGCATTATAGGAAAGTCAGGACATATTGTTACCTAATCATACAAAGAAAATGCATGTGGTATTTCAGCGTAGTTCTTACCTTCCTAAGTAGAGTTCTTACATATGTGTAAGGGAGATAGGTACTGAGAAAGGGAGAGTGGGAATGTGAAGTGATGCGTAACAGGCAACTTAGTAGGAATTTTAACCTGTCTGGTCTTTCTCTGGGTTGGGCACAGCTTGACAGGCTTATGTGTGGATCACCACATACCCTCACCTCTCCCTTCCCTACCTCTTCCTCCTTTCTAGTTTTGAGGGATAGGATATAAATGACATCTTCAAAGCATGAGAAGCCACTTATCTTCAGACTTGTAGGCAGCAGCTCACCCTCATGTGCAAGTCTTCTGGCTCTGGAAACAACTCTAGCTCAGCCTTCTCCATCATGAGCCTCAGACTCAATGCCACCCCTTCCTGTAACAGTACCAGACCATTTCGTGCCCTGCAGGTGTTGCTGCTTCTGTCGCTGCTGCTGACTGCTCTGCCTTCCTGCACCAATGGGCAAAGTAAGAGAAACTTAGGGAAAAGCAAAGGGAGAGACCTGCTGCTTGCAACTGTTGCTGCTTCTGCTATACCTGTGTCTAAGAGAAAGACTAGCTGGTGCCCTGGGTCTGGAGAGTGCCGTTATACTAACAACTCCAATTGGAGGAGGCACACAGAGGGGGCACTTCACATGTGCTGAGCATTCTGCTGGGCACTTTACTAAAGCTTTACAGATCATATTCACAATGGCCTTATGAGAGGGGTACAATTACTGTCAATTTACAAATAAGGAACTAAGTGAAGTATTCATGACCACTAATCGCATTTTCTACTCCAGCTCGATGTGTAGACAGTGTCTTGTACATTGAACTGCACTGCGTGTGTGTGAAGGCAGCCTCTGGAATTCATCCCAGCAATGTCATCTCAAACATCCACATTTATTTGCTGTTAATTATCATGGGCATGTCTAGTCTAACAGTAGAGTAGAGCAAGAAAAATCAATAAAAATGTATTTTGAAGGAGATTCTCAAATAAAGAGGACAAAACACCGTGCAATGGTTAGCCAGGAATTAGGGCTAACCTAGGATGGATCCACCAACATTCATTATTTGGAAGTGGTCAGGTCAGAAGTCCATTGCAACGAAGTCTAAGCGCTGTAAGTCCCTGCTTCTGTGTCATTGCTTCATGAGGAAAGCCCTCCACCTTCACCTCCATCCCCATCTGTATTCTTTTCTGTTTCTCAACAGATAATTCTGTTGTCTCTTGCAGAGTCATGCTGAAAGATGAGAGGAAAATGTGCCTGGACCCAGAAGCTCCCAGAATCAAGAAGATAGTCCAGAAAATGTTGGAAGGTGATGGGTCAGCTGCTTAATCTGTTCACTTTCTGCCAAACCTGTTTACTTCCCAGGAAGGGCAAGATTTTAAAGACTTTCTAGAATTCCTATTTTATCCAAGATATCTACTCTTACTGTGATAAAATTCAGGTACTTTTCCATTCTGTCTCAAAAATCATATTTTATTCTGAGAAGGCTGGTTAAAAGATGACAGAAAGATGAAAATAAGCAAGCCTAGTTTCAACATAGTATATGGTTTACTCCCTAATTCCTGGCTAACCATTGCACAGTGCTTTACTCTCTTTATTTGAGAATCTCCTTCCAAACACATTTTTGTTGATTTTTCTTGCTCTATTTTACTGTTAGGCTAGACATGCCCATGATAATTAACAGACTTTATAAAGGTCAATGATATAAGAACTCACACAGAGCCCAGTGTAGAATATTTGCTCAATAAATTTTTGTTAAACTATTTAGGAATGTAATAGAGTTTTCCAATGTGCTAGGATGTCTTGTTTACAACATCCTCTGAAAATTTTTTCTAATGTTTATTTTAGCCTTCCAGTGCTGAAAATAATAAAATTGTTGAATGTAAGTTTTGTAAGTTATGATTATTTACTTTAAAGTGAATATATTTGCCACGAGTAGAGTAAAAATATATAGTGAAAACATATCCAGATATTCTATAAAGAAAACTATGGTATTTTCTGGAACAACAAAAAAAAGAAAGTTGAAAGAAATTTAAAACCTTGCCCCAATATTAGATTACTTAGCAGGTGACAGAGTGGGGATTTGAAACTGTGCTCTCAATACTGCACCATGCCACTTTTCTCAACTCTTCTTCCTCGAACGAGGAGATTACATCACATATAACATGGTATTATTGGCATACAAAATAGGACTTAATAAATAGATAGCATATTGTATATACTATAATGATTATAGGAGAAGAAATAAGTTTACCTACTCCAACTTGTACATGGACTTTGGGGAAGTACTCATGTACTAAGCATGTAGTTTACAACTTTTGTGCTATTAAGGAATGCTTTCTTCATCTCCTCACCATCATAGGTTCAATACCTTAAAGTGTTTTGTCTATAAAATAAATGTATATATTAAATAACAGTTAACCAAAACTATACATAAACACGTAATAAAGCAGTAAATGCAAATTGCAATTCTTCTCTTTAGCTTTTTTCCTAATTATTCAAAGCAGCTCAAGCAGCTCACTCGTATCTCTTGTGTTTTACCACTGAAACTTGTCAAGGCCAGCTACTGAGACATAGCACAGTGTTGGCACTACATTTATTCTTCATGAGATGCAAGTGTCTCTTACTTTTGTGTGCAGTTATTGAGTTATTCTATCTAGTTGCAGAGAAAGGGTAGTTTAATTGCCACTCGCTGCTGCCTGAATTCCTCCTGTATGCTGCCAATGTTGAAATCTGGGGATAAGATTGTACAGACCTTCTATGTTGTCCATTGAAATGTAAAACCATCCCTTCTATTTATTCTCTGCACTGTTAATTTTCGGTTCCATGGAAATGTAGGAATTACAATGTGTTCTGCAACAGCCATTGAGTTGTATACCGGATGTTTAAAAATACAGTCAAATGTTGCTTAACGATGGAGATACGCTCTGGGATATGCATCATGAGGCAATTGTTTTCATTGTGTAAACATCATAGAGTGTACTTACACAAACCTGTATAGCCTACTACACACCTAGGCCATATGTTATGCCCTATTGCTCCTAAGCCACAAACCTGTACAGTATGTTACTGTACTGAATAGTGTAGGCAAATGTAATCCAATGATAAGTATGTGTGTGCCTAAACATATTTAAACATAGAAAAGGTATGGTAGAAGCATGGTCAAATAGAAAATGGTAAACCTGTAGAGAGCACTTGCCATGAATGGAGCTTGTAGGACTGGAAGTTGCTCTGGGTGAGTCAGTGAGTGAGTGATGAGTAAATGTGAAGTCCCAGGACATTACTGTCCAATCCCGCAGGCTGTATAAACACTATACACTTAGGCTACATAAGTTTCTAAAAAATATTTCTTATTCAAAGATAAATTAACCTTAGCTTACTGTAACATTTTTATTTTATAAATGTGTTAATTATCTTAATTTTTTGACTCTTTTATAGTAATACTTCACATAGAACACAAACACATTGTACAGCTATAATTATATTTTTACTTTTCTATCCTCATTCTATAAACTTTTTAATTTTTAATTTTTTCACCTTTTAAACTTTTCTGTTGAAAACTAAGACTCAGACATACAAATTTGCCTATATAAGATCAGAATCATCAATCATTGTCCTCCACATTCATTTCTTGTATCATGGGCAATAAGACACATGGAGTGGTCATCTTCTAAAATAACAATGTCTTTTTCTGGAATATTTTCTGAAGGGCCTTCCAGAGGCTGATTCATAGTTAACTCTTCTTCCATTAGTAGTAGAAGGAGTTCACTCTAAAATAATGATTAAAGAGTACAATATAGTAAATACACAAACCAGATACAGCATTGTTTATTATAATTATTAATTTTTATGTACTGTACATAATTGTATGTGATATACTTTTATGAAACTAGAAGCACAGTAGGTTTGTTTACACCAGCATTACCACAAACACATGAATAATACATTGGCTTGCTATGATTTTACAACAGCAATGGTGTCAAAAGGCAATAGGAAATTTTGTGGCCCAAAACATTGTTATGTGGTGCATGACTGTACATAAGCCACAGAGAATTGCTATTGAAGAGATCACTATCTGGTGGGAGAGGCAGACTAGTGGACAAATAATAGCGACCATATGTGACACGTGTCAATATAGATGTATGCTCCAATTATATGCTCTAATTTCTCCAATTGAGTAGACATATGAACATGTCAAAACCTCATGATCATCATTTTCAATACATTATCTTCACTACTGTAGCTGCTTTGCATTGAGTCCCTACCAGTACATTGAAATAGTGATAAATGTTATGATATCTAATGTCACAGTGTTTTCCATTTAAGAAACAAAACAATTTTAAACACTTATAAATACAACGATACACACACACACACACATATATCTACAATATATGTGTGTGTATGTTTGTGTATTCTGTGAGAAATAGGAAAAACAGAGTTCTGCAAGATAGAACAATAAGGGAACACGATTACATAGAGCTGTCAGGGAAGGTCCACCTAAGGAAGTGATATTTAAGCTGACACCAGAAATATGAATAGGTCCTAGCCAGCTGAATAGGCAGGTGTTGGGAGAGTAGGAGAAAGAATTGCATATTCCTACAAAAATGCAGGCTTTCTGAGCATTAGAATATCAGCTAGTTCCATCCAGTGGGTCCTGACACCCTTCACCACTGTTAGTCAGTGTGACAGGGAACCTTGGGCTTTGGGTTAAGGGTGTACCTTGCCCTGATCAAGAGCCAAAGTCATTCTTTTTTAGAGAAGGGAAGACAGTCGATATGGATCTCTTCCCCTTTCCCATGTGGGATTCTGTTGCATCCCCTCCACTGTCACCTCCCATCATTCTCACACTCAACTCCCAGATGCCCTGAATCCTCCCGCAGAGAGCATCACGGCTCCCCACCAACAGTGCAGCCCATCTCACTCTGTCACTGGCACAGACTGAAGACAGCAGGTACCGGAAGACGTGGCCTGGCAAACTGTCTTTGTCCTCTCTTCTGGACTATTATTCAGGATGGGAACAATGAAGAAACATCCAGAAGCTAAGTTTTTATAAAAATAATGCATTCAAATATTACTTCCGCAATTTTTCTAAGAGTTACGGAAAATAGACCTTGCGTCCTAGAGTATCCTGGGTGATTGTCGGTGGAGCCTGGTGAATCCCATCCAGAGACTAGGGAAGTTTTCCACATGCAGGTGAATTTCAGAAGAGTCAACGCCTAGAGACCAAATTAAACTTATTAGTATCAGAAAGCAATTGCAAACAACACACTCTTCAAACACACAGCCGCCAAACTCAGTAGTAATCAAGACTGAAGTCAGGAGCACAGGAGCAGTTCTTGAGAAGGAAACAAGAACTGTCTGGGTCCTGAAGCCACCTGCTGTGTAAGTTGCATGGTGACTACAGAGAGCTCTACTATGATACAATACAGAAAACATTTCTCTTCTAAGATGCAAGTAGTGCTTCTAACTCCACAAATGTAAGTATATATAAACTGGAATTGAAGGTAAGCATCTTTGTACCAGCTCCCAGTCAAGGCAGCTGCCCCCAGCCTTTTGTTTTGTAATCTTGGCTGGCCAGAGTCCGAGTCTTCACAGCAGTATCTTAGCTCCTGCACTACAGTTCCTCGCTGTCCACCCCCGGCTTCCGGACTGGAAGAACAGGGACGGAGGATAAAAGAAGACTGGTGAGGCCAGGAGTCACTGCCTGCAGAACCCCAGCCCGACTTTCCCTGCGCACTGGGATCCTGCTGGAACCTCTGCTGCAACATGAGCTCCGCAGCCAGGTCCCGCGCCATCTACCCAGAGATGCTGTTCCTGGCGTTGCTGCTCCTGCCAGTTGTGGTCGCCTTCGCCAGCGGTGAGAGCAGAAACCAGACTGGAAGGGCCAGCAGCGGCGAGGGGGGAATGCGGGAAGCTCTGGGGCTGGGGAGGAATCCTCTAGGATCATGATCGCAGCTACACTTACCGCGAGCGTGCTGAGTGTGCGGGTACAGTGGCAGGCACTGCACGGGCACCTCGCCACCTGATCAGCACAACTTCTGAGAGAGGTATGATTTATGGCTAAGGAAAAGAAGGCTGAAGGTAGCGGAAAAAGTGCCTAAAGTACCTCTGGCTACTCATGGAGTCACCATTCCGTCCCCTCCTCCTCTCTTACACCTTCCCTTTCCCCCTCAGCTGAAGCTGAAGACGACCGGGACCTGCAGTGCGTGTGTGTGAAGACCACCTCCCAGGTCCGTCCCAGGCACATCACCAGCCTGGAGGTGATCAAGGCCGGACCCCACTGCCCCACTGCCCAACTGATGTGAGTCCTCGCACTACCTCAGTCAGTGCCCCCACTCCGTGCCTCCTTTGCCCATTCCTCCCCCTTCTAATGCCATTTGCAAACCCAAGGACTGAAAGGCGCACCTCTTCTCTTTTCCCTGCCAGAGCCACGCTGCGGAATGGAAGGAAAATTTGCTTGGACCTGCAAGCCCCGCTGTACAAGAAAATAATTAAGAAACATTTGGAGCGTTAGCTACTAGCTGCCTGAGTGTGCGCTTTCAATCTAACTGTGAAAGAATCTTCTGATGTTTGTATTATCCTTCTTATATTAAGAAAATAAATCAAGTTGTGGTATAGTAAATCTATTTCTTAACAATACTGCAAAAATAATGCTGACACATCACAATTTCATATTTTAAACTTTCCAGAATTTTAAGCAAAAAGCATTATGAAGGAAAACTTGGCTTAATAAAGACTGATTTTGTTCAGTGTTATATGTTAGCTGATACATATTTGTTCATTTATATGATTGCAGTACTTTATAGCTACATATTTACCTTGAATGTTAAAATTAGCTTGCCAATAAATATTAGTAGCTCTTAAGCATTACTCGACAGCTTGTTTTGTTTTTTTTTTTTAAATGAAGTAAATAAGCAACACTCTGCTTTTATCCCCACAAATTCCTTAACATTGGAGATATTAAGATTCTGGAAACTAGGAGAAGTGTGAGGTAATATTTTCATTCATCCTTTGGGAAGACATTGCTCTATACTGGGGAGAAACGAAGGAGTTGTAACGTGGGCATATTAGTTTCCTGTTGCTTCTGTAACAAATTACCACAAACTCAATGGCTTAACCAATACAAATTTATTGTCTTGTAATTCTGGAGGTCTCAAGTCCAAAGTAAGTCTTAAAGGTTAAACTCAAGCTGTCCCCAGAGCTGTATTCCTTCTGAAGGCTCTAGAAGAGAATCTACTTCCTCTCCTTTTTCACCTGCATTTCTTGCCTCATAACCCTTTCCCCAGTCTTCAACCTGCCTCACTCCAGCCTCTACTTCTCCTTTGTCTCCGCTGACTCTTCTACCTTTTATATCCCTCTTAACTATCATAGGAGGCTTGTGAATACATTGGGTTCACTTGGATAATTCAGAAACGCTTTCCAACTCAAGTTCTCTAATACATCTATATATCTATATATCTCTATCTATCTATCTATAGATACATATATATTTGCCATGTTAAGCAACATATTTATAGTGTTCAGAGAGTAGAACACAAGGATCTCAGGGGTGGGGGGCATTATTCAGCCTACCACCAAGGACCAGAAGGCAGAACCTACTTAAGGCAGGAGAAAGCTACAAACCCTTGTTCATGAGCTAGTGCAATTTTGACCTAATGTGACAAGGTGTACAGATAGGATTAAGATCTATGATAAAATACAGATGGTACAATTCAACCTCTGTGGTGGGCTGGAAAGGAGGGAGATACCTAGGATGACAAACTAAAATAAACAAAATTAATAGATACTTACGAATCTCATCTAAAATTTCCACATCCACATTGCAAACTAGTATTATTCCCGTTATAGAGATGAGGTGACAGTCTTGGGAAGGACACAGCTTGTCAGAGGCTGAGCAGATCATTCTGACTCCTGACTCCCTGCTCTTGCTTTCACGTTGTGCTGTCTTTCACACAGGAAAGTGGCATGTTAGCAAAATCCATGAACTAGCTGTTAAAGGTGGAGTACAAATTTGTTGGGGGGATGGGTGGGGCGGGCAATGGGAAGACTGGAACTGCCTCAAGATAAATAACAAGTAGAAAGACACAAGATCATTTTAAGTCATTTGCATGTTTGAACAACAGTTCATAGCTCTGCAGGGTTGGAGTATCTATGGGGAGAGTGAATGAAAAAAGGTCTCCCAACCAGTTTTTGCCCACTTAGTGTTTTTTATCTTCAGTACAACTTATGCACTACCACCCAAATAATATTTCCAAAACCCAAATATTTCATTTCCCTGAATAAAATATTCAAGGTCCAAAGTCCTTAGCCTGGCATCCCAGGCTGTGCCACACTCACTTTTCCTCTGTGCCTTAGTTTTCATATATGTGAAATGCGGACATTATGAGTGTCTAACTTTATGGATTGATAAGAACTAGATAGAGGATATACGCAAAACATTTGGCACAGTTCCTTATACACAGTCTGAACTTAAAAATGAAGGACTATTAATTCTATTATAGTATTACATTACTGGTATCAATATTTCTCTTAATGCACCATTCCAGTTACTTTGGAGTGTTGAGTAAGAATTTTTTTTTTGTAAGACAGTCTCACTCTGTCACCCAGCAACTCCGCCACCCAGGTTCAAGTGATTCTCATGCCTCAGCCTCCTGAATAGCTGGGATTACAGGCAAGTGCCACCACTCCCAGCTAATTTTTGTGATTTTGGTAGAGACTGGTCTCATCTTGTTGGCCAGCCTGGTCTCAAACACCTTGCCTCAAGTGATCCACCCGCCTCAGCCTCCCAAAGTGCTAGGATTACAAGCATGAGCCACTGCGCCCGGCCTGAGTAAGCAATTTAACAGAGGGTTTTTTTGTTATTGTTGTTGTTTTGGAAATAAGTTTTCTTTTTTCTTTCTTTCTTTTTTTTTTTTTTTTTTGTAAGAAATTCTGGCTAGGGCAATCAGGCAAGAGAAAGAAATAAAGGATATTCAGTTAGGAAAAGAAGAAGTCATATTGTCACTGTTTGCAGATGACATGATTGTACATTTAGAAAACCCCATCGTCTAAGCCCAAAATCTCCTTAAGTTGATAAGCAACTTCAGCAAAGTCTCAGGATACAAAATCAATGTGCAAACATCACAAGCATTCTTATACACCAGTAACAGACAAACAGAGAGCCAAATCATGAATGAACTCCCATTCACAATTGCTTCAAAGAGAATAAAATACCTTGGAATGCAACTTACAAGGGATGTAAAGGACCTCTTCAAGGAGAACTATAAACCACTGCTCAGTGAAATAAAAGAGGACACAAACAAATGGAAGAACATACCATGCTCATGGATAGGAAGAATCAATATTGTGAAAATGGCCATACTACCCAAGGTAATTTATAGATTCAATGCCATCCCCATTAAGCTACCAATGACTTTCTTCACAGAATTAGAAAAAACTGCTTTAAAGTTCATATGGAACCAAAAAAGACCCCACATTGCCAAGACAATCCTAAACCAAAAGAACAAAGCTGGAGGCATCATGCTACTTGACTTCAAACTATACTACAAGGCTACAGTAACCAAAACAGCATGGTACTGGTACCAAAACAGAGATATAGACCAATGGAACAGAACAGAGTCCTCAGAAATAATACCACACATCTACAGCCATCTGATCTTTGACAAACCTGACAAAAACAAAACATGGGGAAATGATTCCCTATTTAATAAATGGTGCTGGGAAAATTGGCTGGCCGTAAGTAGAAAGCTGAAACTGGATCCTTTCCTTACTCCTTATATGAAAATTAATTCAAGATGGGTTAGAGACTTAAATGTTAGACCTAAAACCATAAACACCCTAGAAGAAAACCTAGGCAATACCATTCAGGACATAGGCATGGGCAAGGACTTCATGTCAAAAACACCAAAAGCAATGGCAACAAAAGCCAAAATTGACAAATGGGATCTAATTAAACTAAAGAGCTTCTGCACAGCAAAAGAAACTACCATCAGAGTGAACAGGCAACCTACAGAATGGGAGAAAATTTTTGCAATCTACTCATCTGACAAACGGCTAATATCCAGAACCTATAAAGAACTCAATCAAATTTACAAGAAAAAAACAAACAACCCCATCAAAAAGTGGGCAAAGGATATGAACAGACACTTCTCAAAAGAAGACATTCATACAGCCAACAGACACATGAAAACCTTCTCATCATCACTCGACATCAGAGAAATGCAAATCAAAACCACAATGAAATACCATCTCACTCCAGGTAGAATGGCAATCATTAAAAAATCTGGAAACAACAGGTGCTGGAGAGGATGTGGAAAAACAGGAACACTTTTACACTGTTGGTGGGACTGTAAACTAGTTCAACCAATGTGGAAAACAGTGTGGCGATTCCTCAAGGATCTAGAACTAGAAATACCATTTGACCCAGCCATCCCATTACTGGGCATACACCCAAAGGATTATAAGTCATGATGCTATAAAGACACATGCACACGTATGTTTATTGTGGCACTATTCAGAATAGCAAAGACTTGGAATCAACCCAGTTGTCCATCAGTGACAGACTGGATTAAGAAAATGTGGCACATATACACCATGGAATACTATGCAGCCATAAAAAAGGATGAGTTCGTGTCCTTTGTAGGGACATGGATGCAGCTGGAAACCATCATTCTCAGCAAACTATCACAGGAACAGAAAACCAAATACTGCATGTTCTCACTCATAGGTGGGAATTGAACAAAGAGATCACTTGGACACAGGAAGGGGAACATCACACACCGGGTCCTATTGTTGGGGGGAGGTAGGGGAGAGGGATAGCATTAGGAGATATACCTAATATAAATGATGAGTTAATGAGTGCAGCACACCAACATGGTACATGTATACATATGTAACAAACCTACACGTTGTGCACATGTACCCTAGAACTTAAAGTATATATAATAAAAGAGAAATATGCCCAAAACATAGTAAGTGACAAAAAACTATATATTGTGATTCTACTTTTTAAAATGTGTATATACATAAAAAGTATAAAAAACAACAAACCAGAATGTTTTGAGTGGCAAAATTAAAGATTTTTCTTTTAAAAAAAAAGGAGCAAAATATTGCAATAGCAATGAAATTGTTCAAAACAAATGAACTTTGAAGGAGAAAATAGTGGAAATGAGATGTGTGTGGCGTGATTTTGTTTTTGCTGATTTCCCTTTTGTTGCCTGTCTCAGACAGCATACTTAGCTTTATTTAACAGTTTGTTGACATGACTTTTAAAGGGTCAAAAGAGCAAAACGAATTTTGCAAAGTCAAACGATGCTGGAATGTTGGTGCCTCATTTATCCTTGCTTCAGAATGACTTTGGTCTAACTGTCCTGAGAACACTTTTGAGTCATATGTTAATCTGTTTTGCATTGCTGTAATGGAATACCTGAGGTAATTTATTAAAATAAAAAAAAAAAAAAGGAGAAGCAGCAGCTTATTTGGCTCACAGTTCTGTAGGCTGTACAAGCATGGCAACAACACTGCTCAGCTTCTGGTGAGGCCTCAGGAAGCTTTTACTCATGGTGGAAGGCAAAGGGGGAGCAGGCATTTGTGATGGTTAATACTGAGTGTCAACTTGATTGGATTGAAGGATGCAAAGTGTTGATTCTGCACGTGTCTGTGAGGGTGTTGCCAAAGAAGATTTACATTCAAGTCAGTGGGCTGGGAAAGGCAGACCCACTCTGAATCTTGGTGGGCACAATCTAATCAGCTGCCAGTGCGACTAGAATATAAGCAGGCAAAAAAAAAAAAAAAGAAAGAAACGTGAAAAGAGAAACTGGCCTAGTCTCCCAGCCTACATCTTCCTCCCATGCTGGATGCCTCCTGCCCTCAAATATTAGACCCCGAGTTCTTCAGTTTTGGGACTCCGACTGCCTCTCCTTGCTCCTCAGCTTGCAGACAGACAGCCTGTTGTGGGACTTTGTGATTGTGTGAGTTAATATTTAATAAACTCCCATAATTACATATATACTGTTTTTCCAGCCCAGCTGGAAAGTTAAATCTTCTGGACTATAACGTTCCTTTAATCTCAGTCTCCATCCCTGACCTGGGGTTGGAGTCTCGAGGAAAATCATGAAAAACAGCTTCTGTGTAAAATGCCACACCAAATCGAATGTTGTCTGGATTGTTGAATATATATGGAATACACACACACACACATACACACACACACACATCCATTTCATTAGTTCTATCCCTCTAGAGAACCCTGACTAATACAGTGTGTCACATAGTGAGAAAAAGGGAGAGAGAAGAAGGAGGTGCCAGATTCCTTTAAATAGCCAGTTTTGTGAACTAACAGAGTGAGAACTCATTCATTACCATGGGGAGGGCACCAAGTCATGCATAAGAAATCTGCTCCCATGACCCAAACACCTACCACTAGGCTCCACTTCCAACACTGGGAGACACGTTTCAACATCAGATCTGGAGGGGACACACGTCCAAACTATATTAAATTACTGCCTTTATCAAAATGGGCATGGGGAGAGAGGGTTTGCTCCTTGGAAAATCCCAAATGACACAGCAACTCCCTGTTATTGTTTCAACATTCGTGGAGTAATAAAGATTCAGTGCATTTAAACTCCCCTCTAGATGGAGGTAGTCAGCATAAAATGTCCACAAATTAGGGACTTACCACATAGTCGTGGCATCTATCAATGAAACAAAACCATCAAAGGACATTTGGACCTTGCAAGTTGTTCTACATTTTTGTTATTATTGCTTTTTTTTCCTTCTAAGAACTTTGTGGTAAAATAATTTCCTCTGTAATGCATAGGATATTGAAGAGTTGCTTTTAAATACATATTCATATTTTTCTCATTGTAAAAGACAATGCATGTTCACTCTAAGTAACAACAAACAGAGGCAAAAGAATAGAAACTAATTTTTAAAACTTGTAATTTTGCCACTCAATGTTTTTATTCTTTTTGGAGATATCATTTGACATGGCTATAAGTAGAAGTGCTAATTTTCAATAAAATATCAATAAAGTACGCAATCATAAAGAAAACACTTAGTAATTATTTTAAGTGCATTGCAAGCAGCTAGGGAGCATTCTCGTCCCAATTTTACAAATAGAAAACCAAGTCTAGGGTAATATAATTAGTTTTCATTGGCCAGAGAATGAATAGCTAACCTATGTGATCTAGCATTCACTTATACATATTTGTAAATCCTGTGATTGTTACATTCAGTGTGTGTGTATGTATGAATGTATGTATATATTTCCGCACATACAGATATATACACACACAAACTTAAAACAACTTCATAATATGATACTTATATTTGCTTTGTACTGTGTGTCCACATATTTTGTGTTCTCTTTTACTTTATCCTACCACACTCCATTTTTTTAAAAGATGTTGGTCACACCACTATAAAGTGATTTCATAACTTACTGATGTATCGTGATGTGTAGTTTAAAAACACTTTTCCAGTTATTTGATTAAAGAGTTAAGCTCTGACGGTCTATATTAGATTCCACACTCCAGATAAAATGCTTGGAGAGCCAATAGGGGCACGATACTGAGGCCCAGCTGGAAAGTTAAATCTCCTGGTCTACAGTGTTCCTTTAATCTCAATCTCCATCCCAGATCTGGGGTTGGAGTCTCAAGGAAACCCATGAAAACAGCTTCTGTGGTAAAGATGTCACACCAAATAGGATATTGTCTGGATTGTTGAGATTCTAGGTCCTTTTCAGCTAGGACTACCATTTATATTCACTGCCCATCTGCTTCAGCAGTGTACCTCCTAGCTTGGTCCCAAATGTAAATTGAGTTAAGAACAGAAAGCACATTGATTTCTAGGAGAGCTTGAATAAAAGCAGCATATTCATACTCAGTGAACTAAACTAGCTGTTACACAAAATTCTTCTTCTCATATGGGGTTTTCCTCATTATTCCTGTAGATGCTGGCATTAGCCCAGTGGGTTTTTGAGTAAGACAGTTTGTGTTATATCTCAGCTTTGACTATGTGTGACCCTGGGTCTCCTCAGTTCCCTTATTCCAAAACAAGGACAATAAAGCCCACCACACAGAGTACTGAAAAGGATTAAATCATACTTATAATAGGATTCAGTATGGGTTCTGACTCAGAATTGAAATCTAGTAAATAAATGTCTACTTTCCTTTCCTTGGAGTTCTACTCTCAGGGCACATAACATTTCCAACAGAAGCCGCAATACCTGAGCTAGCAACCAACTTCTTAAAAATACAGCCAACAAGCCAGTTCTTCCCTTCCTCAGAACCACAACCCAAAGCTTGGGTGCAGACAGCTAGTTAAGAAAAAATTTAGCATGACAGACACAAGTAGTATTTTCCTGATAACAACTAAAAGAAAATTAAATAACAAAACCACAATGTTTGTCAGCCATCATGTCCATAAGATTACAAAATATACAGGACACTAGATGTCTTGTATATTTTATGCAGGAGGCTGGCTTAGCTATTTTTCCAGGAAAGAAAACAAGAAAAAATAAACTTTAGACTTAAATTTGCCAAGTATTTACTTCTTCATTGAAGCAGACCCAACATGAGGATTATGTCACTATCCAGCATTTGTGGTGAGAGGCAATGCAACTTGAAACAGAGCGGTTAAAGCAGAGTTGGAACAGCCAGCTCTTACTTATCAGCTGTGTTGGAGAATCAGTCTTCTTCTCTCAGTAATTCTAGGGATAGCTACAGGGACTATTAGGAAATAAGCAATAAAGCAATTTACACATGCCTCCATCAGGATAACTATTATGCTTCACTGTAATTATTCCTTTATCTATTTTCCTACTTTAAATCAGAGAATAAGGATTAAACCTATTCCATCTCTTCATTCTGGATTTCAGAAAAATGCTGATAGAGTAGGTGTTAAGTAAATGTGTGTCAAATATTAACTACATGGAGAAGAATAAATCTGCAGTTAGTGCTGTGAAGTAATGGTGCAGTTACGTGCTAAGGATAAGCTACTCGGCCAACAGAAAATTAGCTGAAAATCAAAGAAAGACACCGTTTTCCCAACTCTCAATCTTGTTAGGCTCACAGATCTCACCAAGTTATTCATAGATATTATAACACACCAATACTATCGGCCTCATCAGTGATGTGTTTGATGTTTTAATTAGAGTTGCATTTGTAACTATTAGGGATTTTGTTAAGAGTGCCCCTCATCTCTCTATCCACATGCTCTAATCACACACAGACGCTATGGTATAGACATATTAAACTTTATTTTATTATAGATGTTTGCTTCAATGTACAAGATATGGATAGTAAATTACACACAACCAAGCCCTTGTTCCTCCTCTTTCACTATAATTCCCACCATATCTTGTATTTCTTTATTGTCCTTAATTAACTACTTACTTAATTAACTAGAAATGTCAATCAATGAACTAGCTCAGTCACACACCAGTAGAGCAACCCCTTTGAAATCAGTGTTGTTCAGGAGAATCTGCTTCAAAGATTACCTAAGTAAATGGACTGATCAAGAAGATAAAAAGGAAAACACAAATATTTCTTACCAAAAAATTGAAGGATAATGAATGTTGGAAAATACTATGAACAAGATAGTTAACATCAAGTTATTATGATGATTCAAACTTTTCTTTGCTGAAATCTGTGTTTTTATGCTATGTATGCTATTTCATTTGTGGTTTATACATTCATCCTTCAATTTCCTAAATTTTGTTTTCAGAATGACAAAGTCATAATAACGTTTTCATCTCCAAAACAAATTTCTTGCATAATTATTTCCAAGAGAAACTTTTCATTTCCTTATTCTTTGCAATCCTGTAATTCTTTTTTTTTTTTTAAATGTATGCTCACGATGTCATTACTTGGTGAATACCACTTCCAGATAGGTCAGAAAACAATCTTAAAGAAAAAGGAGATGCAAAAAGATTTTTAAAAACCTTTTTAAAAAACAATAACCGGCCGGCACGGTGGCTCACACCTGTAATCCCAGAACTTTGGGAGGCCGAGGCAGGTGGATCACCTGAGTTCAGGAGTTCGAGAACAGCTTGACCACCATGGAGAAATCCCTTCTCTACTAAAAATACAAAAAGTTATCCAAGTGTGGTGGTGCATGCCTGTAATCCCAGCTACGCGGGAGGCTGAGGTAGCAGAATCACTTGAATCCAGGAGGCGGAGGTTGCGGTGAGCCAAGATTGTGTCATTGAACTCCAGCCTGGGCAACAAGAGTGAAACTCTGTCTCAAAAAAACAAAACAAACAAACAAAAAACAAACAAACAAAAAATAACCACCCCTCCAAAAAAAAAAAAAAATCTGGCAAAGCTAATATATCAAATGATTCTCAGTGTTACCTGAATGATTTTAAGTATTTGTAGACTAATCATATCATCAGATTATCATGCTAGGAACAGAAAAACAAATAATATAGCATTGTAAGAGAAAGTAGACAGGCTAAATAAATAATTTTACATTCAAATTCATATTTTATCAAACTTTACCTCTTCTACGAAACCTATCACTGTGCCTTGTACACGTAGATGAATTTTAAAATGTGTGGGAAGAATAGTTATTAGCTACTCACTTACTGCCTAGATCATGATCCTGTAATGACCCAGATCATTCTATCGGCGCTGAGGTAGATGATCTATAAACCAAACACAGATATTCCAGCTCCGTCTGTGACCAAGACCTCCCTGGCTTTATTCCTGACATTGTTCCCCTTCTGTTCCACACCTGGGAGAGCTCGAGCCCTCTGGCTTTGGATGCAGGTCCCATCTGTCTCTTTAAATGTGTTGGCAGACCTAGGCATCAGAGCTTTCTAAGGATTTTGGTTCAGACTCATTACTCTGGCTTTCCCAGGTAGGGGATCCCCTTCCCTAGCTCTTACTATAGAATTCAAACTCTGGCTCTGATTCAGCTGTCATATCTGGATTCATTAAATGTCCATTGGCATCTTTTGTTCTGGTCCAGAGAGGTCAAAATAGGCAAAAGAAACTAAGGAAATTCCACAGTCCATCAAGGGAAGCTTCCACATGTCCTGACTTCAGGATATTTTAATTTTAAAACAGTGGCCTGAAACCACTGATTCATGCATTATTTCAACAAACGTTTGTTGAGTGGTTAGTATGAACCAGACTCATTTTAGATACTTTTACTCCTAGCTCCTTATAACTCCCTGTTTGAAAACTTCTCTTCATGTTTACATCTTCCTTTCCCTGACAGAATTGCCTATCATCCAGAGTCCTAGCACAAAGCTTCTCGTGAACTTTCAGGACCAGATATTCATAGTTTTTGATGGGTACTTAGGAAGTCACTGGTGTGAGAGAATTTTAGAGTCTGGTGGATGCAAACAGGAATGAGATATGATAGTTTTCCTTTCAGAATACATAATCCAGTATGGGAGTATGTAAATCTATGCTCCCCACAATACGATTTGCATCCAAGGGCTAAGATAACCCTTTGGAAGGAAAGATGGGATTTTAATGGAAGTGATATTTGAAATGGTCCTTGATTGATAAACAGGAGCCTTCAGTGACCGGGCCCTGCCTATGCTTCTGCTGGATCAATCTAAATGTTAAATTCCATGTCAAAAAAATAAAATGCTGATTTTTGCTTTCAGGTCATACCACACTGTTTCCAGTTTCCATTCCTTTGCTTGTTTGGTCTGCCTCTTCTGAAGTGGGTCCCTTCCCAAGTCACCTTAGGTAGCACCCTCTACCAGAAAGTTTTCTCTGGAAGCTCCCACCCTTCCACGAAACAGGGTCAGGTGCTCCCCTCCTGTGAGTGCCCATGAAACTCTGCACATTGCTGAGTGTCTTGGACCTCGACACATGTCATATCTTTCTGTGACACTCTGTAGATGTGAATTCAGTTGAAGCAGAGTCTGTCTTTTCCCTCTTTGTAATCCAATTTAGAGCCCAATTTAGTTCCCAGATCATGAGTGGTAGATAAATTTTGAATGGATGAATGGACAGATGCATTAACAATAAAGTAACTAGAGCAACTGTGTAGGAAAGTTGTGTATAGCAGAAATGTGGAAGATGAGTGATGTTAGGCAAGACTATTTCACTGGCAAGAGACAGACATCTAATTTATACCATCTTAGAAAAAAGAAAAGAAAGAAAATCTGCCGGCCTACATGACTGAAAAGTTCATAAATGAATCAGAGCCAGCTGGAGGACCTAGGTGTCCATACAATATACTTAAGATGGTCCCCTTCATGTCTTACCTGTGCTTTTCTCTGGGCCAAATTCACTCTCAGGCATGTTCTCCCCAAGCATTACAAAATTCCAGGCCCTCATTTTACCAGTTTTGCAACCGCAGTGAGAATTCAGAACATCCTTTTCATTTGTTCCAGCAAAAATTCTAGGAACTATTTCTAATATAGCCAGGCTTTGGTCACTTGTCCACATCTGAATCAATCAGCAAGGTTAGGGCCGGGGGTGGCATACAGGAAGGAACTGAGAGATGGGTTATCCTATCTGAACCCTATAGACTAAGAGCAGGTAATCCAGGGTGTGTTCTGAGAAGAGAGTGCCAGACAAGCAGTCTTTGGAAGACTGATTAGAGAGGCTGAACCTGACTCTAGAACCCACTCTGCCCTTGTACTTTGGGGGTGAACTGATCCAGAAATCTAACATCACATTCACACATCCTTATTCTTCTCTGCTCAGAGTCAGAGTCATTACACTGGAAGAGATGAGTATAGAGAAATAGGGACAGCAGGTGTGAGGGACAAGTTCCTAAGGTAAGTAGGGGCAGAGGAGAGCTGCCCCGCCTGTTCCTGCCTGCCTTGAGCACGGTCACTTCTCAGGATGGAGCACTGCCTCTATTTAGGCTCCCCTAAAATACAGAGCTTGAGTCATGGGCTTGTCATGCATGTAATTTATTTGGGGAAATGTTCCCAACACAGAGGACTCAAGAACTGGAAAGAGTAAAATAGGAAGAGAGGACATGGGCAATTGGGGCTCAATCCTACTGGGTATCCTCTGAGAAATGATGTAGAATGTCTGCCCAAACCATGAAAAATGGGAAAACATGTATCTATTGCCTCTTGTTTCTCCTGAGAAAGGGGTGTTCCATGGCAGCAACAGAGAAACATTGGGCTAGTGAGTGAAAAATACTTGATGCAGCTGAGGCAGGGAGCTGCCAGGTGACATCTGCAGGCAGCAGAGTGCTACAGCAATGACAGATAAACAGATCTAGGAAACATGAGCATGCAGATTTGACTGCTAATTATGAAAGTTTCCATAGTGATCTCAGGGAAAATGGAATTTAGCCACCAAAGCTTCCATTTTTAAAGATTCCTCCATTTCTTCAAGAATTGTTGCTTGCATACGTTTAAAGACTGCGTAAAATCATGGCATTCAACTCTTGAAAAAAATTGGCTCGGAGGAACACTTGTCTCAACAAGACAATGAATTTGTTTATTTTTCCAGACTACAGCATTCCTGTGCTTATACATTTTGACTTTTAGTTTATGCAGATTTCATTGATACAAGTGGCATAATAAGGAGGAAATAACAAAAAATTCTTTCCTTTCCAATTCATGTACAAAAAACAAGTGATTCTGATGAAAATTTTCGTAAGAGTCAAGTTCTGTCTAATCTGCAGATGCCCACTACTTCTTGACATGCTTCATTCACTTCATTCTCTTGGCAGCTCCTGTGGAGCTCTGATCCCCCTGAGTGCTCTCATTGCGTCAGTTTTGGGTTGGGTCCTGAGATGATTATAGCAGAAACACTTGTGTTTTTCTCCAGTTACCAGAACTAGATGAGAGATTTGGGCAGCATGATTAATGATGAAGGCAAACTATTTAATCCTATGAAACATGATGAAGTGTCCAAACTTGGCAGTAGATATTTTGGATTTTCATATTTGAGCAGTCACTAACAAAAATTCAATTTCCTTTCTAAAAGCTAGCAGATGAAACATGCATGACCATTTAATTTTGGAGGTATTCTAAATGAATTCAGAAAGAGAAACTTTTTAAAAAATAAACATTTTATTTTGAAATAATTTTAAGTTTATAAAAGTTGCAAAGTTAATACAGTATCTGTGTATCTTTCACCCACTTTCCTTTAAAGTGAACATTTTACAATACCATGGTATATTCGTCAAAGCTAAGAAACCACCACTGACACATTACTTTTAACTGAACTCCGGATTTTATTTGGATTTTGCCAGTTTTTCCATTAACATCCTCTTTCTGTTTCAGAATGCAAACCAAAGTACCACACTGCAGCCAATTGTCATGTCTCCATAATTTCCTCTGGACTGTGATGGTTCCTCAATCTGCCCTTATTTTTCATGACATTGACAGTTTTGAAGAGTACCACTCAGCCATTTAAGTTTCTTTGATTTAGGTTTGAAGCATGCCTTTCTCATGATTAGACTTGGGCTATTAATTTTTGAAAGAGCACCAAAGAGGTATGTTGTTCTTGTGACACCATATCAAGGGGGTACATGATATGCACATGACATCACACTGATGATGTAAATCTTTCTCATTTGATATAGGGTGAGTTTACCAGGTTTCCTCATGGCAAAGTTACTATTTTATTTTTCAGAATTGGTCACTTCAGGAAAATATAACAAGCTATTTCAATGCCACAGGAGAGATATGCGGTTAGTGAAACAGAACTATGGAGATGTATGACCATTTTGCTGTGCTTTCATTTAAGAATATGTAAATTTGAACTATTCAACTAGGGCAATAACAGATTTTTAAAAACCATTCTACTCTTGAAAGTATTAATTATATATCACAGAGTGTTTTTTTATCATAGTATAATGGTTAAATGTCATTTTATCTGGGTTTGATTTCCAGGCTGAAGGATGTATGGCCTTAGGCAAGTGACTTAACCTCTCTGCACCACAGTTCCTTTATTCGTAACTTAAAGTCTCATAGACATACCAATATCTACTGATACTATAGTTATCAGTACAAGTACAGGCTTGTTTGGAAGACTGAATGAGTTAATATTTGTAAACTGCTTAGAAGAACAGAAAATAAATGCTCTGCCCTTTGCCTCGGGTGAAGAGGTGTAGCAATTTGCCCTTGGTATGCAGCAGCATAATCAAGGAAGCAGCATATTTTTTATTTACCAGAATTCTGTAAGCTCTTATAATTTAGCTCCTTTGCTGAAGAAAAAAAAAAGCAAATTTTCAGTGACCTGTGAATGTTTGTTTCATAGACAAAGTGAAGAGATATTACAGGGAAAAAAAGATCTTCTTGCCTTTTTGGCTTGTATGAACTTTATAAAATGATCATGTATTACAACTACAATTAGAAAACAAAACAAAACAATACATTTTTCAAGTTTTAAAGAATAATTTCCATGTTTCTGGAAATTTCAATTTCCCATCAAATCCCAGAAAAAGAGTGATAATAAGAGGTGTAATCACACAAACTTTCAATTATTCATGAGCTAGTCACACACTTAATAAACTTTAGATTATATGTCATTTCCTATTCCTCAATACCAATTAGAACCTTCCTCTAATTTTCTTGATTTCTTTCTTAGAATCATATTGATAAACACTAGAATATTTTCTAAAAATAGTCATTCCTTTAGTACATCTTTTCAATAAATGAGATGGAGACTGTCACATTCAAAGTCCCTTTTTATATACATGAAGTGATTGTAAGGTGGACTACAAAATAAACCAATGATCTGTCTGAATGGTAACAAATAAAACTTTATCTAAGTGTACCTCCTGGTAGAGTACATATTTGTCTTCCTTTCTGAAAACCTGATACAGAAAATTTTATTTCAATTTTTGTATATTCTCAACTGAGTTTCTTTTTTTTTTTTTTTTAAATTTAGAAGTTTGCAGCATTGATTACAGCTTGAAATTAATGAAGATATTTGGGACACTGTAATTTTGGTCTCCATTGGGTCAATGCTTTTTCATTTATTCTTTATATTAAGAAATATAAGTAATCAGGAAGATGTGAAAAGGGAAATAATTGAAAAGACTGGAGTACATATACTATATACAGTGTCCATTTTAAAGAAACAGCATTCTAGCACACCTTTCTACCCTTGACTAAGATTACTGTAATGAGAGCACCAGTACTCCTGAGCACCAGTAACCAAAAGGGCATTTTGGAAACTGAGCTTTTGGTGTTTATATGAACATTCCGTCTTCCAGGACCTGCCTTTATTTCTTCAAGACTCATACTGCTGTATATGGTGTTGTATACATTCAGGGTTAGTTGGGAAGCAGTAACTGATACAGAAAATTTTAAATGTAAAAAACACTGGGGAGTGAACCTTTCCATTAGAATATATATACACACACACACACACACACACATATATCATGTATATATCATATATATATATGTGAATTCACATCAGGATGAGTTTCTGTTTAGGCAATATTGGAAAACCTATTTCCATTTTGTTTATTTAACAAACATTACAAGGCACTTAAATCCATGCTGGCTCTTACAAATGTTGACTCATTTCTCATAACTGCCTTCGGGTAGAAACAGAGAGGCTAAACAACCTGCAGGCGATGCTTCACTACTATATGCAGGTGGCAGCCTGGCCTGTGTTCTCTGCTTGGCTAGGAACACAGGTCTTACCTATTGAGCTGGGCTGTGTAGAACTCTGTTGTGGAGACATTTGCCTCTGGGTCTGGGGCCTCTGCTTTTTCCCTCTCCTCCCATGGTTACTCCACGTCTCAGAGAGCTCTGAATCCCAATTGGAAAATCACACTTAAACCCTCTAAAAACCTAATGATGAATAAAAATAAGTTCTCTAGAACTTCTGGAGAAAAAAGTAACAAAGCTACCAGGTTAAATGACTGAAATTCCTGAGAGAAAACAACATGTATGTGTTCCTCTAGAAAGGGGGCCCAATATTGAATACCAGGAAGTCCTATAGTAAATAGAATGTGACTTTATGTGGGATCTGGCGTTCCTATTTCATCCGGATGCATGTCTGCTGCTTCAGTGGGAATGGCGCTTGCACACCAGGTACCCACTCCCCGGTGTCATGTGCTATGCTGTCCAAAGACAGAATGAGGAATGGTGAGCCCATGAACCTGCTGGACCCAGCCCCTCCGAGATCCGGAGTGACAACCAGTACTGTATTTCTAGATCGAATCTGAACCCCATCCTACAGGGAAAAGATTTCCAGGGGATTTTGGAAGTTCCAACATTTTACAGGGAAGAAGGAAGTTACGCAGGATAGGAAAGAAGACGTCATGCTATACAGCACTGGCTTCCACTGACACTAACACTGGATTCAACTTTTGACGCTGATAATCTGTTGCCAATGGAGGACGTAAAGAAGATGTTCTAAGTGTGATTAGAGAATATGCAACACAAGGAACAAGCAGAACATTCTTCTCTGGAATCTGAAATGATGGACTCTCCTTTCACAGAGAGCGCTGATGTTAGATGTACATGAAATAGGCTAATCCGAAAATAAGAAACGCTGAGGCAGAGAGGATAATATAGTTCCAGGCTATCTCCCAGCACCTTGTTAATTTCTCTCAACCTCCAGACACAAATCCGAGACATAACTCTCTTCCTCCAAAGAGGTCGTGCCTACCCTGTGGTGGTTCTCAGGGATCCACCTCAGCTCCCTCTCCGCTCCCAGCCCTACACACTGGGATCACTAGGTACCCAAGATCCCACCTCTCAGGTGGTATCTTCAGCGCTGGCTGCCACTCAGCCCCCCTCCAGGGATCCGGGGCAGAAGGCGAATATCCCAGAGTCTCAGAGTCCACCGGAGTTACTCTGGAGGGCGAGGCGCGGGCTGCATCAGTGGACCCCCCCACCCCACCCGCACACCAAGTGCTCCACCCTGGGGGCGGGGCCGTCGCCTTCCTTCCGGACTCAGCATGGATCTGGAGCTCCGGGAATTTCCCTGGCCTGGGAGCTTCGGGCTTTCCAGCCCCAACCATGCATAAAAGGGGTTCGCGGATCTCAGAGACCCACAGAGCCCGGGTCGCAGGCACCTCCTCGCCAGCTCTCCAGCTCCTCGCACAGCCGCCAGACCCGCCTGCTGAGCCCCATGGCCCGCGCCGCGCTCTCCGCAGCCCCTAGCAATCCCCGGTTCCTGCAGGTGGCGCTGCTGCTCCTGCTCCTGGTGGCCACCGGCCGGCGCGCAGCAGGTGGGTCCTGGCGCCTTGGGGTCCCCGGGTCGGACGCTGCTGGGGTGGGCGCCCGGCGCCGACAGCCTCGCTCAATCAGTGAGTCTCTTCTTCCCTAGGAACGTCCGTGGTTACTGAATTGCGCTGCCAGTGCTTGCAGACCCTGCAGGGAATTCACCCCAAGAATATCCAAAGTGTGAACGTGAAGGCCCCAGGACCCCACTGCGCCGAAACCGAAGTCATGTAAGTCCCGTCCCGCTCTGCTGCTGTCACCGCCGGGGTCCCCGACTCTCCCGCTGCCCCAAACCCTGTGCCCAGTCCGACCTCCTGCCTCATGGAATTCCCTTCTCTCTGCAGAGCCACACTCAAGAATGGGCAGAAAGCTTGTCTCAACCCCGCATCCCCCATGGTTCAGAAAATCATCAAAAAGATGCTGAACTGGTGAGTTATGGTTTCTATGTACACAGGTGACTGGAGCCGTTGGTCAGAAATACTGGCATCTGCCCCCTAAAAATAAAATTAGGGAAACCCAGGGGTTAGTTGAAGGACTAGAAATTGTGATTATTGTTTTCACAATTAAAGTTTCCTTTACGATAATTACTGCTCTGGTGCCAGAGGATATTCCCAATGCCTGGCGTCCCCACCCAGTTTCTTCTTTCGTTCCAACGAACGTAGGTTATAACTGCCTTCATTTGAGGCCCAGTAGGACAAAGAGCAATAGGTTCTGGCTGTTTTTAATCCAATAGTACAGTGGAGACCACCACCCCACTCCACCCCCATTCCTAAAAGAGCATCCCAAGCCTAGAGGTCCTTGCCACACAGTACAGCTGTCACAGGCAGTAGCCACTTGGTTGCCAGGCTGGGGAAGCTGCATTCAGAAAACTCTAGAGGCTGGAAGAGCAGGACAGGAGCAGAGTGTTGTGCAGTCAGCTTTCCCAAGCACCTACTCAGGGCACCCATTTCTCATTACAGTGACAAATCCAACTGACCAGAAGGAAGGAAGAAGCTCATTGGTGGCTGCTCCTGAAGGAGGCGCTGCCCTTATATGAACAGAAGAGAAAAGAGAGACACAGCTGCAGAGGCCACCTGGATTGAGCCTAATGTGTTTGAGCATCACTTAGGAGAAGTCTTCTATTTATTTATTTATTAGTTTGTTTTGAAGATTCTATGTTAATATTTTAGGTATAAAATAATTAAGGGTATGATTAAGTCTACTTGCACACTCTCCCATTGTATCATTCTTTTTAAAATGTCAACCCCAAGTTAGTTCCATCTGGATTCGTATTTAATTTGAAGGTAGAATGTTTTCAAATGTTCTCCAGCCATTATGTTAATATTTCTGAGGAGCCTGCAACATGCCAGCCACTGTGATAGAGGCTGGGGGATCCAAGCAAATGGCCAATGAAATCATTGTGAGGGCAGGGGAATGTATGTGCACATTTGTTTTGTAACTGTTTAGATGAATGTCAGTTGTTATTTATTGAAACGATTTTGTAGTGTATGGTCAACATTTCTCATGTTGAAACTTTAAGAACTAAAATGTTCTAAATATCCCTTGGACATTTTATGTCTTTCTTGTAAGGCATACTGCCTTGTTTAATGTTAGTTTCACAGTGATTCTGTCTTAGAACAAAGGGGTTTAATTATTGGTGTTTTCATACATAATATAAAAATAAAGTACTTAAAAATAGAAAATACTCGTTTGATTTTTTGGGGGAAACAAGGGCTATCTTTACTTTAAAATCTGGTGATTTATATCAATATTTCTCAATATTTTTATTTTGTTATTTTCTGGGTGTTCAATTTGCTATACAGATAAATCAAACTACGAGTTATGCTTCATTTCATGTGGTGATTGCTGCCAATACCCTTGGCTCTCACCTAGTGAAGAATGTGCTTTACCAAACTATGGGCTGGCCCCTAATGGGAGAGTCACTGATATAAATTGCCCTTTTTATAAGAAGTTTCTTTCTGTCTTGCTACTCAAATTTACCTCCTTAAAAACATTTATATTATCTTAATAAGGGCCCTCATTTCATTGCTTTTGTTAAACAACATTTCTTATAATTGTTGACAGTTTAATAAAGGTGGCAGTGAAATGGTGACTAAAATATTTCTTTTTTCAAAACTCAAATCATTTGTGTTGTCAATAGAAGCAGAAGTGAGTGGCTGAATGCTTCACCTGTGAAAAGATCTTATTGAAATTTGGGCTCAGCTTTCTAACCTTCACATATAAGTAATTACTACTAAGATCAGCAGTGTTTCAATCCTTTATAGCAATATGCCAAATACAATGGTTTTAAGATTGGACTGCATTCATTCGCATCCTTTCTAGTGGAATTTTGATGGGACCTCAGAGCGGTTGTCCTCTGGGGAACTCTGTATTCATTGCTGTCCCAGGACGGCAGCAGCACTACAGGTTTTAGGACAGAAGCACAATTGGCATGTCTAAGTAAGAAAGACCCCAATAATATAAAAGAAAGCACACTCCAAACCTGAAAAGGAAGGATGTTCGTGCATGCATGAAGTGTGTACTTGCTTCTGATTCAGGACTCATTCAGGAAATCCTGAGTCCTGGGTAACTGCCTCTAACAGAGGCAAGAAGGTGAGGCTGGCAGCCTCAATATTTGAAATCAAGTTCTGGATTGTCCCAATAATCTGGGCAAATAAAGGTCATAAGTAGCAAGAAACAAACTCTGGGAACTTTCCTCACAACTAAAAAAGTTAAAGATAAGAATCTCTTCATAATTCCGACATTATTAGTTAGTTATGAATGAGATAAGAAATAATATTTATAAACTATACATAAGCAAATAAATGCAAACCATTTGAGAAACTCTATAAATGGTAGGATTCACTCCCTAACCCCAAGTTAGAGGACACTAGAAAATGTTTACAAGCAGCTCCCAAGGGTTCAATAGAACCACTCCTTACACCTAAGACAAGTCCTTACCCTCAAACATTGGAGCTTGCTGTACTGGCTACTTAGCTCTGGCTAACATGGAACAGGGAACATAAAAAGGACAAAAAAGGACAAAAGAGATGCTTTTATTCACATGGTGGTTAAAAACAGACTTCAAAGGATCAGATTGACTTTGGTGTAAATTCCAGCTCTGTCACTATGATCTTGGGCAAGTTTCTTTACTTCACTCAACCTCAATTTCCTTTCTACAGGATGAGGATAATAACAAAATGAGGCTTCTGAAGTGTTGCAGGAATTAAATGTTATGCAGACTCTGGAAACCTGGTTCTTGCCATTGGTCCTCAGGCCAACTCCATGGACATTGTCTCAGTCTCAGTCTTAGATCAAGCAGATATGTAAATTGTGGTTTTCACACCAAATTGCTTTGAAAACTTGCAAGTACAAGGCAGTCTCCTGTTGGGAGTGTTATAGCAGCAGGTAGGATACAGCCTGTTTGGTGTGGTAGTCACAGGGTGAAGGAAGTAGGAAAGGGTATTACATAACACATCACAGTATTGAGAAGCCATCAGCAGAAGACAGCAATGATCACAGTGACTGAGGTTTCTTGAGCAATGTTACCATGGGGTCTAGAGAAGGAAGGAAGGAGATGTGGCTAACACTATTCTGTCATTGTGAGTCTTCCTGAGACACCCTCTCAGGTGTTCCAGAAGAAACTAGAGAGACATTAAGGGATGGTGGAGGTGGCAGACCCACAATATCACAGTGAGGGAAGTCCAGAAAAACAGATCATATTGTTTGTCTTTTCTGGCTACCCAATCACATAATTTAAAAAAGGACTTGTCCTGTTTCCACCAGTGATGTCCCACTCCACTCACAATGAGTATGACAACTGCAATGTACAACAGCTTCCCAATTTAAGGCACCTATTCTTCTGCATCTCTTCCTGGGGGCTTTCTCTATTGAGGTGTAGAGAGGGGGCTTGGCAGAGAGAGATTTCTCAGTCCACAGCTAGGATGGCCCGTAATTTGATGCCCTGAGAGGAGAAACAGGAGTTAACGAATGAATATTCAATTTTCCCAGTCTCTTGTTAGATAATTCTAGAAGTTTCTCTCTCTCTCCATGTATATGTGTGTGTTTACATTTTATAGTGTATTAAAATAAAATAAATATTAAAAATACAAATATATGAATAGATGAAATGTTCCACTTCTCTCTTCATTATGTTTACACCTTATTTAAACACCTGAGCATAATTAAGGTAGTTATTTAAAAATCTTGCTGTGCTAAATCTATCATTCTGTCACTTCTGAATCTATATTTACTTGATTTTTTTCTCTTATTAACTCATGCTGTTCTACTTCTTAGCATGGATAATCATTTTCATTTGACTGCAGGAAATTTTGAATCTTATGTTGCTGAGTGTCAAGATTTGTTTTCTTTCTTTAGAGTCTTGGGCTTCGTTTTGACAAGCAGTTAAGTTCTAGGGCATCAGCTTTGTCTCTTTGGGGCTTGTTGTTGAGCTTTGTTAGGGTGGTCTAGGAATGTTCTTCACTCTAGGGTTTGTTTAGCTGCACTACTAAGTCGTGTCTTTCTTGTGCCATTAGTGAATGCCCGGAGCTCACAGGTTCTCTCTACTCCGACAGGGTAGATGTTAAATATCTCTTCATTCCATGCTAGGTCTAAGGTTTTCTCAGCTTACAAATCTCTAGTTTGACTTATGGAGTTTGCTTGACTTATGGATTTTGTTTGACTTATGGAGTTTCGCCTCATGCATGTGTGACTTAGTATTGATCAAAGAGACCCACTGGGACCTCAATGCAGATTGATGGAGTTTTGGTTTCTTGCATAGGTCTCTCCTTTCCGCAGTTCTCTTTTCCTAAACTTCTAGCCATCCCAGCTCCACTGAATTCAAACCTGTGCCCCCTCAACTCACTAAGACTACCATGGTCTACTTGGGATCTCTCCCCCTGCACAGAGGTCCAGAGTTGCTCCAGAAAAAAACCAGGATGACCATACACCTCACCTTGTTTGTTTCCTTTTCTGAGGAATTCTAATCTTTTGCTGCTTGTTGTCTAATGTCTGATAACAATTGCTTCATATATTGTGTTGCACTTTCTAGTTGCTTAAGACAGGAAGTTATGACTTTTGTTTTACTTCAACATGACTGGAAATTGAAATCTTATTGGGACAATTCTGAGGAACATTTTACAAGGTTTCTTGAGACTCCATGGCAAGACGAACCCTGATTGCCCAAGTGATATCTCATTCATTACATAACTTTATTAGATTTTCTCTCTTCCCTATCCCACATTCCCCCACTCCCTCACTTGTTCTTTCTATGATCATCTCTAAGATAAACTACTGCACATAAGTCTTTGTATCAGACTCTGTTTCGGGAAAGCCCAAACTTAGACAATTGGGCCCCCCAGAAATTAGACCTCACAGCAGAGGCTTATGACTACTATTTCACTGATGAGTATAATGCCAGAGAACCAGGAGGAAGAAAAATGGGAAGTGAGGCAGAAAAAAGCGAAAGCTCATGATAGGAGAGAGCATAACCACACTGGCCATTGCTGCACACAACTGGGTTCTTGACCTCACAAAGGGGCTGTTGTGAGTGTTTGCTTTCCTCTTCTGCAGAAATGTGAGATCTTCTCAAACCAACAAATTGTAGTTCTCATGTTTATAGCAGAGTCATAAATCATCCTAACAGCAGGGCATTGACCTCTGATTTCTATTCCTTGGCTATGCTTAAAATAAAAATGTAGAATCTGGATCCATAAGGTCCTGAAGGAGGGGGAAAGAGTCTACCAGACCATAGCCAGGACCTCATTTTCACCTTTGAAGAGGTTAGTACTCCAAATGACATTTTTGTTCTCTATGTTAAAAATAATAAATCTTTCCTTTTTTAAGTGAAAAGTAGTTAGAAATATTCCTGTTGCTTTCAAGAATGTCCTAAAAAAGAAGCCAGATCATTTATGAAGACAAACAAATAAATAAAATGTTAAGATTAGGGACTGATCCCTTGGCAGCCAGACAGGAGTTTGGTTCAAAACTTGAAAGTCACAAGAAAAAGAAAATCAGCCTTCTCATTTTATAGATGGAACTGTGAAGGCTCAGAAACCACCAAGAAGTTACCATATGCCATGGAATTATTTTATTAAAAAAGTGGGCCAGAGTTTGGTTTTCTGATGACTAACATACAGTGATTTTTATTAAACTAGATTATTTTCATGACTGCTCAAGAAGATAATTAGTCTAAATTTTGGCTGTAGGGTTGGCTTTCTAAAATTTGTAGAACCATTCTCAGGGTACTAATTAATAGCTAATAGCTGTTCATGCCATGTGCCACTTTAAGATAGTTTAAAGAAAACATTGTGCATATTGTAGCCAAATAATTCAAAGTGTAAAATGAGTTCAGTCAATTTATGGTACTGGCTTAATTACTCCATTAGTCATCTATTGTCACCCCAAAATGCAGTGGGTTTAAACAGTCACCATTTTATTTTGACACATGGCCATCAATTTGGGCTAGGCAATGCAAAAACCTGAGCTTGGCTCAGGTGATTCTTCTGATAGTGTCTCCTGGAGTCACCAGTGACACTTGGTGACTTGAGTGAAGCTGCCTCACTCACATGTCTGGTTGTTTGCACTAGTCATTTCCTGGGCCTCATGAGCTTGGCTATCCTCAGATGGTGGGAACTGCATTTTAACAGAGCAGGAGTAGAAGCTCCTAGACTTCTTACTTTGTTGGCCTGGAACATCTCCAGCGTCACTTTTACCACATCCTGTTGGCCAAAGCAAGTCATACGGTGAGCATAGAGTCAAAGGGATTGGGAAACAGATTCTACCTCTTAAAGTGAGGAACTGCTAAGAATGTAAGGCTATTTTTAATCTTTCACTGTTGTATTACGTTCTGATATTTGATTTTCCTGTTTATGACATAGAGATACCCCTTGTAAAGTTTCCAGATAACTTATGAAAATTCATAGAGGAATGCTAACACAAATGTTTATTTGAGTACAATAAACAATTATTATTATTATATTTCATTGCATTTCAGTGTAGATAAATATTTTAAAAAATAAAACATAAGATTACAGTTAAAATTGGATGTTTTGGTAACTTGTGTATTGGTATAAGCCTCAGGCCTAAGTGAAAATTCAACTAACAAAATAACTGTCTAGAAAATCAGGGAAGTTGTCAAGTTGTCAATCTCAGCACTATAAGTCTAATTGTAATAAATTCTGCTGCGGATCTGGCACAAATTTTAGTAGCTGCAGAATGAGAGAACCATCTTTGATAAGAAAAATTACCACCTCTTTAACAAACTCCTTAGTAAATTATTGTGATGTCTTAAGCCTGTCTTTGAAATTTTATGAAAAACTAAATTACTTTGAATCTTTCAATATTTGGTTATCTTATCTGTATGCGCTTCTTATTAGCACCATAACACCTGTACAGATTGATAGCACATTTTATTACCTTTAATTGGTACAGAAGGAAAATGAGACTTGAAGAAATCAAGGTTGTTTCTGAATAACAGTTTGAAGTTACTCACAGCTTTTCATTTGTACAAAGGACAAGATGTGATCAGCCAATAGAATGTTGTCAGGTTGTTGAAACATCTCATTTAAAGACTGAAATAGTTTTTTTCTCCTTCCTTCACATGCCCATATCTTGTTTGTGCCTCTTTGAGTATTTCTCTGTCTCAAATGCATATCAGCCTTCAAAAAAAAAAAAAAAAAAAGATGATTTTCTTTTTGTCTTTTCACCAGTTCAATGTTACCTTCCCTGTAAAGTCTTTCCTGACTGCCCTGGGGAAGTCCTCCCTCCCCTCTGCTTCCACCATGGCTCAGATATACAACCGACAACACAGACTACCTTCTAGTTTAATCTGTTTGCTCGTCTGTCTCTCAAAACAGACTGTGAACCACTCAAGAGCAGAAATTCAACTTTTATTATCTTCAAATGCCTAGCATCAAGCAAAGGCCCTGGCAAATAATAAATGCTCAATTATAATTAGTAAAAGAAAATAACTTACTATTTAGGCTAGTTTTAGCTTTAAACTGTATCAACATTTCAGTAACCACTAGTTCTTCAGTTAAATGTTGTTATAGGTTGAGTTATGTCCCCCTCAAATTTCTATATTGATGTCCTAATCCCCAGTACTTCAGAATGTGACCTTATTTGGAAGTAGGGTTCTTAAAGAGGTAATCCAGTTAAAGTGAGGTAATCCAGTTAAAGTGAGGTAATTGGAGTGAACCCTTAATTCAGCGTGACTGGTGCCCTAATAAAAAGGAGAAATTTTGAGATAGACATGCATACAAAGAGAACACCATGTAAACATAAAGATGAACACCCACTGAGCATGTAAAGTGCCTGGAACAACTCCTTCTCTCACAGTCCTGAGAAAGAAACAACCCCATTAAACCTGTATTTTGGAATTCCAGAGTCCAGAATTGAAATATGAAAACATTTCTGTTGTTTAAGCAACCCAGTTTGTGGTACTTTGTTATGATAGCCCTAGGAAACTAATACAAATGTTTTGCTCTTTGATTTGTTAATGCAAAAATATGTGGTCACTATGATATAATCAAAGTCACTTATAAAACTGCTTAAGAAATAAAATTAAATCTCATAGTTCACTATTAGTTAATTAACCTTGAAGCCAATGGAAACTGCTACCTTCAAACAATACGTAAAGTGTTGTTTGCAGTTCTTTTTAAAATTATAATTTATTCTTTTTCTTTAATGCCATGAAAAAAATAACAGACCAGATTATCTTTCTACTTTAAATAATTAAAACACAAAATACATGAAGCGATGGACATTTGACAATAGGAATAATGGAACAGTAATCTCTGTGAGAAGAAAAAAAAAACAGAGGCAAGCCCTTTGATGACCCCAGAGTACCATGTAGAGAGCATTTCCAGAAATGATCATTGAAAGGCAAAGTTCAGAGTTCTTTGTTGTCATTCGTTTTGTTTTGCTTTGAATGATTTTTTTTTTTAATTTTTACTTTAAGTTCAAGGGTACACAGCTAAACTTTTGTCACGGGGCTTTGGCATACAGATTATTTTATCACCCAGGTATTAAGTCTAGTACCTATTAGTTAATTTTCCTGATCCTCTCCCTCCTCCCACCCTCCACCCTCCAATAGCACCCAGTGTGTGTTGTTCCCCTCTGTGTATCCGTAAGTTCTTATCATTTAACTCCACTTTTAAGTGAGAACATGCAGTATTTGATTTTCGGTTTCAGTGTTAGTTTGCTGAGGATAATGGCCTCCAGCTCCATCGACGTCCCTGCAAAGGACATGATCTCATTCTTTTTCATGGCTGCCTAGTATTCCATGGTGTTTATATACCACATTTTCTTTATCCAGTCTATCTTTGATGGGCATTTAGGTTGATTCCATGTCTTTGCTATTGTAAATAGTGCTGCAGCAAATACACATGTGGCTGCCTTTATAATAGAATGATTTATATTCTTTCTGGTATATACCCTGTAATGAGATTGCTGGGTCTTTAGGGCTTTGAGGAATTGCTGCACTGTCTTCCACAATGGTTGAACAAATTTAAACTCCCATCAACAGTGCTTAAGCATTCCTTTTTCTCCATAACATTGCCAGCATCTGTTTCTTTTTTACTTTTCAATAATAGTCATTCTGATTGGTGTGAGATGGTATCTCATTGTGGTTTTGATTTGCTTTTCTCTAATGATCAGTGATGCTGAGGTTTTTTCATGATTGCTGGCTGCATATATGTCTTCTTTTGAAAAGCATCTGTTCATCTCCTTTGCCCATTTTTAATGGGATTTTTTCCTTCTTGTAAATTAGTCTAAGTTCCTTATAGATGGTAGATATTAGAGTTTTGTTGGATGCATAGTTTGAAAAAAAATTCTTCCATTCCATAGGCTGTTTACTCTGTTGATAGCTTCTTTCACTGTGCAGAAGCTCTTAAGTTTAATTCTATCCAATTTGTCAATTTTTTCTTTGGGTGCAATTGCTTTCAGCATCTTGGTCATGACATCTTTGCCAGTGTCTACGTCCTGAATGGTATTGCCTAGGTTGTCTTCACCATGGTGTTTATATTTTGGGGTTTTACATTTAAGTCTTTAATCTATCTTGAGTTAATTTTTGTATATGGTTTAAAGAAGGGGTCCAGTGTTAATCTTCTGCATATGACTACCAAGTAATCCCAGCACCATTTATTAAATACGAAATCCTTTTCCCGTTGCTTGTTCTTGTCAGGTTGGCTGAAAAATCAGATAGTTGTAGGTGTGTGGTCTTATTTCTGGGTTCTCTATTCTGTTCCATTGGTCTATATGTCTGTTTTTGTACCAGTACCATAATGTTTGGGTTTCTGCAGCCTTGTAACATGGATAACAAGTTGGATAGTGTGATGTCTCCAGTTTTAATCTTTTGGCTTAGGATTGCCTTGGCAATTCAGGCTCTTTTTTGGTTCCATATAAATTTTAAAATAGTTTTTTTTTCCTTCTGTGAAGAATGCCAATGGTAGTTCAATAGCAATAACATTGAATCTATAAATTGCTTTGGGCAGTATGAACATTTTAATGTTATTGATTGTTCCTATACATGACCATAGAATGTTCGTCCATTTGTTTGTGTCATACTCGATTTCTCTGAGCCATGTTTAGTAGTTATCCTTGCAGAAATTTTTCACCTGCCTAGTTAGCTGTATTCCCACGTATTTTATTCTTTTTGTGGCCACTGTGAATGGGAGTTTGTTCCTGATTTGGTTCTCAGCTTGACTGATGTTGTTGTATGGGAATGCTAGTGATTTTTGCACATTGATTTTGTACTGAGACTTTGCAGAAGTTGTTTATCCACTTAAGAAGCTATTGGACTGCGACTATGTCATTATCTAGATATAGGATCATGTTGCCAGTTTGCATTTCTTGACAGGAACTTGGTTGTAATCTGAACTCCGTTTTTCTGCAACATATTAAGCTGTATGTGTAGGTCAGGTTTGACAGACTTTATTAAGACCTTAAACGGGATTATGCAAATACAAAAGCCAACAGCAAATACTTCCTGAGGAAATGCATCTTAATTCCCTACTTTGTACAAACATGTTCTTTGCAAACATGCCTAGACATTCTCATGACTCCATTCTACCAGTCACCATTAACCGCAACCAACATCGATCCATTCACAATTATGCAGTTTCACCCCCAGAAAATAATACATTCACTTCTCTATTTAACAAGTTCATCTTAGCATGCCCCCAAAGCCCCAATTAAAACAAAACTTGAAAAACAAACTGTTTCCTTGCTGGCTTGTGAGTGACAACATGAGACTCAGTAAACTGTACCTTTTATTCTTTAACCAGGATAGTGCAAGGAGAGTAATAAAAAAGTTCTCAGGGTTGCAGAGAGCACATAAAAGTGGGCTGCAGTATTGATTCCACCATCCAGACCAGGATCAAGATCAAGGACAGACATGGGTACTCAGAACTCCTCCAGCACTCCTCCTGCTGGCTGTTATTGTCCTGGATACATTTGGTAAGCCAACTGTGGCTTTGATCTTTTCCTTCTAGGCACTAGAAAATCTCAGAAAAGATTCCAGATGTAATGAGATTGTATTTGACATTAAGGAAAATGTAGAAACTGTGAAACTGAAACTTAAGCTGATATATACAGTATTTAGACTGTGGAGCGTCAAAGAATTTCTTGTTGAGTCAAATACAAATGTGTGTTTAACTTCCTAGAAATATCTGACTGTAAGAGTCTGTGCTTTTCTTATTATAGATGATAGCAGGAACGTTACCGAAAATTGGTTTACAGTATTCATTTCAATGATGGTAAGCAGAGAGAAAATGCTACTTTCAATTAATGAAATTCACATATAATCTTTATGTTTACAACTTTTGGTAGAAAGGATCAAGTTGATTTTTGCCATTGGAAAAGTTATCTTACTGACCATACATACTTGTAACAGATGCTCAATAACTGTTTGTTGATCAGGATAATAGTATATAATTAGGTTTGTGTAACTGTCTTCATAAATATTTCTATCAGTACTGAATTTGTGAATATAGTTGTGTGTCCTGCTGTATTGATTTCTACTTTCAAGTAAAGAAGTAAGCATCATGGCTATGTTTGTTCTCAATAAGGATTTTTCTAAATTTTTCTTACACAATTGATTCCTCTGAGAATCAAGAGTTGTGATGTCAGTGTATTCAGACACATTCTGACTTTATTCTTCACCAATTCATTAAAAATGTTCAGTTGATACATGAGGGTCCTTTCTGCAGAAGAAAAGAAGTCATGTAAGTAGTGAAGATGTGGTGGAGTATGGAAGCCTCTAGGATAGCAGTTTTCAAAGCTGGCATTTCCTTACAAAGTATTCTAGGTTGAAAGTATAGAAGACCTAACCTCTAGGTGTTATTCCCACACAATGTGGGAAGATAACTGCCCAGTCTTTATGCTTCCATTCCTGAAAACATTATGTACTTTCCCCAATAAAAAGGGTTCTCAAATTTGAACACAGGGTATGAATTCATCTGAGTGGAGTTAACCTTATAGTCAGTGAAGATGTACCATAAGCAAAGATACACATTCCTCAGTAAGGATACATGGATAATTAGTTGATCATTGGGAAATCTATTACAAACTTAGTTATGATAAACTCCATATGGCCACATGGCCATGGAGACAACTGAGGCATAAGCCTACAAATAAACAGCTTAGAGACTCTGGAAAACAATTCTGCATTTTATTATTATTATTATTTTTTTTTTTACTGTAAACTATGTTATATAGATTGCTTCAGCTGTTCATTGCTAGGTAATGAATTACCACAATTTAGTGGCTTAAAATTAGCCGACTTTTTGATTTTCACAGTTTTGTAGCTTAGCAATCTAGGTGGCTTGACCAGGTTCTCTGCTCGGAGTTTCATAAAGTCAAAATCAAGGTGTCAGCTAAAGTCTCATTTGAAGACACTAGGGATGAATCCACTGCCAATCCAGGTTGTTGGTAGAATTCAGTTCTTTGAAGTATAGGACTGAGCTCTTCATATTCTTCCTGGCTGTTGGCTTGGGGTCATTCACAGTGCCTATAGGCTGCTCTCCAGTTCTTTCATATAAGCAACGAACAATCTGCCTTGCATTGAGTTGGTCTCACCCCTCAAATCTCTCTTACTTCTTCTGCTACCTGTCAGAGAAAACTCTCCACTTTTAGGGCTCAAGACATACATTAGGCTCACTTGAATCAACCAGTTTGTATTAATTTAATAAACTCATAGTAATCTTAATTACATGTGCAAAAATATCTTTTGCCATGTGAGATAACACAACTATGGGTATAATATCTCATTATATTCACATTCCTAGGAATGTGCAGTATGTGTTTTCTGGTCAGCACTTTTAGTGTCTTATTTTCAAAAAAAATCTTACTTTTACAGGGTTTACAAAAATATTCTTCTATATTATCTTCTAGAATTGTTACATTTTTTTCTTTGTGTTAAGACCTGAATCCATATGGAATTTATTTTGTATATAATGTGAGAAACATATCCAATTTTATTTTTCCATATGATTCATCAATTATTTCAGCACCGTTTAATAAAACATCATATCCTCACTGATACACAATACTATTTCTGCCATACATTGAGCTCTCCTGAAAGCGGAGGGATGATTCAAACCTCTCTTCTCTTTCCCATTCATCAGTTTGGCTACAACTGTACACAGTCTTCATTATTAATATTTTATAAATTTTAACACCTGGGATGAGAAATTCTTCCATCTTGTTCAAGAGTGGCTTGTCTCTTTTTGGACTTTATTGAGGCCTTCTTTAATGTCTTTAAAGTTTCATAATTTTCTTCATAAAGGTTTCCCATACTTTTTATTATAACAAACATATTTCTTGCCACTTTATATTGTTTGATGCTATTGTAAAGGGTATCTTTATAAAATGTAACATTCCAGCTGTTACTGTTTGGACACACAATTTTATATTGGTTTTGTAACCACCAACCTTTTACTTGAGTAGTCATAGCATCTGGGAAAAACGGCAGTTTAGTTTCCTCTTTTGGCAACTCTATGCCTTTTGTTTATCTTTCTAGCTTTACTGAGATATCTGCAATGATAGTAGGTATACTGTCTTGTTTCAGCACTCAAAGGGGTTACTTTCAAGTTTTCACTATTGTGTATGATGTTTTAGGCTATCCTTTTATTGGTAATTTGCTAAGGATTCATTATTATATTATTTTTATTGATTTTTATCATGGAATATTGCTATGTTATTTTCTTAAACTCTGGAATACATACCTCTCGCTCAGGGTGTGGTAAGATGATCCAGTACTAGAGATGCTGGTGGAACTTTGTGGTTTTGTGAACTGCAGTTGAAAACTACAAAATTAATATAAATAAAAATATTGAACCTCTCCCTGCCCAATGATCAATGAGCATTTATGAAGCTGAAAGCATTATCAGAGATATAACAATAAAGAATATATGATAAGAGACTGACCATTGTCAGCCTGGAAGACATTACATTTGTGTAGATTTTCCAGAGTCTTAGCAGTATACTTATGTACTATGTACATAAGTCAAATAATGTGTGCTGACTGGTTGATATCTCAAAAGATTCTAAAGAAGATGTCATTATTTAGTTGGTAAAAAATTTAGCAATGCACACTGAAATGATTAAAAGTTGTACTCTAATAATATGATAAATTTAGTTTGAGAAATCTGAGTGTTCATTCTAAGCATATTCATTTTATCTTTCAAAAATTCTAATGAATAAATTTAAAGCATTGTTAAATTAATCATAGTTATTATTTAGCCAGAACATTCTTTTCTTTTCAAAGCCACACTGAAAGATGGGAAAATAATTTGTTTGGATCCTGAGGCTGAATGGGTGATGACTATTATCCAAGAGATTATGGACAAGTGTAATTAATGCCAAGGATTCTCATATTCACTTTCTTTATTCTTCTAATTAAATATAGACTTAAAATATATACAAACTTTGCTTTAGATTAAAATAAAATAATGATAAGATTAGAATATGTCTATTCCAGAGAATCAAAAAGATTAGTCCCCAGACCACCTGGGAACTTCATAGAAATGAAAATTCTCAGGTTTTACTTCAGACCTACTCAATCAGAGTTTCTGTGGGTGGGCCCAAAAGTTTGCTTTTTAAAACACCCTCATGGTGAGTCCAATGCACTCTCTAATTTTAGAACTATTACCAGTTAACACCTTCTATTTAATATTGTATCCAAGTTGACTTGTGTTTAAAATAACCCCATGGAACACAAAAGTTACATAAAATTGCTATAATCTGTTTTATACAGACCAGCTAAGTGGGCAATAGACCTATTTGATGAAAGAAGTTTCAAGGGACAAAATTGCTCCTCTTTGAAAAAAGGTATTTCTGGCACCGCACTTTTAGAAATTAAGCTTCAGGTAGAATCTGCAAATCAGTGGATGGAGAAGGGATAATTAGGATAGGCAGATAATAACACGAGTGTGTTTGGATTAACTTCTAAAAATAAGAAACTTGAATATTTTCTGAATTTTTAAGCCATAGAAGTGTGTCCACTCATAACAAAAAACAAGCAAACAAACCAAAAACATATTCTGTATTTTTTTAATTAAAAAACACAAAGAAAAGCAAATTAAGGGTATTTGGAGCTTGTGATTCACCTGAGGGTCACCTTGGTGGTAGAGAGGTGTAATGTGCTGGGAAGACTTTGGGTTTTGAATCCCATAGCTGTGGCTTAACATTCCAGATCTACCAACTATAAGTTACATCATTCTGGAGAATTCCCTTAACACTGGGGATTTACATGCTTTCATTTGTTTTTATTTTGTTCTATTGTGAGAGAAGTAGAGATAACACATGTAGAGTGTTTAATTATGGCTACTAATTTTTGACCTACTAAATGAATAGGTTTTTTTCTTTATTCTTATTTCTTTATTTCTTTATTCTTTGTTGTTGTTTTTTTCAGATGCCTTTCTTAGAAACACACCACATGCGGCTAATCCTGTGTGTCTGTGTAGTTACATGTCACTCTGCTTGTATTGTAGGTCTCCTAACTGATGTCCACACAAGGAACATCACATCTTATGGGTAACAAGAGACCATGGTGTCATCATGAGCATGGACATCCTCCAGAATTTTCATTGAAGGGGCACTACTTTTATGAAAATATAGAACTAGAATGAACTGTTTTCCTTACTCTTTCTGAGGACTAAAACATTGTTTTCAGGCAGGTGTTTGGCTCTTTGTTAGAGGAATAATGATAGACAATGTGATGAAATTTCCACATAGGAAAGAAAATCCCCAAACCTCATATAGTAGGTGAGAGATTTCCCTATAGGCTTAATATATTTTACTAGATTTCATCTCCTCAATTCTGTCCCCTACCACTCTTTAGTCCCTTTAACTTCCTAGTGGACAATAGCAGTTGACTGCTATTTCTTTTTTCTCTACTCAATTTTTAAAATATCATCCTTAATGACACCAGTGTGCTTTTCTGTTAACTAATACACACTCTGATATCTTGATGGTTCAACCTTTTATGTTCCAAAGGCCTTAACCTCCACCCCATTGTAGGCATCCACGGACTTGGATCTCACTATCAAGTTGGGTTGCTTTATTTGCTTTATCTCCAGTGTCCAAAACTAAAACACCTTTTTAAAGAAGAATATTTCATTCATTATGACATCTCAAATAAAAATACATTTAGGATGATTATGAGACATAATGCAGTTGTATAATAGAATTGTCTTAAATTTTAAGAATTTACTTTCAGGTAAAACAAATCTAATAGATAAAATTAGTCAAGAGAAGGAATGACCCAACCTAGGGAACTGTAAAGCCATATGTGAGAGGAGGAAGGTGGGAAAAGTAAAGACCATCTGGACCCAGGGAAGATCACAAGGATGCTAGTTCAGAAGGATGAGGTGGAGAACCTAGACCTGAGCGAAGTCCTAATTATTTCGCTTCTTTCTGGTAGAATTTCTGCATATGTAATACCATAGAATATTAAGTGAATAAACATCTCTTTTTAACCACTTCTGAAGAATGTGTTATCAGATGGGTGGTATTCTGTCATGGAGTCAATGCTTCATAAAGGGAATATTTATATGCACCGGAACCCTTAGGGCTTTCTCTTATCTTGTCTTGTGTCTTTGCTTCTCTCTGCTGGCTAAGTTTTCTTTCTTTCTTTCTCTCTCATTCTCACTGCTTCCCTGGTCTCCGTGGAAACTCATCTGCAAAAATGAACTTGCTTTCTTTACAGTTCACTTTCCAATTCCTGGGAGAGAAGATCTTATTGGCCATATTAATTCAGGTGTACATACAGGTTCAATCAACTGTGGCCAGGAGACCATGGTTACATGGTACAAACAAAGCTACTTGGGGTACATCACTATAGAATGAAGAAATAGTTCCCAGGGAAGTAAAAGATTTTTATATTAATTGGGCAAGTACCTCCAAAGCATGCAATCCCTGCATATGTGTATCTGAACATGGGAGAGAGAAAAACAAACAGGGACAGACAGAAAAGAAAACACATCTCAGAAGAAACAAACTATTGGTCTTTAGAGTGGTGATATGTACATACTGAAAGAGAACTAGACAAAAAGTCCAGATGTTTGGGTTCTACGATTCTGAGCAAGCATCTGAGCTTCTTTATACTCAGTTGTAAATGTGAAAACATGGCAAAATGAAACAAAAACATCTCCTCCTTGACAAAACTGTCAAGAGGAGATAATAAAATTGAAAATGCCTTGAACATAAACATGAAAAATCAGTGTGTTGTTCTTCTTATTAAAACTATGAGATCACTTCTTAATTAGTATTTAGAAAAGCAAGTTTTATGGTACCTGTTCACATTGCACTATCCATAACTACACATGCACCAAGCCACTAAATTATTTGAAGCAGGTGCCAAGTTTTACTGCTATAGATCATAGCAAAAATGATAATAGTTCTTAAGCTATATACTAACAAGTACCTCTGAGATTGAGCTCTGTGAAAAAACAGACAAAGAAACTTCTCCGGACAACAAGTCCAAGACTAAGTACTTTAGCATATAAAATTCCAAATTTCCAAGGAAAAGGATCTAGTTAGCGCAGATTGAGTCATGCACCCACTCATGGTCTACCCCTCTGTGGGCAGGAAATTAGAAACACACCATAGAGACATGGCTGCCAGAGGTCCTCCCAGGGTGAGGCAGGTGATTCCCAGACTAACAGACACCTCAGTGGGACCTCCCTACCACTCAGAGGGCATTCTTCTTAAATATGAGGGAAGAGTAAATAATTGTAGGTACTTTTGGTTTCAGAGGATATTTTTTCAGGGGTACAGGGGGAGTGATAAAATAACCTGAAAACCCTTGAACTACAAGTCAACTAAAATACTGGCTATGGAAACAATTCTTTTAAATGAATAGCTTAGCTCTCTAGAAAGTAGTAAAAACCCCCAGGACCTCAAAAAAGAGGAATCAGAAAATAGGGCAAGAAATTTAACAGGTTGGTGCCATGGATTGTGTAGAGTAAGAAGGTGGTTGCTCCATCAGTAACCTAGATGTTGACATTTTGATCTCACAGAACGGAAGACATGGCTGTGGATCCTTGTAAGACAGAGAGTGGTAACAAAGGTCTTTGTATAAAATCAGAATCCTCAATAGAAATAAATCTACCAAAAACACTGATTTACAATAAGTAGGCATGTTTGCCCATAACATGAACAACAGGTTGAATAAAAAACGATTTCTTGAGAAATAGTTTGGGATTCTGTTATAACACCTGTTTCAGCTTGGAACCCCTTGGTACCATAGAAGGAGGCCCAGATCAATACCTGGCAAAAATGAAACTAAAACTGCACTAATCAGACATATTTTCAATAGGCACCACACAGAAGCCTGAAAGATAAAGCCACACTGAAAATGGGTTAATAGTCTAAATTCATAAAACTCTAGAGAAACCATCCACCCTAAACAGGGGTTAAAACTTGGAATAAACAGCACTCCTAAACTGAAAGTGTTAAAATCAACAAAGGAGACCATTACAGAGATGTTTCAAATTGTTAGACATCAAAGAAGGACTTGAAATATAAGAATAAAATAAGATACTAGGAAATCAAACAGATTTGAGAAGCGTATGGGGGAAATCTCAAACAGATAATAGAGAAAAAAAAAGAATAGCAAATTTGAAAAAAACAAAGGAGCTTCTAGAAATAGGAACACAATGATACAATGTGAAATTTCATAGGGTGGCTTAAGCAGTATAGTTGATTCATCTAAAGAGAAAATTATTTTGGAAGATCTGAGGAAATTACTATGCAGCAGAGATAAAAATATAGAATATATTATATAATAGGAGGTTAAGAAACTTGAAAAATAGTATGAGAATATCTAACTTATTTCTGAAAGAAATGCCAGACCACAAGGAGAGGGAGAATAGGTAAAAAGTAATATTTGAAAGGATAATGATTGAGAATTTTGTAGGATAGGTGAAACCCCCGTGTTCAAGAAGCCAAATAGACTTTAAGCAGAGCAGAAAAATAAAACGTTCATGGTCAGCTGCAATGTATTGAAAGTACAAGATCCAAAAGACAAAGACCTGAGAATGAATAAGCATGTTCTAGAAGGACAATTAAAGAAAAGATCAAACTTGAGTCAAGTCTCTGGAAATAATGTAGTTTCTCTAAAATGGAATTGCTTTGGATGAATTAGTTGTAAAACAATATGAAATTTCTGTGGTTTTTTAATGCAACTCCGTGATGAAGCATAAAGGACACTAACTTTGGCTTATGTTAGTTATGACTAAATGTCATATGGTTTCTAAGAGATGCAATAAACTACTAGTAAAAACATCAGGATTAATGATGTGTTTATTTATCAACTAATTTTCTTAGTAATTTTTTGCTTCCGTATGTTTGTGGTTCGAATCTTATGTATCTAATGATTCATACATTTTACATTTTTTCTTTGATTTCTTTTTTCTTCAGGATCAAAGTGTTTTTTCCAAAATATAACCTGCTGGACACATTGAGAAAACTGGATAATTTTTATTGCTCTCCACCCATCCATCTTAATGTGACAATGTGGAGAAGTGCTAAAAATTAAAAGTTAAAACAGGGTTTGGAGAAGACAGACCCTAGATCTAGCATTTACAAGTTATGTGTTTTCAGGCAAATAACAGTTCTGAATCTGTTTTCTCCTGTAAAATGTTAACATTAATATCACTTTATTTGAGGTTTGTTGAGAATATTAAAAAAGCAAATGTCTTCTACTGATTTATGCCCTACGAGTCATAGCAAATTATTTATAGTGTTTCTGAAAATACTGTTCAATTTCTTGGCTTAAAGCTTTTGTTCATACTGTGCCCTCTGTACAGATCAATTCCCTTTACTCTGCCTCCTTACCCTTCACATGACCTAACATTTAAAGGATCTAAGGTCTGAAGAGTGACTTTAGTTTGTGTGTCATCAACGACAGCTTCCCACACCCCTTAAGTTAGGGTTATCTGTTCCTCTTCATCTACATAAGCTGCCAAACTTTCAATTGTTTCACATTTAACTTCATTTCATTGAGGAAGCTTTTGAGTCGAATCAAATGTAAATGACTTGCCAAAGATGATAAAACTAGTAAGTGACAGAGCCAAGGCATGAAGCCAGGAATCCTCATTTTTATCTTAAATTACCTCTGCTGCTTATGCTTCAGTTAGCAGGGCTAGCCCCACCCTGGTTAATCCCAAGCTCTGTGGGGTGCTGAAAAATACAATTTTTAGAAAGATACCCTCTGTGTATTTCTCAGTGAGGTGCATTTATTCCCCATGACACAGTAATTAATTCATCAGACCTTCTAAGACATCCTGACTGCTGCTCCTTGCCAGCTCTGCTATCCTTTCACTGGATTATCAGGTGCTGTAATCTTGATCTGGACAGATGCATCTTGTGAATTTTATTTTTAGTGCCAACAGAAATACGTTACTTTAATATAGCTAAATCTCCTTCTACAACTCACCATTTTCAATGGAAATTTTTCTCCTTTCTTGAGCCTAATTATTGTCTGTCACTGCTAAAAAGAATTGTCCTCCCACCTCTCACCATGACCACCACTACCACCATCACCAACCCCTACTGAAACACACATTTACTCACAACTATGCCCAACTCTATGGGCCAGGGAGTCCAAGGAAGAAAAGATGACAAAGTAAGAAAGACTATTAGTCAGATCCTTTTTGTCATGTATTTGTAAGAAATATTCACACAACAAGAAAATAAGCATTTTCTGCTCAATAGATTGTAAATATTCATTGTGTTCTTTCTATTTGTATTTTTATTTCATTTCAGTTTTCCTTATAAAAATATTATTAGTATAGTTAATTTATTAATTTTTTTCTTTATGGCATCTGGAGTTTGTGTTTTGCTTTCATAACACTTCCCCCTTTCAAAACTCATTTCTTTTTCTTTTCAAATTTAGATATTTGATCCATCTGGAATTTATTTTGGTATAAGGAGAGATACACGATTTAGCTTGCATCTATCCTCAGATGGTTTACCATATGTTTCAACTTCATTTATTTGCTTAACCCTTTCCCTCAATGGTTTTAAATACCTCCTCTAGTATGTGTTTAATGTCATTTGAATTTGGCTCCGAACTCTCTATTCTATTCTACTAATATCTCTGCTTCTTTGTCAGCCACCATCAGAATTTAAAGATTACTAGGCCCTTAAGAATATACAATGGATTCTGGGGACTCAGGGGAAAAGAGAGAGAGAGGGGTAACATAAAAGACTACACACTGGGTACAGGGCACATTGCTTAGGTGATGGATGCACCAAAATCTCAAAAATCATCACTAAAGAAACTTATCCATATAACCAAACATCACCCATTCCCCCAAATCCTATTGAAATAAAAAAATAATAATAATACAAATTAAAGAACGACTGTGCCTTTATGTGCATTAGTATCTGTGTTGCTAATCCTTCTCTTGTAGCTCTTCATTTTCAAAGATTTTATGGCTCTTCCCTAATGTTTGTTTTGTCATGTAAACCTTAGAATCAACTTGCCTAATTCCAAAGAAAATGAACCTATTGGTATTTCATTGGAATTCTCTATTTGTGGATTAATCTAGGAAAAACTGATATCTTTACAAATATTGTCTACTTAAGAATCAAACACATCTTTTGCTTAATTCAAGGATGTGTATGTGTACCTGTGTGTGGACACATATGCACCTTAAAGGCATTTTACACTTTTCCTCATTAAATCTTGTCCATTTCCTGTTTCGTTTATTCCTAGACAATTTTTGTTGCAACTGTGTTTGCTATGATTAAAAATGAGACTTTTCATTCCATTACGTTTTAAACATGCTGTTGCTTTTTTATGGGAAAGCTCTTGATGTCTGTATATTAACTCCATAACAATCAAGAGGCTGAACTTTTCAATTGCATCACATTAAGTTAAACTTGATTAATTGAGTTTCTGTTTGTGTAATCATGGCATCTGCAACTCATACCAATTTTTTTGCTCCTATGTTTTTATATCCTTTTGTTTCCTTCTTTCTCTGAATAAATTGGTAGTACTTAGGACAAAGTCTTAATATAAATGGCTATAAGCATTCTTTAACTTATCCATCCCTTTAATGAGACTAAATGTTCTGCTATTAGGCATGATGCTGGCTTGGGCTGAAGGTAATATTTTCAAAATAAGATCACAACTCATGTGAAAGGAAAAATACTTCTCTACCTCCGAGTAGGGTGCACCCTTGCCTCTATTCTACTCAAAGGACTTACTTTGTTTAGTAAGAATAAATCAGACATGTTCAACACACCTCTGTTTTCTTCCCTTTTAGGATCAAGATACTGGGAGAATGAATTCTTCTCTTTGCCAAAACTCTTACCTGGGTGTCCTTCCAGCTTTCCTATTTGATGTGGACCAGAACCTTCTTGTCCAGCATTATTAAACCTTTGCTGGATATGATTGTCTAGTTCTGATGTTAAATTCACAAGTCTATTTGGCTTTCTCACCAAGCCATATCTTCTGTGGTGTTTCTTAAAAGCAATAAACATCCAGTGGTGTAGATATGCCCTTCCTTTGTTTTCCTCTTATTTTTTTTTCAGGATAATAGAGTATGTGTCCAATCATACTTTTAGCAGGAATTGTGAAATTTCTAATGAAAGTTGTATCTTATCAAATACTTTTGCAACATTGACTAGAGATAATTTAATTCTCTCTCTTTTTTGTTTTGATACTCTTTTCACAAATAGGCACCAATTTGGGGCTTAACAAATCATTTTGCATTAAATTATTAAATATTTAACTGTTTATTAGTAAATGGAATTATCATAAAAAGCAATAGTAGTGTTTACTATTCTTACTGTATATTTTCAGATATGATTATTAAAAGTAAGTCCTTTTTAAATCATGTCAATTAAAGCTATCAGTGAGGAACATCAGTGGGGTGTGGTTCCTATTTAGGTTTTAGCTGTTAAAAACATTTTCCATTACCACCAAATATAGAATCAGAAAATGTCTTGAGAAAGCAATCAATATATCATAGATCTCTGTATAGAAAATATAAGTTATAGTTTTCAGGGTGTATAAGAACATCATGGAGGGTGAAGATGTTACCAACTAAATGTATATGAATACATAATTTTAAATATTGATATTTGATGAAAGAGTAGATTCAGATTAATATCCTAATGTTTTTATGTACTAAACATAACCTTATGGATTTATATTCCAAAGACTAACATAAAAATTAAATATGCATTTAAAATGATTTTTAATGCAGCATCATAAGGAGATGACCTGAAAGTGGGAGCAAGAAGACATAGCTTTAAAGAGTTATACAAATGTGACAATTCTGAAAATAAGTTGAGGTGTTTAAAAGTATAGATGCTAGAGATGGATAAATCTATATATGAACATCAGCTTTAGAACATATTAGCTGTATGACTTTGGAAATACTACTTAACCTCTGTAAGCCTCAGTTTCCTTGTCTGTAGAAGGAAAAGAAAGATAGAAAGCACCCTACCACCATCAAGTTTGCTGTAAGAGATGCATGTAAAGTGCTAACACAGAAACCTGGAATATAACAAATTTTCAGTAAGTGACAATAATTATTTTTTCAATAAATGATAATAATTAATGCAATTATTGTTTAAAGGTTATATTATTTTTAATTATCATTATTTTACTCCTTTCAGTTAAGACCTACATAACACTTATTTTTTTCTACACATCTAAGGTACAATACTTCCTAAACAAGTTTCAAAACTGTGTTTTCTATAATAATTATTGCCCTTACAACCTAAATATTAACACCTTATAATTGTTTGGAAAGTTTGTGCTGGAAAGTAGAGTTTTCCTTTCCCAGGAGATCCACATTAAACCTGATAATTCAATTGCACCTCAGTTTTTGGAAAGATTTTCTCATAGTCATCTTTTTAGCATTTTAAAATTTCTCTGAGATTCTCTTTCCTTAAAATTTTTCTCAGTAGGAATTTATTGAAATAAAACCAATGGATGCTGACTCTCACCATTCATCCTTCTCCAAAATGTATACTCTTAATTAGGATTGCTAGAAAACAGGCTTCTTAACTATAATCCATATATGAGTGGATCATATATGTCATATCTAAGAATAATGAACCTATGTTTAAAATATTTTTTCAATATGGAAATGCTTTAAAGAAGTTCACCTTTCCTCCCAGTTTTATTGAGAAATAATTACCAAAATTTGTATATATTTGAGGTGTAAAACATGACAATTTTATATACATTACCACAATTAAGTTAATCAACCTGTTCATCCCTACCCAGTTACCTTTTGTGTGTGTGTGTTTGTGTGTGCGATTTCAAGTAAGCAATACATTACTATTAACTATAGTCACTGTTACATACATTTTATTCCCAGAACCCATTCATCTTATAACTGAAATTTTGTATCCTTTGACCAATATCTCCCTATTCCCCACCCTTCACCTCTTTCTCCTGGCAGCCATTAATCCACTCTTTCTTTCCATAAGTTTGACTTTTAGATTCCACATAAAAGAGAGATTACACCACATTTGTATTTCTATGTCTGACATTTCACTCAGCATAATGTCTTCCAGGTTCATTTATGTTGTTGCAAGTGGCAGGAATTCCTTTTTATATGGCTGAATAAAATACCTGTGTGTGTGTGTGTGTGTGTGTGTGTGTGTGTGTGTGTACATGTGCATGTATGAGACCTACATATACGTTTTATATATATATATATATATATATAATATTTTTAGAATTATTCATCTGTCAACAGACATTTAAGTTGTTTCTACATCTTGGCTATTGTGACTAATGCTACAATAAACATGGGAGTGCAGATATCTCTTCAAGATACTGATTTCATTTCCTTTGGATATGTGCCCCGAGGTAGAACTGTTCGATTATATGGCAGCTCTATTTTTATTTTTTTATGAACCTCCATGCTGATTTTCATAATAGCTATACCAATTTACATTCCCACTAACAGTGTACAAGGTTTCTTTTTGTTTTACAACCTCATCAACACTTGTTACCTTTTGCCATTTTGGTAATAGCTATTCTAACAATAGCTTATTATTAAGGCAATATACGTTTGTGGTTTTGATTTATATTTCTCTGAAGATTGGTGATATTGAATGCCTTTTCATATATTTGTTGGCAATTTGTATGTCTGCCTTGGAAAAAATGTCTATTCAGGTCCTTTTTTTCATTTTTAAATTGGGTTACTCAGGGCTTTTTGCTATGGAGTTGTATGAGTTCCTTATATATATTCAGTATTAACTCCTCATCAGATATGTGGTTTGCAAACATTTTCTTCCATTCTGCAGGTTTAATTTTCATTTTGTTGACTGTTTCCCTTACTGGGCTGAAACGTTTTAATTTAATGTGGTCCCATTTTTTATTTTGCTTTTGTTGTCTATGCTTTTGATGTTATACATAAAAAAAATTATTGCCCAAACCAATGTCAAGGAGTTTTTTCTCTATGTTTTCTCTTAAGTGTTTCATGATTTCAGGTCTTATATGTAAGTCTTTAATCTTTTTTGTGTTAGTTCTGTGTATGGCATAAGGATCCAATTTTATTCTTTTGCATGTGGATATCAATTTTTACAACATCATTTATTGAATAGATATTTCTTTCTTCACTCTTTTTTATTCCTTTTTATTTTTATTTCTCTGACTAGATAATTTCAAATGACCTGTCCTCAATTCATTTATTTGTTCTTCTGTATGATCAAGTCAGCTGTTGAAGCTCTCTACTGTCGTTTTCAGTTTGTCCTTATATTCTTCAGTTCCAGAATTCTGTTTGGTTCTTTTTTATGGTTTCTATTTCTTCATTAAACTTCTTGTTTTGTTCTTGAAATGTTTCCCTGATTTCATTTAGTTGTCTGTGTTCTCTTGTTTTTCATTGAGCTTCTACAAGATGATTATTTTGAATCATTTGTCAAGCAATTTCTAGATCTCCATTTATTTGCATTGGTAACTAGAGATTTATTAGTTACCTTTATTGGTGTTATGTTTGCTGGATTCTTTATCTGTGTAGTCTTGCATCGGTGTCAGTGAATTTAAAGGGAAAAAATGCCCATTCAGTATTTACAAACTGATATTGGCAGGTAACAACCTTTACTTATTGAGTCCCCAGGCTGATGGGATTGACTCTGGCATCACAGTTGAGTGGGGCTGGAGCTGAGTCAGTGGCTGCAACTGGGTCCACAGGACAGCATCTCCTTTTCCTCAACAAAAATGGAACAAGGTAGAGTATTTTGTGTAGGGATTTATTAGTCTGTTTTCATGCTGCTAATACAGACATACCTGAGACTGGGTAATTTATAAAGGAAAGAGATTTAATTGACTCACAGTTCCACATGGCTGATGACACCTCACAATCATGGCAGAAAACAAGAAGGAGTAAAGTCATGTCTCACATGGCAGTAGGCAAAAAGAAAATGAGAGCCCAGTGAAAAGGGGAATCCCTTATAAAACCATCAAATCTTGTGAGACTTATTCACTACCATGTGAACAGTATGGAGGAAACCATCCCCATGATTCAGGTATCTCCCACTGGATCCCTCCCATAACATGTAGGAATTATGGGAGCTATAATTAAAATGAGATTTGGGTGGAAACACAACCAAACCATATCATTCTGCCCCTGGCCCCTCCCAAACCTCATGTCCTCACATTTCAGTCAATCACACCTTCCCAATAGTCCCCAAAAGTCTTAACTCATTTCAGCATTAACTCAAAAGTCCACAGTCTGAAGCCTCATCTGAGACAGGACAAGTGTCTTCCACCCATGAGCCTGTAAAATCAAAACCAAATTAGTTACTTCCTAGATACAATAGGGTTAAGGTACAGGTATTGGATAAATACACTCATTCCAAATTGGAGAAATTGGCCAAATCAAATGGGCTAGAGACCCCATGCAAGTCCAAAACCCAGTGGTACAGTCAAATCATAAAGCCCCATAATTATCTTCTTTGACTCTTTGTCTCACATCCAAGTCGTGCTGATGCAAGAGGTGGGTTCCCATGGTCTTGGGCAGCTCCATCCCTGTGGCTTTGCAAGGTCCCCCCTAGCTGCTTTCATAGGCTAGGGTTAAGTGTCTGTGACTTTTCTAGGCATGCGGTGCAAGCTATTGGTGGATCTACCATTCTGGGCTCTGGAGGATGTGTCCATCTTCTCACAGCTCCACTAGGCAGTGCCCCAGTGGAGACACTGTCTGGGGACTTCAACCCCACATTTCCCTTCCACACTGCCCTAACAGAGGTTCTCCATGAGGGCCTCACCCCTACAGCAAACTTCTGCCTGGACATCCAGGTATTTCTATATATCATCTGAAATCTAAGTGGAGCTTTCCAAATCTCAATTCCTGACTTCTGTGCACCCGCAGGCTCAACACCATGTGGAGGCTGCCAAGGCTTTGGATTTGCACTCTCTGATGGCATGGCCTGACCTGTACCTTGGCTACTTTTAGCCATGGCTAGAGTGGCTGGAATGCAGAACACCAAGTCCCTAAGCTGCACACAGCAGGGGTGCCTGGGCCTGGCCCACCGAACCATTTTTGCCACCTAGGCTTCTGGGCCTGCGATGGGAGGGGCTGCCATGAAGGTTTCTCACATGCTCTGAAGACAGTATCCCCATTGTCTTCATGATTACTTATGCAAATTTCTGTCTGAATTTCATGGTTTATGTTATTATCAGCATTTTGGTCAAAGCCATTCAACAAGTCTCCAGGAAGTTTCAAACTTTCCCACATTTTCTTGTCTTCCAGACCCTCCAAACTGTTCCAATATCTGCCTGTTACCCAGTTCCAAAGCCACTTCCACATTTTCAGGTATCTTTACAGCAGCATCCCATGCTACAGTTACTAATTTACTGTATTAGTTCATTTTCACACTGCTGATAAAGACATATCTGAGACTGGGTAATTTATAAAGGAAAGAGGTTTTCTTGACTCACAGTTCCAGATGGCTGGAGAGGCCTCACAATCATGGTGGAAGGCAAAGAAGAGCAAAGCCACGTCTCACATGGCAGCAGACAAAGAAAGAATAAGAGCCCATTGAAAAGGGATACCCCTTACAAAACCATCAGATTTCATGAGACTTATTCACTACCATGAGAACAGTATGGGAAAACCAACCCACTGATTCAATTATTTCCCACCAGATCCCCTCCACAACACATGGCAATTATGGGAGCTACATTTGAAAATGAGATTTGGGTGGGGACAAACCCAAACCATATCAAGTCAGTATTTGGAAAACTAACCAACATTCCCATAAAAATCTGACATGTGTAGCCTGCTATGAAATAGTGCATGACCAACCATTGTTAGCCAATAAATAGTTACAAACAATACCAAACAAGCAAAAAAAAAAAAAAAAAAAAAAGTTACTTCTATATACCTCACCCTTGTTTTGACCCTAGAAAATACAGAAACAGCAGAATGAGAAGGAGAGGAGAAGAGGAAATTCAAAGTAGTGAAAGAGAAAGAAAACAGACCTTGGTGATTTCATCCACTATCATGACCTTAAATGTCATCTATGTGTCAATGGTTCCTATACTTAAATTTCCATCCTTAGAGTCGCTACTGAATTCTAAATGTGTATATCTCAGCTTCCTACTAACATATTCTCTTGAATATCTAGTAGCTGTCTCAAAGTAAACAAGTTCAACTCTTGATCATTTTCTAGCAATCTGACCTACCAGCAATCTTCTTTATCATAGTTAATGGCAACTTCATCCTTCCAATTGTGCAGGCCAAAACTCTTGCAGTTTTCCTTGACTTCTCTATTAGCTACATATTACATATTTTTTTCATCAGAAAACCATGTGGACTTTACCTTCAAAATATGCCAAGAATCTGACTACTTCTTACCACCTAAACCACTGTCTCTCTGACTTAAGTTAGCATCATCTTTAACCTGGAGATTCCATGGTCTCCAAAGTAGCCTCCTATTTCAAAATGTACATTTCTCACCCCTACAGTCTATTTATAACATATCAGCCATAGTGATTCTTTTAAAGCATAAATCAAATAACATTAATCTTTTACTGAAAATTTTCAAATCATTCTCCATCTCATTCAGAGAAAAGCCAAAATTCATACAATGGCCAAAAAGGCTTTATATTATCTTCCCTCCTCCATTTCCTCTACCATACTCCTTGTCTTAGTCTGCTCAAGCTACCATAACAAAATACCAAACAGAAATTTAAACAACAAAAATTTATTTTCCCACAGCTCTGGAAGCTGTAAGTCCATGATCAGGGTGCCAGATTGATTGGGTTCTAACGAGGGTTTTCTTGATATCTTGCCAATGATTGTCATCATGTTATATCCTCACATGGCAGAGAAAGAGAAAGAAAAAAGCTCTCTGGTATCTCTTATTACAATGGCATTAATCCTATCAGATCAAGGCCCTATCCTTATGACATCATTTAACCTTAAGGTTTTTTCACAAAGGTCCTATTTCCAAATACTGTCATATTGGGAATTAGGGTTTCAACACATAAATTTTTGAGTAGGAAGGACACAAACATTCATTCCATAACACCCCCACTAAAAATAAGACTTCATCTCCTACTGGGTTCCTCTCATTCACGCTACTTCAGGGTTTCCCTGTCATGAATCATCATATTTCAAGTGATTTTCTTTTCCATTTCAATATTCCTTAGGGCAAATTTCTAATTAAATTATATATAACAGTTTTTAGCAAAAGACACTCAGAAATGAAGAGGAAATGGTAAGGTGAGAACCAATGAATGTGACAGAACCCTCTGTTTCTCTCTTCTACTCAAAACAATGTAGGAAAAAACTGATAACTCTAATTTATTATGTATTTTGATAGTAAGATACATTTTAAAAGAAAATATAAAATTATAGGTAATACAAGAAGAATAGAAAATAGATATAGGTATATCACTTACAAGGAAGATACATGCTCAGATGTAACTAATTTTGTGATAACAATAGCAAATACATATTAAGTTCCAACCATGTACCAGGCGTTGACTTTAGCATTGGAGATCTTGTGGTCAATGAAACATAAACTTGCCCTCAAAGAGTTTATAGAATGGTGCACTGTTTCTCAAAATGTGTTCTGTGGTATTTATCAAAATGTCAAATTTGGTTTCTTACTCTCCAAATATAATTAATTAGAATCTTAATTGTGTGTGTGTGTGTGTGTGTGTGTGTGTATGTGTAAGGGCCAATAATCTATACTATATCCAAAGACCTGAGATGTTTCTTATGCACAGTAAAGTTTGAGAACTTCCACACTTCATTTATTTATCTGAGTTCCTGATATTCTTCAAATCTTGGTATAATAATTTTTTACTTATTCAGCTCTTTGACTTTTAAAATATTTCCAGAAAATATTTTATCTACCATCTTCAGTTGTATTCTATGGGAGTGTGACTCCAAGTAACCTAGTTTGCCATTATTGGAAACCAGAAGTCTCAATCCCATCTCCACTTGAGAAAATTAGACTCAATCTTTTGAAGCTCTGCCATGATTCTGTTCTTGATTTCCTTACACATATGTGATTTCTTCTTTCTTCAAGACATCGTATAACCTCTCTTTCTCTTATTGTCTTAGTCTGTTGTAATAAAGACACTGCTAATAAAGACATACTCAAGACTAGATAATTTATAAAGGAAAGAAGTTTAGTTGACTAACAGTTCCACATGACTGGAAAGGCCTCACAAACATGGCAGAAGGTAAATGAGGAGCAAAGTCACATCTTCATGGTGGCAGGCAAGAGAGGGTGTGCAGAGGAACTCCCCTTTATGAAACCATCAGATCCTTTGAGACTTACTCACTATCACAACAACAGCACAGAAAAGACCTGCCCCATGATTCAATTATCTACCACCAGGTCCCTCCCATAACATGTGGGAATTGCGGGAGCTACAATTTAAGATAAGATTTGGGTGGAAACACATCCAAACCATATCACTTATTTTTTCAGTCATGAGTAAACTCAGTGGTTTCCTATTTATTTATCTATTTAGAGACAGAGTCTCGTTCTGTTGCCCAGGCTGGAGTGTGGTGGGACTATCTTGGCTCACTGCAACCTCTGCCTCCTGGGTACAAGAGATTCTCCTGCCTCAGCCTCCCAAGTAATTGGGACCACAGGCACACACTACCATGTCTGGTTAATGTTTGTATTTTCAGTAGAAATGGGGTCTCACCATGTTGGCCAGGCTTGTCTCAATCTCCAGACCTCAGGTGATCTGCCCGCTTCAGCCTCCCAAAGTGTTATGATTACAGGCATGAGCCATGGCACCTGGCCTGGTTCCATTTATATATCATGTTAGACACTTAATGCCAGGCAACATATTTTATTCCCTGAGGCAACTAGTTCATGCTTTGCACAAAACAGTCACTCAAGATTTATTGCATTAAAAAAATTTCAAAAAAATATTGGTTGAGAAATTATTAACCAAAATATCACTTCAGCTATTTCCCACATTTCTCAATTGCAACAAGCAATAGTCTTGAGCAATAAAAAAGTTCCCAGGACTCTTCCTCTCACATTCCACTTAAGTTGAGTTTACATAAAATAATGTGAATAGGCCCAATTTGTTTTTCTTCTAAAATGGTCCAGCTGATGGAACATTCAACCAACACTTGTTTGAATTGTGATAATAAACATGTTTCATCAGTCACTTCACAGAACTCCCTAAGTGACCTCAGTTCACAGGCGAAGAAGGAATGTGACTCCCAAGGAGCATAATTCTATACAGATGTGGTCAAGTGAGACACAAAATCCCAAACTGCAGGCAAATTTATGAAACAATGTGGGGAAGGAAATCATTTGCATAGAACATGAGGTATGTGTTGCCTTAATTTCTTGTATAGTTGAGGTAAAAATTTTTGGCTAGAAAATAGTCTGGAATCATTTCAGAAATTGTCATAACCCAGGTAACAAATGTTAATTTCATTATTTGCTACTTATCTAACCTAAGATACCATGGATCATAATACAAATCATTACCTTACATAACATTAAGAAAGGGAAAAATCAGCCCAAATAATCTGTATTCTCTATCAGTGGTAAGCCATGTCACAATTACAGAGATGTTAAAATGTGATAAAATATGCCTTTTAGACTCACTGAAATACAGCATGTGTCCTAACATCTTCCACACTCTATTTTCAGGCAGTTGTGCCTTGAACTGTAGATTGTACTGCTGAGGAAAAGCAAGTCTTTTACCTGTAATCTTGCATCTATCACCTCATGATGTATCTACCTACAGAGAAAAAGTGGTGTTTTGTAAAGTTAACTCATCTAGTCTCTCTGCTTCTGAGGGAAACATTGACTTAGTTAGATGGGTGAGTTTGAAAAAATCAACTTAGCATAACATCTCCTGCTTACCTTTCTCACAGAACCACTCAGCCTCCTGTAAAGTAAATGATCTGTTCTGCTCTCTGCCGATAATAAAAGTAGCTTATCCCATAGGGCAAACCTAAGATTTTCCAACCCAGCTTGTGACTACATAGGTATGTCTGCCTAATTCTGGGAATCAGTGTTAGGAAGTACACCTGTCCACAGAAACAAACCACTGGCTCTAGTACCAGCTTCATTATTCGTAAGCAGGATATTTTTGTATCTTATCTAAATTACTTTCTTTTTATCTCAATAGAATCAAAAGTCATAATCTAAGAAGGGATAAATGGTGTTACCTGTAGGCTTCCTAGAAGAACAACTAGCATACATCCATGCCCTTGGCTCTGATGAGCAGGAAGTCCTCTGTACTAGAACAGAAAAACTATGATAAGATGGTCCATTAAAGGTGGCATTGTGAAGTTCAATCTGTCATGTAATCATCCCTCTCTCATCCTGCCTGACACAGTCATAATCACAACCCCAGTCTACTTCTGAGTGTGTTATTTCTTATCTGACCAGGGGGACCTATTCTTTCTTCTCATTCTTCTTTGGCTTCTCTTAGCCTCCTCCTAACAAAAATGTGTGCAAAGCTTTATGTATAACCTGTGAGAGGTTTGGCTGCCTTTGTTCTGCCATCAGCCATCAGAGAAGCAACCCAGGCACTAATTCAAACCAATCAAAGAGCAGGCAGCCATGTTCTATTAGAGCAGGCGTGGCATGATGTAAAGATCCCATAAGGACCATGTGTTGACTCACTGAAAGCCATCACATTAGAATAAATAATTTTACCAATGCAAACACAATCTACTTTGCTTGGCCACATTCTTAAAGACCAACAAACTGAGACCAAAAGCAGCTATGCAAAGATGTCCAGAAGTGAAGTTTGAAGATAGAATGACTTCTGCCCAGTTCCATGTTTATCCTATTTCCTTGTATGCATTTTATATTGAAAAACATACACTACATTTTCTTCATAAAAATTCTGCTGGGATGCTTACTTCTATTTTCTTCACCTAGGGAAATCATTCCCATACACTGCACTGACTTTTATTTTATGTAATATAACTTAAAATTATTTTATTTTTTTTGCACCCTGCCTCACATCCTCTCAGTCCTCCTGCTATTCAGCAATTCCTGCAGCAAACAAACTGCTCTGAGTATAACCCAACGGCTATATTCCATGACCCTTGTTTTATTCCCTGGAGCTTTTCTAACATGGGAGCACCCGGGAGTGACAGGCAGTTGACCTCCTTTGTGCCACTGATGGATATTATGGGATAGGAGCTGTCAAATAAATTCTCCCCACTTTTACCCCTAGGACACATAATTCTGAGGCACATCTACAATGAGCATTATCATTCTCTGCACCTGGAAGAAGTTGTAGAGGTTCCATCTCAGAAGATCTGAGACAGCATGATAAAGCATGGACTTCCTCAAGAAGAGGGAATAACATTTAGAGCTATTGAATTTAGAACAAGGTAGAGGGAGATGGTCAAACGAGTTTGTTCTACACCTTGTTCTGACATCTTTTCAAGAGAAAAATCACTGGTCCTAATGGAAAGATGTTCATGTAACTAACATAAAGAGATGTTATAATCACCAATTAGAAAGAGAGAATGCAGATAAGAATCAGAGCAATGCTCAGTGCTCACTGAATCTATATTATACCAGGCTAATATTAGTCCAAGGCTGACTCTATGTGCAATAATTTAAAAAATATTATTTTAGAGTTCTTAAGAAGACTTAACAATACTTTTGGCATTTATTCCATTACAATGTGCTAGATAGACATGATAATTTGTAGTGATACAATTGTTCGATAGAGGTAACTTATTTTACCAAGCTTTCCTCTTTCTTTTCAAATCAAGATGGTTAAACTGTTATAGTAGGTAGCTAGTTAAACATGAGCAGGGCAAGAGAAGGCTCCCCTCACACATACACAGCAGGAACATCAGGCGGCCAGCAGATGATGGTCAGGCAGTTGTTAATTGGTCACAGCCAGCACCAGCGAAGGGAAATCTCCCCATAGATAGAAAACACCTGAAACTAGTGATCAGCAGCTTCCCAACAAGATCTCAGGAGTTGGGCGAGTAGGCTCAAGCATGCACATTAAAATGGCGGAATTTAACCAGCAAATGACCTTCCAGGAATATTTGACAGGAAAAAGAAGAACTCCTCAAGTAAGCATGTGTACAACTCCAGTGAACACACTGAGCGTGCTCACCTCCCAAGTGCTGGCAGGCCACTGTGCATGCAGACAGCCCAACCCAAGGGAAGAATTGGGAGAAGTAAGGCAAGACGCTGGAAGTATGCCAGTGTATAAAACCGTTAGTCAGAAGGTCAAGCCTCACGCTGAATCTCTCAAGTCACCCACTTGGCCCTCTTCCAAGTGTACTTTACTTTCTTTCACTCTTGTCCTAAAGCTTTTAAATAAGCTTTCACCCCTGCTCAAATACTTGCCTCAGTCTCTCCTTCTGCCTTATGCCCCTCGGTCAAATTCTTTCTGCTGAGGAGGCAAGAATTGAGATGGCTGCAGACTCATACAGGTAAGGATTTGCTGCCGGTAACAAAACTACCAGATGATGTCAACCACAGTGTGTTCCCAGCACAATAACAGATTATACATTTGTGAGGTTTTATGAGTAACACATTTCCAGAGCAAAGCTGGAGAAGAAACTACATAGATATAGATCAATAATAGAATAATTTTGACCATTGTTTGTTCTTTCTGAGGCTGGACAATTAAAAAGAAATCAGGCTGTTACGAACCTCCAGAGGTTACTTATTTCTCCTAAGGTCGCAAGTGAGGAAGACCACTGGCTTAAGTCATTGCCCTGGCTCAAGCACTAAGAGGAGATAGAGTTGAAAATGGATCCAGATCAGTCTCCTAACCAGGCAAACAGCCCCACTTAGGAAACTTGTTTGGTGGTCTCAAAGGTCACTTTTTTTTTCTTGATACACCTTGGCACATGTAGGAAAAAAAATATTTGAAAGGTGTGAAGGGTGAACTGATATCATCCAGAAAGAAGAGGAGAAAACAGGGCTTGGTCACATACAGTGTGAAGAGATTATTTGAGAGTGACTTCTCTTGCCAATGACTAGCAGAGAAACTTCAAAAAAGAGGCAAAAACTTCCCTTGGTTGTGTGCTTTACCAAATGAGGTCTACCTTTACCAGTGCAGCAGAAATGCTGCCTTTCTTAGCTCATTCACTTATGTATCTCAAACAGCATGTGCCTACCTTAAAAAGCACTGTAGAAAAAGGTAATATGAATCACGGATATTAATAAAATCTGTGGAATCTTTCTTTAGTTATCATTGCATTCATTCAAATCCAGATCATTACCATAATGGACATTGTAAAATTCTCAGGAAAAAAGCCATTTTTACTGAACATATCTTAGCAAAGTCTATTATGGTTAAACTACTACAATGTACTTTCTCAGTAACTCAATTTTATTCAATTATTGCTATTTTTTAGGAATAGAGCAAGTAGTATTTGCTCTGAGAGTCTTACATGTGGTTTAACACTGTGAAATAGTTCATATTTTTAGGGTGAATTGGAAGGACTTGTTCTACTTAGTCCAAAACCCAACATTCTGAAATAATTTTGATGGTGTTTACGTTAGATTCAGGACTTACTTTAGTATTTTGGAAACTTATTTTTTGTGCTGTAAAATGACCTTTTAAGAGGTCCTTTGTAATATGCTGACACCATGGTGAACACAAAGATTATAGGAAGAATTCTTTATTATTATTATTATTATTATTGTTTGATACAGGGTCTGGCTCTGTCGCCCTGGCTAAAGTACAGTGGGACAATCATGGCTCACTGCAGCCTTGGCCTCAAGCGATTCTCCCACCTCAGCCTCCCTAGTGGCTAGTACTACAGGCTCATGACACTATGCCAGGCTAATTTTTGTAATTTTTGTAGAGACAGGGTTTAATAATATTGCCCAGGCTGGTCTCAAACTCCTGGCTCAAGTCTCCTGCCTTGGCCTCCTAAAGTGTTGGGATTACAGGTATGGGCCACCACACCTGGCTAGTTTTAATTTCTAATAGAGTAAATATCAATGGTTATAATCCATATTTCTATTTTTAAAAAAAGCTATTTTTGGGTCCTGAATACTTTTTAAGAGTTTCAAAGTATCTTGAGACCAAAAAGTTTGAAAATCACTGTATAGAGCAATGCTTTCCAATAGAATTTGTCACAGTGTTGAAAATGTCCTATAAATCTGCACTGTCTGATACAAAACCACTAGATACATTTAGCTGTTGAGCAGTGGCTAGTGTGACTGAAGATCTGAGTCTTTTACTTTTATGAAATTTAAATTTAAATAGCAACTGTGGGTTGTAGCTAGCATATTGGGCAGTGTGGTCATAGACCTTCAGTATGCTGGCCCCTGATATAATATTTTTTCCAATATTGCACACAAGCTAATAGCTCATTTTTCTTCTGCTAAACATTAAGCTCTTGGCTTGGTTTGTATGGGGTGTAAGGGAGGTGTTCAACCACAAAATACATAATAAGAGAATTATCATGCATAGTTCTGAAATATGAATGAATTCCAGATAAAATCTTTGACTCAAGAAAAGAAAAATCCATTGTAGTTGCCCCACTGGGAATTACACAGAGTTCAAGAGAGTGTTTCTTCATGCCTCATCTTGAATTAACTACACAGACTATAGGCAATTGTTTTAAAATTATAAACAATGTTTTAGGCTTTGTTTCTGTCGCAGAGAAAAATAAAAGTGTTCCAGTTACAAAAAAAAAAAAAAAAAAAAAAAAAAAAGATTGATTGAGTGTCCAAACACGGTACGGGCCTGACTTGGTGTTGACATCATTCACTAGAATCTGAATCTTAGCTGAAATTCCTGGATTTCACTTTGTAGAACTATCTGGCTATTGTGCACCTTACCCTTGCTAACCAAACACAGAGCATGGAGGAAACTTTCAACTTGAAAATATAAACTTTGAATTGTGTGATGCTGTGTGAATTACAGAACCTCTCTAAACCTATTTTTTTCTCATGAAATAGGATAACAATATTATTCGGGGCTTCTCTACATATTGAGAGGACTAAATGATATAATGCACATGAAACAATTAGTATAACTCCTGAAACATTGTATATATTTAGGGGTGGTAGTTATTACCCTAATAACTGTTTTTAATTACATTAATTATTTATAATTAATATAATATCTATACTACATATACTATATTATTTATAATTAATATACTTAATATTATATCAATTATATTTTCTAATCTGTAGGCACAATTAATAATATAATTATCATATCAATTATGATTGTTATGATTAATATACTTAATAGTATAATAATATAATTTATAATAAACAATTAAAAATATTATTAACTGTGCTCACTGGAATTTTTTTGGTGAGTCAGCTATGTACCAGGCAATGTGTTAGTGCTAGTGGATAAGTGGCCGCACTCCATGTGTGCATGGAGCTTCCAATCTAGAGAGGGAGAGAGACACTCCCTAGAGAGTGTTGTGAGGATTAAACTTTAAAAGAGAAAAGAGCTGGGTCCTAAGATAGGATGTATTAAGGAAGATTGTTCTGATCTAGAGGCTAGGAAAGACCTCAATGAGGATGGAATGTTTAAGTTGAGTCCTGAAATACAGTACTAGCAAGATTTACTACTGGTAGAAATGTGTTTCAGGGTATATTAGTTGGGGTAATGGTAAATAAATAGACTCTAAAGTTTAGTGACTAAACAAGACATAAGTCTATTTATCTTTCCCTTAACAGTTCAGAGCAGGTAGTCAGAATTTGCTTGGTAAAGTAATCCAGAGTCTCAGGTTACAAGGGTGGCTCTGCCATTCTTCACTGTGGCTTCTACAGTTGCTCCATCACCACCATGTCCAACCAGCAGGAAGGAAAGGAAGATGGACAACTAGGAAGAACTTATTTAAACAGAAGACTTGAAAGTTACACTTACCCAGGAAAGTCAGCTGGGTGTTTAGTCATGCCATTGTTGAACTAGCCTGCCTTGGTGTTGTCATCATTCACTAGGATCTGAATTTTGTATTGCTGCATTCTTGTCTGAAACATGTAGGTAATACTGAAATTATGTTCATATATATAAATTTTATATATCCTAAAAGTTAGTTTAGTTCAATAAACACTTAGAACTTGTAATTTTTTCCCCCTTAGAGATAAAAATATGGTTAATACTTCCACTCACTTACTCGTATTCTCATTCATTCAGCAATGTTCACCGAATATACACAACCTGCACTAAATTCCAGGCACTTTGGGGATGTTCATGAAACACAACCTTTGATCTCAAGAGATTCACAGTCTGCTGTGGATGGGAGGGGAGCAAACATCACAGTTTAATGTGAAACAGAGAGAAAGATGGGATATTATCTACATATAAATAAGTGCAGAAGAAGGTGGGGACTGTTCTGTGCAGAGAGAATGGGGAAATATTGTGGGAACAGAGCCAGCTGAGATAACTTGAATACTGATTTTATAAACAAACAAGAGCCTTCCAGTCTGATATGGTTTGGCTGTGTCCCCACCCAAATCTCATCTTGAATTGTAGCTCCCATAATTCCTATGTGTTGTGGGAGGGGCCCAATGAGAGGTAATTGAATCATGGGGGTGGATCTTTCCTGTGCTGTTCTCATGATAGTGAATAAGTCTCATGAGATCTGATGATATTATAAGTGGGAGTTCCCTTGCACAGGCTCTCTTGCCTGCTGCCATGTAAATTGTGCCTCACTCTTCCTTCGCCTTCTGCCATGATTGTGAGGCCTCCACAGTCATGTGGTACTGTAAGTTCATTAAACCTCTTTCCTTTATGAATTATCCAGTGTCAGATATGTCTTTATTAGCAGCATGAGCATGAACTAATACACAGTCTATGAGAAAAGTCATAAATAGCTCAGTGTGATTGGCTAGTTTAGGGGTGGCAAATAGTCAAGAGTGAGTGAAGTAGCTAATCAATAGAAAGAGAAATGAAAATAAAATGTTAAAAGAGAGACAAATATTGAAGAGCCTCAAATGTCAAGCAACATGTATTTGAATTTATTTAATAAATAATGGGAAACTAGTGCAGATCCTTAAGAGGGGATAGATGTGACTGGATCTGAGTTTCAGAAAGAGAGCCCTGGAGGCACCATACACAGTTAAGCAGCATCTGAACTTGTAAGCATAGATGCATGGTTTCCAGAGTAGATCCTGCCCCTGATGCCTGTGTGATGTTGAGCAATTGGTTTACCCACCCTGTGCCTTAACTTCCTCATCGTTAAATAAGAATGATAATGATAGCTACTTTATAGAACTGTTGTGAGCATTAAATTAAGTAATTCATGTCAAGAGTTTAAAATAATGCTTGACATTTAATAGGGATATATAAACATACACACACACACACGCACGCGCGCGCGCGCACACAGACACACGCACACACACATATATACCTTGGAGAGAAATGGAAACAAATTAAGAAAGCAGAAACATCTTTTGAGCTAGGCTAAAAAGGGCAGTGTAGACACAGGAACAAGGGAACCGGAAACAGATTACCTGGTGTCCGATAGCAGATAAATTGTTTCTTAATTGTTCTAACTCTTTTTTCTTCTCTGTAAATTAGAAATAATAACAGTGCCTATTTTATAGAGTTGTGAGGAATTAAATTACATAATACATGCAAAGTGTTCAGCAAAGAGCCTAGCATCTACCAATCACTCACAAGATGGTAATTTTCATTATCAAAAAAGGATTTATTCTAAAAGCTTGAAATTCTATAATTTTTTATCTCTGAATTAGTTTTGTCCCTTACCATAGAATTGATGTAGTACAAAAAACATAGACATTATAATCAGGTAAAACTGAAATAAATTTTTATTCTGTCACTTTAAAGCAGTGTAAATTTGGGCATTTTTTTCCTAAAATTTAGGAACACTTGTTTCCTCCTGAGACAATTACAATGCTTCCCACCTTAAAAGGTTGTTGTGAAGATTACATGAAATAATTTGCATAAAGTACCTAGACTGACACACAATAAACACATAGTAGAAGTTGAATGCCCACCTCCTTTTTTTTTTTCTCTAACTCTCTCTCACATCTGCTCTGAAAGATTAAAAAGTTACAAAACAGAGAAGCACTGTTTTGAATCATGAGTTGTGGGTTCAGGCCAAGAAGGACAAAACCAAACTAACCCAACCCCTTCACTTGCCAAACCTCTTGCTGTTTGACCCCCACTAATGGCTAACCAAAATTAGCCACAGACCGCTGATGAGCGTGTGAGCCATTGGGCAACGTTTCCAACTGGATAGAACATGAAAAATTAAGGAGAGAAGGACTATCCAACAGAGAGGCAGTGGGGGTTGAAAATACAAGGGATGATTATAGGAGGCTTGGCAGGGGACAGGATATTCATTAATGTGGAGGAGGGATTTTCTTTTTTCACATCAAAACACACAGAATTTGACCACCTAAGTGAACAAACTTTCTTCATATATGGGAGTCTTGATGACATAGTGGTTAAGAAAGCTGGTTTAAGAATAGTGATTGCTGAGTTCAAACCCTGACTCCACCGTTTGTGAGCTGTTATAGCCTTGGGTAAGTCATTTAAAATTTCCAGCTAGGCGCAGTGGCTCATGCCTGTAATCCCAGCACTTTGGGAGGCTGAGGCAGGTGGATCACCTGAGGTCAGGATTTCAAGATCAGCCTGGCCAACATGGTGAAACCCCATCTCTACTAAAAAATACAAAAAATACAAAAATTAGCCATGCATGATGGCAGGTGCCTGTACTCCCAACTACTCGGGAGGCTGAGACAGGATAATTGTTGGAACCTGGGAGTTGGAGGTTGCAGTGAGCTGAGATTGCACCACTGCACTCTAGCCCCTGGGCGACAGAGCCAGACTCTGTCTAAAAAAAAAAAATTCTGAGCGACCTTTTCCTTGATAGTTCCCAAATCATTACACTAATGCAATGGTTAAATATTATCATAACCTATACAAAGTAGATGAAATAGAATCTCGGGACATATTAAGTATTTGAAGATATTAGCTATTACAATTGTGATTTAAGTTTTTAACTGGTCAGCGCACTTTAAAATAAGGAGAGTCGAGGCAATTGTCTATTACAGATGGTACAGATGACAAGTAAGATGAGTCAGGCAAGTAAGATGAGTCTGCTTGACTGATCTCATTTCTTAGATTTATTCAGTGTAGAATTAACCTAAAATTACTTCCTTTAAAATAATTTTTCTACTAAATTTATTGTCTTTTCCCAAGTTTTTAAAGTTCTATTTTCCTCCGCTTCTGATACATGACACTTTTCTGTTTCTGGAGAAACTTATCCTATTCACAACTTTTATCAAGTGACTTGCTTCTTAAGTATCTTCAGGCTTGGCTATTGCTCATAGATCTTTTATCTAGCCCTTACTTCTTCTCAATGTGGTTTGAATCTTACTGCCTTCCCTTCTGACTCTAATCCAAATAATAACCCTGGAAAAGAAAAGCTCAGTTTCACCCTCTGTCTATAAGAGCATTCTCTTTACCTAAGTTAAAGGAAGCGCTCTCTCGTTCACTGTTTAGCATTTGTTAAGCTTGGATTTTGTGGCTAGAGATGAACAGGGTTGTCTGAGACTGCGGAGGCAAAATAACAACTCTCACCTCCACCCATGTTAGAATTAATGAAAGAAACAAATCTCATCTCAACAAAGATTATTTGCTTGACTAAACTTTAGTCAGCTCCTCTACCATCTCCTAAGCCCATCTGTGAATAACCTTGTAAAATCTAGTATTAGCAAAGAAGCCTGCTAAATCAGGTTAATAAGAACTACCCCATCCTTTTCCTGACCTCAGGTAATGTCTGATCACTCTGGTCTGTCTTCAGCAAGAATCCTATCAGGTCAGTCTAGGCCAGAATCCCCCTGATGCCTGATGCTTCCTCTTAGTAATTTTCCATCCACTGACCCCCACCTTGCACCTTGGCTATAAATTCTCACTTGTTCCTGCTATATTTGAAGTTGAGCTCAATCTCTTTCCCCTCTGAAAAATCACATTGCCATGGTCTCCATGATGACCAAACCTTTGTGATGGTCTTAAATAATGTTACCCATACAGTGCTTTAACAGGCATCACTAAATATATTTTTTTCTTTAGCAACGTGCATGAAACAACTAGAGAATAGAGCCCAGGTAATTACGAAAATAAGGAAGATAATATGGTATACATGATATGTGGGTCCATGAGAGGCATGAGACTAGACATATTGCTTTCTGGGAAACAGCAATTACTACAGCTGGGAAAGGGAGGGGAGGTAGTAAAGAAGTATTTCTGTTGGCCAGATGGCTGGCTGGCAACACCACAGATGGGGGCATTATTCTTCTTGATCAACTGCAGTCCCTTCTTGCTACACAATGCATCTTCCTCTATTGAGACTTGACAAGTAACACTTAGTTTCCCACCTAGTTTGCATAGGGCAATTTAATCCAAAAATAGCTGAAACACAGAGTGCTAGAGCACACTAATAACTAACATTTTTATATAGCATGTTGCAGTATAAAGATAACTTTTCCTTACATTGTCCTAATGTTCATAACCACCCTATGAGGGAATTATTATTATTTCCATTTTCAAATGAGTAAAATGAAGTTAAAAGAAATTAAGCAAATTTCTTAAGGCTACTAATTTAGCCCCTAACCATTTCTGATTGGTTATTACCATATTCTATCACCAAAGCCTGTACTACCATGTTGCCTCACATTTGGAATTAGAAAGAGTGTGGTTTTTTTTGTTTGATTGTTTTATGTCTGTGTATATGTGTGTGTGTGTGTGTGTGTGTGTGTGTGTGTGGACAGGTCTTATTTTATAAAGTAATCCCATTATCTAGAACATTATTTTTATGGGAAAATTATTCCAAATGCCAACTTGGCAATAAAATTTTAGAATATAGCCCACTTATAAGTCAGAAACCTGTGTTATAAAATGCAAAATCTGGACCTGCAGTGGGATGTTTTTTTATTACCTTATTTCTTTGTGAAGCAAAAATGTGTGGGATTCTTTTCCAGTGTATTTTTTTCATGCACTGATTTAATTAGGCCTTTTAAAATCTATTTTTCTCTTTCACATTAGAATAACAATTAAACTAGAAGTGAAAAGATTCTATCAATAATAACATGTTTCTTTGGTAAGCTGTATAATGTGTTAATTTCCAAAGAACTTTCTGCTGCAGTATCTCATTACAAAATAGTGCTTATAATATATTTTGCTACATTATATTTGGCTTTAAAGTAAATATATATTTCTTACTTTACTTCATTTTACATTCCTGTCTTTCTTTTCAAAGGTCAAGTTTTTGGTTATAGACAATCAAACCACATTTGATTCAGCTAATTCTTAAGTCTTTCCAGCTCTTGGCTGTCTTTAGAATACCCCATCACCTCTTTCATCCAAGTACTATCCAGTCCCGACCCTGCTCAGCTTCCTAGATCAAACAAGATCAGTCACATTAGGGGTGGTATAGCCATAGACTCTAATCACATTTCCATGGTGTTGCCTAACCACTTGTGCCCCAGCCAGGTTTCTTTCTTTGCGAAGAAATTTCACTAATGATTAGAGATAAGTTTTTTAAAGTGTTTTGCAAAAACTCTGTATTCCCTTTCCAATGAGTCCAAAAATCTGTCAACATGTGGTTGACAGAATGAGTTTGCATTTTCCTTTTTGTGGGAAGTGAATAATCTGGGAGATGCAATGTCACCAATTAATATTTCACAAGACTTTGATCTCAGCAAACATTTTTACCAGTTGGCCAACATTTTAGAATGTTTTCAGCTGTTATATGATAGAATATAAAAACTGTTTGCATTTTTTCCAAAAAAAAAAAAAACCTTGTAGATGTAAATATTAAAGCATACACACTCTCTTAAAAAATGACACGGGCTGCAAGCTGAACAGTGACTTACTTCTATTTTCCCCTCTTCTCCAGATGAAGAACTCAACCTGGATAGATTGCTTTGTAATTTGATACTTTTCTCATAGTTAGCACTTGATGTTGAGAAATGAAAAAGTAACTTGTCCAAATTTATAAAGTCATTGTCAAGATTAGCATTAGATCCCAGGTTTTCTTTTTTTGTTTGTTTGTTTGTCTTCTAGTCCTGAGCTTGATATACAAGATTTTATTCCCCCGATTCATATTTCCATAAGGCCCCAATGTCTTAGCATTTTGCATTTGCATCTGACTAAACCACTGTCTCACCTAGATGGGCAGCTGTCATGAACAATATAGTTGGTATTTAGTGGGTTTCTGCATGCTCCTATAGCCATCTTCTTTGCAACTCACTGAGTTCTTCCTAGTCTTTGCTTAAAAAGTAAGATTTATTTGCCAGCTATTAACGTTCTATTAATATCTTTGTGTTATGCTATCTTTCTTTGCAATGTGAATTTATCACAAAGTGAGCAGTTGAATAGTAGAATTGATATCTTCACAATGAGCTAATTAAGTGTTGAGTTATAGTAGAGCTGAGAAGAATCACAATCTCATTTATCCCTAGGATCTTAGATTCTTCTCAGGTCATGTCTGTGAGACATATTGTGGGTTGCAGGATGTTCCCTCTCTCTTGTGTCTAGGTGTAAAGTGTTACATAATGATTCCAAGTAAAGACATATTGTAGGTTGCAGGATGTTCCCTCTCTCTTGTGTCTTGGTGTAAAGTGTTACGTAATGATTCCAAGTAAAAGCCTGGCCTCAGAGTCAGAGCCCAGAGCCAAGAAGGCAAGGACTGGGGAGTCAAGTGATGTGGAAGAACACACGACTAAACTCAAATGCAGGGTCTGTTTGGGCCAGGAGAAAAAATAAAAAATAATTTAAAAAAGCTTTTCAGTGACCAGAGAAGCCAAAACAAACGAACAAACAAGCAAAACCAAAAGATCTAGAATGAATCAGGAGGTGGAAGCCAGATTTGAATAATATTATGTGGCAGAGAAAATGCAAGAACTTCGAAGAGACAGGCAGGCCAGAAAGAATGCACAAAAGGCCAGACTTTCTGGCTAAGGTAAGTGGCAGCTCAGTCTAAACTGCATACAGAAAGCACTAAAGAATCCAAATCCTGCACTTAAGGAATATAATGGTTGACTTGGGAGAAAACACAGTGTGGAAATTGGAAGCACTACATTGGCTTGTTAAACCAATTCCAGCTGGCCTCTGTTTGGAAATTAAATAGTCCTCTAAAGGATTAGAAATGTGGGATCCTTTTGGGAGTAAAAGTAACTACAAAAGCGGAAATAAGGTGTCAACAGGAAGAAAGAATAGACATAAAGTCCCATGGGACATTCTAAATAAATTTTTATTTTAAAAAAGCTGAAGCTTTAAAATAAAATCATGTTCATAGCATAGGAATTATAGTTCTATAAATAATCCTAACAGATAATCTTAAATAATTGCCTAAAAGGCTTTGAACACAAAGATGTCAGTGTAGTATTTTTGTGATAACAAATGAGAGCAACTTCAATTCTTAAAAATCAGGGCAAAGCTAAATAAATGATAAAGTACCGTAGAAAAAAAGTCATAACAAAACAATTTTAAGTATTTTAAATCATACATGATATAGCAAGTTAAAAACATGAAAACTTTATGGTGACATAATATTCTATATGTGCACAGAGCTTAAAAAATATAGACAATGATTTTATCTTAGCAATGCAGTTATGGAGGACATTTATTTTGTCAATTATTTTCCAAATTCTCTAAGGAGCATAGTAGCAGTATAACATAATGCTTAAAAGCTTAAGATCTGTGTTTGACTGTCTGGTTTTTCATTTTCAGTAACTTTTTAAAATGTTGAATATTTTACTATCTTTGTGATCTTGGACATTTTGCTTATATTTTTTGACCTCAGTTTCCTCATGTATGAAAATGGAATAGTAACAATATCTATCTCATACAACTACTCTAAAGGTTAAATGAAATAATGTAAAATGTTTAGAACAGTGCTGGCATATAATTAACCATTTGATAAATTTTAGGCATTCACTATTTTTATAAAAAATAATTATATAATAATTATTTTAGTCACTATTTATAATAATTTATTATCTAAACATTTAACTTCTAAAACAATGAAAACAGATACACCTACCTATTCAATAAGACAGTTGAGTATTGTTAAAAATCTAATTTAATCATATTTGGTTTGCTTTGAGAAAGATATGAGGGAAATCAGATGACAGGCACATTGTTCAAGGAAATAAGTATAGTCCTTGCCCAAGCAAAGCATGCCTCTTCACTGTGGCTTTATTCATACCTGTTTCTTACGGATTGCACTGAACCAGTTCTCTCCTGATTGCTTAGTACTCTGAAATGAATTGAACTTATTAATAATGTTTTATAAGTGTGATATAATATGCTTAGAAATATAGATTCTTCTGAAAAATATTGAATTCACAATATGTAATGCTTAAATACTTTTTATCATTTTGCTGAGAACCACAATCTTCTTTTCTATACAAGCCAGTGGAAATAAAAGGAGTTTAAAAAGTGCACTGAATTGACTCTACATTTCCAATGCCCTACATGTTGCAGCATGTCTCTGTCTCAGTGTCTTCCTTTGCTCCAAAAGGGAGTAAAGAGTGGATTGAAATAGCCAGTTCCCCCAGGGAATAGATCTGGAGGGCTAAGCAATTTAATCCCGATGTGTCTATAGTGCTCTCTATCCATGGGGCTGTATGGTTAATAGAAAAGATAGTCTGAATGTTAGCTCTGGATTTACTAGAGCTAAAATTGGGCAAATTATCAAATTTCTGAACATTAGGTTTCTCATGTATAAGTTAAGATCAATGGGACTTATTTCTAAGAGTTAGTGGAAGGAGGAAATGAAATATTAACTTGGGGTAAAAGGTGTGGCATACAGTAGGCATCCATTAAATGGTAGCTTCTCCTGTCTAACAAGTAGGGAACAGAGGGAACGGTGGAGGTTCCCTTTGTTATAACTGCCAACAGTGAGCATGTGTCAAGTACTATTTTCGACACTTCATGTGTAATAATGCAGCTAATCCTCACAATAGCCTTAAAAGTTGGGTAAAGGTTATTTCCTCTGTTTTATAGACAAGGAGGAGAATATAAGGGAATTTCTGTTTGGAGTAACTTTGGAGCTCCTTGCAACTTTATTTATATATACATATTATAAAATCTTCTTCACTGTTTTAGACTGTGAACTCTTCAATGACAAAAAACCATATCTGCGTATTCCCGAGTTTGCTTGGATTATAGAAAATGAACAAAACAACTATAGTTAACCATGATATATTGTATGTTACAAAATAGCTAAAACAGGAGGGCTTTGAATGTTCTTGCCACAAAGACGTGATAAATATCTAAGGTGACGGATATGCTAATTATCCAAATTTTAATATTGCACATTATATACATGTAATGAAACATCACGCTGTACCCTGTAAATATTTATAATTATTATGTGTCAATTAAATTTTTTAAAAAAGAAAATGTACAATAAATACATTCTCAAGAGAACCTATCTGCCTCAGTGGATGTGGAAATCAGTACTGCATTAAATACAGAAATTCACTTCACTTAAATTTCAGTGGCTACCTACAAATGGCTTATTTATATTTCCTTCATTTGTAATACATACTTTCACACTTGTAGATCAAAATGTTATAGTAATTATCAAAATCATTCAATCTTTGTACATTGAGTAACAATGTTTTATACTGAGTGTGATGAATTATGTTGTAACTTTTGAACATCTGCTGTTAATTTAGTGTCTCATCACTTTCTGCTGTTTCCACGTACCCCCTGAATCAACAGCACAGTCCACTGCTTTCATCTGGTTTTGCTCAAAGTCTGCGTCCATGTAATTATCAAATCAAATGTATAAAACTTTGAACCAACCATTAGGCAATGGAGGTAATCAGGGACTGGCCAGTCTGAGGATGGTTAAGTGGCTACAAACATGGCTGGAGTCAGACACATTAGGATTTACACTCTATAAAACAACTGTGAGCAATGGAATGAAATACAGCTAGCAAAAAGTACCTGTATTAAATTATTTTCTGCATTAGTGAATCAAAGAAAGCAAGTGCCAAAGAATGTTTAAAGTCATTATAATACATCTGTTTGAACTAGTTTAAAATCTGCTTTTAAACAACATTTCTTGAACTCAGTGAGTTGTTTTGAGACATTTCAGAGAAGAGTCAGGGACCAAACAATTTTGCCTGATACATTTATTTGCCAATTATATAAATATTTTTTAAAATAGCACTTTGACATAACTTTAAAACATTCATATGTAAGTAGTTTGTGACCTAGGGTATTTAACCTTTTGAATCATCCTTTTATTGGTTTATGGAAATGCTGTGGTTATTCAAGAATATGTTTTGATGTTGCAACAGAAGCATAAAATAGATAGAAAAGTCCATAATTTAGACTTTTACTCTACAGTAACATAAGACGACTTTAATTTAAAGACACAACTACCTATGATAATGTTTGTCAATAAGCATCTCATTTGCAATAAGTATGCAACCTTTTATAAGCAGTAATTTTATGGCTATTTGCAAGAATTATCAACATTTATATCTCTCTCTTTGCAGGACTCTTTTAAGGGTCTCATGTAACTGTGAAATAAATGTTAGTTAAATATTGATTTCTATACTATAATAGAAAGATTGATGGCAGGGACAGTGAGAATCTATAAAACATTTTGTACATTTCATGTTAGAATGTTCCGCAATTAATGTATCAGTCTCCTGGAAATACCAAAAGAAGCTATTTTGGTATTGGTAGGAATATTATTCATTGTAGAGCATCCATTTCACATTCTAAATTGAATGCTCAGAGAGAGAGGAATTTAGACAATGTTTCTTGACCAAGACAATAATAAAATATGTCAAAGTGTAATCAAGATAGGCTACACACTGCATTTTGTGTGTGTGTTTGTACAATTACAACTTACAGGTGATGGCTGGTGGTGATTCAAGTTGACCAGTAAGGATATAATTACATAATTAAAGACAATATCCATTTAAATATGAATACGAATTTCCTGGCAATCTAAAGATACATGTCAATCTACTAATAAATAAGAAGGAAAAATAAAATTCTACTGAAAGGTAAGACAAAGATAGATTAATGACCTCCTTTTGGAGGGAGGAGCCTACATGTATTCTGTAGGGGGTGAGGAGAGATCATGTAGGGTCTTAGCCAGACAGAAGTTTGGAAATAGGTTATATGTTCTCTAAAGATTTCTTTTGGCAAAATATTCATCAAGAACTTGAGGAACAAATTTGAGCTTCCTAAAAACAGGTGATCTATGGCTTCCTGGAATTTTTCAAAACATAATCTCAACCGTAGTCTGGAGATAAACAGACCACCATGTCTGGATTTCAGGCAGGTCAACATGGATTGTATAAAGACAGTATTCACTGGCATCATGGTAGATGAAATCAGGTAATCCTGGAGTGAAGGAAAATAGAATTTCCTCACAGAAGGACTCCATGTTAAAACATACCTACTGGTAGTTGGGAAAACCTCCCTCTCTTTACTTGTTATCTGAAATGTGAACATCCCTATACACAAGCAGAGAATGGTAAGAACTGGAGTCTGTGGAGCATCTTAAAAGATACAGGTAATGTTTGAATTAATGTGCATCGTTTATTAGCTTTGGTTTAATTTTCAATTAAAATATCAATTCGGTAACATAATTTATCATGAAGTGGTTTAAATTTCAGCCCATAGGCTCAGGTATGTACAAAATATACCTCTTTTTATTTTTCTGTAACTCAGAACATTTCCTATGCTAAACCCCATTCTACCAGGGTGATACATATACAATTCTTACCTGAGATTTGGCTCTTGCTTTATCTAAGCATTGTTTTTAATTTACACAAAAATGAGATTGTGTAGGTAAGCCCCTGGCCAACACTGTCATTATTTGTCTACTTGGCATCGACAAACATGTACACATTTGCTAAATGTCTGAATTCCTTAGGTACATTGACCCGCTCCACAACTGTTGCAACAGGACAAAAGGATGTATATTATTATATTTATTCCATGGTATTGCTGGGGCATAGAAATGTTCAGAGAGGCCATCTGAAGCCTTCTCTGCCCAGACTTCTCAGGAAACTGCTTTTATCAGATCCCACAAGTCTAGCTCAAGTTTCATTACTTCCTCAACTCTCTTTGGGGAGTCTCTCTCCCTAGATCCAACAATATCTATTATGTCACGATCCTCTCTTTCAATCCACACAACCCCCAGTCCAGCAAAAACTTTCTTGTAACAGTGTTTCTAAACCTCAGAACTATAGATATTTGGAACCACATACTTCTTTGTTGCGAAGGGCTCTTCTATTTATGGTAAAATATTTATCAGTATCCCTGGCCTCTACCCAATAGGTTCGGTAGCATCCCCTTTCCCTAAATTATGGTAATGAAAAATGTCTCTGGATTTTACCAAATGCCGCTTTGGAGGCAAAATCACCCCAGCTGAGAACTATTCTAGAAGCTCCCTATTCAAACTTCACTTTTTTCAAATCTTTTGTCTAAGCTTGACATCCTTGCAATGCCCTGTGGGTTTATTCTATTACTTCAGGTCTCAGAGCAAAGGAAACAATATATGAAAAGAGAGAAAAGCTATATTAAAAAATTATCCTTCCATAATAGCACTACTTCTCCTTGGCATGTAATAATTCCTCCCTGTTAAGTAAATGAATACTAGCTTGCATGAAAACCCTGCAAGAACTATCATATTATTTTATTAATTATCATTTCTAAGTGGGTGTGGAACTAATAAGACATCCTTAGCATTGACAGGTAAATCATTATAGAAGAGTATATAATCCTTTCTTATTTAACCAAGTAGTTTAAAATTATTATAAAATTTTCAGAAACTTAAAATGGTATAAAACTGATGTGATAAATGGCTGCATATTTATTATCCACCTTAAGAACTAAAATATTACTGCTACTGTTGAAGTCCATATTAACCCTCCTGATTGTATTCCAAGTGTAGCCACTATTTCTCACTTGATAATGAGACATGCACAATCACTTTGAAGTTCTCACTGCTGAGCAACCATAGTGATTTATATAACCACCCCAATATTCAACAGTTTGGAGCTGGCTCTCAGCGGTAGAAAATTTCAAATTCAACAAAATTCAGAGAGATGTAGCTTAATGAGCTTCGGCTTACTCAAAGTGAAAAATCTTCTAATGCTATGATAAAACAAAGAACAAAAACTCCAAATAACCTTTCAAAATAGCTATATGTTTCTTTGAGGTACAAGTAAATCTCAGTCCCATTGTCAAGATCTTGTTTATAAACTTTCCCCCATGATACCAACTGCCTAAAGGAAGAACAAAACTGCTTAAGTTGAGAGCTATGGGTAACATGGCCTTAAATTCTCTCTGTGCTTTTCTCCTTTCTCATTGCTTTATTACAGTACTAGTCTGCTTGACTAGTATGGAAAAAGAGTCACGAGCAGAGGAGGAGAGTTTATGCCCCTGGGAGCAATCCTCAACCACTGGGCAATCCTCAACCACTCCAGGCCTTCAAGGCAAACAATTCCAGACGTCATTCTATGTGCTCCCTACAAATGCCAGAGGAATGGAGGCCCTGTTGCTCATAGCAGCAACTCAATGAGACATACATTTATACTGGTTTTCCAGTCCTCCAAGTTTCACCCCTCCTACCCCTCACTTTTGTGTCTTGCATACCCTCACAAATCAACTACGAGCATCCAAGTCCTTGTCTGAGGTTCTGATTTTAGGAGAGTAAAAATTATGGCAATTCTAAAAGAATAAAAATAAAAATAAAAAATCTGCTGCCTATAAAAATACGTTTTTTTCTGGGTGTTCTATAGATTATAAAAACATTTATTTTTCTACTTTGCAATTGGCTATTTTAAAGTTCTTTGGTTTTCATTTCTTTGGTGCTGTGTTGCCTTCTCATTTCAGAAGTAGCCAGTTAGCCCAAAGCGCTTATTTAGTTTAGTCTGTGTATGATAATGGTGCCATCCCCAATGTTCTGCCTGTCACTTTTCTTAGTTTAATGTTGCAGTAAATAAAGTTAAGACACCACCATAATTTTGGGGTATGTTTAACACTTGCTTAAGAGGTTACACTTCTTGTACTTTTTCCCAAGTGACCCACTTCCCTCATAGTCTCTGTGGTTAGTTGCATTTGGAGGTACTTGGCTCTGAATTTAAGCATTTAAATGTGGTCTGCCTTTGGAAAACACCAGACAGTGAGTCAGAGGCCTCTCATTCCTTTCTATGATTCTGAGCATTATGTTGAGAAACCTCCTACCCTCTCTAGGCAATTTCTCCATCTGTAATGGAGCCACCCAGCAGTTTTCTGTATCCTGGATTAGAGACAGTGTTAACAGCACTGGGAGACTCTTTGATACTTAAGCAGAAATGGATCTATTTCCATTACATTTTCTTGTGTTTATAATCTAAACAGGGGTCGCCAATCCCGGGCCATCAGTCTGTCCCCTGTTAGGAACTGGGCCACACAGCAGGAGGCAAGCAGCAGGCAAGCCAGCATTACTGCCTGAGCTCCATTTCTGATGAAATTAGATTCTCATAGAGCATGAACCCTATTGTGAACTGCATGTGAGGCTTCTAGGTTGCGAGCTCCTTGTGAGAATTTAACTAATGCCTGATGATCTGAGGTGGGGCAGTTTCATTCCCGAAACTATTCCCCCACCCTCACCATCCTTGGAAAAATTGTCTTCCACAAAACTGGTCCCTGGTGCCAAAAAAAGGTTGGGGACCGCTGATTTAAAGTACTTCTATTAGTTGTTGTATTTTGTTGCGTTTGGAAAAATGTGTTAATTACAAGAGAAGAGAGAATGATCTTTTATAGTGTGATCTAATAATTGCATTCTGATACAGGAAAATAAAACTATTTCTAAGTGGGGGAAACAAAATCATTTCTTAAAACACTGAATAGATTATTAGTCCTTTACATGGCTTTCTGAGTCTCATTCTGGCCAATCAATACTATGTTGCCCCCTAGTTTTACAAGGGTACATTCCTTCCCATAAAACAATGTGTGAATCCACAGGACACTCCAAGAAAATGAGGAATGGCATTTATTGGTACCCTGTTAGAACATAAGCATAAACCTCTACTACACTAAAGCTGTGTATGAAAAGAGTCTGGGAGAGAAGGAAGGGGTGGTATGGGAGCAAACGATTCTATAGGGATACATGGGAGTGTGTGTGTGTGTGTGTGTGTGTGTGTGTTTTCTGGGTTTGTGTATGTGTGTTGTCTGCGTGTTGTTAAGAGGTAATCTGTAATAATAATATAACTCTACTTACTTTTCTATTAGAGATAGTATTTTGTTCTACAAGTTCTCTTTAAATTTCTTTGACAAATCTTTGGCTCATTCATTAGTATCTTAGGGTCAAGTGTTACAAACAAATTAATTACTTATTTTGTCTTCAGCACTGATATGGAAGGGGATTGGGCATGGGGCGTGAGGAATAATTTTTATTTTGAAGATGAGGTGGATCTGCATGACTGTCTCTGGTCTTCCAGAGAGAAGTGACAAAGCTCTAGGTTCCAGAGATAAAAGAATGAGGAGGAGGCAAAACAGCTTGGGAATGAAAGTGAAAACTGACAAAAAGAAAAACTGTTTGACAGTTGTTGACTTTGCAGTTTTTCCTGATGAACTCTTACAAAAGTACGTCCAGGTTAGCATGAAGATAAGAAAACACCCCTATCAATTTATCCCAATTTTTCCAGTCAAATCTGGGTCACAACTGGAAAAACAGAAAAAGAGGTCAATTGAAAGGAACTAGAAAAGACAAAACTATGTATTAGTAAACACACATGCACTCACACACACACACAAAGGAGTTCTTGAGCTCATTTTCCTTCTCTTTCATACTTACTAACAAAAATATTTAAAACATTAGGATTTACATCCTCGAATAGCTATCTTTTATAAGTACTATGTAAGACATTAATAAATGCACAGAGGAAATTGATGATTCAGAGTAAGAGAAATGAGACAGCTACTTCAAGGTTACTTGCAGGAGGTGATTTTGAGAGGCTTTAAAAATAAAGGTAGAATGTAGTATAAGGTGTTTCCTAAACTGATAAACACCTGAATTTAAATTTAAGATAAAATTTTATCTCCAATTCTAATAAATTTCATTTCTCAATGTCTTTTAGATCCAACCTGACCACTCCAGCTCTGTTTTCTCTATCCATGTATCTGTTGCCTACAATATTATTATAGGCCAACTTAAAAGTCATCCTCAACTCTTCTGTTTCTCCCACACTCTACATCCAATCCAACAAAAAATCTTGTTGGTTCTACCTTCATAACCACTTTCACTGCTACCTACCTGGGTTGAGCCACCGTCTTCACCTGAATCACTGCAAAAGGCTAACTGGTATCTTTAAGCTCATCTATGTCTATTCTTAACACACCTGCCAGTGCAATCTTTCCAAAATATAAGTCAAACTACTATTCCGCTCTGCTCAAAATCCGCTATTGGTTCTCCTCTCACTCTGAGTTAACATCCAAATCCTTGGAGATGAGTCACATGGCCTTACCCCCCGTGGCTACCTATTCCATCCCTGATAGCATTTTCAACAGTGTTGTAGCCCTTGCTCACTCACCACAGCCACCCTGGGCTCCTTACTGTTCCCTAAACCCACAGCAGCCGTGCTTCTATTTTCTGACTGTTTATTCTGCCTGGAATCCCCTTCCACCAGATATCTACTCGGCTAACTTCTTCAGTCTCCTAACCTCTTCACTCACATCTCCCCTTCCCCAAAAGAAGCATTCCTTCAACCTGACTCCTGTTTCTGAGTTTCTGAGCACTTCCTTACCTTCTGGAATAAAAAGCTATTCCAGGCTCACCTCATATTTTCCCTTCAGTTGCTCTCAAGCCTTCATCAAAGGACTGTGTACTTGTGTAAATCAGCACGTGGACATACTTGGCTATAAAGGATGACATGGGAAAGAGTTACATGCAGTGCCCAGCATTCACTACTCTACTGACGCCTGCTCGTGCAGTAACTTCCTGATACAAAAAATCATGATCCAGAATCCCAGACAATCACAATGCCTACAAAAACTCCTTTAAGACTTCATTATGTCCTGAATTCCATTTGTTTTTGTAAATGCTTTATTAAATTAATTTTAAAATGGGCAGATTCATGTATGTCTTTTTAATTTTGTGTCCTGACTTCCTGGATTTTGTCTTTTCACATATGAAGGTCCAAATTTGAGTAGCTTCTAGCACTTAGTAGACGTTCAATAAATGTTTGATCAGGGATTGATAAGGGCCATCTTTTCAATTCTATCAACAATTCAGATGGAAAATATTGAATGATATAATACGCCAGTGCCTGAAAATAGCAGGAATATTGCAAGAGTTACCAAAGTAAAAGCTGAAAGAGATTTCTACAATCTGCTGGTTCTGAGATATAAATAGCAGAAAAAATTTTTGGGTTTACTAGTTTTCAACTTTCCCATTGACAGCATAATACAGTGGCAAAAATTTATGAAAAAAATATTTGATGTTACTCTTGTTCAATCCAAGCTTTTGGAAAATTTTAGGAAAACTAAAATATTTTTATATTTATCTAAACTTTTGGTCAATTTTAGGAAAACTAAAATGTTTCAATAATGCCAAAGTCAATTTTTTTAATGATTCAGTACTAAGTAAATGAATGTTATAAAATCATGATTAACTACTAAATTAAAACCACCACAGCAGCTGCTGAATTCTAAGAGAAAGTATAAAATCCAGGAATTATGTTCACAGTATTTGTATTAAATCTATGACTGCCAAAACATCTATGTAGTTTTATGAAAGCTAAATAAGTGCCACAAATAAATTAATCATTAGAATGGTTTTAGAAAATAGTTACACTTCTTACTCAAAGAATATATCAAAATTTAGGATTATAATTAACTCTGGTTGGAGGCAGAGGGACAGAATAGTGGAAAAGCATAAGATTCAATAATATTGGTACAAATCTAATTCCAATGTTCATGATGTAAATGGGTGCTTGTTTTTATTGTGCCTTTCATTAAGCTTTATTCTTTACATCTTTGTTTCTTTTGCATATATCAATTAATTCATAATCAAATAGTATATTGACAAACATTTTAGGCATGACTAATCTAGCATAACAAGCTCTTGATTTCCTCATCTAATATAATAGGGATAATAGTATTTGTACTATAAAATTGATGTTAAAATTAGATGCGATAAGACACAAAAATTATTTAGCAGAGTACCTGGTGTATGTGTATATTGATATGCATGGTATGTATGTGTGTATGTACATATATAACTAACCACTTTTGGCACTCTTTTTTCAATCTTTAGTCTTTAAAAGTATAATGTAGCTTTTGACAAGTTTCAGAAAGTCAGGTATAAATATTGCATTTGGATCCACCTTGAAATGTTTCAGTTATAAACAACATTCTTGATTAATGTTTCCGTGTCTTAATAACACATTTATCTTGGAAAATAAGCATTAAACAGCTTTCTTTAAAATGCGTGGAGACCTGCACTCTACATGTAGTGTTACAAATGTTGTCTAAGACCTTGGTCTTAATGGCTAGTTGTAAAAATCCTTGCCATAAATGAATAGGCAATAGAATCTTAATACTTTGTGTTAAATAATGTGCTGGAAATTCTGAGCATAATGAGTCGGAATGGATTATGAATTGTGATTTATCTACACTACAATTAGATTGTCTAATTTTACCTTCTTGTTTACCAGGCAGAAGCAGGAGAGACTTTTTTGAAGATTACTAAGTTCAACAATTTTATCATTTCTGCTCCCTTTCCCTGAGACAAAGATAAAATTCATAGTAGACAGTGCAAAATGAAATCAAGCCTCTCTCATTTACTTTTAAAAATATATGAACTCCCTCAAAAATTATAATTTTCTATATTTTCTGCTAAAGTGTACTAAGACCATCCTACTAAAGTCCAGGCTGTGCTGTTTCAAGATAAGTCAGGCTGTCTATCACTTCTGATTACGCTTCCCTTCATAAAAACAAACAGACTTGGAAGATACCATTTAGAGCTGGTATTTGACGCCAAATTCAGAATCAGTTGAGAATATAAGCAAGGATATGTTTAACTCTTTCCATTGACAGGTTATTATTTTCATTATTCCATTGTATACTGAATGAAAACATTGACAATGGCCAAAAGTAGTATTAAATTTCTTCCATGTGCCAGGTACAGTATTCAGAACCATACCTGCTATCTCACTTAATTCTCAAAAAAATCCCACGAATGAAATATTATTATCTTGAAGTGACTTGTCCAAGCTATACCGCTATTAAGTTAAACTAAAATACCAATCTTCTGTACTAATTGTTTTACTATTTATTCAAATATTGTCTCTCAGTTGCAGTCAATAGCCAGGCATGTTCTCTAGCATTGTATCACCCAGCCTTGAAATAATTTCTCACTGTCTGAAAATAAATTTTTGTGGTGCCATCTTAAGACTTCAAGGATTCTGAGATAAGAGGAAGGAAGAAGAAATGAATTAATTAGTCATGATTTTGTATAAGACTTTTAATCTGAGGCTTTCCTGACAGGATCTTACATGATTTATAATCTATAGATTTTCTTCGTATGGCAAGTAGAACAGAAAAAAGAAGACAGAGTTCTGAAACTGTTTTGCAAGTACTCAGGCAAGGTCAAAAACTAAATAATTGTTAATATAAAAGAGAGAAAAGGTAAAGATTACAGATTTTTATCAGCCAAGTCTGCATATTATTAGGCTGTGTGCTCATTGAAACACTGAATGTCAAAAGGATTATTTGTTTATTACTTTTGTTGAGATTAATTTGGAAGAAAAATGCCTTGATGCATTTATCAGCTTCCTTGTTCATTTCAAATATAATAAGATTGCTCTTCTCTCTTCTTTTAGCCAAGTGGACAATTGATTATTAAGTGAGCTATGTACACACTGGATTATTATTACCTTGGATTTTTGCTGTATTACCTTCGTTTTGCTGTTTGATTCATTTTCCACAAATGCAGAGCCATGAAGAACATGGATTTGGGGCCACCTTGTGACAGACTTAGAAAAGTCCTATATACCAAATCCTAGAATTAGAATTTTGGTTTCCATTCCCAGACCATATTACTTTTCAATAAACATACTTTTGCAAAGTGGCATCATATTGTAATAGCTGATTTTCACCATTGAGAAGTATTATACATACTATGTAGTAAAATAAACCCTGATAATTATATTGAATATTTAACAATTTCTTATATTTTTTCATTGACATTTCAACTTAGTGAATTATATGGATTGACTTTCATACATTGAGTCAATCTTGTATCCCTTGATGTATTTTTTAAACTTCTAATTTTCAGTTTTCTAATACCTTATTTTTAAAGAACTTTTACATTTATAGTCATATTGTGATTCGCCTGAAAAATTCCTTTCAGAATTAGCTCTTGTCAGATTTTATTATCAGGAATATGTTAACCTCATGTAGTAAGTCAGAAAGGGATCTAAATTTCGACACTCTGAAATAATTTGTGTAAGTTTGAAATTTTTTTCCTGAATATTTGGTAGACTTCACTATTAAAAATGGCTGGATTTTTGCATTTCTTGGGTAGGAAATATTGTAAGCATTAATTCATCTTTATAAGTGGTTACAGGTTTATTTAAATAAAATATTTCTTCTTTAGTTAATTTACTGTTACATGTTTCTACAAATTCGTCCATTTTACCTTTTTTTTTTTGGTAAGAAATTCTGGCTAGGGCAATCAAGCAAGAGAAAGAAATAAAGGGTATTCAGTTAGGAAAAGAAGAAGTCAAATTGCAGATGACATGATTGTATATTTAGAAAACCCCATCATCTCAGCCCCAAATCTCCTTCAGCTAATAAGCAACTTCAGCAAAGTCTCAGGATACAAAATCAATGTGCAAACATCACAAGCATTCTTATACACCAGTAACAGACAAACAGAGAGCCAAATCATGAATGAACTCCCATTCACAATACCTTCAAAGAGAATAAAACACCTAGGAATCCAATTTACAAGGGATGTGAAGGACCTCTTCAAGGAGAACTATAAACCACTGCTCAATGAAATGAAAGAGGACACAAACAAATGGAAGAACATTTCATGCTCATGGATAGAAAGAATCAATATCATGAAAAAGGCCATACTGCGCAAGGTAATTTATAGATTCAATGCCATCCCCATCAAGCTACCAATGACTTTCTTCACAGAATTGGAAAAAACTACTTTAAAGTTCATATGGAACCAAAAAAGAGCCCACATTGCCAAGATAATCATACGTAAAAAGAACAAAGCTGGAGGCATCACGCTATCTGACTTCAAACTATACTACAAGGCTACAGTAACTAAAATAGCATGGTACTGGTACCAAAACAGAGATATAGACCAATGGAACAGAACAGAGTCCTCAGAAATAATACCACACATCTACAACCATCTGATCTTTGACAAAGCTGAAAAAAACAAGCAATGGGAAAAGGAATCCATATTTAATAAACGGTGCTGGGAAAACTGGCTAGCCGTAAGTAGAAAGCTGAAACTGGATCCCTTCCTTACTCCTTACACAAAAATTATTTCAAGATGGATTAGAGACTTAAATGTTAGACCTAAAAGCATAAAAACCCTAGAAGAAAACCTAGGCAATACCATTCAGGACATAGACAAGGGCTTCATGTCTAGAACACCAAAACAACGGCAACAAAAGCCAAACTTGACAAGTGGGATCTAATTAAACTAAAGAGCTTTTGCACAGCAAAAATAAATAAATAAATAAAAATAAAAAAAAGTTATCATCAGAGTGAACAGGCAACCTAAAGAATGAGAGAAAATGTTTGCAGTCTACTCATCTGACAAAGGGCCAATATCCAGAACCTACAAATAACTCAAACAAATTTATGAGAAAAAAACAAACAACGCCATCAAAAAGTGGGCAAAGGATATGAACAGACACTTCTCAAAAGAAGACATTTGTGCAGCCAACAGCCACATGAAAAAATGCTCATCATCACTCGCCATCAGAGAAATGCAAATCAAAACCACAATGAGATACCATCTCACATCAGTTAGAATGTCAATCATTAAAAAGTTAGGAAACAAGAGGTGCTGGGGAGGATGTGGAGAAATTGGAAAACTTTTACACTGTTGGTGGGACTGTAAACTAGTTCAACCATTGTGGAAGACAGTGGGGGGATTCTTCAAGGATCTAGAACTAGAAATACCACTTTGACCCAGCCATCCCATTACTGAGTATATACCCAAAGGATTATAAATCATGCTGCTATAAAGACACATGTGCACGTATGTTTATTGCGGCACTATTCACAATAACAAAGACTTGGAACCAACCCAAATGTCCACCAATGACAGACTGGATTAAGAAAATGTGACTCATATGCCCCATGGAATACTATGCAGCCATAAAAAAGGATGAGTTCGTGTCCTTTGTAGGGACATGGATGCAACTGGAAATCATCATTCTCAGCAAACTATTGCAAGAACAGAAAACCAAACACCGCATGTTGTCACTCACAGGTGGGAATTGAACAATGAGATCACTTGTACACAGGAAGGGGAACATCACACACCAGGACCTGTTGTGGGGTGGGGGAAGGGGGGAGGGAAAGCATTAGGAGATATACCTAATGTAAATGATGAGTTAATGGGTGCAGCACACCAACATGGCACATGTATACATATGTAACAAACCCGCACGTTATGCACGTGTACCCTAGAACATAAAGTATAATAAAAAAAATTAGAAAATTAAAAAAAATATACTGTGCTCTCTAAAACTGTCACCATAATCCCTGCCATGAACCTATCCATTACCTCCAAAAATTTTCTCCTTAACCCTTTGTTATTTTTCTTTTTGTATATCAATTACACCTCAATAAAGTGGGTTTTTTAAACAAAAGAATATACTCTGTAGCTGTTGAAAACTGAGTATGTGGAGATATATATTGATATATATATATATATACACATATGCATTGCATGAAATGCATTAATTGTGCTTTTTAATAGTCTGTATTTTAATTATTTTCTTTTCTGCATAAATTATCAATTTTTTGAAAATATATGTTAAAATTTTCTATTCTAATGAAATATTTATATATTTCTCCTTAGACATTTATATTTTATGTATTACATACTCATATTTTGAATCTATAATATACAAATAAATTTGATTTCAATATATTCCAGACTAAGTGAACTTTTTATAACCATGTATATATTCTCTTAATGTCTAGAAAAGTTTGGGAAAAAAAAGACTCAGCTGACACCTTGATTTCTTGATTTTTGACTTCTAGCCTCCAGAATTATATGAAAATAAATTTCTGTTTTTAAGCCACCCAGTGTGTGACACTTTGTTATCAAGCAAACTAATACGTTATGCATGCCCAATGGTATTTGCTGTAGATTATACAGAACCATTGAAGACTCACAAGGCAGAAAGGTAACTTGATTAGATTTGTGTTTTAAAGCAATCTCTTTGCAGTGAATAAGATTGGGGGGGGGGGCCAATAATCAACACTTTCAAAGAAAAGAAATTCTAACCCAGAAATTCATATCCAGCCAAATTAAGCTTCATAAGCAAAAGAGAAATAATGTCTTTTTCAGACAAGCAAATGCTGAGGCAATTTGCTACCACCAGACCTGCCTTATAAGACCTTCCAAAGGAAGCACGAAATGTGGAAAGAAAAAACTATTACCAGCCACCACAAAACAAACTGAAGTACACAACCAGTGACACTATAAAGCAACCACATAAATAAGTCTGCAAAGTAACCAGCTAATATCATGATGACAGGATCAAAACCAAACATATCAGTACTAACCTTAAATATAAATTGTTTAAATGCCCCAATTAAAAGACACACAGTAGCAAACTAGATAAAGAACTAAGACCCTTTGGTATACTGTCTTCAAGAGACCAATCTCACATCTGATAAGACATATAGGCTCAAAATAAAGGCATAGAGAAAAAATCTGCCAAGCAAATGGAAGACAGACAAAAGCAGGGGTGGCAATCCTAGTTTCTGACAAAGCAGACTTTAAACCAACAAAGTTCAAAAAAGACAAGGGCATTACAAAATAGTAAAGGGTTCAATTTAACAAGTAGATATAACTATTCTAAATATATATGCACTGAACATAAGAGAACCCAGACTCATAAAGCAAGTTGTTAAAGACCCTCAAAGAGACTTAGACTTCCACACAATAAAAGTGGGAGACTTTAATACTCCACTGACAATATTAGACAGATCATTGAGACAGAAAATTAACAAAGCTATTCAGGACCTAAACTCAGCACTGAGTCAAATGGACCTGATAGCTATCTACAGAATTGTCCACCCCAAAACAACAGAATACACATTCTTCTCATTGCCACGTGGCACATACTGTAAAGCTGATCACATAATTGGAAGTAAGAACTGAAGTCATAACAAAGAGTCACTCAGAACACAGCACAATTAAATTAGAAATCAAGACTAAGAAATTCACTCAAAACAATTACAAGGAAAATGAATAACCTGCACCTGAATGACTTTTGGGTAAATTGCAAAATTAAGGCAGAAATCAAGAAATTCATTGAAACTACTGAGAACAAAGATACAACAAATCAGAATGTCTGGGACACAGCTAAGGCAGTGTTAAGAGGGAAAGTAACAGCACTAAATGCCCACATCAAAAAGTTAGAAAGATCTCAAGTTAACAACCTAAAATCACAACTAAAAAACCTAGACAACCAAATATAAATCAGTCCCAAACTTAGAAGAAAACAAAAAATAACAAAATCAGAGCTGAACTGAAAGAGATTAAGGCGTGAAAAACCATTCAGAAGATCAATAAATCCAGAAGCTGTACTTTTTTGACAAAATTAACAAAGTATATAGACTGCTAGCTAGACTAATAAAGAAGAAAAGAGAGAAGAACAAATATCCACAGTCAGAAATGACAAGGGGGATATTACCACTGACCTCCCAGAAATGCAAACAACCATCGGAGAATATGAAAGTCTTTATCCACAAAAACTAGAAAATCTAGAAGAAATAGGTAAATTCCTGGACACATACACCAAGACTAAACCAGGAAGAAATTGAATTCCTGAACAGATCAATATTGGGCTCTCGAATTACGGAGGTAATAAATAGCCTACCAACTAAAAAAAGCCCAGGACCAAATGGATTTACAACTAATTTGACCAGATGTAAAGAAGAACCTGTACCATTCCTACTGAAAGTATCCTAACAATAGAGAGAAGGGACTTCTCTCTAACTCATTCTTGCGGCCAGCATCATCCTGACACCAAAGCCTCACAGACATAAAAGAAAGAAAAGGAAACTGTATGCCAATGTCCTTGATGAACATTAATGCAAATGTTCTCAACAAAACACTAGCAAATCGAATGTAGCAGCACAGCAAAAAGCTTATCCACCACGACCAAGTAGGCTCTATCCCTGGTATGCAAGGTTGGTTCAACATATGCAAATCAATAAACGTGATTTATTACATAAACAGAACTAAAGACAAAAACCACATGATTATCTCAATAGAAGCAGGAAGGCTTTTGATAAAATTCAACATCCATTCTTGTTAAAAATTCTCAATACACTAGGTATTGAAGGAATATACCTCAAAATAATCAGAGTCATATACGACAAACCCACAGTCAATATCACACTGAATGGGCAAAAGCTGGAAGCATTCCCCTTGAAAACAGGCACAGGCACACGAGAAGAGTGCTCTCTCACCATTCCTATTCAACATAGTATTGAAAGTCCTGGCCAGGGTAATCAGGCAAGACAAAAAAATAAAGGCACCCAAATAGGTAGAGAGGAAGGCAAATTATGTCCATTTGCAGATAACAGGATCCTGTATCTAGAAAAACCTATAGTCTCTTCCCAAAATGTTCTTTTTTTTTTTTTCTTTTTTATTATACTTTAAGTTCTAGGGTACATGTGCACAATGTGCAGTTTTGTTACATATGTATACTTGTGCCATGTTGGTGTGCTGCACCCATCAACTCATCAGCACCCATCAACTCTTCATTTACATCAGGTATAACTCCCAATGCCACCCCTCCCTCCGACCCCCATCATAGGCCCTGGTGTGTAATGTTCCCCTACCAGAGTCCAGGTAATCTCATTGTTCAATTCCTACCTATGAGTGATGACACGTGGTGTTTGGTTTTTTGTCCTTGTGATAGTTTGCTGACAATGATGTTTTCCAGTTTCATCCATGTCCCTACAAAGGACAAGAACTCATCCTTTTTCATGGCCGCATAGTATTCCATGGGGTATATGTGCCACATTTTCTTAATCCAGTCTGTTGGACATTTGGGTTGATTCCAAGTCTTTGTTATTGTGAATAGTGCCGCAATAAACATACGTGTGCATGTGTCTTTATAGCAGCATGATTTATAATCCTTTGGGTATATACCCAGTAATGGGATGGCTGGGTCAAAGTGGTATTTCTAGTTTTAGATCCTTGAGGAATCTCCATACTGTTTTTTCATAATGGTTGAACTAGTTTACAATCCCACCAGCAGTGTAAAAGTGTTCCTATTTCTCCACATCCTCTCCAGCACCTCTTGTTTCCTGACTTTTTAATGATTGCCATTGTAACTGGTGTGAAATGGTATCTCATTGTGGTTTTGATTTTCATTTCTCTGATGGCCAGTGATGATGAGCATTCTTTCATGTATCTGTTGGCTGTATTCATGTCTTCTTTTGAGAAATGTCTGTTCATATCCTTTGCCCACTTTTTGATGGGGTTGTTTGTTTTTTTCTCGTAAATTTGTTTGAGTTATTTGTAGGTTCTGGATATTGGCCCTTTGTCAGATGAGTAGACTGCAAACATTTTCTCTCATTCTTTAGGTTGCCTGTTCACTCTGATGATAACTTTTTTTTATTTTTATTTTTATTTTTATTTATTTATTTATTTATTTATTTATTTATTTATTTATTTATTTTTGCTGTGCAAAAGCTCTTTAGTTTAATTAGATCCCACTTGTCAAATTTGGCTTTTGTTGCCGTTGCTTTTGGTGTTTTAGACATGAAGCCCTTGCCTATGTCCTGAATGGTATTGCCTAGGTTTTCTTCTAGGGTTTTTATGCTTTTAGGTCTAACATTTAAGTCTCTAATCCATCTTGAAATAATTTTTGTGTAAGGAGTAAGGAAGGGATCCAGTTTCAGCTTTCTACTTATGGCTAGCCAGTTTTCCCAGCACCGTTTATTAAATATGGATTCCTTTTCCCATTGCTTGTTTTTTTCAGCTTTGTCAAAGATCAGATGGTTGTAGATGTGTGGTATTATTTCTGAGGACTCTGTTCTGTTCCATTGGTCTATATCTCTGTTTTGGTTACTGTAGCTTTGTAGTATAGTTTGAAGTCAGGTAGCGTGATGCCTCCAGCTTTGTTCTTTTGACTTACGATTATCTTGGCAATGTGGGCTCTTTTTTGGTTCCATATGAACTTTAAAGTAGTTTTTTCCAATTCTGTGAAGAAAGTCATTGGTAGCTTGATGGGAATGGCATTGAATCTATAAATAATCTTGCGCAGTATGGCCATTTTCATGATATTTATTCTTCCTATCCATGAGCATGGTATGTTCTTCCATTTGTTTGTGTCCTTTTTTATCTCACTGAGCAGTGGTTTGTAGTTCTCCTTGAAGAGGTCCTTCACATCCCTTGTAAGTTGGATTCCTAGGTATTTTACTCTCTTTGAAGGTATTGTGAATGGGAGTTCATTCATGATTTGGCTCTCTGTTTGTCTGTTACTGGTGTATAAGAATGCTTGTGATGTTTGCACATTGATTTTGTATCCTGAGACTTTGCTGAAGTTGCTTAACAGCTTAAGGAGATTTGGGGCTGAGATGATGGGGTTTTCTAAATATACAATCATGTTATCTGCCAACAAGGACAATTTGACTTCTTCCTTTTAACTGAATACCCTTTATTTCTCTTTCTTGCCTGATTGCCCTAGTCAGAACTTCCAACACTATGTTGAATAGGAGTGTTGAGAGAGGGCATCCCTGTCTTGTGCCAGTTTTCAAAGGGAATTTTTCCAGTTTTTGCCTATTCAGTATTGGCTGTGGATTTGTCATAAATAGCTCTTATTATTTTGAGATACGTTCCATCAATACCGAATTTACTGAGAGTTTTTAGCATGAAGGGCTGCTGAATTTTGTCAAAGGCCTTTTCTGCATCTATTGAGATAATCATGTGGTTTTTGTCTTTGGTTCTGTTTATATGCTGGATTACGTTTATTGATTTGCCTATGTTGAACCAGCCTTGCATCCCAGGGATGAAGCCCACTTGATCATGGTGGATAAGTTTTTGATGTGCTGCTTGATCCGGTTTGCCAGTATTTTATTGAGGTTTTTTGCATCAATGTTCATCAGGGATATTGGTCTACAATTCTCTTTTTTTGTTGTGTCTCTGCCAGGCTTTGGTATTAGGATGATGTTGGCCTCAGAAAACGAGTTAGGGAGGATTCCCTCTTTTTCTATTGATTGGAATAGTTTCAGAGGGAATAGTACCAGCTCCTCCTTGTACCTCCAGTAGAATTCGCCTGTGAATCCGTCTGCTCTTGGACTTTTTTTGGTTGGCAGGCTATTAATTATCGCCTCAATTTCAGAGCCTGCTATTGGTCTATTCAGGGACTCAACTTCTTATTGGTTTAGTCTTGGGAGAGTGTAAGTGTCTAGGAAATTATCCATTTCTTCTAGGTTTTCTAGTTTATTTGCGTACAGGTGTTTATAGTATTCTCTGAATGTAGTTTGTATTTCTGTGGGGTCAGTGGTGATATCCCCTTTATCATTTTTTATTGCATCTATTTGATTCTTCTCCCTTTTCTTCTTTATTAGTCTTGCAAGTGGTCCATCAATTTTCTTGATCTTTTCAAAAAACCAGCTCCTGGATTCAGTGATCTTTTGGGGGGCTTTTGTGTCTCTATCTCCTTCAGTTCTGCTCTGATCTTAGTTATTTCTTGCCCTCTGCAAGCTTTTGAATATGTTTGCTCTTGCTTCTCTGGTTCTTTTAATTGTGATGTTAGAGTGTCAATTTTAGATCTTTCCAGCTGTCTCTTGTGGGCATTTAGTGCTATAAATTTCCCTCTACACACTGCTTTAAATGTGTCCCAGAGATTCTGGTATGTTGTATCTTTGTTCTCATTGGTTTCAAAGAACATCTTTATTTCTGCCTTCATTTCATTATGTACCCAGTAGTCATTCAGGAGCATTTATGAGTTCTAGTTTGATTGCACTGTGGTCTGAGAGACAGTTTGTTATAATTTCTGTTCTTTTACATTTGCTGAGGAGTGCTTTACTTTCAACTATGTGGTCAATTTTGGAATAAGTGCAATGTGGTGCTGAGAAGAATGTATATTCTGTTGATTTGTGGTGGAGAGTTCTGTAGATGTCTATTAGGTCTGCTTGGTGCAGACTTGAGTTCAATTCCTGGATATCCTTGTTAACTTTCTGTCTCGTTGATCTGTCTAATGTTGACAGTGGAGTGTTGAAGTCTCCCATTATTATTGTATGGGAGTCTAAGTCTCTTTGTAAGTCTCTAAGGACTTGCTTTATGAATCTGGATGCTCCTGTATTGGGCCCATATATATTTAGGATAGTTAGCTCTTCCTGTTGAATTGATCCCTTTACCATTATGTAATGGCCTTCTTGTCTCTGTTGATCTTTGATGGTAAACAACTTCTGCGACATCTGAGGATGCAAAATCAATGTGAAAAAATCACCAGCACTCTTATACACCACCAACAAATAAGCCAAGAGCCAAATCAGAAAGAAACTCCCTTTCACAGTTGCTGCAAAAAGAATAAAATACCTGAGACTACAGCTAATTAGAAAGGTGAAAAATCTCTATAAGAAGATCTACTAGCCACTGCTCAAAGAAATCAGAGATAACACAAATGGAAAAACATTGCATGCTAATGGATAGGAAAAAGCAATACCATTAAAATGGCCATATTGCCCAAAATGATTTAGAGATTCAATGCTATTCCTATTAAACTACCATTGACATTCTTCAAAGAGCTAGAAAAAATTATTTTAAAATATATATGGAACCAAAAGAGAGTTGAAATTGCCAAAGCAATTCTAAGCAAAGAGAGTGAAACTGAAGGCGTCATGGTATCCAACTTCAAACTAAGTTGCAAGGCTGCAGAAACCAAAAGAGCAGAGTACTGGTACAAAAATAGACACATAGACCAATGGAACAGAATAGAGAACCAAGAAATAAGATCATACACTTATAACCATCTGATCTTTGGCAAATCTGACAAGAACTATCGATGTGAAATGGATTCCTTATTTAATAAATGGCCCCGGGGCAACTGGGTAGCAGTATGCAGAAGATTGAAACTGGACTTCTTCCTGATACCGTATACAAAAATTAACTCAATTTGGATTGAAGACTTAAATGTAAAATCCCAAACTATAAAAACCTTGGAAGACAGTCTGGCCAATACCATTCAGGACATAGACCTGAGCAAAAATTTCATGACAAAGATGCCAAAAGCAATTGCACCCAAAGCAAAAATCAACAAATAGCATCTAACTAAAATAAAGAACTTCTGCACAGCAAAAGAAACTATGAACAGAGTAAGCAAACAACATACAGAATGAGAGAATGTTTCTGCAAACTATGCGTTGGATAACTAATATCCAGCATCTATAAGGAACTTAAACATATTTATAAAAAAGTAACAAACAACTCCCTTAAAAAATGGGCAAATGACATGAACAATTTTCAAAAGAAGGCATACATGTGGCCAACAATCACATGAAAAAAAGCTGAACATCACTGATCATTGGAGAAATGCAAATCAAAACCACAATGAGATACTTCCTCACACCATTCAGAATGATTATTATTGGAAAGTCAAAAAATACTGTTATTCTCTACAACTCCATATTTGGAGAATAACAATACTATTATTCTCCAAATACTATTTTCTCCACAACATGCTGGCGATGTTGTGGAGAAAAGGGAATGCTTATACACTGTTGGTGGGAGTGTAAATTATAGATTCATTTATAAATGCTTATACACTGCTAGAAAGGAGCAGCAGTCAGGGTGTCTTAGGTGGCCTGACTAATTAATGTGTCATGGGAAAGAAATGTGCTTCACCCAGGCATACAAGAGGGATCTCTTTCTGGAGGATTGATGTCTCAGCATTCCATAGAGGCTGAGTGTAACCAGGGTGGAACTAGGCACTACTGAGACAGAAATAATGGAAGAAAATGGAGACACCAATCCTGACATGTGAAAGACAATGTGGCAAATCCTCAAAGTCCTAAAGACAGAAATACCATTCAACCCAGCAATCCCATTACTGAATGTATACCCAAAGAAATATAAATCTTTCTGTTATAAAGTCACGTGAATGCATATGTTCATTGCAGTGCTATTCACAATAACAAAGACATGGAATCAACCTAAATGGCCATCAACAATAGACTGGATAAAAAAAAAATATGGTACATACACCTATGGAATACTATGCAGCCATTACAAAGAATGAGATCACATCCTTTGAAGGAATGTGGAAGGAACTGGAGACCATTTTTGTTAGCAAAGTAACACAGGAACAGAAAACCAAATACCACATGTTCTCACTTGCAAGTGAGTACTAAATGGTGAGAACATATGAACACATAAAGAGGAACAACATATATATTTAGGATAGTTATCTCTTCTTGTTGCATTGATCCCTTTACCATTATGTAATGGCCTTCTTTGTCTCTTTTGATCTTTCTTGGTTTAAAGTCTGTTTTATCAGAGACTAGGATTGCAACCCCTGCCTTTTTTTCTTTTCCATTTCTTGGTAGATCTTCCTCCATTCCTTTATTTTGAGCCTATATGTGTCTCTGCACATGAGATGGGTCTCCTGAATACAGCACACTGATGGGCCTTGACTCTTTATCCAATTTGCCAGTCTGTGTCTTTTAATTGGAGCATTTAGCTCAGTTACATTTAAGGTTAATATTGTTATTTGTGAATTTGATCCTGTCATTATGATGTTAGCTGGTTATTTTGCTCATTAGTTGATGCAGTTTCTTCCTAGCATTGATGGTCTTTACAATTTGGCATGTTTTTGCTGTGGCTGGTACCGATTGTTCCTTTCCATGTATAGTGCTTCCTTCAGGAGCTCTTGTAGGGCAGGCCTAGTGGTGACAATATCTCTCAGCATTTGCTCGTCTGTAAAGGATATTATTTCTCCTTCAATTATGAAGCTTAGTGTACCTGGATATGAAATTCTGGGTTGAAAAATCTTTCCTTTAAGAATGTTGCTTGTTGCGGGAAGTCAGGGACCCTGAATGGAGGGACTGGCTGAAGCCATGGCAGAAGAATATAAATTGTGAAAATTTCATGGACATTTATTAGTTCCCCAAATTAATGCTTTTATAATTTCTTATGCCTGTCTTTACTGAATAATCTCTGAACATAAATTGTGAAGATTTCATGGACACTTATCACTTCCCCCATCAATACTCTTGTGATTTCCTATGCCTGTCTTTAATCTCTTAATCCCGTCATCTTCATAAGCTGAGGATGAATGTCATCTCAGGACCCTGTGATGATTGTGTTAACTGCGCAAATTGTTTAAACAATATGAAATCTGGGCACTTTGAAAAAAGAACAGGGTAACAACGACGTTCAGGCAACAAGCGGGATAACCTTAAAGTCTGGCTGCCTGTGGACCAGGTGCAACAGAGCCATATTTCTCTTCTTTCAAAAGCAAATAGGAGAAATATCAGTGAATTCTTTTTCTAAGCAAGGAACAGCCCTGAGAAAGAGAATGCATGCCTAGGGGTGGGCCTCTGAAATGGCCAGTCTGGGAACTTCTGTCTTTTACAGTTGTGGATAAAGGATGAAATAAGCTTCACTCTCCCATAGTGCTCCCAGGCTTATTAGGATGAGGAAATTCCTGCCTAATAAATTTTGGTCAGACCGGTTGTCTGCTCTCAAACCCTGTCTCCTGATAAGATGTTATCTATGACAATGCATGCCCAAAACTTCATTAGCAATTTTAATTTCACCACGGTCCTGTGATTTCACCCTGCCTCCATTTGCCTTGTGATATTTTACTACCTTAAGAAGTAGGTGACCTCGGTGACCCACACCCTATTCGTACACTCCCTCCCCTTTTGAAAATCACTAATAAAAACTTGTTGGTTTTGCAGCTTGGGGGGCATCACTGAACCTGCTGACATGTGATGTCTCCCCTGGACGCCCAGCTTTAAAATTTCTCTCTTTTGTACTCTTTCCCTTTATTTCTCAGACTGGCGGACACTTAGGGAAAATAGAAAAGGACCCACATTGAATATTGGGGGCTGGTTTCCCCTGATATCCGGCACACCAGCATGGCTTTTTCTTTTTCCCAAGTGCATGTGGGAACCCGATTCCCTTTGGTAGGTGTGCAGAAACATCATTGGTTTCATTCACAGAAACACTTGTTCCACTCCCTGATGACTGGTGAGTAGTCTGTGTATGGTTCTGGTTAACTATGGGTCACATGGAGTCTAAAAATTATACCTATCTCTTTTATATTAAACTCCGGTTAAAACAGAAAAGGGTTCGAGTGTTCATGGAAAATATGGTCACTCTATTCAGAGCAGTGGTAAAATTCTGTCCTTGGTTTCCTGAAAAAGGAACCTTAGATGTAGACCTGTTAAAACAGGTAAGAGTTCAAGTAACCATGGAAAATATGGCTACTCTATTCAGGGCGGTGGAAAAATACTGTCCTTGCTTTCCCGAAAAAGGAACCGTATTTGTAAAAGTATGGGATTGTGTTGGTATGACATTCTGGGAACTGGTCTTGACAAGGAATTATGTTCCTGCACTGTTTGGGGTGATTGGACCTTGGTGCATGCCATCCTAATACCTCCTCAACCTTCCTCCCCCATACAGCCTTCATTACTTGATCACCCTCTCCCTTTGGCTACTCCTCTCTCACCTAACAATTCTGAAAATACAATGTCAAACTCTGGTGACTTTGGCTTGATGTTACCCCCTACTTATCTTACTTATTTTCATGAAGAGTCAGTACTTGAAGCTCCCACAGCTGCAACTCACACAGCCCGGGACCATAGATATTATAATTCTTCTCTCTTCAAACCTCCTGTGCCAGCTAATGGCTTCAGGACCAAACTACAATTTACCTATAATTCTCCAAGTCCTCTCCAATCCACTACAGCCCCTCACCCTCCTGTCATTTCGGTTCCTCAACCAGTCTGCGTTGTTATGTACCTCTCAATCCTACCTTTTTAAAAGAATTTAAGGATGCCTGTACTCAGTATGGTCCTTCTTCTCCTCATGTGAAAATCATATTACAAACTTTTTGTACTGAGGTCATTTTGCTTCCTTTAGATTGGGAGCTTTTGGCAAAAAGCTGTTCTAACCCCATCTCAACCAGGTGGGCAGAGGAGGCCCATTTGCAGGCTCAGCTAAATCAGACTAAAGGCATTCTAATTACTCAGGTTCAGCTCAAAGGCTCCAATAGTTTCTGTGATACTTATGCCCAATTAGGCTTTGATGCTCTTACCACAAAACAAGTAACAAAGGTGTGTATAAGAGCTTTCTATAAATTACTCACCCCAGGCCCATCTCCTGTTTCTTTTATTACTGTTAAAGAAGCTCAATTGCTTTTACTATCTAATATCATTTTAAACAAAGGAGATAAGACACGTGGTCCTGGAATTGGCTCTGGTGGTGAAAAGGCCACTTACTGGATTAATGTAATTTCTAAACAATGGCTCACCTTCACCATACACATTCAAGGAAAAAGTTTTGAGGGCCCAGAAGATACTGGGGACAGAAATTAATATTCCACATAACTCTTATAGTGCTCCCAGTCAGCATATATGAGAAACATGGGGTTTGTTCCTGGGCTTGGTCTCGGTTCAAAGCATGAAGGGATTACTAAACCCCTCCCAGTTACTGTAAAAGAAAACAGGGCAGGTTTAGGTTATCCTTTTTAGTGTCTGCCACTTCCATGCCTCCTTATCCTATCCCTTTACAATGGAAATCTGACACACCCATTTGGATTCAGCAATGGCCACTTTCTAAAGAAAAACTGGAGGCTTTAATTCGCTTGGTTTCTGAATAGTTACAACTTGAAAATGGGGAACCTTCTCTTTCCCCTCTGAAATTCTCCTGTGTTTCTAGTAAAAAAAAAAAAAAAAAAAAAAAAAAAAAAAAAAAAAAAAAAAAAATCAGACAAGTGGCAGATAGTAACCAATTTAAAGGTCATTAATGCTGTAATTAAACCTATGGGAGCTACCCAACCCATCATGCCTGCCCCTACTTTAATACCTAAAAATTGGCCTCTCATAGTTATTGATCTTAAAGATTTTTTCATATTCCTTTACATAAATTGGATTGTAAAAAATTTGCTTTTACTGTACCAGCTATCAATAATCAGGAGCCTGCAGCTCATAATCAATGGAAAGTACTTCCTCAGGGAATGCTGAATGCCCTACAATCTGGCAGCTTTATGTTGGACAAGTGCTTTCACCAGTTCAAGCCCAATATCCCCAGGCCTATATTCTCCATTATATTGATGATATTATAATTGCTGCCCCCACTGATAAAGAATTAATTGACTGTCATGAAATTTTGAGCTGCCATGTTACAGAGGCTGGATTACACATCACTCAGGATAAAATTCAACAGAAAACTCCTGTTCAATATTTAGGAATGGTGGTCGATAAGCAACATATTCAACCTCAAAAAGTTCAAATTAGGAGAGATTCTTTGAAAACTTTAAATGACTTCCAAAAACTTTTGGGTAACATTAATTATTTAAGACCTACTTTAGATCCTTGAGGAATCGCCATATTGTTTTCCAGAATGGTTGAACCAGTTTACAATCCCACCAACAGTGTAAAAGTGTTCCTATTTCTCCACATCCTCTCCAGCACCTGTTGTTTCCTGACTTTTTAATGATTGCCATTCTAACTGGTGAGAGATGGTATCTCCTTGTGGTTTTGATTTGCATTTCTCTGATGGCCAGTGATGACAAGCATTTTTTCATGTATCTGTTGGCCATATGCATGTCTTCTTTTAAATCCCATATGACCCAGCCATCCCATTACTGGGTATATACCCAAAGGATTATAAATCATGCTGCTATAAAGACACATGCACATGTAAGTTTATTGTGGCGCTAATCACAATAGCAAAGACTTAGAATCAACCCAAAGGTCCATCAGTGACAGACTAGATTAAGAAAATGTGGCACATATACACCATGGAATACTATGCAGCCATAAAAAATGATGAGTTCATGTCCTTTGTAGGGATATGGATGCAGCTGGAAACCATCATTCTCAGCAAACCATCACAAGAACAGAAAACCAAACACCACATGTTCTCACTCATAGGTGGGAATTGAACAATGAGATTACTTGGACTCTGGAAGGGGAACATCACACACTGGGGCCTATTATGGGGAGGGGGATGGGGGAGGGATGGCGTTGGGAGTTTACCTGATGTACATCATTACCTGATGTAAATGACGAGTTGATGGGTGCTGACGAGTTGATGGGTGCAGCACACCAACATGGCACAAGTATACATATGTAACAAAATTGCACATTGTGCACATGTACCCTAGAACTTAAAGTATAATAAAAAGAAAAACAAATATTAATAATAAAAATAAATAAATAAATATAAATTCCATTAAAAAAAAAGGACCTACTTTAGGCATTCTGACCTACGTGCTCTCTAACTTGTTTTCTACGCTGCAGGGAGATTCCAATCTCCATAGTCTCAGGACTTTGACCCCTGAAGCTTCACTAGAACAGGAATTCATACAGGAAACAATCCAGACTGTCCAGTTGTCTACAGTACAGCCATTTAATCCTTTTCAGCTTCTGGTTTTCGCTTCATTGCACTCCCCAACTGGACTAATAGTTCAACATAATGATTTAGTGGAGTGGTGTTTTCTTCCTCATTCTGTGTCAAAACTTTGTCTGTTTATCTGGACCAAACAGCCATCTTAATTGGACAGGCTCAGTGTAAAATACTTCAAATTTCCAGATTTGATCCGAATTTAATTGTAGTTCCCTGAAATTGGCTAGAAATTCAAACCACCTTTCCACATTCTGTACTATGGCAAATTCACTTGGCTGATTTCATTGGCATTATTGATAATCATTATCCAAAGAACAAATTGTTTGATTTTATAAAAATCATGTCTTGGGTGGTCGCTCAATTAACCAAAGGTCAGCAAATTCCTGAGGCTGTTACAGTGTTCACTGATGGCTCCAGTAATGGCAATGAAGGTTATGTAGGTCCTACAGACAAGCTTATTTCTACCTCTTATACCTCCGTTCAAAAGGCAGAGTTAACTGCTGTGAATACTGCCTTACACGATTTCCCTTTAAATACTGTCTTTGATTCTACTTAACGTGGGAAAGAGGATATGCTTCTGTTTCACTAGGACATCATCAAACAAAAACCACAGGGAAAAGATGTCCGTGTTGGAGAATTCCCTCAGATGTGGTGAGATCTGTGCCAACTCCTCAGAAGCAGGCATACCAAATCACAATGGGTCTGATTCAGTCCTCCCTGATGGTGATGGAGACCCATTTAACTAATCCCACTTCTAATAACCTTTCTTTTCCTCCTTACAAACCTAAAAATCTCACCATTTCTATTAGCCTAAAAATAACATCCCTCTGTTCTCTTCCTCCTTCACCACTAAATCTCACATACACTAGGTTTTATTTAATTACTCTCCTCTTTATACTTTCTGACTCACGAGTTTCCTCTCACACTGATTTACCTGCTATGCAAAATTCTTATGGGGCTTATGTGTCTTTTCCTCCACTTACTCAACCTCTCACCTGGATAGATGCTCCTGTGGAAATCTACACTAATAATGTGGATGCCTGGAGCTACAGATGACCATTGACCCACTCAACCAGGAGAAGAAGGCACTGCAATTAATGTTACCATGGGTTACAAATACCCCCCTTTGTGCCTGGGACATGCAGCTGGTTGTATCCATCTAGAAACTCAAGTCTGGGCTGCTTATCTTCCAGAGACATCAACTACAGAAAAACCGGGACATTTGGTCTCTGGCCTCTCCCTTTCTCCTTTAAAACAAATGAAAGGGGTAGTAATGGGAGATACCCCACACTTTCAATATAAACCTGCAGGAAAACAATGCCCTAAAAATTTTGAGGATCCATCTAAAACTTTAATTTGGGAGGACTGTGTTAACTCACATGCAGTAATATTAAAGAACAACTCATTTGGTTTAGTATTAGACTGGGCACCACAGAGATATTTAAAAAAACAATTGCTCCTCTGGTGGAAAGGAATGTCTGGAGGCTACTTATTTTATTTCTTATTGGGAAAATGTGAGTCATCATTCTACTTTGCATAGGAGGTTCAGCTCATTCTTTCCCTTAAAATGGGAAGATAAAGGCATTGCCCCCCACCCCCCCCCAACCCCCACCCAAGGGCTTGCTTCATACTCCCCATTCTGAGCCCAGAACACCCAGAACTTTGGAAATTGGCTATTGCCATGTCTGGACTGCAGGTATGGGAAGGGGAAACTATTCTGTCTGTTGTCCCCACTACCGTCCCCCTCTCTCAGTAATAACGTAGATCCAGACATTCTGCTTTACTTACCTCCAATCTGACTTTTCCCATACAGAGTTGTATTAAGCCTCCTTACCTGCTGTTAGTGGGAAATATCAAAATCTGAAAGAACAATCGAACTGTCCAAAGCACTAGTTGTCATTTATACAATTGCATTAACTTTCATTTTGACTCCAAAAAAGTATAATGTTGGTTCGAGCTCGAGAAGGAATCTGTATTCCAGTAACTTTGCCCAGACCTTGGGAATCTTCCCCCTCAATACATTTAATTAATGAAGTGTTGCAGAGAATTGTAAAGATATCTAAGAGATTTGCTTTCAGTTTAATTGCTGTGATCATGGGCCTAATTACAGCCACTGCACTGGCCACCACTGCTGGAATAGTGTTACAGAAATCTATTCAAACAGCTCATTTTGTTAATGATTGGCAAGCCAATTCCCCCCAAATGGGAAATTCTCAACAAGGCATTGATCAAAAATTGGCTAATCAAATTAATGATTTAAGACAATCTGTTATGTGGCTTGGAGATTGGGTAGTCAATTTGAACATGGCATGCAAATGCAGTGCGATTGGAACACGTCGGATGTCTGTATCATCCTGTGTTCCTATAACGAGACTGATCATTCATGGGAAATGGTCAAAAGACACCTTCTGGGTAGGGAAGATAATTTATCATTGGACATAACTAAATTAAAGAAACACATTTTTGAAGCCTCTCAAGCTCACTTATCCATTGTGCCTGGAGCTGAGGCGTTAGATCAGGTGGCAGAAAGTCTTTATGGACTAAACCCCATGACTTGGATTAAGTCTATTTGGGGCTCCACTGTAGTACATTTTGGAATTATGTTTCTCTGTTTAATTGGCTTCTCTTTAGTGTGCTGGATCAGTCAAAGAATCCTGCATCAAAATGGAGAGAATGAACAAGCCTTCATCGCCATGGCACATTTATATAAAAAGAAAGGCAGAGATGTTGTGGGAACTCAGGGACCCTGAATGGAGGGACCGGCTGAAGCCATGGCAGAAGAATATAAATTGTGGAGATTTCATGGACAATTATTAGTTCCCCAAATTAATACTTTTATAATTTCTTATGCCTGTCTTTACTGAATTATCTCTGAACACAAATTGTGAAGATTTCATGGACACTTATTACTTCCCCAATCAATACTCTTGTGATTTCCTATGCCTGTCTTTAATCTCTTAATCCCGTCATCTTCATAAGCTGAGGATGAATGCCACCTCAGGACCCTGTGATGATTGTGTTAACTGCACAAATTGTTTAAACAATATGAAATCTGGGCACCTTGAAAAAAGAACAGGAACAGTGATGTTCAGGGAACAAGGAAGATAACCCTAAAGTCTGGCTGCCTGTGGACCAGGTGCAACAGAGCCATATTTCTCTTCTTTCAAAAGCAAATAGGAGAAATATCAGTGAATTTTTTTTTTTAAGCAAGGAACAGCCCTGAGAAAGAGAATGCATGCCTAGGGGTAGGCCTCTGAAACAGCCACTCTGGGAACGTCTGTCTTTTACAGTTGTAGATAAGGGATGAAATAAGCCCCATTCTCCGGTAGCACTCCCAGGGTTATTAGGATGAGGAAATTGCCACCTAATTAATTTTGGTCAGACCAGTTGTCTGCTCTCAAACCCTGTCTCCTGATAAGATGTTATCAACGACAATGCATGCCCAAAACTTCATTAACAATTTTAATTTCACTGGGGTCCTGTGATCTCGCTCTGCTTCCATTTGTCTTGTGATATTTTACTACCTTGTGAAGCATGTGATCTCTGGTGACCCACACCCCATTCATACACTCCCTCCCCATTTGAAAATCAGCAATAAAAACTTGCTGGTTTTGCAGCTTGCGGGCCATCACTGAACCTGCTGACATGTGATATCTTCCCTGGGCACCCATCTTTAAAATTTCTCTCTTCTGTACTCTTTCCCTTTATTTCTCAGACTGATCGACACTTAGAGAAAATAGAAAAGGACTCATGTTGAATTATCAGGGGCAGCTTCCCCCAGTAGTTGAATATTGGCCCCCACTCTGTTCTGGTTTGTAGTATTTCTACAGAGAGATCTGCTGTTAGTCTGATGGGCTTCTCTTTGTGGGTAACCCAACCATTCTCTCTGGCTGCCCTTAACATTTTTTCCTTCATTTCAACTTTGTGAATCAGACAATTATGTGCCTTGGAGTTGCTATCCCTGAGGAGTAACTTTGTGGCGTTCTCTGTATTTCCTGAATTTGAATGTTAGCCTGCCTTGCTAGGTTGGGGAAGTTCTCCTGGATTATATTGTGCAGAGTGTTTTCCAACTTGGTTCCATTCTTCCTGTCGCTTTCAGGCACACCAATCAGATGTAGATTTGGTCTTTTCACATAGTCCCATATTTCTTGGAGGCTTTGTTTATTTCTTTTTACTCTTTTTTCTCTAAACTTCTCTTATTGCTTCATTTCATTCATTTGATCTTCAATCATAATGGTAAAGGGATCAATTCAACAAGAAGAGCTAAGTATCCTAAATATATACATGCACCCAATACAGGAACACCCAGATTCAAAAAGCAGGTCCTTAGAGACCTACAAAGAGACTTAGACTCTCACACAACAAAAATGGAAGACTTTAACACCCCACTGTGAACATTATACAGATCAATGAGACAGAAAGTTAAAAAGGATATCCAGGAATTGAAAGCAGCTCTGCACCAAGCAGACCTAATAGACCTCTACAGGACTCTCCACCGCAAATCAACAGATTATACATTCTTCTCAGCACCACATTGCACTTATTCCAAAGTTGACCGCATAGTTGGAAGTAAAGCACTCCTCAGTAAGTGCAAAAGAACAGAAATTATAGCAAACTGTCTCTCAGACCACAGTACAATCAAACTAGAACTCAGGATTAAGAAAATCACTCAAAACTGCTCAACTATGTGGAAACTGAACAACCTGCTCCTGAATGACCACTGGGTACAAAATGAAATGAAGGCAGAAATAAAGATGTTCTCTGAAACCAACAAGAACAAAGACACAACATACCAGAATCTCTGGGACACATTTAAAGCAGTGTGTAGAGAGAAATTTATAGCATGAAATGCCCACAACAGAGAGCAGGAAAGATCTAAAACTGACATCCTAACATCACAATTAAAAGAACTAGAGAAGCAAGAGCAAACACAAAAGCTAGAAGAAGGCAAGAAATAACTAAGCTCAGAGCAGAACTGAAGAAGATAGAAAAAATAAATAAACCCTTCAAAACTCAATGAATCCAGGTGCTGGTTTTTTTTTTTAAAAGATCAACAAAATTGACAGACTGTTAGCAAGACTAATAAAGAAGAAAAGAGACAAGACTCAAACAGATGCAATAAAAAAATGATAAAGGGGATATCACCACTGATCCCAAAGAAATACAAAATACCATCAGAGCATACTATAAACACCTCTACGCAAATAAAACTGGAAACTCTAGAAAAAATGGAAAAATTCCTGGACATATGCACTCCCCGAGACTAAACCAGGAAGAAGTTGAATCCCTGAATAGACCATAAAAGGCTCTGAAATTGAGTCAATAATTAGTAACCTACCAACCAAAAAAAAATCCAAGACCAGACGGATTCACAGCCGAATTCTACCAGAGGTGCAAGGAGGAGCTGGTATCTTTCCTTCCGAAACTATTCCAATCAATAGAAAAAGAAGGAATCCTCCTTAACTCATTTTATGAGGCCAACATCATCCTGATACCAAAGCCTGGCAGAGACACAACAAAAAAAAGAGAATTTTAGACCAATTTCCCTGATGAATATCAATGCAAAAATCCTCAATAAAATTCTGGCAAGCCAAATCCAGTAGCACATCAAAAAACTTATCCACCATGATCAAGTGGGCTTCATCCCTGGGATGCAAGACTGGTTCAACATACCCAAATCAATGAATACAATCCAGCATATGAACAGAACCAAAGACAAAAAACACATGATTATCTCAATAGATGCAGAAAAGGCCTTTGACAAAATTCAACAGCCCTTCATGCTAAAAACTCTCATAAATTCGGTATTGATGGAACGTATCTCAAAATAATAAGAGTTATTTATGATAAACCCACAGCCAATATCATACTGAATGGGCAAAAATGGGAAGCATTCCCTTTGAAAACTGGCACAAGACAGGGATACCCTCTCTCACCACTCCTATTTAACATAGTGTTGGAAGTTCTGGCCAGGGCAATCAGGCAGAAGAAAGAAATAAAGGGTATTCAGTTAGGAAAAGAAGAAGTAAAATTGTCCTTGTTTGCAGATGACATGATTGTATATTTAGAAAACCCCAATCGTCTCAGCCCAAAGTCTCCTTAAGCTGATGAGCAACTTCAGCAAAGTCTCAGGATACAAAATCAGTGTGCAAAAGTCACAAGCATTCTTATACACCAATAACAGACAAACAGAGAGCCAAATCATGAATGAAATCCCACTTCATTCCTAGGTATGCAACGTACAAGGGATGTGAAGGACCTCTTCAAGGAGAACTACAAACCACTGCTCAACGAAATAAAAGAAGAAACAAACAAATGGAAGAATATTCCATGCTCATGGATAGGAAGAATCAATATCATGAAAATGGCCATACTGCGTAAGGTAATTTATAGATTCACTGCCATCCCCATCAAGCTACCAATGACTTTATTCACAGAAGTGGAAAAAACTACTTTACAGTTCATATGGAACCAAAAAAGAGCCCACATTGTCAAGACAATCCTAAGCCAAAGAACAAAGCTGGAGGCATCACGCTACCTGACTTCAAACTATACTACAAGGCTACAGTAACCAAAATAGCATGATACTGTTACCAAAACAGAGATATAGAGCAAAGGAACAGAACAGAGCCCTCAGAAATAATACCAAACATCTACAACCACCTGATCTTTGACAAACCTGACAAAAACAAGAAATGGGGGAAGGATTCCCAATTTAGTAGATGGTGTTGGGAAAACTGACTAGCCATATGTAGAAATTTAAAACTGGATCCCATACTTACATCTTACACAAAAATTAATTGAAGATGGATTAAAGACTTAAATGTTAGACCTAAAACCATAAACCCCCTAGAAGAAAACTTAGGCAATACCATTCAGAACATAGGCATAGGCAAAGATTTCATGTCTAAAACACCAAAAGCAATGGCAACAAAAGCCAAAATTGACAAATGGGATCTAATTACACTAAAGAATTTCTGCACAGCAAAAAAACAAAACAAAACAAAACAAAAACAAAAACAAAAACAAAAACAAAAAAACACAACTACCATCAGAATGAACAGGCAACCTAAAGAATGGGATAAAATTTTTGCAATTTACTCATATAACAAAGGGCTAATTCCAGAATCTACAAAGAACTCAAACAAATTTACAAGAAAAAAACAAACAACGCCATCAAAAACTGGGCAAAGGATATGAACAGACACTTCTCAAAAGAAGACATTTATGCAGCCAACAGACACATGAAAAAATGCTCATCATCACTGTCCATCAGAGAAATGCAAATCAAAACCACAATGCGATACCATCTCACACCAGTTAGAATGGCAATCATTAAAAAGTTAGGAAGCAAGAGATGCTTGAGAGGATGTGGAGAAATCGGAACACTTTTACACTGTTGGTGGGACTGTAAACTAGTTCAACCATTATGGGAAACAGTATGGCGATTCCTCAAGGATCTAAAACTAGGAATACTATTTGACCCAGCCATCCCATTACTGGGTATATACTCAAAGGATTATAAATCACCCTGCTATAAAGACACATGTGCACGTATGTTTATTGTGGCACTATTCACAATAGCAAAGACTTGGAACCAACCCAAATGTCCATCATTGATAGACTGGATTAAGAAAATGTGGCACATATACACCATGGAATACTATGCAGCCATAAAAAAGGATGAGTTCGTGTCCTTTGTAGGGACATGGATGAAACTGGAAACCATCATTGTCAGCAAACTATCACAAGGACAAAAAACCAAACACTGCATGTGGTCACTCATAGGTGGGAATTGAACAATAAGATCACTTGGACACAGGAAGGGGAACATCACACACTGCAGGGAGCAGGGTGGGATAGTATTAGGAGATAAACCTAATGTAAATGATGAGTTAATGGGTGCAGCACACCAACATGGCACATGTATACATATGTAACAAACCTGCATGTTGTGCACATGTACCCTAGAACTTAAAGTGTAATTTTTTAAAAACACACACACTGGGTCCTCTAGGAGGGTGGAGGGTGAGAGGGAAAACAGGATCAGGAAAAATAACTAAAAGGTAGTAGGCTTAATACCTGGGTGATGAAATAATCTGTGCCACAAACCCCCATGAAATAAGCTGACCTACTCAACAAACTTGTACACACTCCCCTGAATTTAAAATAAAAGTTAAAGAAAGTATTGATTGAAGGACACAGGTGACTGGAACTAGGGAAATTTGTTAAGAAGTTATATCAATAGTCAGGTGAATGCCAGATTCAAGGCAATTGCATGGGAAAGGGAGAGGAAGAGTTTATGAGAGTTGTTAAAAAGACAAAATGGCATGATCTAAAACCCAGGTGGAGTTCTAGTTGGAGCAAAGAGAGAGGCTCAATCTATGATAAAACTTAGGTCCCTTCCTGGCTTAGGCAGCTGAATGAATTGTTTATAAAGCAAAATGGAAATACAGAGGAACACTGGGCTCCCTATGTGAACTTTAGGGAGAGTTAACTAAATTACAGTGGTTGCATGTTAACATTGACAGCAAGAAGAAAGTGGAGAAGACAGGCATTGGCCCAGATTAATATTATAGTACCTGATGTTCCAGTAAAGGACAGCTGTCAGAGCTGCTGGCAAGGAGCAGCAGCAGGATGTCTTAGATGTCCTGATGAATTTATTCATGTTAGTTTCATGGAGAAGAAATGTGCTTCACCCAGGCATACTCAGACAGTCTCTTTCTGGGGGCTTTATGTCTCAGCATTCCATAGAGGCTGAGTGTAGCCAGGGTGGAGCTAAGTACTAACAATTGAGACAGAAATAATGGAAGAGAATGGAGATAAAAATCCTGGCATCATGTCTCGGTTCTGTCACTAGCAGGTTTTATAAACTTGAGCGAGCTAGTTGATTTCTCATTGTTCATTTACTTCACTAGCACACCATAGTAAAAATGAGATAATTCTTATTATGATGCTTCATTAGCCAATGAATACTTGAAGGGCTCAGGAAAAGTCTCTTGGAGAAAGTGATTTACAAATTAAGAGCTGAAGATTCAGTAAAAATAAGCCAGATGAACAGGCTAAATGTTGGAAAGGAGGTAAAACATGTTCCAGTTACAGGGAACAGCATGTGGAAGGCCCCTAGCCAAAAGAGAAAATAGTCATTTCATGGAACCAAGTAGTGATCTGATATAACTAGGGCATACAGTTTCACAGAGAAGCAATGAGGAAACCTAAATTATAAGCACTTAAATTACTTGATCAAGGTCTCCTAGCTAACAGAGTTCTAATCTGTGAATTGAACATGTCTGCATCTGCATTTTAACTATTCATTACGTAGAGCCTTCCTACAATGCCACACAAACAGGAGAAGATCATTGCTATGGGTGATACAGGCATATTTCTCAGTGTATCTAGAATATTATATAGTGAATAGTCTCTTGAGCTTAAGTTTTTGAAATTATGGTGAGATAATGTTAGAACTGAGAGTCATTAGGTATATAGAATCAGACCACAACAAAAAGGAGGGTAAACTCCAAAATAAATCCATGGATAAACAACTAACCCTTGCTCTCACTCTAGTCCTCTGAAAATATAAACATCATCTCAAAATGAGATTTGTGATTGATATAGTTCGGTTGTGTCCCCACTCAAATCTCATCTTGAATTGTAATTCTCATAATCCCCATGTGTCGTGGAAGGGACCTGGTAGGAGGAAATTGAATTATGGGGGTGATTATCCCATGCTGCTGTTTCATGAGAGTGAGTGAGTTCTCAGAAGAGCTGATGATTTTATAAGGGCTTTCTCCCTTTTGCTTGGCATTTCTTCTTGCCGCCACCATGTGAAGGACATGTTTACTTCCCCTTCGGCCAAGATTGTAAGTTTCCTGAGGCCATCCCAGCTATGCTGAACTGTGGGTCAATTAAACTTCTTTCCTTTATTAACTATCCAGTCTCGGGTATGTCTTTAATTAGCGGTGTGAGAATAGACTAAATAAGCTCTGAAAAGACCTATTATTTGCATCTATATTATTAAAAAATGCAAATCAATTCAGTTTTGTAAAGCGTTAATAATGTTATTAAATACACTGTCCAAAGACTGGATGAATTGGCTTTGTCCACACCTCTTCCCTAGAACACTCACCCATAAGATTACATTAATTTAAGATCTTCTCCTTGTTCTCTGTATTCTGATGTTTCACTACAAGGCGACAAGGTGTTGAATTGTTTTTATTTATTCTGCATGTAATTTTGTTGAGATTCCCAAATATGAGACTTGTTGCCTCTGGCGCCATGAAGGCACATCACTCAGATTTTCCTCCAACAAGACCTGCTGCAGGAGCTCAGCTGATGGCCCACAGTGGCAGGGCAGCTAGCTTAATAGTGTACTTTTATTAGTGGCATTCCCATCTTTATATTATTCCCATCTACTTCCCTGCTGGCCTTCCTTGCACCTCCCAAGTATTTACTTGCACTTCAATCTTTGTTCCAGAGTTTTCTCTTGTTACCTCATTTCTACCCAATGATTTGTTGACTGTGCCTAGAGGTGAGCTTCTGGCGACACTATATTGGAGATACAGAATTTCCACCAAAGAAGATTTTGGAAAAAGTTTCTTTAAGTTAATAGGCCTATGTTTGATCTGTATAAGACAACATATAGCCATTGTTGTCATTTATATGTATAGTAAGGATAATTATAGCATATGTCACTTTGAATATCCTACCTCTTTATGTAAAAAAGTATCAATTCAATTCATTTAAATCTATAACAGAGCTTTTGTTTAAATGTCAATCTACTTAAAAGAAAAAAATTATTATCAAGACATTTTGACATGTACTGTACTTATCTTTAATCTTTTTGGTAATGACCACCACTCATACTTCCTTAAGGGCCTCAAAAAATTAATGTTTCATCTTTCATTGTAACTCAGGAAAGGAGACTATTTTGATAATTAAAAATGGGCATACCACCTGTTAATAAATGGTTCTTATACAATTCTAAAGTGATTTAGTATTATTTATTGCTTTTAACAACTGTAAAATACATGTATTTCAAAATAAACTTGTCTCAAATATTACTCTAACCATATATTTAGAATACAATGTTCTGTGTGCGCTACCACACTTTCTACCATTGACTATGAATAATGTCTGTTTTAATGTATGATAAAACTTTTTCCAGCAATAAACAAATCAGAAAACATTTGCTACTATGTACAAGGTTCTGTTTTAGGTTTAGTAATTTACATGTGGATCTCCCAAGCTGTCCCCATAGAATGTTTACCATATATTATTTAGCATTCTATCTCTAACGCTCTTTTAAGGCAGTTTTTGCTTGTTTGGTCTTTAGAGTCCCATTAAGATATCATTTATAATTAGGTAGGGAAAGCACACATTGTCCAAATCAAAAGAAAAGTATTCTGCGTTCCTGTTTAACTGCCCATTTAAATTGATGCTGAAGTTTTCAACCGCTATTCACAGACTACAGGGCTCTACCTGAATCTTCAGGATTCCCTAGAAGTTCATTCAGTGCAGACATGGCCACCTCACCTTTCTTTAGGAGCAGAAACTCCAAGGTTTAAAAATAATAAAATTCTATGTTGATTTATGATATGAAAAGAAAACTCAAGAAATTATTAATAGCAGGTGATTTTCTCAACCTCAAATAAACATTAACCTAAAATAATATAAATATTATATAAAATATATAAAATAATATAAATATTAACCTAAAATAAATATTATACTTAGAGGTAAATGTTTAGACAGTTTCTCAAGAACAAAACAGGAGTGTCTGCTATCACCACTTCCCTTCAAACATGTACTAAAAATTTTAATCAGAACAGCGAGGCTAGAAAAATATATAAAAATTGATGATGGGTGAAAACACAAAACTGCCATTAGAAGTAGATGCATAATTGTCTATGTAGAAAATGCACAATAATTTACACTACTAGAATACTGATGAATACAAAAATTAGATACAAAATCAGAAAATACAGTGTTCAAGACACTATTTACAATAGTGGCCAAATACAAAAGTCTCTAGAAACAAGTTAAACAACGTACAAGGAGAAACTTTTTTTAATATTAAAGACCTCAATTTATGGGCTATATCATAAAATGTTAATATTTTAACCATGCATCAACTATCCTGAAACTGATCTATTACATCAGTACAGCTTAACTCAAAAGTTACATATTGAAGAAGTAATTCTAAGGTGTATATCAAAGAACTGAGAAGAGATCAGTGACTCCTAAAGAAGAAAAACAATGTTGGGAGACTTGTCTTTTCAGTTATCAAGAAATTTTATAATAATATAGTGGTTAGGATAGTATAGCACTCATGTAGATATGACATATTGACCAATGAGAAAAAAAAGTCTAGAAACAACCTATGCATATAAGAAATCTTGATTTATGACAGATTGAAAAATGATTAACATTTCGACACATGATACTGCACCAATTTGTAATCCATATGAAAATTAAAATTAAACTTCTACCTCACATTATAGAGAAAAATTCTGAGTAGATTAAAGTTCTAAGTAAGAAAGACAAATCTACTTAATTTTTAGAACACAATGTAGAATATTTTACAATTCTGAGATGAGATTAACCATAAGAGAAAAAATCATATTATAGAAAATTCACTTTAAAGCACACTGCAGAGACAACTTTGTGCCACATATATAAGTGACAAATGATTATCATCCAAAATATTTTTAAAACTTTTATGAAAACACTAATAGCACAACAGAACAAGTGGATAAAAGAAACAGAAGTTTCACAGAGGACCAATTACAAATGGTTCATAAATGTGAAAAGATATTCACCTTCATTTATAATAAGGAAAAAGTAAATTAAAATTACTATATGATACCATTATATAGTCATTTAGTAACAGTTTTAAAAGTCTGACGATTTCAAGGGATGGCCAGTGGGTGGAGAAAAAGAAACTTTCATAAATTGCTTGTGGGTGTGGTAAATGAGTACAATCATTTTGAAAACAATTTTGTATGATTTTGTAAACTTGAATATATGCATGCCATATGAGCCAGTAATTCCACCCCTACATATATATCCTAAAATATCTCTAGGACTTATATACCTAGGGCCCAGCACAAAAAATGTTGAGAGCTATACTACTAACACTAGAAGAACTGTAAGCAACTCAAATGTCCACACAGCAGTGGACCAGAGAAGTATTTGTGTTGCCACAAAACGTAATAGCAGTCACTGATTGAAATAAACCATCCTATATGAAATTCACAAATAAATTCCTAAATGACAAAATTAGGTCATATCTATATATCTATGTAGCAGCAGCTCATTTTTCCAAAGTTCAAAGCAAATAAAATTAATAATCAATTATTTAGGATTTTACTTATAGTTATTTCGCACTAATATAAGTGGGAATGACTGACACTGAGTTCAAGTTAAGGGTTAAGGTGCAAGGAGTGTGACAGGAAAGGAGAAAGATGAGATTTGGAGTGGGTGCCGAGAGTACTTCCAGTATCCTGCTAATGTTCTTATCTTAAACATGGAAATGGGCATAATGGTTTATTCTGTTACTCTTCCCAAACCATTGTGTGTGTGAATATATGTATGTATGCACATGCAAATAGTATACATATGCATATATATGCTTTATACAATCTTTAATATTAAATATTATTTTTATAAAGCATCTATTAATGTTTTTATATAGTATATGTTTCTATACAATCTTATACATCTATGACATATTGTGCAATTTAAAAAACTTTGTAAGCCTGCTACATTATATTGCAACGTTTGAATGTTCCTTGTCCAAGTATATAAAAGACTTCCCAATAATCTAGGATGATCAAAGTATTTTTAATGCTAGTCATGTGTCATTGCTTATTATACATGTTCATTGACTTCAAAAATCAATCTACACATTTTAGTTTATGCCCTACTTATGCTCCAATGTCAGATACTTTTTTTTGAGGCAGTTACTAGAATGGAATCTTGAAGATGGTAATTTTTTTCTTTACCATTTAAGAATAATGCCCAAACCATTGGTCTCCTATATTGTTAGTCTGGTAAATTTTGCAAGCACTTCAGCTCTGAAAACTACTACTAGAGACTATTATTTTTCCCTCATGATTCCTACTTACATTATTTCTTTTCAGCTATAGCAAGAAGTTTCAAGTATCAACTGGACATTTTTAATGAGTATAGAAAAAATTTTTTAAAATCTTATTCCAAATATATTATATTGAAACTCTCAGCTCTCACAATCATCAGCTATGTGAGGTAAATACGGCAAAATCTGAATGAAAATAAAGACAGCCATATTGCCTAACCCTTAATTTACTATTTCAAATCAATGTAGCTGGCCACAATATTGGATTAAGAATTCAACATTAATAGAAATAGTCATGGAGAAATCACAGAATACCAATTATTTGCCAATATCATAATCAATATGAATTTATTGAGCTGCTACTATGAAATAGTGTTAGGCATAAAAGAGCAAATATCCACTCCTTGAAGTTTTAATGGCAATCAAAACCATAATTACATAAGTATAAAAAAACTGCTTCAGTCCAACAAAAATTTATCAGTATAATAATTAGGTGTAAGATTTCAGTTGAATGCAATAATTCCATCTGCTAACTAACACCAAAATAAACACCCTAGATTGACTTGAAATAATATTACTACCATCATCTACCCCTTACTCTTCAGAAAGAGAAGTACAGACCCTGTAATCAGAATTTCAAGTTAAATAAATTTGCTCTGCATCTATCTGGGCTTCTTTGACACTTGACAAACTGCATGCGTGTCCCAGTTTAATTTTAGATATTTCACAGCTTTTGTTATGCTTAAAGTAAAAAAAAAAAAAAAAATCTCTTTAGACCTGGTTTCTCTTTTATGTAATGTTAAATACATAAAAGAAAAGGATAAACTTTGTAAGGGCAGATAGCCAAAGAATGTGAGATCTCAGTAGGCATTTCTGATTTCAGACCTTGGTACGCTCAGGACTATAGTGTTTCTCACCCACCACAATCTCAAGAGCAGTTTTGTTGTCTTCTCCCTTTTCATTGAAGAATGAAAGGAGAAACTTATCAAAGTGATGTTTGTCAGTTACAAGCTAATAAGAAAGTAGAATTTAGTTTTCCAGTTTATTTGGGAGGAATGGAGATTGTACAATGTAATAAATCTGTTGATAAAGATATGAACTTTTTGCCTTTTTATTTCCTGGAGGTGGAACTACGCAATTTTGAAGACTCCGATGACATCTGCAGTTAATGATTATTTAAAATATGCTCTCATGAGAAAGTCTGTATCTTTTTAAAATCCTAGTTAGTAGAAATTAATATGCTTTAACTTATGTTTTCATTTTATGTCAATTTGAATGATCATATTTAAGGTATTAATGGAATCTGCCATCTATTGATAAGCTATTAAGAAAACAGAGTTCAGAATAAATGAACTTATTGCAGTCAGGAGCAGTATGTTCAGCTTCACAGCTCTTAAAACTGAATTACTGAAAATGGAGTATGAACTCAAATTCTCTTTATTGTTCTGTTAAATGACCTTGGTTACATCACACTGAACACATTTTTTCCTTTATCAAAATATGAAACCCTTTAAAGGAATAATTAATAGAATTGTAGATACAGTGCCACTTTATACATAGCTTCAAAAATCGGAGTATCTCATTTGCTTTCATGGGGAAGATATCACTGCGTTGTATTTAAAAAATGCATAAAAGCTCAGCATACAGAGAAAAAGCTGAAGGACATTGCAAACAGAAGCATACTCCAAGAGGTAAAGTTTTGAGACAGAAAATGGCATATGAAGGAAAAGTCTCAACATATAATAGGATTGAATGACTTTTTAACATTCCACTGCTTGCTGACTTCTTGGTTTTTATGCCAAGCAAAAACTCAATGAATCAGAAACACTGTTCAGACACACTATCAAATTTTTTTTTTTTTTTTTTTGAGATGGAGTCTCGCTCTGTCGCCCAGGCTGGAGTGCAGTGGCGCAATCTCGCCTGCAAGCTACGCCTCCCGGGTTCATGCCATTCTCCTGCCTCAGCCTCCCAATTAGCTGGGACTACAGGCGCCCGCCACCGCGCCTGGCTAATTTTTTGTATTTTTAGTAGAGACGGGGTTTCACTGTGTTAGCCCAGGATCAGATACTATCTTAATCTTTAGTCATTATTTAGTCAATAATCTTTGAGTCATTATTCTCTGTGCACAAGGTAGAGATGATCAAATTATGTGTTATGATAGTAGAAAATAAGTATACAAACATGAGATAAAAATGTTTTAAAAAGTAGTATGTAACTTCATATTAATTTAGGATTTTTTTTAAAAAAAGACATTTATTCAGCATCAGGGTCAGACTATTACATTTAGCTATCAACAGCATGGGTGCAAAAAAAAAAATCTACATTAAAACCTTTGGTTGGAATGCTTTACACTTTGAACAGAACAGCAACTAAAATAACCTGTTATACAATTAGTCACAAATACAGTCCTATTTTTGCCCATACACATGAGTATTTGTCTAAAACCTGTCTTCTTTGTAACAGCTAGGCCCTGCCACTGCTGTGCTTGGCTGAGTTCACAAATCTGAAGCTTCCCTGTCAATTCTCTGGCTCTCCTCTTCTGCTAAGCTTTGTTCCCTAATTAAAATCTTCTGCCACTGCCATAGCTACTGCTGCTACTGGAACCACCATAGCCACCTTGATTTTGTGCTTTGGCAAAGTATTGGCCTGCACCACTACAGGGGCCAGAGCTTCCACCTCCAAAGTTTCCTCCCTTCATGGGTCCAAAATTTGAAGACTGATTGTTGTAATTGCCAAAATCATTGTAGCTTCCACCACCTCCAAAATTGCTTCCATCATTACTAAATCCATTATAGCTGTCCCCACTGACACCATATCCACAACCACCATGGCTGCCACCAAAGCCACTATGACCACTGAAATTTCCTCCACAACCAAAGTTGTCATCTCCACCAAAACCACCTCCATGACCACCACCAACGTTTCCAGAACCACTTCGCCTCTTTGGCTAGAGGAAGCACTAGCCATCTCTTGCTTTGACAAGACTATCCTAGCTTCACAGTTGTGGCCATTCACAGTGTGGTATTTCTGAATGACAATCTTATCCACGGAGTCATCGTCATCAAAGGTAACAAAGGCAAAGCCCCTTTTCTTGCCACTGCCTTGATCAGTCATGATTTCAATCACTTCAATTTTCCCATACTGTTCAAAATAATCTCTTAGGTGATGTTCTTCACTGTCTTCTTTAATGCCACCAACAAATATCTTTTTCACAGATAAGTGGGCACCTGGTCTTTGAGAATCTTCTCTTGAGACAGCTCTCTTTGGTTCCATGACTCTTCTATACACCTTGTGTGGCCTTGCATTCATGGCTGCATCCACCTTCTCTATAGTGGCATAAGTGACAAACCCAAAGCCCCTGGAGTGTTTGGTGTTTGAATCTCACATTACTGCATAGTCCATGAGCATTCCCCGTTGCTCAAAATGGCTCCTCAGGCTCTCATCTGCTGTTTCAAAGCTCAACTCTCCAATGAAGAGCTTCCTCAGCTGTTTGGGTTATTTAGGAGACTCTGACTTAGACATAATGGCAGGATGAAGAGAGACTGTAGCGATGCTTCTTCGGTGGCACCCACGGGCTGATTTAGGAGTTAATGGCAGTTATTGTAGAATTTGCCAAAAAGATTGTGATTAGGTTTTCAAATACAGGTATCTATTTTGAGAAGTTTGACCCAATGTCGGATTGATAATAGGTTTAATATATTTAACTGGTAATGAATTGTAGACTCTTTAAATTCCAAGATTGTCAGATTCTCAGGTTTGTTTCAAATAACTTACTGCATAACCATGATCTTCAGCTGCTCTAAGGACAATATAAATTTTTAAATCACATTAAATACTCCATTAGAACTACCTTATATCTCCTTTCTCAAAAATAATTGCTTATTCTGACAGGTACTAATAACAAAAATGAGTGACTGAGGCAAATATCTCAATCAATCAAGGTTTATTAAGCCAGCTTTAGGGCACTGATATATTAAGAGTTTGGATACTTGTCCCCCCAGATCTCATGTTGAAATGCAATCCCCAGTGTTGGAGGTGGGACCTGGTGGGTGTAGTTTGGGTCATTGGGGCAGATTCTTCATAGCTTGGTGCTTTTCTCACAAAAGTGAGTGAGTTGTCCTGAGATTTTGCTGTTTAAAAGTGTGTGGTATATTCTCACTTGCTTCCTTTCTTGCTCCCACTCTCACCGTGAGGTATGTTGGGTCCCCCTTTGCCTTCTACCATGATTGTAAGCTTCCTGAGGCTCATGATTGTAAGCCTCCTGAGGCTTCCTTACCAAAAGTAAATGCCAGCATCATGCATCTTGTGTATTCATCGTTGTTGTGAGCCAATTTAATGTATTTTCTTTATAAATTACCCAGTCTCTGATATTTCTTTACAACAATGCAAGAATGGGGCAACAAGGTGTGGTCAGGAAAAGCAAAAGTGACAAACATCCAAAGATATTTTTAAGGGGTTTAGTATTTATGCATTTACTTAAACAGGGGAAGGCATGTAGGAAGAATGGCAGGTAGGCAGTACGGCAAACGGTTACATTATCGTGAGACTTTAGTTAGTGCCCAGTAAATCTACATTTTGCATAAGATAAGGGGAATGTTTGAAGAAAAAAAAATAGTAAAGGAAGAATCAATTATGCAAACATTTCTGGGGAGGTGGGGGAAAGATCAGTCTCCTCTTGTCTTTGTTCTTCACTTGGGAACATAAGCTTGTAATCTACATTATCAGTGTGGAATCTGTGGACTTGAAACAGACTTTAGTTTTAGACCTGAGACCTTTTACCTTTCTGTGGAGATCTGGCTAATGCATTATGTTGGTAATAGTTACTCATTTGAAAGAATGTGTTGCATGACTCAGCTTCCAGGCCTTACTTTCATTTTGGCATAAGGAGTTTGGGGGTCTTGAGATTTTTTAAAAATTTTCCTTCAGACACTATAAATAGTAGTAATAACAACCATTTGCAGAGTATTGCTTTGTACCAGTACTACTCTATATACTTTTTGTGAATTAACTTGAAACCTTACAACAACCCTACAAGTGTTATTTTTATTTTACAGATGAGGAAATTCAAACTTAGAGGAGGGAAGTCATTTGGCAAGGTCACAAGACGTGGTAGAGATTTTTATTCCGCACTTATTCCATGCTCATTCCAAGCATGTTTGGCTATGATGTCCATACATTTCCTCTGGTCCACACTGCAGTGGTTATAGTGAAGGGTCAGAGAAGAATCCTGAGAAGCAGAAGGAAGCCATGGCTCTAGAATATGCACAAAAACAACTATGCTTGGTGGTTCATGTCATCATTTTTTGCAAGACTCCTGGATTAACGTTCAAAATCTTGACTCTCTTTCTTGTTTTGTATTTGGATAGTTCTGTCCGGGGAGTAGATTAAGTGGACTTGTATTTGTTTCTTGCCTACAGAGCAGATGTCTATGTTCTCTGACTTGCTACTATGAGACCAGGTCCACTTGATTTGTTTGCCACTCCCTAGATCATCCTATGTTTCCCCATCAGACTATTGAAAGTAAAAGGCACATCCCAGTCACCTGTCACTATCAGTCTCAAGGCAGAGGATAAAATATTTCCACAGGGATACCAGACACCCAGCTAAAGAAAAGGCCCCAGATGTGGGCTTGTGGACTTAGAATTGGTATAGCCACATACGCCTTTGTCCCGGTCTTTATGGGAAACCTAGTACAAATGAACTCCTGTCTTATAACTTTGATATTCCAGCAGAGGAAACATTGCCCAATCCTGCTATTGCAGAAGCTCCATCTCTCTATCTCTCACATCCCACCAGTTTCTGGAAATCTCTAACAGGAGATTTCAGGATAATTCTCAAATAAGGAATCATAATAACAGAGTGGGGTCATCCATCATTCCTCTTTTTCTCTTGTAGTTTATTTGCTCCAAAAGTCTCAGGTACTGTTGACATTGTTGCTTGCCTCTCAGAGTCACATGTCATGCTGTATCACACTGCTCTAAGACTGATCTTTAAATGCAGATAACATCTGTTTTCTGCCCTCATGATCTGGTACCATTCCCTCAAATACCCCTATCTGCCACCCGCCCCCTTGGTGTCCTAAATGGAGGTCTGCCTTGCACTCCAAATTTTCACAGAGAATTTAATGTGGTATTCACTCTTGCTGTTACTGCTTGCTCCAATAATACATTGATATAAATGAGAGTGGGATCGAGTACCAAAGATAAACACATTGATCCAGGGACCCTCTCAAAGTTTTCCACCCAAACCTTCTTCTTGGTCTTCTGGTAATTCATGCCTTCCCTCCAGTTATGTAATGAATCTTTTTTGGTTTGGTTTGAAGCTCTCCAGTCTGGAGAAAATACCTAAGTCTTCTTTTCTTTAATTTAGAAACATTAACAATAGTTGCATTTATTGAAAACTAGCCAGAGCTGGCATCATTTTGGTTCCTCCCACAATTTCAGACTTCTTTTCCCTAATATGTACATGTTTTTTAGCCTATAAAATGTGCTTCGAACGCTGACTTTCAAAACCCTGTGGTAGGTTGAATAATGGCCCCCTCAAGATGTCATTGTCCTAATCCCCAGAACCAATAAATATATCACCTTATATTGTAAAAAGGACTTTGCAGAAATGATGAAATTAACAATATTGCAATGAGAATTTTATCCCTAATTATCCTGAGTGGGCCAGATATCATCACAATGTTGTTATAGAAAAGATGCAGGAGGTATTAGAGTTAGACAGAAGGCAATGTCACAGAACAAAGGGACAGAAAGAAAGATGTGAAGAAGCTATGCATTGGAGATGCAGGGAGATGCAGAAAGGAAACCATAAGGCAAGGAATGTAGACAGCCTTCGAAGCTAGAAAGATCAAAGAAACACATTCTCCCCTAGGACCTCCAGAACAAACCAGCCTGTGGACACTTTGACTTTAGCTCAGTGAAACTGATTTTTGTTCTTTTGGTCTCCCAAACAGTAAGACAATAAATTTATATTGTTTTTAGGTACTAAATTTGTGATCATTTTTTCCAGCAGCATTAAGAAACGAATACACTGCATCCATCTTCAATCAAACTGCTCCCTCTTTGTTCCAGAAATTCCAAAGCCACTACCATCTCTCAGGCACTGCTTAGCTCTTTGCATACATAATTATAATGCATAAATTTAGTAACAACTACAAAAAGGTATAGCATTTTTAATACAATGAGAAAATAAAGTTTAATCAAGAAACTTAACCTCAAGATCACACAAGAGGTGTTACAACTGGACTCTATTCCCTGATCCATCAATTATTCATAGCCTATGTTCTTAATCACCATGTGAACTGACTGCATCTTCTTTCTTCTTTCCATACATCATTAATGAAGTCTATGTTGGGTTTTTAACCATATTTTAAAATTTAAAATTTACACAGAGGGGATTCTGGATCCCAGGCAGATTTCCTACTAAATACCTCTCATTAAGTGTGTCAAGCCTCCTGCTTGCCTTGGGCCTTACCCCTGAGGTGATGCAATGAAAGTCACATCTATTGTCTCGCACACTGGGACACATCCTTCATAGGGTAAGGAGAGGAATAGATGTTTCCTTCTGCTTGTAAAGGAGAAGCAAGAAGTTGTCTCACTACCCTCCTGAAAGGGTCTTCATGGAATACAATGAGCTGGAGCCCTAACTCCAACCCTTTAGGATGTAAATATCTTTCCCCTAGAACCTAGTAGCCCTCTGGTCTTCACTTTGTGTGTCCTACTGATGTCTTTAGGTTCTGTGGGCTTCATCTCTTTTGATATGTAAATAGTTAGGAAGATGGCATTCCACTCTCCCCAGCACTTTAGGGCTTAATCTAGGGACCAAGTCCTGGATGTAACCTTTGGGTTTTCTTGGGGGAGATGAGAGATATTTCATTATTCTTTTGGATCCATCCACTAACTAGAAAAAATGACTACAGATTTAATTCTCATGGTCTAAGAATAGAAAAAGACTTTTCACAAGAACACTGAGGAATCCAAGGAAGTTTTATTTCCCACAGCCTAAAACATACGTCACTGAGTTAAGGACAAGTTGGTAATGGCATTTACAGAGCTTCCAGAATGGTTCACATTTGTTTGTTGCTGTACAATTTAAAAATTGTTTTTCCATCTCATCTTTTGTATTCTGAGAACATAACATTGGGGTTACATAGAGACCATTATACTCACTTTTCAGGGTTGGAAATAGAGTCTGTAATCGTTTCCTGACTACAGTTACCCAGCTGCTTAGGACAAGCCTGCACTTGCTCCCAGGCACCAACCTAGGCCCCTTCCCTCTGCTGCAGGCAATAAACTAGGGCTCAGGAGTCCAGGGACATGTGCTGAATCAGAAACACACACACACACACACACACACAAACACACACACACACACAAAACCTTGCTCTCCCCTCCTCCACCAATTTGTCTCCTTTTTGGGTTTGGAAGGTGTTCTTTCCCAGAAGACTCAGATCTTTCCCTAACATGAGATGACAGCCTTTGTTCCTAATGTGGAGTCTAGGTACTCTCCTGCCATTCTGGGGCAATTTGAATTCAAATTTATAGGCTTAGAAAACGTTTAAACCATTATTACACCTGTAAAGAACTGGATCTGCGTTCAATTCAGTAATTATTATCTCTCTATTAAGGTTGGAAAATGAAACCTTTCTCAACTAGACCTTTACACATGTAAAGTACTCAGGCACTCACATTTTCTTTTTCTTTTTTCCATTGCACAAATTGCTTGAGTTCTAAAGAAGAATCCACTTTACTGTAAGGTAGCTCCCAGCTTCATTAAGAAAAAAAATGCATAATCGGAAAACCATTAACAGCTTAATTTGAATGAGAGCTCTTTTAAAAATATCTATTAAAATTGGAAAAATTTTAAAGATGTAAAATTGAATAATAGGTTGGTTGTAGTGAAACAAGATGGATATTTTATATAAAACATGTATTTTAAAGGTGGGGATCTGCCTTTGAAAAAGCATCAAATATGCTTTCTTGAACAAGAGAGAAACAAGGGAAATGCTGCCTAGTGGCAACTGTCCAGTGGACCTGAGCCATGGTCTGTTGTAAAGTCCTACCATCTTGAGTACTCAAGAAAAACGAAAGGTTGAAAAGTATGAAACAAAACTAGGCATGATATTTTTGGAAAGGTTTTATTTTCATGGTTTTCTTCTGTTAAAATACATCGATAAATAAACTGTATTATTCCAAATCATAGAGGAACATTACATAATTAATACAAAACAAAGCATCATGTCTCACAAGGAAGACATAAAATATCCAAAGGATAATTAGAACATTGTAGTTTTTATAGCTTCAACATCAGAAATCTTGACAGTTTTGATAAATAACAACTGACATTCTTCTAAACAGTTACAAAAATAGATGGGACATACATGCATTTATCTTAACAGTGATCTGACTATTGGCTTGGATCCCCACTATTTATTTTTAGCTGCTATCACAATGTCTGGCATGATGTGATCTCTTTCCCACCATTTAATTAATGGAGAACATGTAAAATCCATCATCGTCAAGTTAGATGACAGTAAAGACTGAACTTTGGTTTAACACAAAAATACCTTTCAAAATGACAGTACAGTGAATTACCAAACACATTCATATTTTTCAATATCAGAAAGAACCTTAATAGACAAGCTTTGAAAAATACATACATACATACATATATAAATAATTAGAAGTACCTTCATAAGAAGCAGTTAAACACATTAAACACAGTCCAAGTGTGCCCAGGAGCTAATTGTTTTTCTTCTTTCACTTTGATTCCTCTAAGAATAGACTCCTTTAGGAATTGTAGCGGATATGCTTTCTCCTTCTCTCTAGGTCCGTTAGCGTTGCCACTGTGATGAAAAAATGCTGTTAGTAGGTACTCAGGAAACTGATCCCACAGACCATTTTTCCCACCTTAGATCCTTACCTTCTAGGGTTTTTCAAACGTGATCGTTCCTCCTAGCCCACACTAAGTGGTTATTACTTGTAGGAAAGTTGTTCTGTGTAGCCAAATAAAGCCCCAGGCTCTGGGATGCTATTTAACTAGAAATAGTGGACCTGTGGTCATAACTGTATTATTTGCTTCAAAAAGTGAAACAAGGGTTATACATAGGTTAAAAATCTACATGCATGACCTCACCTAAGGTTCACAGCAAACGTTTTGAAGTAGCTATTATTGTTTTCAGATTTTGTTAAGACTCAGGATACTGACAGGTAGAGCCCAGACATGAACTACTCATGAGGGTCTGACTGGAAAGTCTCTACTTTTCACCAGGGAGAGTTAAGAGTCCCACTGTGCCCCAAATCAGGGGGGTTCACTTTTCAGGTCTGATGCCCATGAGGGAGTGAGACAAACATCCTGAAATAGGTAGGAGGCATTTTAGCATCATTAGCCAAATTCACATAATCTTAGAGAAAGGCACATTTACCCTCACTTATTTCAGTAGGGGTTAGGCCCGGGAATGGAGGGCACTGAAATACTGAAATACCCTCTGGCACCAGAGCAGATTAATAACCTTAATGGCAACTTTAACTGTGAAAATAATAATCACATTTCTAGTCCTTCAACTAACCCCTGGGTTTCCCTTATTTTATTTTTGGGGGCCAGATGCCAGTATTTCTGACCAACGGCCCCAGTCGCCTGTGTACATGCAAACTCACCTGTTCAGCATCTTTTGCATGATTTTCTGAACCATGGGTGCTGTGGGGTTGAGACACACTTTCTGCCCATTCTTGAGTGCAGCTCTGCAGAGGGAAGGGAATCTCCTGAGGCAGGAGGTCGGGCTGGGGACAGGGTTGGGGCAGCAGGAGGGTCTGGGACGCGGGCGGTGGCAGCGGTAGCGCAGCGCGGGACTTACATGACTTCGGTTTGGGCGCAGTGGGGTCCAGGGAACTTCACGTTCACACTTCGGATGTTCTTGGGGTGAATTCCCTGCAGGGTCTGCAAGCACTGGCAGCGCAGTTCAGTGACCACGGGTGCTCCTACGGAAGAAGAGACTCGCTGGCTGAGCGGGACTGTTGGCGCGGGGCGTCACCCCAGCCGTGTCTCGCCCCGGGGACCCCAGGGCGCCGGGACCCACCTGCCGCGCGCCGGCAGGTGGCCACCAGGAGCACGAGCAGCAGCAGCGCCACCCGCAGGAGCCGGGGAGGGCCGGGGACAGCGTGGGGTGCGGCGCAGGCCATTAGGCTCAGAACGCTGGTCGAGCGGCGGTGCGAGGAGCAGGGGAACTGACAGGAAGGTGCCTGCAGCCCAGGCTCTGTGGCTGCGCGAGATCGGTGAACCGTTTTAATGCATGGTTGGGGCTGAAAAGTCTGCAACCCCCGGGTCAGGGAAATTCTCGGAGCTCCAGGTCGATCCCGAGTACGGAAGAAAAGGGCTGGCCCTGCCCCCTGGGTGGTGGGTGGTGGGTGGTGGGCGGTGGCTGGTTACCCACTGGTGCCGCCTCCCCGGTTCGCCTTCCAGAGTAACTCCCGTGGACTGTGGGATATTCGCTTCTGCTCCAAATCCCTGGAAGGGCATTGAGTCCACCTCGCTGGAAATACCGCCTGCGGGGAAGGACCTTGGAAAGGGAGGAGAGTAAGAGCTGGGACGGATCCCTGAGAACCACAACAAGGGAGTCACGAACTCTTTAGAAGACAGTGATAACTACTTAGTTAATAGGGTTGGGATGCGGGATTTAAGAGAAATTAAGGAGGGCCTAGAAGGCTAGATTTTGTTTGGCTAGCTATCTTCTAGATATCGTATTCTCTATCTAATTAACCTCTCTCTGTATTCAGTCTCTGCTTTTCGGTTTAGCATATTTCACATATATCTGAAATCAATGCTCCCTGTAAAAATACAGCAGCCATCATGTCAGATTCCAGAGAAGAATGTTCTGCTTGTTCCTTGTGTTGCATATTCTCTAATCACACATGGAATATCTTGTTTACGTTTTCCATTTGGTGGCAACAGATTATCAGTCAAAAGTCGAATTCAGTGTTAGTTTCAGTGGAAGCCCAGGCTGTAACATGACCTCTTTTTTTCCTATCCTGCATAACTTCCTTCTTCCCTCTGAAATACTGGGACTTCCAAAAGTTCCTAGAGATCTCCTTCTCCCCCTACCAGAGGTTCAGATTTGATATATGACATAATGGAATTGGCTATCACTCTGAAGCTGGGCACTGGCTGTCACTCCCATATGTCGCAGATTTGATCTATGACATGAGGGACTTGCTGGGTCCGGCAGCCTCATGGACTATTTCTGGTTCTCTGTCTTTGGACGGCACAGCACATGACACTGGGATGTGGGTACCTGGTGTGCAAGCACTCTTCCCACTGAAGCAGCAGATATCCGTTCAGATGAAATACGAACACCAGATCCCACATAGAGGCACGTTCCATTTACTATCAGACTCTCTGGTATTTGATGTTGGACCTGCTTTCTCTGGAAACATAGGCATTGCCGCTTTCTGATCATGAATTTCAGCCTTTTAACCTGACGCCTCTATCACTTTTTCTACAGTTTTAGAGAATTTATTTTGATTCATCATCAGGTTTTAGAGGGCTTTAGTGTGAATCTCCAAGTCAGTTTCAGACATCTCTGAGACATGGAGTAAAACAGAGAGAAGAGAGGAGAAAGGAATGGCCTCTGCCTAGAGTGCAGAGCTCTGCACAGCCTAGTTCAAAGCATAAGAGCCCTTGCCCCTAGCCAAACACAGGGCAATACAACTTGGCTGCCTGCATTTAGTTGCAGAGCATCACCTGCAGATTATTTAACCTCTGTGTGCTAAACCCAAGGTAGTTATGAAAAATGAGTCAACATTTGTAAGAGTCATCATGGATTAAGTGCCGTATAAAAGTTTTTTAAATAAAGAAAATGGAATTAGCTTTTCCCAATGTTGCCTAAACAGAAAATCAACCTGCTATGAATTATTCTATAAAGAAGAAAAGAGGATCTAATAAAAGATTCACTACCTAATTTTTTTACATTTAAAATTTTCTATATCCCTAATGCCACCCAACTGTACTTAACTATACACAGCACCTATAGAGCAGTGTGAGTCCTTAAGAAATCAAAGCAGGTCCTAGAATGAAGCCTATTCATATAAATGCAATTTCAGTGTCCAAAATGTCCTCGTAGCTACTGGTGCTCACAGGGACCTGTGCTGTCATTACAGTAATCTTGGTCAATGGGTGGAAAGGTGTTCTAGAATGTTGTGTTGCTTTAAAACAGATCCTATCATTAGTATTTCTGTTCCAATCTTTTCTAATTCTTTCCTTTCTAACATTTTCCTGATTACTTAAATTCCATGGCAGAAAGGATACAAGAAAAGCCTTGGCCCAATGGAGGACAAAATACAAAGTGCCGTAAATGTCTTCAGCCATTTCAAGCTATCATAAATGCTGCAAACTTCTAAATTAAAAAAAAAAAAAAAAAAAAGCAAAACACACACACACACACACACACACACACACACACACACACACATACACACAAACTCAAGGCTGCTCTGCCTATGGAACAGCCGTTCTTTTGCTTCTGTATTTCTCTAATAAACTTGCTTTCGCTTAAAAGATAAATTAAAAAATAAACTCAGGAATTTACAAAAAATTAACATGAAATTAAATTTTCCATATCTGACTTTCAGAAAGGAAGATACATCTGTACTTTACTAGGAGATGCACTTAGATGGGAGGGGGGACATATTTTACTGTTGAGACAGATCCTTGATTTATTTTGTAGCCCCAGTTTCAAACACTTTATCTGTAAAAAGAAGTTTAAATATAAAAACTCCATCTTATTTATTGGAAAAGATGTACAAAATCCATGACTATATTAAAAAATACTTGAACATGATCCTAAGAGAAAAACCCAGAGAATAAAGAAATTCAAATTTGTATTGGGGGTAAGAAATGACATATAATTTCCAGGTTATAAAGTATGTGACTCACTCATGAATGATTGAAAGGTTGTGTGATTACCCCTTTTATTATTACCCTTTTTGGGGGATTTGATGATAAACTGGCCTAGAAATATGAAAGTGATTCTTTAAAATTTGAAAAATGTAAATGTTTTGTTTTCTAATGGTAGTTGTAATACATGTTCATTGTATAAAGTTTATCATAGCAAGGCATGAAGAGTTTTTTTTCTCTCTCTAATCTCTCTTCACGTTTCTCTATGAAACTGACTTTAATGGGTCGCTGAAAATTTGCTTGCTTTTCTTCAATAAACATAGGAGTTAATAGCACATCGTAGGTTTACATACTCCCATTGTGGATTATGTACTCTGCAGGAAAGCTGTAAAACCTCATCCCTGTTTGTCTCCAATGACTCTGGTTCATACTAAGCACTCTACAAATATTTATTGAAATAATGCATAAATGAATGGCTTTGGGCCACTGTTTTAGAATCAAAGTGTCCTGAGGTGAGTACATATGGAAATTGCCCTTGAAGGACTGCAGCATGTCCTTGTTTTTTGTTGCCTTTTTCACCTCTCAGTACCGAATAAAACCTCTCAGTAGACCTAAGTAAACCCAGATGATACAGCTGGGCCAGAGCCAGAGTTTAAATTTTAGAGTAAGAGCTAAGGAAAAGTATCTTACCTGGGACAGCTCATTTCAGAATATGAACCTTGGCTTAGATATCTCTGAAGCTAATTTCTGCCAAGTTCAAAGAACACAGATGGGACCTGCAAAGGCATTCAAAGCCAGAAGACCTGAGCTGCTTAAGTCTGGAACAGAACAGGAGAAATGTCAGAAATAAAGCAAGGGAGTTTGTCCCAGATGGAGCTGGAGTATCTGTGCTTGGTCTTTATGGATCATCTGTCTCATGGAGGATGGGAGGAGCCAGCTAATTCAAGGTTCATCATATAGACAGAAAGTGAGAAGATAATAGGTACACTTCCCACACGTTTTTAAATTAATCTATGTGTATAAGGCACAGTGATACATTTAGTAGAAGAGGTAAAGTTGGATAAAGTCCAACTTCTAATGCAAAATTCTATTTAGCCTGTCTACTTTCTTTTGCAATGCTAGATTGTTTATTTTTCTGTTTCTGGCATGATAATCTGATGATATGATCCATCTACAAATACTTAAAATCATTCGGATATCATTGAGAATCATTCAATATATTAGATTTTGTCAGTTTTCTTGGGGGTTCAGGGGGTGGCTATTGGCTTTTAAAAGTGTTTTATACATTGTTTTGCTGCTCCATTTTCCTAAGATCCTTTCCTGAACTATTCAGAACTGGTTATTAATTAAATAAATGATACTATGATCGCATAATGTAAAAAAAATCTGAAATACAGGACTGCCAAAATTGCAAAAGAGTAAGGAAATGAGAAAACTTCTCTTGGAAATAATTACATAATAAATTTGTTTTGGAAATTAAAACATCATTATGACTTGATATTCTGGAAATAACATTTAGGAACCTGAGAGATGAATGTATAAACCACAAATGGAAAAATAGCATACATCGCATAAAAACATAGACTTCAGCTAAGAAAAGTGAATAATCATAAAAACTTGACTTAAATATCCTGCCATAGTATTTTTCAATGTTCCTTATCCTCTAATTTTTTGGTCAGGAATATTTTTGGTTTAATTTTTTTCTTTCTGGGCTCTGTTCATATATTCAGAAGAGACTTCTGAACAACCCTGATTTCAGAGGGATGACTTTGCTGGTGTGTAATTGAGTTAGTTCATTGATTGACATTTTTGAAGTAGTTAAGGATACTAAAGAAATAGAAGATTTAATTACATACTATGGAAATTATGGTGAAAGTGGAGACACAAGAACTTGGTTGTGTATAATATACCATCTGTATGTTGCATATTAGAGTAAATATCTACTATCAAATAATATTTAGTGAGCATATATTGTAGCATCTGTATATGATTGGACTATGTGAATGGACAGATGAGGGGAACTCTTAATAGAGTCCCTAATAGTTACAAATGTGACTGTAATGAAATGCCAAACAAATCACTTATGAGACAAATGGCATGAGCATATCATAATGTCTATAAATAACTTGGCAAGATCTGTGAGCCTAGCATGGTCAGGAGTTGGGAAAACAGTATTTTTAATGTTCAACCAACTTTCTGTTGGCTGAATGCCTTATCGTCAACACTAGACTGCATCATTACATTGTATTGCTAACTACAGTATTATTCCTCTTCATGTAGTTAATATTTGACAAACATTTTTTAGCTCCTATTCTATTATGCATTTTTCTGAAACATGGAATGAAAATATGGAGTAGGCTTGGCCCTTACTGGCTGTTTTACAGTAGAAAAACAGTCAGATAAATGAATAATCACAGTGCAATTTAATAGGTATTGTGGTGGAGGTAAGTACAAATTGCTTTATTCTTTATTTCCTAATAGTTCCTATGGTCAGCCCTAGAATGAGAAAAGAAGATTAATTCTCCAACACAGTTTATTAGTAAAACTGATTGTTCCAACTCTGCTTGTTGTCTGCCTTGCTTTCAGATTTTATTGCCTATCACCACAAATGCTGGGGTACATGAGAAATTTTGTTAAATGTAATGCACAATTATCAAGTCAAAGTATGCAGGGTATCTATCACCAAAATCAAACACATTTTTATTAAATACAGTCATCCTACTCTGCTCTCAAACATTGAATTTCTTCCATTTGTCTTACCATATGCTTATACTCTTTAACCCATTTTTTTTTCATTCTTTCCCTTCCCTCCCTTTCATGCTTCTCAGTATCTCTAATTTATTTTACTTCTCCCTGCCGTCATGTGTTCAAATTTTTAGCTTCTACATAAAAATGAGAACAGGCAATATTTGTCTATAAGTGCCTGGTTCATTTCACTTAAGATAATGATCTCCAGTTCCACTCATGTTTCTTTAATTGACATAATTTCATTCTTTTCATGGCTGAATAGTATTCGTATGTATACATATTTGCTTTATTTATTCAACTGTTGATGGGCAATTAGGTTGATTATACATCTTTTCTATTGTGAGCAGTCAGTCCTGTAATAAACATGTGAGTGCTGATATCCTTTTGATATATTGATTTATTTTCCTTTGGGTAGATACCCAGGGGTGGGATTGCTGGATCAAATGGTAATCCTATTTTTAGCTTCGTGAGAAATTTTCATACTGTTTTCCATAGTGACTGTACTAGCTTACATTTCCATGAACAGTGCATAAAAATTCTCTTTTCTCTGCATTCTCCCCAACATCTGTCATTTTTTATCTTTTTGATAATAGCCATTCTGATTGGATTCAGATTATACCTCATTGTGGGTTTGATTTGTGTTTCTCTGATAATTAGTGATGTTGAGTATATTTTCATATATCTGTTGATTATTTGTTTGTCTTCTTTTGAGAAATGAAATGTCTCATTTCCTTTGCCCGCTTTTTTAATGGTTTTTTTTCCTGTTAAGTTGTTTTTCTTGTATAGTCTAGATACTAGTCCACTGTTGAAAGACTAGCTTGCAAAGTGTTCTCCCGTTTGACAGGTTGCTTCTTCCCGCTATTTATTACTTCTTTTGCTGTACAGAAGCTTTTTATTTTAATTAAGTGCCATTTATTTATTTTTATTTTTCTTGTCTGTGCTTTTGAAATCTTAGTCATAAATTATTTGCTTAGACCAATGTCCAGGAGAATTTTTCCCAGATTTTCTTCTAATATTTTTATAGTTTCAGGTTTTATAGCTAAGTATTTAATGTTTTTGTGGGGTTTCTTTTGCATATGTTGAGGATTAGGAGTCCACTTTCCCATGGCTATCCAATTTTCCCAGAACTACTTATTGAATAGCACATCCTCCTGCTGCTGTAGGTTCTCACCGTCTTTGTTGAAGATCTGTTGGCTGTAAATATGTGGCTTTATTTCTGGGTTCTCTATTCTATTCAATAGGTCTATGTGTCTATTTTTATACCAATACTATGCAGTTTTGATAACTATAATCATGTAATATATTTTGAAGTAAGGTAATCTTATCCCTTTTACTTAGTTCTTTTTGTTCAGGATTGCATTGGCTATTTGGGCTCTGTTTGGGTTTCATATAAATTTTAGGTTTGTTTCTTCTAAGTCTGTGAATTATTGGGGGAACCTATCCCTGATAATCCAACATGAGTCCTTTTCTATTTTCCCTAAGTGTTGACTGGTCTTAGAAATAAACGGAAAGAGTACAAAAGAGAGAAATTTTAAAGCTGACTGTCCAGGAGAGACATCATTTGTCAGCAGGTTCTGTGATGCCCCACAAGTTGCAAAACCAGCAAGTTTTTATTAGTGATTTTCAAACTGGGAGAGAGTGTATGAATAGAGTGTGGGTCACCGAGATCACATGCTTCACAAGGTAATAAAATATCACAAGGAAAATGGAGGCAGGGCGAGATCACAGGATTAGGGCGAAATTAAAATTGCTAGTGAAGTTTCGGGCATGCATTGTCATTGATTACATTTTATGAGGAGACAGCATTTGAGAACAGACAACTAGTATGACCAGAATTTATTAGGTGGGAATTTCCTCATCCTAATGAGGCTGGGAGCACTACTGGAGACTGGGACTTATTTCATCCCTTATCTACAACCATAAAAGACAGACGTCCCTAGAGCAGCCATTTTAGAGGCCTACCCCTAGGCACACATTCTCTTTCTCAGGGTTGTTCCTTGCTGAGAAAAAGAATTCAGCAATATTTCTCCTATTTGCTTTTGAAAGAAGAGAAATATGATTATGTTCTGCCCTGCTCTCAGGCAGCCAGACCTAATGGTTATCTCCCTTGTTCCCTGAACATCACTGTTACCCTGTTCTTAAGGTGTCCAGATTTCATGTTGTTCAAGCGCATATGCTCTACAAACAATTTGTGCAGTTAACACAATCATCACAGGGTCCTGAGACAACATACATCCTTAGCTTATGAAGATGACAGGATTAAGTAATTAAAGACAGGCATATAAAATTATAAGAGTATTGATTGGGGAAGTAATAAATGTCCATGAAATCTTCATAATTTATGTTCAGAGACTGCAGTAAACAGGTATAAGAAATTATAAAAAGTGTTAATTTGGGGAACCAATAAATGTCCATGAAATCTTCACAATTTATATTCTTCTGCCATGACTTCAGCTGGTCCCTCATTTCAGGGTCACCATCTTCCTGCAACATCTCTCCCTTTCTTTTTATATAAATGTGCCAGGGTGATGAAAACTTGCTCGTTCTCTCGATTTTGATGCAGGATTCTTTGGTCCGGCACACTAAAGTCAAGCCGTTTAAACAGAAAAACATAATTCCAAAATTTACTACAGTGAAACCCCCAATAGACTTAATCCAAGTCGTGGGGTTTAGTCCATAAAGATTTTCTGCCACCTCATCTAACACCTCAACTCCAGGCAGAATGGACAAGTGAGCCTGAGATGCTTCAAAAATTTATTTCTTTAATTTAGTTATGTCCAATGATAAATTATCTTTCCTACCCAGAAGGTGTCCTTTGACCATTTCCCATGAATGATTAGTCTCATTGTAGGAATACGGGGTGATATGGAAATCCAAAGTGTTCCAATCTCACTGCATTTGCATGTGATATTCAAGACTCACTACCTGATATCCAAGCCAAATAACAGACTGTCTTAAATCATTAATTTGATTAGCCAATTTTTGATCACTGCCTTGTTGAGAATTCCACATTTGGGTGGAATTGGCTTGCCAATTGTTGACAAAATAAGCCATTTGAATAGATTGGTGTAATGCCATTCCAACAGTGGTGGCCATTGCAGTGACTATAATTAGGCCAATGATCACAACAATTAAAGTGAAAACAAATTTCTTAGATCTTTTTAGAATTCTCCGTAACACTTCATTAACTAAATGTATTGAAGGGGAGGATTCCCAAGGTCTGGGCAAAGTTACCAGAATCCAGATTCCTTCTTGAGCTCAAACCAACATTACACTTTTCCTGGAGTCAAAATGGGAGTTAATACAAGTGTGTAAATGACAATTAATGCAATGGATAGTTTGATTGTTCATCCAAATTTTGATATTTCCCACTAATAGCATCTAAGGAGGCTTAATACAACTCTGTATGGGAACAGTCAGGTTGGAGGTAAGTAAAGCAGAATGTCTGGTTCTACGTTGATACTGAGAGAGGGAAATGGTAGTGGGGACAACAGAGAGAATAGTTTCCCCTTCCCATACTCGCAGCCCAGACATAGCAATAGCCAATTTCCAAAATTTTGAGTGCTCTGGGCTCAGAATGGGGAGTATCATATGAGGTCTCACAGGGATAATGCCTTTATCTTCCCATTTTAAGGGCAGGAATGAGCTGAACCTCCTATGCAAAGTAGAATGATGATTCTCATTCTCCCAATAAGAAATAAAATAAGTAGCCTCTGGGAATTGCCTTCCACTGGAAGAGCATTTTTTTAAATAGCCCATTGGTGCCCAGTATATTACTAAACCATACGAGTTATTTTTTAATATTATTGCATGTGAATTAACACAATCCTCCCAAATTAAAGTTTTAGATGGCTCCTCAAACTTTTTAGGGCATGGTTTTCCTGCAGGCTTGTATTGAAAGTAAGGGGTATCTCCCATTACTCGCCCTTTCATGTGTTTTAAAGGAGAAAGGGAGAGGCCAGAGACCAAATGTCCCGGTTCCTCTGTAGTTGATCTCTCTGGAAGATAAGCAGCCCAGACTCGAGTTTCTAGATGGATACAACCAGCTGCATGTCTGAGGCACAGAGGAGGGTATTTATAACCCATGGTAACATTAATTCAGTGCCTTCTTCTCCTGGTTGAGCGGGGCAATGGTCATCTATAGCTCCAGGAATTCACACACTATCGTTAATGTGGATTTCCGCAGGAGCATCTATCCAGGTGAGAGGTTGAATAAGTGGAGGAAAAGGCACATAAGCCCAATAAGAATAATTTTGTGTAACAGGTAAATCAGTGTGAGAGGAAACTGGTGAGTCAGAAAGTATAAGGAGGAGAATAATTAAATAAAACCCATTGTAAAAGAGATTGAGTGCTGAAGGAGGAAGAGAACAGAGGGATGTTATTTTCAAGCTAATAGAAATGGTGAGATTTTTAGGTTTGTAAGGAGAAAAAGAAAGGCAATCAGGAGAAGTGGGATTAGTTAGATGGGTCTCCATTGCCATTAGGGAGAATTGAATCAGACCCATTGTGATTTGGTGTGCCTGCTTCTGAGGAGTTGGCACAGATCTTACCACATCTGAGGGTAGTCTCCAACATGGACATCTTTTCCCTGTGGTTTTTGTTTGATGGTGTCCTGGTGAAACACAAGCATATCCTTTTTTCCACGTTAAGTAGAATCAGAGACAATATTTAAAGGTTTGGGGAAATCCTATAAGGCAGTAATTATAGCAATTAACTCTGCCTTTTGAGTAGAGGTATACAAGGTAGAAATAAGCTTGTCTGTAGGACCTACATAACCAGCATTGCCATTACTGCAGTCATCAGTGAATGCTGTAATAGCCTCAGGAATGGGCTGATCTTTGGTTAATCCAGGGACCACCCAAGATGTCATTTTTATAAAATCAAACAATTTGTTATTTGCATTATGATTACCAATAATGCCAATGAAATCAGCCAAGTGAATTTGCCACAGTATGGAATGTTGAAAGGCAGCTTGAACTTCGAGCCAATTTAAAGGAACTACAATTAAATTCTGATCATATCTGGAAATTTTAGGTATTATACACCATGCATGTCCAATTACAGTGGACTTTTGGTCCAGAAAAACAGACAAAGTTTTTGACACAGAATCAGGAAGAAAACACCACTCCACTAAATCATTATGTTGAACTATTAGTCCAGTAGGTGAGCATAATGAAGTGAAAACCAGAAGCTGAAAGGACTGAAATGGCTGTACTCTAGATAACTGGGTGGTCTGGATTCTTTCCTCTACAAATTCCAGTTCTAGTGAAGCCTCAGGGGTCAAAGTCCTGGGACTGCATAGATTGGAATCTCTCCACAGCGTAGAAAACAAGTTAGACAGCGCATAGGTTGAAATGCCTAAAGTATGTCTTATATAATTAATGTTACCTAAAAATTTTTGGAAGTCATTTAAATTTTTAAAGAATCTCTCCTAATTTGAACATTTTGAGATTGCATACATTGTTTATCGACCACCATTCCTAAATATTGAACAGGAGCAGTCTGTTGAATTTTATCCTGAGTGATGTGTAATCCAGCCTCTGTAACATGGCAGCTCAAAATTTGATAACAGTTAATTAGTTCTTTATCAGTGGGGGCAGCAATTAAAATATAATCAATGTAATGAAGAATATAGGCCTGGGGAAATTGGGCTTGAACTGGTGAAAGCACTTGTCCAACATAAAGATGGCAGATTGTAGGGTTATTCAGCATTCCCTGAGGAAGCATTTTACATTGATAATGAGCTGCAGGCTCCTGATTATTGATAAATGGTACAGTAAAAGCAAATTTTTCACAGTCTTATTTATGTAAAGCAATATGAAAAAAACAATCTTTAAGATCAATAACTATGAGAGGCCAATATTTAAGTATTAAAGCAGGGGCAGGCAGGCTGGGTTGGATGGCTTCCATAGGTTTAATTACTGTGTTAATGGCCCTTAAATTGGTTACCATACGCCACTTGCCTGATTTCTTTTTTACTGGAAACACAGCAGAATTTAAGGGGGAAAGAGAAGGTTCCCCATTTTAAAGTTGTAACTGTTCAGAACCAAGTGAATTAAAGCCTCCAGTTTTTCTTTAGAAAGTGGCCACTCCTGAATCCAAATGGGAGAGGGCCTGGAGAATTATAGGTAAATTGTAGTTTGGTTCTGGAGCCATTAGCTGAGGCAAGATGTTTGAAGAGAGAAGAATTAGCATATATATAGTCCAGAGCTGTGTGAGTCATGGCCCTGGAGCTTCAAGTACTGGCTCTTCATGAAAAGAAGTAAGATAATTAGTGGGTAACTTAAGCCAAAGTCTTAGGAGTTAGACACTGAATTTTCAGCATCCTTAGGTGGGGGAGGAGTAGCTGAAGGGAGAGGCTGATCAGATAATGAAGGCTGTGTGGGAGAGGAAAGTTGAGCAGGTATTAGGAGGGCACTTGCCAAGGCCCAATCACCCCAGTGACAGGAACATAATTCCTCGTTGAGACCAGTTCCCAGAATGTTGAACCAACACAATCCCATAGTTTTACTTATATGGTTCATTTTTCAGGAAACCAAGGACAGCATTTTCCCACTGCCCTGAATAGAGAGACCATATTATCCGTGGTTACTCGGACCCTTCCCTGTTTTAACAGGTCTACATCTAAGGTTCCTTTTTCAGGAAACCAAGGACAGAATTTTACCACTGCCCTGAACAGAGTGACCATATTTTCCATGGGCACTTGAACTCTTTTCTGTTTTAACCAGAGTTTAATATAGAAGAGATAAATACAATGTTTATACTCCATGTGACCCATAGTTAACCCAGACCATACACAGACTACTCACCAGTCATCAGGGAATCAAACAAGCGTCTCTGTGGGCCAAACTGCTGATGTTTCCTTGCACCTAACAAAGGGAATTGGGTTCCCACATGCATTTAGGAAAAAAGAAAGACCATGTTGGCTGCCAGATATCAGGGGAACCCATCTTGATAATTCAACATGAGTCCTTTTCTATTTTCCCTAAGTGTCAGCTGGTCTGAGAAATAAAGGGAAAGAGTACAAAAGAGAGAAATTTTAAAGCTGGGTGTCTAGGGGAGACATCACATGTTGGCAGGTTCTGTGATGTCCCACAAGCCTCAAAACCAGCAGGTTTTTATTAGTGATTTTCAAATGGGGAGAGAGTGTATGAATAGAGTGGGTCACAGAGATCACATGATTCACAAGGTAATAAAATATCACAAGGAAAATGGAGGCAGGGCAAGATCACGGGACCGGGGTGAAATTAAAATTGCTAATGAAGTTTTGGGCACATATTGTCATTGATAACATCTTATCAGGAGACAGGGTTTGAGAGCGGACAACCGGTCTGACCAAAATTTATTAGGTGGGAATTTCCTTATCCTAATAAGCCTAGGAGTGCTACTGGAGACTGGGGCTTATTTCATCCCTTATCTACAACCATAAAAGACAGATGTTTCCAGAGCGGCCATTTCAGAGGCCTACCCCTAGGCATGCATTGTCTTTCTCAGGGCTGTTCCTTGCTGAGAAAAAGAATTCAGCAATATTTCTCCTATTTGCTGTTGAAAGAAGAGGAATATGGCTATGTTCTGCCTGGCTCTCAGACAGCCAGACCTAATGGTTATCTCCTTTGTTCCCTGAACATCACTGTTACCCTGTTCTTAAGGTGCTCAGATTTCATGTTGTTCAAACACACATGCTCTACAAACAATTTGTGAGTTAACACAATCATCACAGGGTCCTGAGGCGACATACATCCTCAGCTTATGAAGATGACGGGATTAAGTGATTAAAGTAAAGACAGGCATAGGAAATTATAAGAGTGTTGATTGGGGAAGTAATAAATGTCCATGAAATCTCCACAATTTATGTTCAGAGATTGCAGTAAAGGTAGGCATAAGAAATTATAAAAGTATTAATTTGGGGAACTAAAAAATGTCCATGAAATCTTCACAATTTATGTTCTTCTGCCATGGCTCCAGCAGGTCCCTCTGTTTGGGGTCCCTGACTTCCAGCAACAGTAACACTGGTATTTTGATAGGGGCTGCATTGAATCTTTAGATTTATTTAAGCAGTATTGTAATTTTAATAATATTAATTCCTCTGATTCATGTGCATGAAATGTCTTTCCATTTGTCTGTGTCATCTTCAATATCTTTCATCAGCATTTTGCAGTTTTCCTTGTAGAGATCTTTCACTTCCTTGTTAAATTTATTACAGGGTAGTTTAATTTTTTGTAGGTATTGTAAATGGGATTGCCATCTTGATTTCATTTTTGGTAGATAAATATTGGTGTGTAGAAAGGCTACTGATTTTTGTATCTGATCTTGTATCTTGCAAGTTTACTGAGTTCATTTATCAAATCTAAAGTTTTGTTGATAGAGTCATTAGGTTTTTCTACATATAACATCATATCATTAGCAAATTGGGACAATTTGCCTTCCTCTTTTCCAGTTTGGTTGGCTTTTATTTATTTCTCTTACCTGATTGTCTCTGGCTAGGACTTATATTACTATGTTGCAAAGAAGTGGTGAAAGTGGGCATCTTTGTATTGCTTTAAATCATAGAGAAAAGGCTTTCCACCTTTTTCTAATCAGTATGATGTTAGCTGTGGGTTTAGTGTATATGGCATTTATTATTCTGATGTATGTTTCCTCTATTCCTATTTGTTGAGAGTTTTTATTATGATGAGATAGTGCATTTTATCAAATGATTTTTTCTACATTTATTGAGGCAATCACATGTTTTTTGTACTTCATACTGTTGATGTAATATATCACATTTATTGATTTGCATATATTGAACCATCCTTGCATCCATGATATGAATTGAACCTGATTATGATGTATTATCTTTCAGATATAATGTTTTATTTGGTTTGCTAGTATTTTGTTGAGGATTTGATGTCTATATTCTTCAGGGATATTGGCCTGTAGTTTTGACATTAGGGTAATGCTGGTGGCTTAGAATGACTTAGGGTGAATACTCTCCCCTTCAAATTTTTGGAATAGTTTCAGGAGAATTGGTGTTATTTCTTTGTACATTTAGTAGCGTCTTTCTTTTTTTTCTTTTCTTTTTTTTTTTAGATGGAGTCTCACTCTGTCACCCAGGCTGGAGTGCAGTGGCACAATCTTGGCTCACTGCAAGTTCTGCCTCCTGGGTTCATGCCATTCTCCTGCCTCAGCCTCCCAGGTAGCTCAGACTACAGGCACCGCCACCATGCCTGGCTAATTTTTTTGCGTTTTTAGTAGAGATGAAGTTTCATCATGTTAGCCAGGATGGTCTCAATCTCCTGAACTTGTGATCTGCCTGCCTCAGCCTCCCAAAGTGCAGTGATTACAGGCATGAGCCACTGTGCCTGGCTGGTAGAATGTTTTTATGATTTTGTATGATTCTGGGCTTTTCTTTATTGGGAGACTTTTTGTTACAGATTCAATCTAGCTACTCATTATTGGTCTGTTCACATTTTCTATTTCTCCCTGATTTAATCTTTGTACATTGTATATTTTCAAGAATTTTTCCATTTCCTATAGGTTTTCCAGTTTGTTAATCTATAGTGGTTCATAATGATCTTTTGTATTTCTGTGGTATCACTTGTAATGTCTCTTTATTTGCTTATTATTTTGTTTATTCTGATTTTTGTCTCCTCTCTTCTTGGATAATCTAGTTAGTGGTTCATCAATTTTGTTTAGTTTTTTGAATAACCAACATTTTTTGTTGACCCTTTGCACTTTTGTCTCTATTTCTTTTAGTTCTTTTCTGATTTTTATTATTTCCTTTCCTATGTTAATTTTGGGGTTGGCTTATTCTTGCCTCTCTAGTTCTTTGAGGCATGTTGTTAGATTGTTAGTTTGTAATCTTCCTCTTTCTTTCTTTATTTTTTATTTTATTTTAAGTTCAGGGGTACATGTGCAGGTTTGTTATATAGGTAAACTTGTGTCTTAGGGGTTTGTTGTAGAGATTATTTCATCAACCAGATATTAAGCCTAGTACCCATTAGCTATTTTTTCTGATCTTTTTTCTCCTCCCACCCTAACTCCATCTTCCAATAGGCCTTAGTGTGTGTTGGTTCCTTATATGTGTCCATGTGTTCTCATCATTTAGCTCCCACTTGTAAGTGAGAATATGTGGTTTTTGATTTTCTGTTCCTGCATTGGTTTGCCAAGGAAAATGGCCTTGAGTTCCATCCATATTCCTGCAAAGTACATAAACCTGTTCTTTATTTTTGCTGCATAGTATTCCATGGTGTATATGTAACAATATTTTCTTTATCCAGTCTACCATTGATGGTCATTTAAGTTGATTCCATATCTTTGCTATTATGAATAGCACTGGAATGAACATATGTGTGCATGTGTCTTTTTAATAGAATGATTTATATTCCCTTGAGTATATACCCAGTAATGTGATTGCTGGGTTACCTGGTATTTTTTCTAATACTCTGTTGAATAGGTGTAGTGAGAGAGGGCATCCTCATCTTGTTTTGATTTAGAAGGGGAATGCTTCCAGCCTTTGCCCATTCAGTGTGATGTTGGCTGTGCCTTTGTCATATATGGCTTTTGTTATTAACATGAGTGGGTATTGAATTTTATCAAATGCCTTTTCTGCAACTATTGAGAAAATCATGTGGTGTTTGTCTTTAGTTCTAATTATGTGATGAATCATATTTATTGATTTGCATATGTTGAACCAACCTTGCATCCCAGGGATAAAGCCTACTTAATTGTGGCAGATAAGCTTTTTGATGTGCTGCTGGATTTGGTTTGCCAGTATTTTGTTGAGAATTTTTGCATTAATGTTCATCAAGGATATTGGCTTGAAATTTCCTTTTTTGGTTGTTGTTGTATCTCTGCCAGGTTTTGGTATCAGAATGATGCTGGTCTCATAGAATGAATTAAAGAGAAGTCTCTCCTCCACAATTTTTTGGAATTATTTTAGTAGGAAGGGTACCAACTCTTCTTTGTAAATCTGATGTAATCAGTTGTGAATCTGTCTGGTTCTGGGCTTATTTTGGTTGATAGGCTATTTATTATTGCCTCAATTTCAGAGCTTATTATTGATCTGTTCAGGGATTCAATTTCTTTCTGGTTCATACTGGGGAGGGTGTATGCATCCAGGGATTTCTTCTAGATTTTCTAGTTTATGTACAAAATGGTGTTCATAATATTATCTGATGGTTGTTTGCCTTTCTGGGGGTCAGTGGTAAAATCTCCCTTGTTGTTTCTGATTGTGTTTATTTGAATCTTCTCTTCTTTCTTCTTTATTGGTTTAGCTAGTCATCTATCTATATGATTAATTTTTTCAAAAGCCACTTCCTGAATTTGTTGATATTCTGAATGGTATTTCATGTCTTAATCCCCTTCAGTTCAATTCTGATTTTGGTTATTTCTTGTCTTTTGCCAGCTTTGGGGTTGATTTACTTCCCTAGTTCTTTTAGTTGTGATGTTACATTTTTAAATTAATATTTTTCTAACTTTTTGATGTAGACATTTAGTGCTATAAATTTCCCTCTTAACACTGCCTTGGCTGTGTCCCAGAAATTTTGCTATCTTGTCTCTTTGTTCTTATTAGTTTCAATAAATGTTTCATTTCTGCTTTAATTTTATAACTTACCTGAGAGTCATTCAGGAGCAGATTATTGCATTTTCATGTAAAAGTATAATTTTGAGTGAATTTCTTAGTATTCATTTCTAATTTGATTGCATCATTTATATGGTTTGGCTATGTTGGGACCACATTTTCACCTTGAACTGTAGTCCTGGTAATCCTCACGTGTCATGGAGGGACTCAATGGGAAGTAACTGAATCATGGGGGTGCATTTTCCTATGCTGTTCTTGTAATAGTGAATAAATCTCACAACATCTGATGATTTTATAAAGGGCAGTTCCTCTGCACACAAGCTCTTGCCTGCTGCCATGTAAGATGTTCCTTTGCTCCCCCTTTGCATTCTGCTATGATTGTGAGGCCTCCCCAGCCATGTGGAACTGTGAGTCCATTAAACATCTTTTTCTTTTTAGCCAGTCTTGGATATATCTTTTTTTTTTTGAGATGGAGTCTTGCTCTGTCACCCAGGCTTTAGTGCAGTGGTATGATCTTGGCTCAGTGCAACCTCCACCTCCTGGGTTCAAGCAATTATCCTGCCTCAGCCTCCTGAGTAGCTGATTAAAAACATGCACCACCACACCTGGCAATTTTTTTTTTTTTTTTTTTTTTTTTTTTTTTTTTTTTTTTTTTTTTTTTTAGCAGAGATGGGGTTTTCTCATGTTGTCCAGGCTGGCCTTGAACTCCTGACCTCAAGTGATATGCCCACCTTAGCCTCCCAAAGTGCTGAGATTACAAGTGTAAGCCACTGCACCTGGCCTGGTATGTCTTTTTAGCAGAGTGAGAATAGACTAATACTATAAATCATAACTGTGAGTGAGGCACTGCTGTAAAGATACCTGAAAATGTGGAAGCAACTTTGGAACTGGGTAACAGGCAGAGGTTGGAACAGTTTTGAGGACTCAGAAGAAGACAGGAAAATGTGGGAAAGTTTGGAAATTCCTACAGACTTGGAGGGCTCAGAAGACAGGAAGATGTGGGAAAGTTTGGAATTTCCAAGAGACTTGTTGAATGGCTTTGACCAAAATGCTGGTAGTGATATGGACAATAAAGTCCAGGCTGAGGTGGTCTCAGATGGAGATGAGGAACTTGGGAAGTACAGCAAAGGAGACTCTTGCTGTACAAAGAGACTGGCAAAATTTTGCTCCTATCCTAGAGATTTGTGGAATTTTGAATTTGAGAGACATGATTTAAGGGATCTACTGGAAGAAATTTCTAAGTGGCAAAGTATTCAAGAGGAAGCAGAGCATAAAAGTTTGGAAAATTTGCAGCCTGACAATGCAATAGAAAACAAAGACTCATTTTCTGAGAAGAAATTCAAGCCAGCTGGATAAATTTGCATAAGTAACTTTAAACCAAATGCGAATCACCAAAACAATGGGGAAAGTGTCTCCAGGGCATGGCAGAAGCCTTCACAGCAGCCCCTTCCATCACAGGTCTGGAGACCTAGGAGGGGAATATGGTTTCTTGAGCCAGGTCTGGGCACCCCCCACCCTGTGCTGTGTGAAGCTTAGGGATTTGGTTCCTTGTGACAGCCAATCTAGCTGTGGCTAAAAGGGGCCAAGGTACAGCTTGGGCCATGGCTTCAGACGGTGCAAGCCCCAAGCCTTGGCAACTTCCATGTGGTGTTAGGCCTGTGGTGCACAGAAGTCAAGAAGTGAAGTTTGGGAACCTCCACCTAGATTTCAGAGGATGTATGGAAATATCTGAATGTTCAGGAAGAAATTTGTTGCAGGGACAGGGCCCTCATAGAGAACCTGTGCTATGGCAGTATGGAAGGTAAGTGTGGGGTTCGAGCGACCACACAGAATCCCCACTGGGGCACTGCCTAGGGGAGTTGTCAGAAGAGGACCACTGTTCTCCAGACCCCAGAGTGGTAGATCCACTGACAGCATGTGCTGTGTGCCTGAAAAAGCCACAGAAACTCAACACCAGCCCATTAAATCACTGGGAGGGGAGCTGTACCCTGAAAAGTCACAGGGTCAGAGCTGTCCAAGACCATGGGAATCCACCTCTTGAGTCAGTATGACCTAGATGTGAGACATTGAGTCAAGGAGATTATTTTGGAACTTCAAGGTGTAATGACCGCCTTATTGGATTTCAAACTTGTGTGGAGCCTGCAGCTCCTTTATTATGGCCAATTTATCCCATTTCTTGTGATAGTAAATAAGTCTCATGAGATCTGATAGTTTTATAAAGGGAAGTTCACCTGCACACACACTCTTACCTGCTTCCATGTAAGACAAACCTTTGTTCTTGCTTTGTATTCAATCATGATTGTGAGGCCTCTCCAGCCATGTGGAACTGTGAGTCCATGAAACCTCTTTTTCTTTATAAGTTACCCAGTCTTGGGTATGTCTTTATTAGCAGCATGAGAACAGACTATTACAGTGGCGGTCCAAGAGATAGTTTGCTTTGATTCCAGCCCTTTTGCATTTGCTGAAGAGTGATTTACTTCCAATTATGTGATTGATTTTAGAGTACGTGCCATGTGGCAATAGGAAGAATGCATATTCTGTTATTTTGAGGTGGATAATTCTGTAGATGTCTATGAGTTCCATTTGATCCAGTACTGAGTTTAGGTCTTGAATATATTTGTTAATTTTCTGTCTCAATCTAATACTCTCAGTGGAGTGTTGAAGTCTCACACTATTATTTTGTGGGAGTCTATGTTTCTTTGTAGATCTCTAAGAATTGCTTTATGAGTCAGGGTCCTTCTGTGTTGGGTGCATATATATTTAGGACAGTTACATCTTCTTGTTGAATTGAATCCTTTACTATTAGGTAATGCACTTCTTTGTCTTTTTTGATCTTTGTTGGTCTGTTTCATCAGAAATTAGGATTTCTATCCCTGCTTTTTTCTGTTTTCCATTTGCTTGGTAGTGATTATCCATGTCACTGCATGTGAGATGGTTTTCTTGAAAACAGTGTACCAATGGGTCTTGGTTCTTTATCCAGCTCGCCACTGTGCACCTTTTAAGTGGGGAATTTAACTCATTTACATTCAAGTTTAGTGTTGATATGTGTGGATTCGATTCTGTCATCATGTTTTCAGCTGGTTATTATTCAGACTTGTTTATGCCCAGAATAGTTCTTGATGTGGCTGCTTTATAGTGTCACTGGTTTGTATACTTCAGTGTGTTTTTGTAAAGGCTGATAATGGTCTTTTCTTTCCATATTTAGTGCTTCCTTCACATGCCCTTGTAGGGGAGGTCTGGTGGTAATGAATTCCCTCAGAATTTGCTTCTCTGAAAAGAATTTTGTTTCTCCTTCACTTATGAAGTTCAGTTTAGCCAGGTATAAAATTCTGCGTTAAAATTTCTTTTCTTTAAAAACGTTGAATATCGACCCTCAGTCTCTTTTGGCTTGTATGGTTTCTGCTGACACGTCCACTGTTAGTCTGTTGGACTTCCCTTTGTAGTTGATCTGACCTTTCTCTCTAGCTGCTTTGAACATTTTTTGCTTCATTTTGATTTTGAAGAATCTGATGATTATGTGTCTTGGAGTTCATCTTTTTGTGAAGTATCTTACTGAGGCATTTCATGAATTTGACTGTTGTCCTCTCTAGCTATGTTGGAGATGTTCTTATGGATTATATCTAGAAATATATTTTTCAAGTTGATTTCATTCTCTCCATCTCTTTAAGGGACATCAATGAGTTCACAGATTGGGTCTCTTTACATAATTCCATATTTCTCAGAGATTTTGTTTGTTCCTTTTCATTATTTTTTCACTATTCTTGTCTGACTCTTATTTCAGAAAGCCAGTCTTCAAGCCCTGAGATTCTTTCCTCTCCTTGGTCTATTATGCTATTAATACTTATGATTGCATTATGAAATTCTTGTAGTGAGTTTTCAGCTCCATCAGATTGGTTACATTCTTTTCTATACTGGTCATTTTTGTTTGTCAGCTCCTGCATTGCTTTATCGTGATTTGTAGCTTTCTTGAATTATGTTTCAGCATATTCCTATAGCTCAATGATCTTTCTTCTTAACCATATTCTGAGTTATATTTCTGTTGTTTAAGTCATTTCAGTCCTGTTCAGAACCCTTGCTGGAGAGCTGATATGGTTGCTTAGAGGAAGGAAGGCACTCTGGCTTTTTGAATTTTCAGAGTTCTTGGACTGATTCTTTCTCATATTTGTGGGCTTATCTTCCAGTGATGTTGGCTTAAGTGCAGGGCACTGGCGAGCGCAGGTCTGTGTGCCTTCTCTATGCCCTGCAAGTAGAAATGGTTTCTCAGGGCAGAGAAGGATTTATTGTTCTCTGTGTGGTGTTAGCACAAGAACAGATCACTGGTGGGGCTGGGACTGGCTGTCTCTGTCCCCAGCAAGACTCAGTCTGTAATGGTGGTCAACACTGGGAGGGGTGTGGACCGTATGTATCCCTGTGCGCTGGCAGGACAAGGAAAGCAAAATCTGCCACCTGCAGGCAGGCACCAGGAAAGCAATGTGGGGAGTAGCAATGGACGTCCAGGAAGCTTCAGTATGGGGAGGGAGCATGCAGGCTGGTGTGTGGCTGTAGGGGCTGCTTTGCTGTAGCTCTTCGCCAGTCAGACATGAGTTTGCCAGTGCAGAAGCTATGAGGTGGGCCTCCAGGGCATGCAAGGCTTCCCTGCAAGCAGCTATAGTCAGTCAGGGTCCTGGGAGAGGTCAGCAGACCAAGAGGTGCTCAGATTGGACCAGCCCTATCTGCCATCAGGACTTGACAGTTCCACTAGGGCTAAAGTCTCCTATAGGAGCAAGTCAGGCCTAGAGGAATGACCATCACTGGCTGTGCTCTGCTACAGATAATCCGGCACCAAACCTTCTGGGCTCCACATCAGCTGACTTGCTGCCCCTACCACTTCTCTAAGCAACTCTCCCTGCCAACTCAAGTGTCTGTGATGGTAAAGTGGTCTCCTCCTACTGGGTTTCCAGACACTTGTGGGGAAAGCAGGTTGCTCCTTACCAGTTCAACTCACCCATTCTCCTGGAGCCATTGGGAGCTAGGAAGGAGTCTGGGTGTGCTGTAGCCCCATTCAGGGTTCCCAGCTTTCTCCCCCTTCAGTCCAGCTTCTGTGTCTTCTATCCACCCATACTCTGTTCCTTCCCTCTGCAGATATGTTAGGAGCATGCTAGTCATCTCAGTTCCTCAGTGGGAGCTGTTTGACCCAGCTGCATGTAGTCGGTCATCTTGCCCTCCCAATCACTCCTGTTTAATATAGGCATTTGTTGTTATAATCTTGCCTCTTAGCACTGCTTTTGCTATATACCACAGGTTTTGGTATGTTGTATTTCCATCTTCATTTTTTTTCATGGAATTTTTAAATTTTCAAATTTTCATTTTAACTGTTTTCTCTACCCAGTGGTCATTTAGGAGCATGCTGTTTAATTTCCATGTGTTTGTGTTATTTCCAGTGTTCTTCTTTGTATTGATTTTCAATTCTATTCCATTTTAATCTGTGAAGATATTTGATATGATTTTGACTTTTAACAATTTGTTGGGATGTATTTTGTGACCTAACATATGTTCCATTCTGGAGAATGTTCCACGTGCTGATAAAAGAATGTACTCTGCTACTGTTGGAGTCTTCTGTAAAGGTCTCTTAGGTTCATATGACATAAATATAGTTTAAATCCAATATTTATTTTTTGATTCTCCATCTAGATGATCCACGTAATGCTAATATGAGGTGGTAAAGACCCCACTATTATGTTTTCATCCTCTCTTTAGCACTAGTAATATTTGCGTTATGAATCTGTGTGCTCTAGTGTTGCAGATATATATATATATATATATGTAGTGTTATATATATAGTGATATATATATAAATATATATATTTAGAATTGTTATATTCTTTCACTGGATTAATTCCTTTGTCATATAATGGTTTTCTTCACTTTTTTTTTCTGTTCTTGACTAAAAGTCCATGTTACATAAATATAGCTACTCCTGCTCACTTTTTGTTTCCACTTGTGTGGAATATGTTTTTTCATCTCTTTACTTTAGTCTGTATGTGTCTTTACCAGTAAGGAGATTTTCTTGTAAGTGGTATATAGTTGGATCATGCTTTTAATTACATTCAGCCACTCTATATCTTTTAACAGAAGAATTTAATCCACTTGTGTTCAAGGTTATTATTGATATGTGAGGCCCTGTCAAATTGTTAATTGTTTTCTGGTTGTTTATACATTCTTTGATCCTTTATTTATGTCTTATATATTGTTATTGATGATTTGTTTGGGAAGCATAGGAGACCCAGGGTCACACCATTTTAAAATCATCTCCATCTTAAAATTAGCAAGGCACATTCCTTGTCAGACATGACCAATGGTCGTAAGATGCTCATGGCTGATGAAGGAGATTAATGATGCTGTAAGGACAAACTCCTACAACAAGAAAACGTTCAGGTGCCCTGATACTAGCAAGGCACATTCTTTACCAGTCATGACCCATGGTCATAAGACGTTTACGTCTGATGAAATAGCTTAATACTTTCTGTAAGGACAAACTCCTACACCAACAAAATGTCCAGATGCTCTGACACATAAAACAATATAATGCTTTCAACTTGCTGTTGTAAATGTTTTGTGACTGTATATTATCCTGCAACCATATTCATATTCCATCATATCTTTCTTTTATTGTTCGTAAATGAAGATTGATTCATCCTTTCAATACTCAGTATGGAAAAGAAGTATGATACAGAGAGTTTAGAAGTGCAGTAATTGAAATAATCCAGTTTTACTGTGAGATACCAGGTCTCCATGAGTCTTGTTTACCTTCTTTTTTCCCTCTAACTTTAAAAGGATCTAAAAAGCCACAGAAGTACTTATGTGAATGGATATAAAACTCACATCTATGAAAATATTACCTGTCAAGGAGATCAAATCCATTCAATTAACCTGCCATTTCTCAACGTTAAGGGGGTGGGAAAATATTCTTAAAAAGTTTTAGTTTACATGATGGCCAAAATGGCTGACTAGAAGCAGTTAGTATGCACTACTTTCACAAAGAGAAGAAAAAGTGGTGAATAAATACTACATCTTCAATTGAAACACCCAGGTGGGCACACTAGGATTCATCAAACAAACAACTCAACCCAAGGAGAACAGAGAGGAGAAAGAATAGATGAATGCCTACCTGACAGTGGCATGGAGCCAGAGGAAGCTCCCCCACCACTGGGAAATGGTGAGAGAGTGAGAAACCCTGGGACACGCACTTGGTCCATAGACCTTTGCAAGTCCTGGTCTCAGGAGATGCCCTTGCGAACTCATCCCACCAAAACCTTCAGACTGATATGCAAAGCGATGGGAGTCTCAGCAGAGCCACTGCTGAGACATAGCCAAAGTACCAAAAGCCTTTGATTCCTAGGCATCCCAGCATTAGTGGCTTCAGCTCTGGCAAAGGGGGAGGTTAAGCTCCTTTATGCACATCCAGGAAAGGAGCCAAATCCAGGGGTTTGAGCAGCAACCATCTACAGGCCTTACTTCCACTGCACCTCACAGGATGATACCCACTGGCCTAGGACTCCAGCCTCCCACCACTGGGGTTCTGAGGCCAGTAGCAGCTCTGAACTTACCCAGGACAGAGCTCCAGGGCAAGGGGGCAGCAACTTTCCTGTCTTGCAGCCCTCACTGTTGTTGCCTGCAGGCTTTGGAGAGCCTCCAGTGACTAGGGACTAGCGCAAACCCCCAGCACAGCACAGTTGTCCCACAGAAAAATGGCCAGACTCCCACATTTATCCTCAGTGGATGGGAGCTCCCAACCTGGGACTCCAACCACTTCCCATTGGGGCTCTCAGGTTAGTAGCAGCTCTGCATTTTCATGGGACAGAGCTCCTAAAGGGAGTGGTAGGCTGCCACCTTTGCTTTCTCACAGCCCTCACTATTGTTGCCTTCAGGCTCCAGAGAGTATGTGGTGAAGAGGGACTGGCACATAACCCCAGCACAGTGCAGCTGCTTCATCAAAAAGTGGCCAGACTCTTCTACATGCAGGTTCTCATCCCAACTTCTCCTTAACTGGTGAGGCCTCCTAACCTTAGACTCCAGCATGACCACCCTGCCTCTACTTGAACACTTCAGTTGGAGGCAGCTCAGCATTTCTCTGAGGAGGAAATCTCAGAGTCAACCCACAACCTGTTGGCCATTGCAGCTGCGGTAGTACCATCCTAACCAACCACCTTTGGGCTGGGGAAGGAACAAAGGGCCTAGTCACTTCACTGGCACCTGAGCACTCCACAGCCACCATACTGAGAGGAGTTCAGTCTGTCTTCCCTGTGAGTCCCCAGCACCCTCTCTTCAGCATGCAGGGCCCCCTGCTCAGGTCCACAATTTAGATGCCCCACAAACAGCTGAGAAAACCCACTGGTACTGAATTTCCTGGGAAGGGGCTCCAAGAGGCAATCAATGTTCCTTTCTGCCACTGTCACAACAATGCTCTGTCTCTTCTGCTCACAGGCTGGGGAAGACAGTGAGCCTGAGGGCTTCACCTAAGCTTATAGTACACCGTAGTCACCATACAGAGAAGAACCCAGTCTCTCCTCCCTGTAAACCCTCAATCCCCACATCCCCAACAAGGGGGGTCCTCAGCTCAGGTTAGCAGTGCAGCCACTTCACCCCCTGCCTGAACACTCCCAGGAACTGTGGCTATATGGTTCTCAGAGGTGGAGCTCCCAGAGGCTACTGAAAGCCCCTCTACCACTGCTGCTGCAGTGGTACTGCCCTTGCCCTGGGGAATGAGCAAAGACCCTTAGTGCTTCATCCACACCTTGAGCAAGCTTTAGTTGCCCTACGGAGAGGTTACTGGTCTGTCTCCCCTCTGTCCCTCCCACCCACTTGTCACAAGGTATGCCTCCCTGGCTTGGGCTCACAGTACAGCTGCCTCAACCCAGGTTGAAGGTTGATCACACTGACTGATAGCAGCTCCACATCTCTCTGGGTGGAGCCCCAAAAGATAAGTGAAAGACTTTTATCACAACCACTGCTAAGTTCCTTTCCCCTGTTACCTCTAAGTTTGGGAGGGAACATAAAGCCTGATATTGCCCAGAGCTGAGATATGCAGCCCAGGAGTGTTAAATTGTCATCTTGAGCCAGCATTTGAGTAAGAGAGGAGCTCTCACCTTCAGCGTGCTGAGAAGGAGCATGGCTATAGTCAAGAGGAAACACAGAGAAGCCACGTGACTGAGAAAAAGCTTACCTAGTGGCCATTACACTAAGTACCACCTACCAGACTGCAGCCCAAAACTTCAACACCAAAAATAATTTGTTATTATACCTCCCTGTGATATCGATGACAGGAATTCAGCTAAAAATAAAGACCCTGCAAAACCTTTGGCCCTCTGAAAACATCTAAAAAAAAAAAAAAGTCTACTAGTGGTCCTCAATTTATACCAAGTTAAAGGTACGCCCATCCACACAGATGAGAAAGAACAAATAAAAGAACTCTAGCAACTCAAAAAAGCCAGAGTGTCTTCTTCCCTGCAAATGGCTATACTAGTTTCTGAGCAAGGATTCTTCACTGGGCTGAAATGGTTGAAATGACAAAAATAGAAATCAGATTATGAATAGGAATGAAGATCATCAAGATTTGGGAGACCATTAAAATTCAATACAAAAATATCTAACAATCACAATAAAATAATACAGGAGCTAATAGATTAAATCATATTTTTAAAAAGATCATCTGATAGAGCTGAAAAATACACTGCAAGAACTTTATAATGCAGTCACAAGTATTAGCAGCAGAATAGAACAAGTGGAGGAAAAAATCTCAGAGTTTGAAGGTTGACTCTGAAATAACTCAGCCAGAAATAAAGCAAAAAGAATAAAAAAGAATGAACAAAATATCAGAGTGATATAGAATAATATGAAGAGACCAAATCTATGACTTATTGGTGTCCCCAAAAGAGCCAGAAAGAAAGCAAGAAACTTGGAAAACACATAATCTTGACAGTCTCCAATATCAAAATAAAATTTAAAAAAGTTAAAGGCAGATAGAGAGAGAGGTAAGGTCACCTACAAAGAGAATCCCATCAGGCTAACAGTGGACTTTTCAGCAGAAATTCTACAAGCCAGAAGAGATTGGGAGCCTATATTCAACATTCTTAAAGAAAAAATTTCCAACCAAGAATTTCATATCCAACTAAACTAATCTTCATTAGTGAAAGAGAAATAGTATCTTTTTCAGAGAAGCAATGTTGAGGGAATTCATTACCACCAGACCTGCCTAAGAAGAGGTACTGAAAGATGCTCTAAATATGGAAAGAAAATACTCTTACTAGCCACTATAAAAACACACTTAAGTACACAGACAAGTGACACTATAAAGCAAGCACACAAGTCTGCATAAGAACCAGCTAAAAACATGATGACAGGATCAAATCCATACATATTAACACTAACTTTGAATGTAAATGAGCTAAATGCCCTAATTAAAAGGCACAGAATGGCAAACTGGTTAAAGAACCATGATGTATTGGTATGCTGTCTTCAAGAGACACATCTCACATGCAGTGACACACACAGGTGCAAAATAAAGGCATGAAGAAAAATCTACCAAGCAAATGGAAGACAGAAAAAAGCAGGGGTAGTAATCCTAATTTCAGGCAAAATAGAATTTCAACCAACAAAAATCTACAAAGACAAAGAAGGGTATACATAATGGTAAAAGATTCAATTCAACAAGAAGATGTAACTATCCTAAATATATATGCACCCAATACAAGACCACTCAGATTGATAAAGTTCTTGGAGACCCACAAGGTGACCTAGATTGTCACACAATAATAGTGGGAGACTTCAACAATCCACTTACAGTATTAGAACATTGAGGCAGAGAATTGACAAAGATATTTAGAAGCTGAACTCAACACTTGACCAAACAGACTAAATAGACATCTAGAAAACTCTTCAACCAAAACAATGGAATATGTATTCTTTTCATTGCCACATGGCACATACTCTAAAATCAACTACACAATCAGACATAAAACAACCCTCAACATATTTTAAACACTTGAAACAAAAGAAACAAAACCGACCACATTCTCAGACAATGGCACAATAAAAATAGAAATCAATACAAAGAAAGTCACTCTAAACCAGAAAATTACATGGAAATTAAACAATCTGCTCCTGAATGACTTTGTCGTAAATAATGACACTGAAGCGAAAATCAAGAAGTTCTTTAATAGTAATGAAAACAAAAATAAAACATACCAGAATATCTGGGGCACAGCTAAGACAGTATTAAGAGGGAAATTTATAGCACTAAATGCCTACATCAAAAAGTTAGAAAGATCTCAAACTAGCAACCTAACATTGCAGCCAGAAGAAATACAGAGGCAAGAGCAAATCAACCCCAGTGAGAGCAGAAGACAAGAAATAACCAAAATTAAAGCTGACTTGAAAGAAATTGAGACACAGAAAACCATACAATAGATCAAGAAATCTAGAAGTTGTTTTTTTGAAAACATTAATAAAATAAATACACCACTAGGTAGAGTAATAAAGAAAAGATAGGAGACCCAAATAAATACAATTGGAATTAACAAAGGGTACATTACCACTGACCCTGCAGAAATACAGAAAGAAAAATCATCCACTACTATGAACACCTCTATGCATACAAACTAGAAAATCTAGAAGAAATGGATAAATTCCTGGACACATACACCCTCCCAAGACTAAACCAGGAAAAATGTTAATCCCTGAACATACCAATAATAAGTTCCAAAATCAAATCAGTAACAAAAAGTCAACCAATCAAAAAAAGTCAGGACCCAACAGATTCACAGCAGAATTCTACCATATGTGTAAAGAAGAGCCGTTACCATTTCTACCAAAATTATTCCAAAAATATTGACAAAGGAGCTCCTGTCTAGCTCATTCTATGAGGCCAGCATCAGTTGGATACCAAAATCTGACAGAGACACAACAAAAAAAGAAAACTTCAGGTCAATATCTTTGATGAACATTGATACAAAAATCCTCAACAAAATACTGGCAAACCAAATCCAGCAGCACATCAAAAAGCTTATACAACATGATCAAGTAGGCTTTATCCTTGGGATAAAGGATGGGTCAACATATGAAAATCAAATAAATGTGATTCATCACATAAACAGAACTAAAGATAAAACCCACATGATTATTCCAATAGATGCAGAAACAGCTTTTGATAAAATTCAATATCTTTTCATACTAAAAACCCTCAATAAAATAGACATTGAAAGGACATACTTTAAAATAATAATAGCCATCTATGACAAACCCGCAGTCAGCATCACACTGAATGAGCAAAAGCTGGAAGCATTCTCCTTTAAAACAAACACAAAGATGCCCTGTCTTACCACTTTTAGTTAACATAGTATTGACCAGGCAACAGAAAGAATAAAAGGCATCCAAATAGGAAGAAAGAAAGTTAAACTATCCCTGTTTGTAGATGCCATGATTCTGTATCTGGAAAACTTCATAATCTCAGCACAAAATCTCCTTCAGCTGATAAACAACTTCAGCAAAATCTCAGGATACAAAATCAATTGTGAAAATTATTAACATTCCTGTACATCAACAACAGTCAAGCTGAAAGCCAAATCAGGAGTGCCATCCCATTCACAATTGCCACAAAAGAATAAAATACCTAGGAATACTATTAGATCTCTACACTTAGAATTACAAAACTCTGCTCAAAGAAATCAGAGATGGCACAAATGGAAAAACTTTCCATGCTCATTGTTAGGAAGAATCAATATTGTTAAAATGGCTGAACTGCTCAAAGCAATGTACAAATTCAGTGTTATTTCTGTCAAACTACTGATGACTTACTTCATAGAACTAGGAAAAACTATTTTAAAATTTATATAAAAGCTAAAAAGAGCCTGGATAGCCAAGGTAACCCTAAGCAAAAATAATAAAGCTGGAGGTAGCTTGTTGCCTGACTTTAAATTATACTATAAGTCTATGTTAACCAAGACAGTCTGGTACTGGTTTAAAAAACAAAACAAAACGTATAGACCAATGGAACAGAATAGAGAGCCAGAAATAGTGCTGCACATCTAAAATCATTGGATCATTGACAAACCTGATAAAACCAAGCAATGGTGAAATGACTCCCTATTCAATAAGTTGTACTGGGATAATTGGCAAACCATATGCAGAAGATCAAAACTGAACTCCTTCGTTAGACCAGATAGAAAAATCAACTCAAGATGGGTTAAAGACTTAAATATAAAACCTAAAACTATATAAACCCTGGAAGATAAAATTCAATACCATTCAGGAAATAGGAATGGGAAAATATTTGTGACAGACACCAAAAACAATTGCAAGAAAAGCAAAAATTCACAAATGGGATCTAATTAAAATAAAGAGCTTTTGCACAGCAAAGAAACTGTCAACAGAGTAAACAGACATTATACAGAATAGGAGAAAATATTTGCAAACTGTGCATCTGGTAAAGGTCTAATATCCAGAATCTAAAAGGAACTTAAAGAAATTTACTAGCAAAAACCAAACAACCCCCTTAAAAAGTGGGTAAATGACATAAACAGACACTTTTCAAAAAAAGATATATATGTGGCTGAAAAGCATATGAAAAAATGCTCAGCATCACTAAACATTAGAGAAATGAAAATCAAACCAACAATATGACACCATCTCACACCAGTTTGAATGACTGTTATTAAAAAGTAAAAAAATAACTTTCATGTTAGACAGCCATGGCGAATACCTTTTTGCATTGTATTATCTGGATTCTTTCAGCCACCTGTACCTCAATGTCAAAATCTCTTGCTAGACTTTGGAAATTTTCATCTATTATTTCATTAAATAGATTTTCTAATCTTTGTTTCTTCACCCTTAGTAATACTGATAATTTGTTTATCTTGTCATGTTGTGTTGTCCCAAATGTCACAGAGGCTTTGCTTTTTCTTTTTTATTATTTTTTCTTTACTTTTGTCTGACTGGATTATTTCAAGAAACCTATCTTCAAGTTCTAAGATTCTTTCTTCTGCTTGATCTAGTCTACTGTTGACCCTTTCAAATGTCTTTTGTATTTCCTTTAATGGATTCTTCATTTTTAAACTTTTTATTTGGTTCCTATTGAAAATATCTATCTCTGATAAATTTCTCATTCATATTCTGAATTTTTAAAAGTTTCTTTGTATTATTTTTCAGAATTCTCTTGAATATCACTGAGATTCCCTTAAAATCAATGTTTTTGGCTGGGCATTATGGCTCACACCTCAGTACTTTGGGAGGGTGAGGTGAGTGGATCTCTCAGACTCGGGAGTTTGAGACCAGCATAGGTGACATGGTGAAACCCTACCTCTACAAAAAAAGAAAAAAAAAATTAGCCAAGCATGATGGCACATGCCTGTAGTCCCAGATACTTGGGAGGCTGAGGTGAGAGGATTGCTTGAGTCCAGGAGTTGGAGGTTGCAGTGAGCTGAAATCACACTTCTGTACTCCAGCCCTGGGCAACAGAGTGAGATCCTGTCTCAGAAAAAAAAAAAAAGAAAGAAAAAAAAATCAATATTTTGAAAAAAACAATATTTTGAATTCTTTATTGGGAAATGAAATTTTCTTTTTGATTAACATCTATTGGCCGGGCATGGTGGCTCATGACTGTAATCCCAACACTTTGGGAAGCCAAGGCACGCAGATCCCCTGAGGTCAGGAGTTCAAGACCAGCCTGGCCAACATGGTGAAACCCCATCTCTACTAAAAATACAAAAATTAGCTGGGCACAGTGGCACATGCCTGTAGTACCAGCTGCTGGGGAGGCTGAGACAGGAGAATTGCTTGAATCCAGGAGGTGGAGCTGCAGTGAACAGAGATTATGCCACTACATTCCAGCCTGGGCAACAGAGTCACACTCCATCTCAGGAAAAAAAAAAAAAAAAGATCTATTGCTGGATAATTAGTGTGTTCCTTTGGAGGTGTCACATTTTCTTGCTTTTTATGTTTCCAGCATGCCTACATTGACGTCCACACATGTAGTACAACAGTTCCTTCTTTCTGTTTTGACATTTAGTAGAGGAGGACTTTTTTCTGAAGATGTATCTATGGTATTCAGTGGGTAGGGCACTTTGGCTGTGATTCTGGGTACACAGTAACATAGTCTCTGGGTGATTTATTTGGCTGTAAACAACATTGGTAGTATTTGTGATTTCCTTCATGAGTTAGGGTGCAGTCATTAACGGAGACTGGTGAAATTTTGCTGTGGACTAGTATGTTTTATGGGCCAGTCTTTAGGCCACAGCGGTGGTAGCAGTTGGCTGAATATGCCTATCTTTATGCCCTAGGGAAGTGGACACTGCTACGTGTCTTGATTTTTACCAGTGTGTTAATTCTTGGGCCTCTAGGCAGCATGCTTGGGGGTTGGTAGTGGCAATGGTACATCAGTTGGTGGGCAGGTTCTCAGGCCTCGGGGCAGTTGGCGTGACATGGGCATTCAAAGTAGCACTGGAAAGAAGATTCTCTGGGTCCCTAGCAGTGTGTGTTGATGTTGGCAATGGCTACAGTGGGCTGGGTGCACCAGTATCCAGGCTTACAGGATATCCATTTGGGAGGTAGGTGCCAGTTGAGGTGGTAGAAGCTAGGAGTTTCGACCACACCCCAGGCCCCTGGAAGAGTTACTTAAGTTCCCAGGGTGGTGGATAGGGTTGGACAGTCTCCGGGACCCCAAGCTATGTGCTTTGGTGAAGAGGTGGGGGTGCGGCTAGGTTGGATAGCTTGTGCTCAGGCACCCTGATTGTGAGAGTAGGCACTAGACATGGCGGGCAAGAGCAGAGCAATTCTCAGGTCCCAGGCAGAGTGTATGGGCAGGGGTAGAAGCAGCTTTGTTGAGGTCTTGCCACTGAAGAGGGTGAGGCATCCCTTTGGTCACATCCTTGTGCTGGCAGATGGGGAACATGCAACCCCTTCAAACCCTAGTCCTTATGGGATTTGCCTCCCCTACCCTGGCTTCAAGAGCCCTCACTCAGCTTGCAACCAAGTCCCAGCAGCAGCTTTCACTCACCTCATGACCCCACCTCAGATCACTCACTTCCTGGCATCAGTTGCTGCCTCTCAGGCCTAGCTCCCTTCCTAGCCCTGGCAAGGACAGTGATCCCTACTTGCTCTCCTGTCCCAGCAGTGACAAGCCAAGTTTTGATAATGCTCCAGTCCCAGCACTGCTGAGTCCCAGGATAGCATGAAGTTGGCAGAAGCTAGTTGCTGTAGCCACTTAGATCTCAGAAAGAATGTGGAACCTAGTGTGAGCTCCCTCCCTGGAGCAGTTCCATCCTACAGTCTCCTGGCTGGTCTGGTCTTCATGTTAGTTTCAGGGTTTGGGAGGGTCAAAGGGCTCTCTCATGGCGAGGGTTATACTATTTCACAGTAGGGATATGAACCGCTAGAAGTATATTACTTGCCCCTTCTCTGCGTTAGGAAGTCACTCCCAGCTCCCAGCCTATCCTGGGAAAGGAGGCTGCCTCTCCTTCCTCTCAGCTTTTAGTTTCTCCTGCTACTTCTCTGCTGAATTCCAGCATCATCTCTTGAATAATGTACTCATATTGTCACTGTCTATATACTACTCTGGTTTTTCTAAGTGGAGGAGGCAGGCATAAAATGGTTTTAATCGGCCATCATAAACAGCCCATCAACATTGTGGTTTTGGTATTTAATTTTCTTTTATTTGTTACTGTAAGTGGAAAATATCATCTTGGTCTATCATGTTAAAATCTTCTTAACTCGTTGTCTGCTTTTGATTGTGATTCTGAGCAGGGGAAATTCTTGTTGGTTGTGTTCTCAACAGGTTGCTTGCTAGCTCACAGATTGTGGCTGTCACTATTGGAAATCTTATACACTCTGGTGGTGAAACTCCAAGGAAAGGGAATAAAAGTCCTATTTACTTACTAGGTTCCAATTCTGAGTCAGAATTCATGCTGGGTCCTATTATAAATGTGATGTATTCCTTCCAAGAACCCTATGAAGTGGACCTTATTGTCCTTATTTTGCAGATAAGGAAACTGAGGAGACTTGGGGTCACACAGAATCAAAGTTGAGATATAACTCAAACTTACTCAAAAGCTCACTGGGCTAATGCCAGCATCTACAGGACTCACAGGGAAAAGAGCCATATGGAGAGAGGGAATAAGCATAAAACAGCTACTTAAGTCCATTAATTGTGAACATGCTTGCTTTTTATCCAAGTCTTCCCGGAAATCAATGTATTTTCAGTCCTCTATTAAGTTTGCATTAGGAAGCAACTAGAATGTACATGACTGAAGTAGATGGCTAATGAATATAAATGGTAGCCCCACGTGAAAAGGACTTAGAATCCCAACAGTCCAGACAACATCCTGTTTGGTGTGACATCTTTACCACAGAAGCTATTTTTCATGGGTTTCCCAGAGATTCCAACCCTAAGTCAGGGATGGAGATTGAAATTGAAGGAAAACTACAGACCAGGAGATTTAACTATCCAGTTGGTCCTCAGCATCCTGTTCTTACTGACTCCCCATGCATCTTGTTTGGAGTGTGGACTCCAACATGGACCATCAGAACCTAACTTTTTAATCAATGGACTATATTAGTGCTTTTAAACTACACATCATGATCCATCAGTGGGTTATAAAATCATTTTATAGAGTTGTGGCCAACATCTTTTAAAAAGTGGAATATGGTAGGATAGGATAGGATAGAAAATAAAATATCAGGATGCATAGTACAAAGCAGGTATAAGTATTGTATTGTAAGCTTGTTTTATGTGCGTGAGTATATATTTACATAAAGGTATAGAAAAACATGCATATATTCATATACACATAGACACAGTGAATATAAATATACACAGGACTATATATGTATAAGTTAATGCAATATCACATGAGTTAGCCATTTGTTCTCCAGCCAAGTAAAATATTTTATATTACCCTGGGACATGCTTTCATACTATTAAAATTTGGACAGCAATGCTCCCTAACTAATAGCAATATAATTAAGTAAATTACTAAGTGTTCTTCTTTATGGTGTGTACAAATAAATACTTTATTAAAAGCTAGCAGTTCAACTTGCAGGGATATCAAATGACTAAGATTTTCAAAAATAAAAAATTGAGTGGTGAAATTACAGGTTATGAAAAATATTTTTATTTCATCTATATTTTCTGCTCTTTGCAATAAATAAGAATTGCCTTTTATAAAGAGAAAAATATGGATATATATTTAAAACCAACTAAACCTTCAATGTTTTATACATTACAGAAGAAGCTATTTTTACCACAATCCTTAGAAGAAAAAAATGAAAAATTGCAAAAAGGCAGAACAGCTTCCAAGAACAAAATATTCTTTGGTGGTTTTGTTTTATTGATAGAGCCCATGACTAAGCAGTAAGTGTCTAGTTTGTGGACATTTTCTGATGACTGCTTACAACTAACAAGGAGTTTGAGTAAATTTAAACTTTATCGCTCCATGACTGTTGAAACAACAGGGAGTTACTGTGTGACTTGAGCTTTTCCCAGCAGGAAAGCCACCTTCCCATGCCCTTGCTGATAAAGGTGGCAACTTAAAAGTGTTCTCAGTATAGTTAGATCAAGGTAATTCTTAAGCAGTAATTTATGAGGCACCAACATTCCACCAATGATTGACTTTGGTCCTCATGATCATCTATGAAGTAGCCACTCATAATATCCCTGTTTCGCAGATGAGAAAACTACGGCACAGTGGGAAAGTGAGTGTGACACAGTGCAGACTGCCATGCTAAGGACTTTGGATCTTGAATGATTTATGCAGGGGAGTGAAATATTTCTATCTGTGTTTTGAATAAATAATATGGGTAGCAGTGCATAAGTTGTATCATAGGTGAAAAACACCAAGGGGGTGAAAACTAGTTGAGAGACCTTGCTTCACCCTCTCTCTCCATAGATATTCCAGCCCTGCAGAACTATGAACTATTGTCCAAACATGCAAATGACCTAATTATCTAGTGTCCTTTTTACACATTATTCATCTGGTGACAGTTCCTGTCTTCACTTTATCCCCCTGGCAAATTCCTACTCCACCTTCAAGAGCTAGTTCATGGGACAATTCCTGTCTGAAGAATTAGCTAACACGCCCCTTGCCTGTGTGAAAGGCAGAACAATGTGAAAGCAAGAACAGGAAGTCGGGGGTCAGACTTATCTGCTCAGCCTCTCGCAAGCTGTGTCCTCCCTGAGACTGTCGGCTCATCTTCGTATTGGGAATAGTACTCTCTAACTTGCAATGTGGGTGTGGGAATTTTAGATGATATTTTGGCATTTCCTAAGCATCTATAAATTATGTTTATCTTAATTAGTTTGTCATCCTAAAAACCTACCCTTTCCACCACCAATGGCACCATGTTCTATTTTCTCTTAGGATTTTTATCCTGTGTCTACACAAACATTGTCACCTTGGGTAAAAATCACATTAGCTCATGAGCAATGGCTGCAGCTTTCTCACTCCTCAGCTAGACTCTGCCTTCTGACCCATTGTGGTAGGGTGAATAATGCCCCCCACCCTTGAGATCCCCATGCCCTACTCTCTGGAACCTGTGAATATGTCGTTTAATGTGGCAAGAAAAGTCTCCACAGATGTATTAAATATCTAGAAATGGAAATGGTTTCTGGGTTATTCAAGTGGTTCCAATGTATTCACAAGGCTTCATGAGAGGTAGGTAGAGTTAGAGACAGAAAGGTCAGAGGAGAGAGGGGAAATGTGACAATGGAAGCAGAGGTTGGAATGATGCAGTTTGAAAATCAATTGGAGGGGCCATAAGCCAAAGAATGTAGATGCCTCTAGAAGCTGAGAAAGGAAAGGAAATAGATTCTCTTCTAGAGCCTTCAGAAGAAACATGGTTATGATCATACTTTGAGTTTATCATGTTCAACCCACTTGGGATTTGTGACCCCCTAGAATTGCAAGATAATAAATTTGTATTGTTTAAGCCACTGAGTTTGTGTTAATTTGTTACAGAAGCCATAGATAACTAATATACCAACATTGCAACAGCTTCCTTTCTCCTCAGAGTAGAGCAGTGCCTTCCTGAGGGATGAATAAAAACATCAGTATGTAGTACCTCTCCTCATTTCCAGAATTTGTGGGCATAAAAGCGGAGATTTATTTATTTACTTAATTTTTTTAAAAGCCATCTAGTAATGCATAAGTGCTACTAATATTTATTGGCAAAGGTAATAATAATAGTCCAGGTAAATTGTAGCTATAAAGTACTGCAATCATGTAAATGCATGAATATGTATCAGCCAACATGTAATACCAAGCAAAACCAGTATTCAAACCTTCCTTCAAAATACTTTTTGCTTAAAATACTGGATTTTTTTTCTTCCATGAAATTATGTGTCAATACAATTTTTGTACTATTATTAAGAAGTATTTTGACTATACTACAACTTGATTTATTTTGTTTGTTTAAAATCATAAGGATAACACAAATATCAGAGGTTCTTTCACAGTTAGATTGAAACTGGAAAAAAAAAGTATGTTACATAGCAAATGCACACACTTAGACAGCTAGTAACTAACTCTCCAAAAGTTTCTTAACTATTTTCTTGTACAGCGGGGCTTGCAGGTCCAAGCAAATTTTCCTCCCATTCTTCAACGTGGCTCTGGCAAGGAAAAGAGAAGAGATGTGACCTTCAGTTCTTGGGTTTGCAGATGGCATTAAAAAGGAGAAGGATGGGCAGAGGAGGCACGGAGCCGGGGCACTGAGTGATGCAGTGCAAGGACTCACATCAGTTGGGCAGTGGGGCAGTGGGGTCCGGCCTTGATCACCTCCAGGCTGGTGATGTGCCTGGGACGGACCTGGGAGGTGGTCTTCACACACAGGCACTGCAGGTCCCCATCTTCTTCAGCTTCAGCTGAGGGGAAAAGGGAGGGGGTAAGAGAGGAGGAGGGGACGGAATGGTGACTCCATGAGTAGCCAGAGGTACTTTAGGGACTTTCTCCACTACCTTCAGCCTTCTTTTCCTTAGCCGTAAATCATACCTCCCTCAGACAGAAGTTGTGCTGACCAGGTGCGAGGTGCAGGTGCAGCGCCTGTCACTGTGCCCTGACAGTCAGCAGGCGCTCGGTTAAGTGTAGCTGCGATCATGATGCTAGAGGACTCCCCAGCCCCAGGGCTTCCCGGACTCCCCCTCGCCGCTGGCGGCCCTCACAGCCTTGCTTCTACTCTCACCTGTGGCGAAGGCGACCACAAGGGGCAGGAGCAGCAACCCCAGAAACAGCAGCACGGGGCGTGAGGGGCAGAACCGGGCTGTGGAGCTCATGTTGCAGCAGAGTTTCCAGCAGGATCTCAGTACGATGGGAAAGTCGGGCTGGGTCTCTGTGGCCAGTGACTCCTGAGCCTCACCAGGCGCGTTTTATCGCCAGCTGTCCTTCCAGTCCGGAAGCCTGAAGTGGACAGCGAGGAACTGCGGTGCGGAAACTAAGATACTGCTGGGAAGGCTTGGGCTCTGGCCAGCCAAGATTACAAAAAAATAAAGAAGAAAGAGGAAGGGGGGAAGGGGGAAAGAGGGGGAAAGAGGAGGAAAGAAAGAAAGAGAAAGAAAAGAAAGGAAGAAAGGAAGAAAAGAAAGGAAGAAAGAAAGAAAGAAAGAGAAAGAAAAAGAAGAGAGAGAAAGAAAGAAAGAAAGAAAGAAAGAAAGAAAGAAAGAAAGAAAGAAAGAAAGAAAGAAAGAAAGAAAGAAAGAAAGAAAAAGAAAGAAAAAGAAAGAAAGAAAGAAAGAAAGAAAGAAAGAGAAAGAAAGAAAGAAAGAGAAAGAAAGAAAAGGGCTCTGGGCAGCTGCCTTGGCTGGAACCTCCAACCTCAACTTACATACAAGCACATTTGTAGAGTTAGAAACAGAACTTGAGTCAGAAGAGGAATTTTTTGTGTGTTGTATTAATAATAGAGTTCTCTGTTGTCATCATGCAAATTACACACTAGGCACCTTCAGGACCCTGACAGTTCTGTTTCCTTTCCAACCTCCCAGCTGCAACTACCAATGCTTCCTACTGAGTTTGGTGGCTTTGTGTGTGAAGGGTGTGTTATTTGCAATTGTTTTCTGCTGCTAATAAGTTTAATTTGTTCTCTAGCAATTACTCTTCTGAATTTCACCTGAATGTGTAAAAATTCCTTAGTCTCTAGATGGGATTTACCAGGCTCCACAAACAATCACCCAGTATGCTGTGGGACGCAAGGTCTGTTTTCCCATTACTTGTACTCTTGGAAAAATTGCGGAAGTAATATTTGAATGCATTCTTTTTGTAAAAGCTTAGTGCCTGGCTGATTCTTCATTGTTTCCATGCTGAATAACAGTCCAGAAGGGAAGACAAGAAGAGTTTGCTAGGCCATGTCTCCCAGTGCCTGCTGTGTCTTCAGCCAGTGCCAGTGACAGGGTGAGATGGGCTGAACTGTTGGCGGGGAGCAGTGATGGTTTCTGCGGGGGGATTCAGGGCATCTGGGAGTTGAATGTGAGAATAATGGAAGGTGAGAGTGGAGGGGATGCAATAGAATCCCACACAGGAAAGGAGAAGAGATCGCTGTGGACTGTCTTCCCTTCTCTGAAAAAGAATGACTTTGGCCCTTTATTAGGGCAGGGTACACCCTCAACCCAAAGTCAGAGGTTCTCTGTCACATTGATTAACAGTGGTGAAGGGTGTCAGGAGACCACTGCATGGAAAAGCTGATATTCTAATACATGGTAGGACTGGACTTCTATAGAAATATGCAATTTAATTGTTGAGCTGAGTAGTTTCTTCCTCCTACTCTCCCACCACCTGCCTTTTCAGCTGACTAAGACTTATTTATACTTCTGGAGTTGGATTAAGTATCAGTTCCTCAGAGGGGCCTTCCCTGACAACTCTATGCAATCATGTTCTCTTGCCTTTCTATCTTGCAGAACTCTGTTTTTCCTGTTCCTCACAGGTAACACACATGCACACACACGCACACACACACACATTACACAGAGATACATATGTGTGTGTGTGTATGTGTGTATTTCAGAGTGTTAAAAATGGTTTTGTTTCCTAAACTGGAAAACACTATGAAATCAGAGATTATAACATTTATCACTGTTTCAGTGTACTGGTACAGACTCAATTCAAAGTGCTACCTTAGCAAAGATGATGAGTTGAAAATGATGATGATGAAGTTTTAACATGCTCATGTATCTGCTCCTTCAAGCAATTGAAGCATACATATATTAGCATGTGTAATATATAGTTGCAATTATTTGCCTACTTATCTGCCTCTCCTACCTCATAGTGATCTTTTCAAGTGCAATTCTCTGTGACTTATATACAGTAGTGTAGCACATAACAACATTTAGGTCAATAATAGACTGCATATATGACAGTGGTCCCTTAAGATTATAATGAAGCTGATAAATTCCTGTTGCCTAGTGATGTGATTCCTACTGCCTCACAGTTGTAAAGTCATAGGAAGCAGTGTATTACTGACATGTTTGTGGGATGCTGGTGTAAACAAACCCACTGCACTGCCAGTTCTATAAAGTATATAGCACATACAATTATGTATAGTACACAATACTTGATCAGAATAACAAACAACTATGTTACTAGTTTATGTATTTACTAACTATACATTTTATTATTATTTTAGAGTATACTCCTTCTACTAGTTATAGAAAAAACATTAACTGTGAAACAGTCTCAGACAGATCCTTCAGGAAGTATGAGTTGTTATCTTCTGTCTGTTATCATAGGAGATGGCAGCTCCATGGGTATTATTGCCCATGAAGACCTTCTAGTGCGACAAAACAGGGAGTTGGAAGATAGTGATACTGATGATCCTGACTCCATGTAGGCCTAGGCTGATATGAGTTTTTGCATCTTAATTTTAACAGAAAAGTGTGAAAAATAAAAAATACAAAAGAAAACAAAAAACAATTAGCCAGGCTCTATGGCTCACAGGTGTAATCCCAGCCTGAGAGGCTGGGGCAGGGGGATCACTTGAGATCAGGAGTTCGAAAGCAGCCTGGGAACCAAATGAGTCCCCTTCTCAATAACAGTTTTCAAAAATTAGCTGGGCATGATGGTGCACATCTGTAGTGAAGATCAAGGAAGATCACTTGAGCCCAAGAGTTTGAGGCTGTAGTGAGCTGTGATCATGTCACTGCACTACAGTGTAGGTGACAGAGAAAGACCTCATCTCTAAAATAAATGAATAAATAAATAAATAGAAAACAAGCTTATAGAATGACGATATAAAGAAAAAACATTTTTGTACAGTTGTACAATGCATTTAAAGTGTTATTACAAAAGTCAAAACGTTTAAAAATTAAAAAGTTTAAAAATAAAAAATTACAGTAATCTAAGGTTAATTTGTTGAAGAAAAAATATTTTTATAAATTTAGTGTAGCCTAAGTGTACAGTGTTTACAAAGCCTAAAGAAGTGTACAGTCATGTCCCAGGCACTCATGTTCACTCACCACTCACATTCCATCTCATCCAGAGAAACTTGCAGTCCTACAAACTCCATTTGTGGTAACTGCTCTATAGAGGTGTACGATTTTACTCTCTTATACCATATTTTTACTATATCTTTCTACATTTACATATGTTTAGATACACAAATACTTACCATTGTGTTACAACTTCCTATGGTATTCACCACAGTAAAATGCTGTGCAGTTTTCTAACCTAAGAGCAATAGGCTATACTATATAGCCTAGGCTTGTAGTAGGCTATACCATTTAGGTTTGTGTAAGCACACCCTATGATGTTCACACAATGATAAAATCACCTAATGATGCATTTCTTAGAATGTATCCCAATTGTTGAGCAAAACATGACTGTATTTATGAACATCCTGTATCCAACACAATGACTGTTGCAGAACATTTTGTAATCCATACATGTTTATTAACCTGAGACTTGAAGCCCCTTCTGAGTTAGCGGCAGAGAGAATGAAGGGGAGGGATGATTTTGCATATGGATGGGCAACACGCTAGGTTTGTACAATCTTACACCCAGATTTTAATGTTTGCAGTGTAAAGGAATCCAGGTGGCACTGAATGGCAACTAAATTACTCTTTCCCTGCATGTAAACAGAATAACTCAATACATGCACACAAAAACAGAAGACATCTGCATCTCAGGCGGTATAAACATGGTGTCAACACTGTGCCATGTCTCAGGAGCTGGTCTTGTCAAGTTTCAGTGGGAAACTACCAGACATAATGAGTGAGATGCCTGATATCCTATAATTATTATAGTATATACAATACGCTATTTAGGTATCAAGTTGTATTATGTATGTGAATAATACTACGTTATATGTAATGTAATCTCTTCATTAGAGAAAGAAGAGTTGAGGAAAGCATTGTGGTGTGGCAGTTAAGAGCACAATTTGAAATTCCCACTCTGTTACCTACTTAGTTAGCTAAAATTGGGCAAGTATTTTAAACTCTATAAACTTGATTTTTCTCTTCTGTAATGAGGGGGAGGATAATACTAATCATAAGAAATAATTACTAACATTTATATATGGCTTATTTGTGACATACATTATTTTAAATGCCTTAAATTTATTAACTCTTTTACTCCTTCCATAAACTCTATGAGGGAGGCAATATTATTATCCCCATTTTTCCAGAGGATGTGCTTTTAACCAGATCATATCTATCTTTTAAAAAATTGTTTAGGTAATGTATGCAAAACACTTAGTATTCCTGGCATATTAAAATAATTAATAAATTGGAACTATTATCATACTACATTGAGAATGACACAGATCATCAATTTAGTAACTTTTGTTGGTCATACTGTGAAATGCCAAGTATACAAAAAAGGAAAATTAAAGTTTTTTTTTCCCCAACAATCCTGTTAAAATTAATAATATATGACAACAAATCAATAGCAAATTTTTATTTCATGTGAATATTTTTGTAAGAATAGTGTGGGTACAAATTTTAGGGTTTAAAAATGAATGAAAGTTCTGTTGATTAAAAAAGTAGAATTTAGAATTAAGAGTCTAGTAAGACTGAAGTCCTATATTGTACTTATTTATAAGGTTTATTCTAATGCTAGAATTGTAACTATATAGATATGTTAATTCATTTTCATCATCTATTTTTGTTCTACTAGTGGCAAATATATTCACTTTAAACTAACCACAGATTATAAGACTCATATTCACCAATTTATTATTTTAGGGTTTGATGGCTAAAATAAACATCAGAATAAACTTTCAGGGAGTGTTTTAAATAAGACATCCTAGGACTAAGACACTGAGAGACTATATTAAGTTCCTAAATATATTAACAAAAATGTATTGAGCAAATATTCTCTGCTGGGCTCCATGTGATTCCTATTATCATTTCCCATTATGAAATCTAATAATCCCCATGAGTATGTCTAATAACCATAAAGCAGAGCAGGAAAAACCAACCAAGCTGTGTTTGAATAGAAATTTTTAAAGAAAAAAATGCAAAGCACAGTCCAATGTTTAGCCAATAATTAGAGAGTTGAAACCAGGCTTATTTATTTTCATCTTCCTTCTGCCATCTTTTAACCAACCTTCTCAGAATAAAATGTGATTTTTAAGACAGAATGAAACACATATCCAAATTTTAATACAGTAAGAATAGGTATCCCAAATAAATGAGAACTCTAGAAAATCAAGGCTTCAAAATTCTACCCTTCCTGGGAGTTAAAGAAGTTTGGTAGAAACGGAACAAATTAATCAGCGGATTCATCACCTGCCAATTTTTTCTGTACAATTTTCTTAATTCTGGGAGCATCTGGGTCCAGGCAGATTTTCCTCCCATCCTTCAATGTGGCTCTGCAAGAGAGAACAGGGTTATCTGTTGGTGTCCTAGCCTGAATATCAGAACTAATCCATGAGACTGGAGGAAACAAGTGCATATGCGGATGGAGGTAAAGGGTTTCCCTGATAAAGCAATAGCACAGAAACAGCAACTTACATCACTTCGACTTGGTTGCAATGGATTCCTTTCCCGATCACTTCCAAACTTTGGATGTTTTTGGGATGAATTCCAGAGGTTGTCTTCATACACAAGCAGCGCAGTTCAGTGTACAACTCACTGTCTAGACTTTCCTCTAGGGTAGAAAATGTTACCTATTGGTGGCCATGAATATTTTCCTCAGGTCCCTTATTTGCCGATTGAGGGTAATTGTGCCTCTCTCATGAAGCTATTGTGAATATGATCTGTAAAGCTTTAGTAAAGTGCCCAGCAGAATGCCCAGCACACAAGAAGTGAGAAGTGACACCCCCCCCATGTGCCTCCTCCAATTGGAGTTGTTGATTTAATGGCACTCTCCAGCCCCAGAGGCACAAAGCTAGTCTTTCCCCCAGACACAGGTGTAGCAGAAACAGCAACAGGTGCAGGGAAGCAGGGCCTCTACCTTTGCTTTTCGCCAAGTTTCTCGTAGTTTGTCCTTTGGTGGAGGAAGCCAGAGCAGTCAGCAGCAGTGACAGAAGCAGCAGCACCTGCAGGGCATGAAGTGGTCTGGCACTGTTACAGGAAGGCATGGCATCAAGTCTGAGGCTCATGGTGGAGAAGGCTGAGCTAGAGTTGTTTCCAGAGCCAGAAGACCGCTGAGTGAGGGTGAGTTACTGCCCACAAGTCTGCAGATAAGTGGCTTCCCATGCCCTGAAGATGTCATTTATATGCTCTCTCTCAAAGCCAGTAAGAAGGAAGAGGTAGGGAAGGAGGAAGTGGGGGTATGTGGTGATACACACATAAGCATTTGAAGCTGTGCCCAACCCAGAGAAAGACCAGAGAGGTCAAAATTGTTACTAGGTTGCATATTATGCATCCCTTCACATTCCTACTGTCCCTTTCTCAACACCTATCTGTCTTACACATATGTAAGAACTCCGTTCAAGAAGGTAAGAACTAGACTGAAATACTACATGCGTTTTCTTTGTGTGATTTATAACAATACGCCCTGCCATTTCTATAATGCAGTTTTTAGGCTTAATAAAAACTTTAGGAGCACCTGGAGGCACAAACATGTGGCCCTTGAAAGAGAAAGTTATCTTTCCTTGTTAGCGCCAAAGAAGGCAAATGTTCTTTTCATAGTTGTTGATAAATGGGACTGGTTTTGAGCATGTGAATAAAATAAGAGCTAATTACCATCAAAGGTTGTCTTTGGATTTTAGGTTATTGGATTCTTTCTGCCTTCAATCTATATCATATTTTATAATTTCATCTAGAAACTACAAATGAAACTCATCCTCCTTTGTATTACAAAATAAGCTACTTGTTTCTACCACCTAAGAATACTTAAAAAGCAGGACCCAGCATATTTATTTTTCTTTTTATTTATAACAGAAAAATTATATAATTTATTGCAAAAGATTCATACACTGCAGATATATTTGAAGTAAAACATAAATTTATCTTCATCATTTTCATTCCTACTCTTCAGTGGTAAATATTGGTAACAATTTTGCATTAGTTTTCAATTCTATCTGCATTTATATGCACACATGTAAATGTATACAGTGAGACATGTTTAAGACATAGAGATACACATATATGTAGAAGTATTGTATATGGATGACTATACAGGTGACTTTTATCCTTCAAAAAATATGTGTTCAGTATCTTTTCATGCCATCTTAATGTAGTTTTTCCGCATCCTTCTTAATGACCACATGACGTCCTATGGTAAGAAGAATAGTTACTCAACCTTGTCTTGTTGGTGCCCTTCAGGGTGTTTCCAGTTTTGCCCTATTAGAAATAGTGCAAGAAATGCCTTACCAAGCAAAATATTTGTTCCTGAATTCTCAGACCCAAATTAAATGTTTTGGTCTGAAATGCTTTAACCCTACAAAGATAGAGAGGTGGACCTACACATTACATGTTGGCTTTATGTTATTTTCTGGTTCTCTGTCCCATCTGTAACACTTGCTTCCTCAACTGAACCATACAATTTTGTAGGGAGTGGCATGTCCTGTGTTTCTTTGAATGTCTCATGTCTCCTATAACATGTAGGATACTTCAATACAAAGTAGGTCTTAAATAATTAATAAATCAAGGAATTTGTATCACATGAAAGTTTGCCTATCTTTTCTAATCACCTACAATTACAAGCCAAATTCGACAGGACCCAAAGCAACTATACTATTTAAATTGATTTGGAAGCTTGTCAATAAAGAAGAGGCAGATACAAGTGGCCCTGGCAACAAGTTTTCTCCCTTTTACAACTATGTATAAGTCTCACAGAATATTATTTAAATTTTCCATATTCTTTTTTTACTTTTCATATCTTTAAATTTTAGAAGAAATACTTAAAATACTAAATGTTCAAAATTATTCTCTATCAAAAGGATGAACATAGCAATTTTTTTAAATTGTGTTTTTGTTTTCAAGCCAATTTTCCCTATTGTTTAATAGTTATCTACTATGTCTACTCAAGTTCTCGGGTCCTGTTTTTAAATGTGATATAACCTACAGACCACATTTGGCAGTTTACTTTAGAAGTAAGCAGACTTCCAAATTAACTAGCCTTGGAAATGTTTCGTGACTTGATGGTGACATTCTACCTCTGAGTAAAGTATTTTATTATGAGTTCCTCAGGTGGTTGATGTAGTAATTAATGTAGAACCTACTGACACTAAATAGGGCAATGATTTATTTCTAAGTTTAGCTGCAACAAAAAGTTTGATTGATTGTTTTGCATGTAGACGTTTAACCTGTATGCTGTAATCTGTAAGTAATGATTTTAACTTCGGTATTGTACCCTCCCATGAAAAAGAAGACAACTCTCATATAGTTTTTTCTGCCTTATTTTAAGCTTTTCTATTATATAAAGCCCTTGTAACTTGTGAAAGACTCTAGAACACCCCCAACTTTGTGGTTGTGTCTTCCCAGGTCTATCTTCTCATTTGGCTTTCAATAAACATGTATAAAATTATTCTGCCTCACTAACCTTAGTTTCAGTTGATGAAAGTATGTCTTATTTTTCTCCACCCCATTTATTATTTTCTTATAAATTAGAGTTTAGCAGTAGAACATATTTAATTGAAATGATTTTTCTCCCTGTCTCAACACAGAAATTTCTGGTCTTAAGCAAGCTTAAAGGAAGGGTGTAAGCTGAGAGTTCGGGGTCTTCTGAGAGTTGAGATGTGGAGTCAATGGCAGAGATAAGTTCAATAGGACACAAAATGAGGAGAGCAGACTTCTATTTCCTCCTGTGGGGTAACTTTATAGGCTTTTGTCATTATTGAGTTTGAGATATTGTGAATTCTTAAGTCATATACATTTTCATTCAAACAAAAGATCAAAGTCATTTCTAGAGCAAGATATAAAGGTTTTTTTTTTTTTTAACACTATTCATAGTATATTTCATTTTCTGTTCAACCCCAAAATACATTGCTGAGAACGTTTATTGGCCTCACTGGTCACCTTTTTCTTTCCCTACTTTAACACTATCCAGATTTCTTTCCTTGTTCATTAGTAAGATTTCCTAAAAGTCCCTAATCTTTTTGAGGAAACTGTATGAAAAGTTTTCTAAAGTAATGATGCTTTTGACTGGGTTGATACCAGGAAAAAGGTAGGCTCTTTCCTACCAGGAAACCAACTAGTGGGTTGACATCAGGAAAGAGGTGACTCCAGTATCATGGAGTCATTGCCTTAATCAACAAATGTGTCTTGTTGCAAAAAACGCATCGTCGGCAAAATCCATGAGGCAATAGTGACAGATTTCTTGAGTCATCAAAATTTCATAAGGATGTCAGTCAGCATTTGATACAAAAAACATTTTGCTAGTTTTTATTAATTCAAAAAATATTGGTTAAGCATCGATTGATTGAGCCTGAACTTCGTAACAGATTTTACAAAGTTCTCTTTGCATGACTTGGTCATTTGATTATTTGTTTTTAAAAATTCAGGCCTAAAATATTTGTGTAAAGCAACAGGATATGAAAAATACTCTAATCTTGCTGCTTTGAAGACAACTGCTGTCATCAGTTAACGGTGGTTAACTGCTGTTACTGTTGTTTGCATCATTGCCTTCCATTTCCACGCTGAGAAACATAGTACAGATGATGATAAACTGAGTGTACAAAACTGGTTAAAAGATGTTTTTGAATAACTTATTCAGTTAAAATCATACAGTCATACAAAATTATTGTTTAAATAAATGCTAGAATTAGAAAAGAATTATTTTGTTCCTTGTTTTTAAGATAACTTGATAGCCATTTTATTAATCTTACATTGTCATTGTGGGTTTGTGTATGTGTGTGTTGGGAGTGCTAAGTTATTTTAGCTCTTTTTTCTTTAAGTCATCTTATAAATAGCAGAGTCATGAAGGAAGCAAGCAAATTATCTAAGACTCAAAGCACATTCTATGTTAGCTATTTTAAAAGAAAATATCTAGAGACATTGGAGGACCACTATCTATAAAATTAAGACATATATTACTTCTTCTCTGCCTCATACAGAACATTTTTAACACGCATTTCCCAAATCCTTCTTTCAAGTATGAAGGAAGTAGACTACCAGCTACAAATTAATCGTAAAAGCAATTGGTACCGAAAATGCTAAGGATAGTACAATTTTGAGTCTGTTTGTTAAAGTATCTTAATCAATAAATTTAAAAGACTATCCATCAAAAGTTTTTCTGTAAGTGCTGAAACCAAATGTGCTTACCATGTAACTGTGAGTTGACAAGAATTGTTCAGATGTTAATTGAGGTTTTACTGTATACTGCTCAGAGGTGAAGCAAGGGGTGAAAATGGGAGGAGAGTGGGGAGGGTGAAGGAGTCGAGGGAAAGGTATCTTTCTAGGTGCCATTATATAGAATACTTCCAAGCTTTGCAGGACTCAGAATTTGTGTTTTAAATTACATTGATTAATAACATTTGTTCAATCTCAAATGTATGCAAGTTACCTAGTTTCCTTACATACTCATTCATTAAGGAAATTCCAACATAATGTTCTAGAGCCTGCAAACACATTAAATTGTTAACAAATACCATTAATTCTCTTTTGTTGTGTAATAAGCTGACCTCATAGTTAGTGGCTTAAAATATTAATTTATTGTTTCTGATAATTCTGTATGTTAGCGTGAGGTTCTTCTGCTAAGCTCACTTAAGTGAGTGCAGTCAGGAGCAGCTGAAGTGGCTGAAAATAAAAAGTGGGACAATAGGGTGACAATAGTCAATGATGACTTAACTGTGCATTTTAAAATAACTCATAAAGAATGTAATTGGATTGTTCGTAACTCAAAGGATAAATGCTTGATGGAATGGATACCGAATTCTCAATGTGCTTATTTCACATTGCCTGCCTGTATCAAAACGTCTCATGTACCCCATAAATATAAACAGCTACTATCAACCCACAACATTTTTTTAAGAAATAAGAAAAATAATAAAATAATTTAAAACAAAATTTTAATGGCTTGATTCACATGAGAGGTAGTTGGTATTGGCTGCTGGCTGCGATTTCTACTGGGGCACCTGGGTTCTTCTGCTACTCTTTTAAATAGAATTATTTAACTTCTCACTAATCAGCAGAAATGAGGAATGGCGGGAGAGAAGGAGAACAGGCAAGGGGAGGGGAGGGAAGAGAAGAAGAAGGAAAAGCAGAGAAGGAAGAAAATAGAAAGAAAAAAAGCAGGCAAGTCATAGGCCCTTCCAACACCCTCCTCCTCTCATCCTTGTCTCCTCTAGTCTTCTGTCTTCTACTTCTTCCCCTCACCTCTTCTCCCCTTTCTTCCACTGTTCTTACTGGAAAATCTTTGTTCTGTGGAAAAACTGAGTATATTTGCAGCAGAAAACCTTAACTTAGACTGAGAGTTCCTCATCTTTGTAATTTCCAGATCATAAGGGTCCTGCAAAGATAACAGGCATGCAACAGGATTATCGATTAATATCAATAAATTAATATTTGATTGATAAATATTTATACAAAGGAAAATACATCATATATTCTGATAGTTATTATATAATTGACAGAAAATATATAGAGAGTACATAGTTTCCAGAGCTTCTTTAAAAGACTCCGGTGGCTCGCTCCTGTAATCCCAGCACTTTGGGAGGCCAAGGCAGGCAGTTTATGAGGTCAAGAGATCAAGACCATCCTGGCCAACATGGTGAAACCCTGTCTCTACTAAAAATACAAAAAAATTATCTGGGCGCGGTAGGGCGTGCCTGTAGTCCCTGCTACTCTGGAGGCTGAGGCAGGAGAATCTCTTGAATCCGGGAAGCAGAGGTTGCAGTGAGCCAAGATCGTGCCACTATACTCCAGCCTAGGCGAGGGAGTGAGGCTCTGTCTCAGAAAAAAAAAAAAAAAAAAAAAAGAAAAAGAAAAAAGACTCATAGCATATTCAAATTTATACAGGTACATGCCAGTATAAACATGTATAATATAATCCAACTGCAATGTGAATGTATGTACATACATACTAATATAATTAATCTTCTTTCTTTCCTTTTCCTGTGTTTTGTAAAAGAGCAATTTCATATAAATACCTATTCTTAGGTATTTATATAGTAAATTTGAGGGACAAGGGAAGTTGAAGTACTGATCAGGGTTGGGATGAGACAACCTCGTTTGTCATTTAGATAGGGAAATGTTCAGCATAAATACCTAAGAATATGTATTTAAATGAAATTGGTCTTTTAATTTTAGAGTGACAAGGGGACTTGTTTAGCCTACATCACTTGCTTTTTGAATACCTTGTATGTGCTAGGCACTGTCCTAAGAACTGAGATGAAGTTAATAAGCATTGTCCCTGCCCTCATAAAGCTTACATGAAGCTAGAATAGAGAGACTCTAAACAGATGACAATAAACACATGGACTCAATAAACTCTACAGTAACTTTGGTGAGAAAATTTTATGAAGTTAAAGTACAGAGTGCTAGGAGAGGGTATAAAAGGGGCCTACTCAAAAGTAGGAGTAGGGGTTGGAGAGGTTTCCTCAAGGAAGTAAAAGGCAAGCTATTCCAAAAGGAAGGATGGTAGTTACCCTGGTAAAAGTGAGGGGAGGTATTATAGATTGAGATGCCAAACCCCTTGTTGGACTACTGCTAGACAAGGAGAAAAGAGGGTAAACAAGTTATAATTTAATTAAAACCAAGCACGGTGACTCATGTCTGTGATCCCAGTACTTTGGAGGCTGACCTGAGGTCAGGATTTCAAGATCACCCAGGCCAACATGGTGAGATCCTGTCTCTACAAATATACAAAAATTAGCTGGGCATGCTGGTAGGTGCCTGTGCTCCCACGTACTCGGGAGGCTGAGGCGGGAGAGTCACTTGAACCGGGAGGTGGAAGTTGCAGTGAGCTGAGGTCATGCCATTGCATTCCAGCCCGGGCAACAGAGCAAGACTCAGCATCAAAAAAACAAAACAAAACAAAACAAAACAAAACAAAACAAAAAACAAAAAAAAACACCTATTATGAGCCAGGTTATTGAATTTAGAACAGTATCTGACAGCCTGAAGATCGGGATAAATAGTTAATTCATTAAGTCCTGCATTAATGCTACACTGGGGATGCAGAGGTAGATATAATATGGTTAATGCTCTGGGAGAGCTAGAGTGGATGAAGAAACCTATAAATAAGTAAGAGTAATGCAATATTTTTGTTGTAATTCAGATAATGAGATGTTATGGGAACATCAAGTTGGAAGCTATGAGCTCTGCCAAGGAAAACACAAAGGAGGTGTTACTTGAACTGAGTTCTTAAGGTTGAGTAAGCCTCCTCTTATATGCAGGTAGTGGCCCTAGCAAATGCAAAGTCATAGGCCTAGGAAAGAACATGCCCAGTTAGGGAACTGAACACCTGACTATAGTGAATTTGAGGGACAAGGGAAGTTGAAGTGCCGATCAGGAGTGGGATGAGACAGAAAGAACATCATCTGTCATACTTAGAAACTTTATTTTATTTCTAGGAAACAACTTAGATAGGGAAGAATTTAGAGAAGGAAATCTTTGTGTTTTCCAAAGACCCCAGAGGCCATTGGGGCTGTGAAGGAATAACTGGAAGGGAACTGAGCTTGGAGAAAGGTTGAACCAAAGCAATGGTGTTGGGGAACGACGGCCTTCTCTGCCAGGCACAGAGGAGCAGAGTTAGTGTTTTAAATTATATAGAATTAAAGATAATTAAAACGTATTATAACAGCATAGGAAGGAGAAACAATATAAGTGAAGTTTAGAAATCTTTTAATGCTTATTCAAAGGACAAAATAAAGACTATGAACCAATGAGACACATAGTAAAAAAGTACAATTTTAATATAGTGAATGTAATACATATGTAATTCCTCATAACAAAATGGTCAAAACCTTTAAAAGATAAGAATGTCTAATATTATAGGAAGATATTAGCCCTCATAGAATGTAAACTTTTAAAAATTCTGAATAAGAAAATATATTCTACATAGATAAGGTGCGATACACTCAGCTTTCTAAAACAAAATAATTAAATAGTATCCCACGATCAAGAGTAAGGAAATTCTCTGACATATTCCCCATGAAACATTAAAATATTTCCTATTTCTTAAAAAGGTGAAGATAACAGTGTATCTCCATTGACAGAATTCTTATGAAACATCATTTCCATATTAAATCCACAGCCTTCTCAGTTAATACATTAACGAATATTTCTTGGAGATACAATAGTCACCTTCAATTCAAGACACTTTGAAAGATTAACAACCAGTGATTCTTGGCTCACAGTATAGTCAATTGCCAAAACCTTCAATAGCATAGCAGATAAAATAACAGCAAATAGCAGAGGTACTGTGCTAAACACTTCATTAGCTGAGCTGAAAGCTTAAGGGGCAAACAGGTTTTCCTCACACTCTTCAAAGTGAGGAATCCAGGAAGAAAGCTAACTACTGGAAAAACAAATAAACAAACAAACAACAACAAAATCCTTCCTTCTTGTCTTCCCTGGGTCCAGAGACCTCCAGAAAACTGCTCTGCTGAAGACTGGGAAACGCTTCCATGCCTACTAATTTCTCTTCATCAGTTGTCCTTGTTTTCACTGTTGAGAAAAAGGTTATATTAGTTTAACCATTTTTCGCACTCCTTTCTACTCCACCCTGGTGTCAACACTCAGCGTTTATAATGCTTGGTAAAAAAGGAGTATACAAAATCAATACAAGCAATGGGGAAACACAAAGCATAACTAGCTACAAGCTGTGTGTAATTGCTCAAGTAATTACATGTAAGATTGGTAATAAAGATTATCCCAGGACAATCCAGAAAAATGTTCTCAATTTAACAACCTTTTAATTCTAAACGTGAAAAGTTACTTAAATAGTACAGAGAAGAAAGACTTTGTGAAGTCCATGGTTTCCCTAGATGAGATTTAAAAACCACAAAGATCAAAGTGATAAGTACCCGTCCAAAATTTTCTGGATGACTTTCTTTAGAAAAGGGGCTTGTGGATCGAGACAAACTTCCGTCCCGTTCTTCAGGGAGGCTCTGAAGGAAAGAAAAGGAAGATACACTCATGAGATAGCAAGGTTGAACACCCAGGTTGCGGGACTTCCCTCTTGCCAAGGTCACAGTGGACAGAGCAGCACAGAACTTACACCACTTCCACCTCAGAGCACTGCGGGCCTATGGCGAACACCTGCAGATTACTGATCATTTGGGGTTGAACTCCCTGCGTGGTCTGTAAACAACTGCAACGCAGCTCTCTCATCGCAGCAGCGACAGGACCAGCTGGGGAAGAAAGAGAGACACCTTTATAGGGCAGGTTGCTTGGTGAGTTTCCTGGAAGGCAGTTGCCCCGCAGAGGCTGGGATGCACCGCTGTGCCCCAGTGCGTCCCGCGTGCCAGGCGCTCTCACCTGGGCTGAGGGGCCCTGGCGGCGTCAGCAGCAGCAGCAGCGCTAGCAGCGCGCACAAGGAGCCCAAAGGACCCGGGACACGGGCCGGGCGACTGGACAGGAGGCTCATAGTGGTCAAGAGATCGCTGAGAGCAGTCGCAGGTTCCTGAACTGAATGGAGGAGCAGAGATTGGAGGATCCTGAGCATGAGACTTCCTAGCGTCTTTTGAACTCCTTTTATAACATTCATCTCTCCCCACTGACAGGAAACTCAAGCTCTGGGATGCTGGGGAAATTCCCTGAATTCAGGGGGCAGTGTGGAAAGAAGCGGGGTGGGGGGGGCAGACAGTGGAGAGGGTGGCCTGGAGGAGCTGCGGGCACCTCTACCTAGAGGGACATTCTCCACCTGCTCCGCGGTGGAGGGAGCTGTGACTCCAGCCAGAAGGGAGTAGTGATTCAGCCTCAAGCCCTGGGCCTCAGGGGGCTAGGGATGCTGGCGTTTCTGAGGCAGGCAGCTCTCTGGGAGATGCTGCTCCTCTCCTTCTAGAGAGAAAAGGTGGAACCAAAGTAGCAGGAGCCTTGATTTGAGAAAAATTTCTCAAAGTCAGTCTTTCTAATTATTATTACTATTAATCCAAGAAATGTTATGCATGTTTGAATTGCTCTAAACTGAAAGTCCTTCCTGTCTTCCTGGCACGCAGGTCATTCTAGCTTTCTTGAATGACTTTATGATTCTCTGGACTTCAGCCAGGTTTGGAAGCCAAGATAACATGATAACAAGAGACCCTTGTCTCTTGCCACTTGAAGTCAGTGGCCTGAAAGGACCACCACTGAATTTTGTTGACTCCCCCACAGATCACCTTCTTTGGTGTGTAAGTCTGCTTACTGAGAATTCTGTATTTGTAGTATACCAAGTACATGTGTGTCCAGGTGGTTAAGCAAAAATCTTCCAAAGTCACCCAGCAAATTGCCATGGAAGATACCTTGCTGTTGGCAGTTGCTATGCTATTGAATTGGAAGAGGTTTTGGTATTCTTGGGGCTGAGGTGTAGTATGGTGAGCACAGGCTAAAGCTTGCTAGGGATCCCAGGCCTGCCCCAGCTCTGAACCCACCCACAGATACATATTTGACACCATTTGGAGATGCTGTAGGAGGCTGATGAGTTTGAGGGGCTTGTGTGAAAGTTTCTTGTAGGGGTTTGTATCAATTTGGCAGCACTACAGCACCCAGTCTGTTTCCCCTCAAACTGCATGGAGGAGGTAATGCTCCCCACAAGCTTCTGGAACTATTGAGTTTCATGATTACTGGTGATCAAGGCTGTTCCCACAGGCCTACTCTAGTCCCCAGTGAGCTGTGCACTGCTGCCTGAAATTGAAAGGTGAAGTAGCTTCCAGCTTCCTCTCCCTCTCTCCTTCTGTCATCTGTGGAGCAGTTAAAGCGCTGAAGGTTTAAGGGTCTTCCACTGTCTTGCTCCATGCAGGAATGGCTATTGTATTGGAATGACACATCGGCTTTCTTTCACGGAAATCAAACTCGATCTTCTTCTGGCTGGTTCTGAAGACCCTTGCTCTCACAGGAGAGCATAGGTAATCAGTAAGCATGATGGCAATGAGAAACCAGTCATGAAACATAACTCTATCCCTTGTCTCCTATGATTCCAGGAATTTTTTTTAACTCCCCCATCCATCACTTTCATTGGTGAGCAAGAAAGAGGTGTCATAGACCTTTACAACTTTTATTCTGGAAGGAAACTTCAGAAATTCAGTAGCTGAGTAAGGTTGGGTGGTATGGGCCTTACTCTGCGGGAAACTACATGAGAAGTCCTCACAGCTTCCTAACATCATCAGCATCATACCTGACTCGGCAAATGGAATTCTTCATTTTTTTGGGGAGTGGTGATCTGTAGAAAACAGCCTGCAGATTTAGTATATTCCCAATTTAGAGATTAGAGTGTATCTAAAGACAAAAGTTAAGCCTTGGTGAAGTGATAAGACTTCAAAAATCTTGGACAATTAAATTCAACTTAACCACAGGGAATAAACCATAGTATAAGACTTTGCTTAAAAAAAACAAAAAAACAAAAAACTTTTTTTTTTTTTTTTTTTTTTAGACAGAGTCTTGCTCTGTCTCCCAGGCTGGAGTGCAGTGGCCGGATCTCAGCTCACTGCAAGCTCCGCCTCCCGGGTTTACGCCATTCTCCTGCCTCAGCCTCCCGAGTAGCTGGGACTACAGGTGCCCGCCACCTCGCCTGGCTAGTTTTTTGTATTTTTTAGTAGAGACAGGGTTTCACAGGGTGCAGCCCACTTGCATGTGCTCTCTGTAACCCTGAGAATTTTTTATTGCTCTACTTGTACTCTCTCTCTTTGCTAAAGAATAGAAGGTGAAGTTTATCAAGTGGCATACTTGTCACTCTCAAGCCAATAAGGAAGCTGAGTTTGTTTTTCAAACTTTGTTTTAATTGGGGCTTTTGGGGCACAATGAGATGAATTTGTTAACTAGAAAAATGTATCTATTATTTCCTGGGGTAAATGTGTATCTATATTTCCTGGGGTGAAACTACATAATAGTGAAAGGGTCAATGTTAGTTGCGTTTAATGGTGACTTACAGAATGGAGTCTTGAAACTGTCTTGAAACTGTTTGTACAAAACAGGGAATTAAGATGCTTTTCCTTAGCAAGTATTTGCTTTTGAATTTTGTACCTATTTGTGTAATCCTATTTAAAATCTCAATATAGTTTTCCAACCTAAGTCTACTTGCACAGTCTAGATATACTGCAGAAAAAAATTGAGTTCAGAGTACAACTTTTTCCCTCTCAAGAATTGAAAACTACAATTTACTTATTGTTTGAAGATAGCAATTTCCATGTGCTTCAAGCTTAATTAACTAACAGTGAACTATGAGCTCTCATTTTATTTTTTAAACAGTGTCATAAGTGAATTTAATTATTCCATATTGAGTACAGGTTTTGTTTTGTTTTGTTTTGTTTTGGCGTTAACAAATCAAAGAGTCAAATATTTGAACTAATTTTCTAGTGCTACCATAACAAAGTACCACAGAGTGAGTGGCTTAAATAACAGAACTTTTTATCTTACAGGTCTGGAAGCCGGAATTTCACAATCAAGATTTGACAGGTTGTTTATTTCTTAGGACTGTGAGAGAAGTAGTTGATCCAGGCATCTCTGCTTGCTTAGTAGGTGGTCATCTTTATGATTACATGATGTTCTTCTTGTATGCATGTCTGTCTCCAAATTTCCTCTTTTAATCGGAGCACCCATCATATTGAATTAGCAGTTTACCCTAATAACCTCAATTTAGCTGGATTACCCCTTTAAGGACCCTCCTTCCATATAGGGTCACATTCAGAAGTACTAGGGGTTAGGATCTTGGCATATAAATTTGAGTGGGACATAATTCAGCCCATAACAGCATTTAACTGAAGAACTGGTGATAACTAGAGGGTTGATACAGTCTAAAGGTAAAACTAGCCTAAATAGTAACTTCTCTTTTTCTTTTATGCTAATTCTCATTGTGCATTTATTTCTTGCCAGAGCTTTTGCTTGACGCTAGGTATTTGAAGATAACAAAAGTTGAATTTCTGCTGTTGACTGTATGCAGAGACAGACAGGTCAACAGATTTATCTAGAGGTGATCTGTATTAAAACAGGTGTATATCTGTGACACTGTGGAGGGAAGGAGGAGGGAGAACTTCCCCAGGGGAGTCAGGGAAGACTTTACAGGAGAGATAATATTGAACTTGTGAAAAGACAACAAGAAACTCATTATTATTTTTATTTAAAAGTTAGATATGAATTTGGGATAGAGAAATACACAAAGTGGCACTAAGAAGATCCCAGCATGTTAAGAAGGGAATACAATCTATTTCAATCTGAAAAGGAGATGTTGTAATAACCTGACAACATTCAATTGACTGATCAGATCTTGGCCTTTGTACAAATCAAGAAGTAGAACAAAAGCTAGAAGTATTACTCAGAAGCAGCCCTGTTTCCATTGAATCCACTTTCCTTCTGTACAAAGTAAACGTAACAGAATTTTGTGCTAACACTGTGTACGTGTACTACCATATAATAAAAAGTACATTTAGATGTTGTATTCTTTAAAATATTTATCTGTACTGAGACCCAATCATAATAACAATTTTTTAATTGTACTCTTCTTTGTGCTAACATTGCTCTATGACTTTTTGTAAGTTATCTGGAAATTTTGCAAGGGGTATTTCTAACTTAGAAGCAAGACAATAAAATATGAGAAAGGTGAAAGATTAAAAATACCCATGCATTCTTAGCAGCTCCTCACTTTAAGAGGGAGACTCTGTTTTCCAACCCCCTTGATTCTGTGCTGACTTTATGACTTGCTCTGGCACTAGGATATTTTAAAAGTGATGTTGTAGATGTTGAAGGTGAACATGGCAAGAAGCCTAGGAGCTTCTCTTCTGCCCTTTTAGAATGCTGCTGCCAAGCTCATCAACTAGAGACACTAGAACCAGGAAATCGGTAATACCAACAACCAGACACTTGAGTGAGGCAGCCGCAAGCAAGTCACCAAGAAACTACCTACAGCCCCATGAGTGACCCCAGGAGACACCATCAGAAGAACCACCCAGCTGATCCCAAAGCTTTTTCATCACCTCGCCCAAACTGATGACATTCAGAGTCATGTGTCAGAATAAAATGGTGGTTGTTTTAACGCACTGCATTTTGGAGAGACAATAGATCACTGATAAAGTAGCAAGTCAAATAAAGTGGTGTATTACTCTGTTCTAGCACTGCTATAACAAACTATCTGGGACCAGATAATTTATGAAGAAAAGAGGTTTATTGACTCACAGTTCCACAGGCTGTACAGGAGGCATGGTTGGGGAGGCCTCAGGAAAGTTACAATCATGGCAAAAGACAAAGGGGAAGCAAGCACATCTTACATGGTGACAGTAGGGGGAAGTGAGAGAGTCAAGGGAGAAGGGACCATAAACCACCAGATCTCATGAGAACTCACTCACTATCATGAGGACAGCAAGGGGGAACTCTCCTCCATGATCCAAACACGTCCCATGAGGACCCTCTTCCAACACTGAGGATCACAACTCAACATAAGATTTGAGAGAGAGCACAGAGCCAAACCATAGCAAGTATCCTAACCCATTTCATCCTTGAATTGTTTGACTACAATGTGCATTGCTTTCTTTAGATTGTCCTAAAGGAACTCATGGTATAAATGGCTATTGGCTATTACTTAGAACCCTGACATTAGTTCTACAAATTTTAGAAAGCCAATTCTACAACCAGCATTCAAGCTAACAATCTTTAGCAGTCAAGATAATAATCTACTTTTAATGAAAATCTCCCTGTGTTAAACATCAGAAAACTGAAATCTAGCTCAATATTGTAATAAAATAGTTCTGTGACATTGGGTAACTCCTTGCAGGTCTCTGAGACTTCACAATTCCATTTATAAAATAAGAAGACTGGTTTTTTATTTATGTGATCTCATATTGTGAACCAAATTCCTGTCTGGCTATCAAGGGATCAGTGTCTGGCCTTAATCTTTGATTGGTTTGTTCATCTCCCATTCAATCCGGCTTCCTTTTTGGGGATTGTTGAAAACAGCAGGAACAATTATAACTAAATTACAGCTATAAAAGAAAAGATTTACCACTTCTAATGTGGAGGACAAAAATGACGATAGGAGTACTAACCTATTCACAGGTCAACATGAGGTCCGGTATGTAGTTCGGTAAACACTCTTTGCCCAACTTGAGGGCCTTATGAATTTAGATTCCAGGTTTTAATATTAAGTATAGCCAAGGAATACAAATCAGAGGCTGATGCCCTGCTAGTAGGGTGATTTATGACTCTCCTGTAAACACAGAACTACAATTCCTTGGTTTGAGTTGCTTACACAGTTTCTGCAGAAGAATTCACACTCACAACCACCCTTTGTGAGGTCAAGAACTCAATTGTGTGCAGCAATGGCCAGTGTGGTTATGCTCTGGCCTATTAGGATCTTTCACTATTTTCTGCCCCATTTCCCATTTTCTTTCCTCCTGGTTCTCCTTAGAAAAATAGTAGTCGCATTTGGCCCAACAACCCCATTACTCAGTATATATACCCAAAGCATTTTAAATATTCTACTATAAAGACACATGCATAAGTATGTTTATTGCAGCACTCTTCACAATAGCAAAGATTCGAAACCACCCCAACTGCTCATCAGTGATAGACTGGATAAAGAAAATGTGGCACATATACACCACGGAATACTATGCAGCCATAAAAAAGGATGAGTTCATGTCCTTTGCAGGGACATGGATGAAGCTGGAAACCATCATTCTCAGCAAACTAACACAAGAACGGAAAACCAAACAACACATGTTCTCATTCATAAGTAGGAGTTGAAAAATGAGGACACATGGATATGGGGGTGGGGGGACGTCACTCACTGGGGCCTGTTGGGGGTTGGCTGGGGGAGGGATAGCATTAGGAGAAGTACCTAATGTAGGTGATGGGTTGAGGGGTACAGCAAACCACCATGGCTCATGTATACCTATGTAACAAACCTGCACATTCTGCACATGTACCCCAGAACTTAAAATGTAATAAAAATGTAAGTAAATAAATAATAAAATAGTAGTCATAAGCCTTTGCTGTCAGGTATAATTTCTGGGGGGCCCAATATGTTCAGGCTCCCCCAAAATGGAGTCTGACACAAAGACTTAAGCGCAGTTTGCCTTAGAGATGATTATAGAAAGGAGTGAGGAAGTGGGGGAATGTGAAATAGGCAAGGAAAAATATCTAATAAAGGGTATGTAATTAATGAGATATCACTGTGGGCAATCAGAGCTCAACCTTGCCTGGAGTCTTACACAAACCTTGTGAAGTGTTCCTCAGAATTGTCCCACTAAGACTTCAATTTGGAGTCATGTTGAAGTAAAACAGAAGTTTTAACTTCCTGTCTTAAAGAACTAGAAAATCCAAAGAATATATGAAGCAACTCCTTTTACACATTAGACAACAAGCAGGGGAACATTAGAATCCCTGAGTAAAGGAAATAAACAAGATGAGATCGATGAGCACCCTGGATGTTTTGCTGGTGCAATTCTGGACCACTGTGCAGGAGGAGAGATCCAAAGTAGACCATGGTAGTCTTGCTGAGTTGAGGGAGCACAGATTTGAATAGAGGATAACTGGAGTGACTAGAAGTTTAGGAAGAGTTGGAGGAAGGAGAGATCTGTGCAGGAAACCTGAGCTCCAGAAATCTGCCTTGAGGTCCCATTGGGTCTGTATGATCAATATTATGTCACGCATGTATAGGATGAAACTCCTTAAGTCAAGCAAAGAGTAACCAGAAAATTGTCGGTGGAGCAAATCTCAGACACAACATGGAGTGGGGAGATATTTGAGGTCTGGCCTGTCAGAGAGAAGAGAACTCATGAGTGTTCATGGCATCCCTAAAGGCACGGGAAGGACATGACTTACTACTACAGCTAAACAAACCCTAGAGTGAAGAACATTTCTAGACCATCCTAACGAAGCTCAACAACAAGCCTCACACAATTCAGACTGATGCCCTAGTGACGTAACCACTTGACAGAACAAAGCCCAAGACTCTAAAGAATGAAAACAAATATTGACACTCAGCAAGTTGATTCAAAATTTTCTGCAGAAATCAGCATAAGCCATAATAAGTAAAACAAAATCAAGTCAGTATAGAATCAGGCATGATAAAATGATAAACTAGTGGACAAGAATTTTAAAATAATTATTACAAATATGCTCAGCGGCTTAAAAGAAGGTATAATCATAATGAAGAGAGAAGTGGAACATTTTATATATTTATATATTTATATATTTATTTTATTCTATTTTTATACTCTTTTATTCTAATATAAAATATTTAAAATATATACAGAAATGTAGGAAGAGAGAAAAAGAGAAAGAAACTTCTAGAATTATCTAACCAAGAGACTGGGAAAATTGAATATTCATCCATTAACTTCTGTCCATCCTCTAAGGGTATGAAATCACAGGCCATCCTGCCTGTGAGCTCTGTCTGCCAAGCCTGCTTTCCCACCACCAGTTGGAGAAAGCCCTCAGGAAGAGAGGCATTGTAACAGGCAGCTAAAATTGCAAAGCTGTTGTCCGTTGCAACCACTGAATTCATTGGTGAGTGGAGGAGATATGCAGTGGAGCATCACTGGCGAAGACAGGACAGGTCATTTTCTTTATTATTTGTATGGGTAGCCAGGAAAGACAAACAGTGTGATCTGTTTTTCTGGATTGCCCCCACTGTGCTATTGCGGGTCTAACACGTCCACCATCCCTCAATGTCTCTTCAGTTACTTCTGGAACACCTGAGAAGGTGTCTCAGGAGGACTCACAAAGAAGGACTCACAATGACAGAATTAGTGTTAGACACGTCTCCTCCTCTCCTTCTCTAGCTGCCACTGTAACATAGTCAGAGGTGTTCGAACCAAAGTGACTCCGTCTTAAATGAGGGCTAGGAAAAATAAGGCTGGGACCTACTGGGCTGCATTTCCAGAAAGTTAGGGATTCCTAGCCTCTAGATGTTTAGAGTTAAGAGAACAGATTGATCACATTTACTAAACAGATTGGAATTAGGAGTTTCCTGATATCCCATTATCCTGAGAACAGAAGCATTCCTAATTTTGCTTTAAAGATACCAATATCAATTCTTGCAAAATACAGTAATTAAGAAAATTAATTATTTATCCCAAACTCTTGTAGCAGAGCACGTTTCCCCATGATCATTTTTTCTCCTATACATAAACAAGCATTGTACCTAGGGTGAACACGGGCCTCCTCTTACTTTTGGGAACACCTTACTCTGCCTTGGAGTAGCTGTTCTTACACCACTTTCTTACAAAACTTGCTTTCACTTTGCTCTGTGGGCTCATCCTGAATTCTTTCTGCCCAAGATCCAAGAACCCTCTCTTGCGGTCTGGATTGGGACCGCTTTCTGGTAACATCTTTCTGGCGACCATGAAGGGACAATACTGAGGAGACCCTCGACCCAAAGGATATAGACTGCAGTACCAATTAGCTGATTCTGGGTATGCATTGGAGTTCCAGGGTAAAGGATGGGATTGGGTTAGAGGCCCTATTTAGAGGAGTTAGTCTCTCCTGACAGAGAGGATTAAAGGTTTCTCTTAATAAAAGGCAAGGACCCTTGACCGAACCTGGGTTCCTGACCCAACTTTGGAGGTTAGAGCCCTTCTTAAGATTTGTGGGGTTAGAGGACCCTCTCAGTAAAGTTCCTCTTGGCTAAGAATAGGTTTGGCCTCAGGGGATGTTAACTGCTATGGTGTCTGTATTTATCTGCCTTGTCCTCTTTGCTTCATGAATCCATTTTTTGGGCACTGTCTCTGTTTACTGTCATTTTCAGGAGAGTTCATTTAACTGATCTTAGAGATTTTAACTTTCTCTAAAATTGCTGATGAAGATTTGGTATTTAAGCAATAAGATTACATAGGTGTGGTTATGTTTTGTTGCAATCACTAGGCATGATTGAGAATCACTAGGATAGAAATCAGGGGACCTTTCTCCTTGCTTTTTGTTTGATTTGTACATTAAAAACATTTCTTATCTTTTCAAAATTCGGGCAAATCAGCTTTGCTTGTCCAATCCACAGTGCAACTACTGCCCAGAGCCTGCTTGCTCTGGTCATTTCCATCTAACTCCCCTTCATTTCCTTTGCCTTATTTGACATTTCTTTCATTGGATTCTATGTTGTGGTTTATCTAAGAGTCATGGCTCAGCTCATGTATATTATTTGGCTAGTGTGGATAAGAGAATTCCGTTTTCAGCTGCGATCTCCTCATGAATGCAGCTGGCCTTAAAAACGTCTCTTTTCCTTTTTAGTGGAACTTGGCCAGTGGCAATACAATCTCACCAGTTTGGAACTTTTCTTTCAACATCGCCTGCCTCCTTCATGGGAACCACAACATTGATCCCAAAGGACTTATTATAGGATGTATCCTTCCACACTGAGATCAGTTTAAAATAAATGGGAATAATGGAGAAAATTGGTGAAATTGGTGTTTATGTATAATACTGTTTGGCCTCAGTATTATTTGGAAAAACAAAAGAAATTGTCTCCTATTGGAAGTACAGTCTTTAATATTATAGTATATAATTAAATATATAGTATTATTATAATGTATTATATACTATAATAATATAAGTATAATATTCTATTACACTTCCAGTTGGTTTGTTTTGTAAGTGGGATGAAACATGGAATGAAATATCACGTGTTAAGCATTTTTGCTGCTCAGTCAAGATAAAACCCTGCAACAGTCATGTGCATGTTTGATGAAAGGAAAGGAAGAAAAAGAACTAGACACACTAGACAATCCCTTGATGCAAGCCCCCACAGTCCAGCAGACACTTTTGGGTGGAGCAGAACCTCCTTCTCTCAGCTAGGAAGGTTCAGGTATGTCAGCCCATTCTCTCCTCTGTCCACCTGAAAGTTCTGCTGAGACCCCTTAGTCCCTTCCTCCTTACCCATCTAGTCCCACTCTATTCCCAGCACTCCCTGAGGAACCTAGCCCTGTGGGTACTACTTGTAGTGGAGCCTCTTATCAACCTCCAAAGGGAAATGTTTGTCCACTAAGAGAGGTGGCAAATGGGGAAGAAGGCACTGTAAGAGTACATGTCCCCTTTTCTATGTCTGATTTGCCTCTACATAAAGAAAAGTTTAGTCATTTATCTGAAGATCCAGGAAAATTCATAGATGAATTTGAGAAATTAACTCCCACTATAGTTTGACTTGGCAGAATCTGCATGTTGGTGTCTCTGTGTTGTACCGTGGGAGAGAAACTTTGCATTTTGGTGACAGCTGGGACCCACACAGATGAGATATTGGCTCATAGCCCTAACCATAATATATATCAGGCAGGAGATACAGAAGTTCCACATCAAGATCTGGAATGCAACTATCATCAAAGGGGCAGTGAGGACTTGGGGAGGGTGCTCATATGGTTCCTTGTTCGTTAGAAGGGATGAAGAAGTAGATGAAAAGCCTATTAACTATGAAAAGATTAAGGAAATTTCTAAGGGTAAAGATAAGAATATGGTTTTGCTTCACAGATGTTTAGTTGAGGCAATTAGGAAATGTACTAACACAAATTCTGACTCAAAAAAAAGGACAAACCCCTTTGGGAGTACATTTTATAACCCAATCTGACCCTGATATCCGCATGAAACTACAAAAAGCAGCTATGGGTCCCCAGACTCCTGTGGATCAGTTTTTTTGTTGTTGTTGTTGTTGTTGTTGTTGTTGTTATTGTTGTGGTTGTAATAACCTTTTATTTTATAGAAAAATGTAATTATACAATGGTTATCAGGGAAGTTAATTCAGTAATAAGTATGTAGGCTAGGGAATAATTTTCAAATATTCAGCCAATACCAACAAGATCCTGTATGATTTACAAAACTGATCAAGCAAACACAAGAAAACTCTGATTCAATTTCTATGAACTATCAAAAGGACAAAATGCTCTTCTATCTCAGATAAACCAGATTTGAAAGACAGCTTTTCAATATAAAAAAGACACACACACACACTCACACACACACAATAAAGACAAAATACCTCTTCTCATTCTGAAACATTTCCTCTTTTAGTCCTTATATACTTTGAATAATCTTGTATGGTAAATTTTTGCTGCAACAGACAATGTTCCAAATCAATCTCTCCTGTTTTGGTGTTCTAAGAAGCCAGTAGCCACAGCAGTAAGAGTATTAATACTACTTCCAGAATCTCTAAAATCCCAATGCTACTGCCAGGCAATTAAATAGCGAGACTGCAAGATAACGAACTGTCTCAAGTTTGTTAGACTCCATCAGTGTTTTTAGGAAGCAATTTCTGCATCAGTTTTATTACTGGTCACTGAAATAATACTTTTGGTTTGGGGATCTGTTTTTGTAAATTCTGTAGTTGCTTTCTTAAGTTGCTTTTCTTAATCTGTAAACGTATCTGTAACTCTGCTCCTTTCTAGGTTGATATCCATTTTATTATCTGCTCTGATTCAACTGATTTCATGTATTGGTGGTTGCTTAACTTGGTCTAATTCAGTTTTCATTTTCTCATTCTCTGCTCTCAGATTTGTGAATTCACTTTTCTCTAGGATGACCATTTCTTTCCTGATAGAGCCCAAATGAGCCATTGGCTCTTGTACTGTTATTTTCTGTGGAGCCTGAGTGACCATCTTTTTATTGGTAGTATCCAAGGTGACATTTGATAAAGTAGTTAGTGCTGATACTGTAGTTTCTGCTTGTGTTTTGTCAAATCCATGAGTTTCCAAGTCCTGAACCAATGCATGGGTATCAAAAGTTAATTTCCTTTCTTCTAAAGGAGTTATAGCCTCTGGCGGCCTATCATATCCCTCCTTGCTTGTGGTGCTGAAGAAGTCTCTCTCCAGGCTTTTGAATATGGCATTTTTAGTTTTTAATAACAGGGGCAGAACATAGGAAGCAGAAAGAGCAAAAAGGACCTCCCAAAAGGTGCAGCTCTTGGCTGCAGCCTTAAGCTCACCTCCCACATGGGATTGCCCTCCTGCTTCTTAGCCTAAACAAGGGAAGCGAAAAGGTGAAAAACATAAAACTGGGCATCCAAGTCACCATGCCTTGGGCATAAATCAGTGTGTACATTGTAAAAAAAAACTGGATATTGGAAGAGGAAATGCCCAGCACTCCAAAGGGAGCCATTGGCACCTGAACCAATGATGGCTGAAATAGCCAAGCAAGCCCACCAGACCTTCTGCCACATCTCCCATTGGACAATGGAACATACCTCCAGAGGAGCCATAGGTAACCTTTGAAGTTGCAGGTAAGAATATTAACTTTTGGGTTGGGTGAGGTGGCTCATGCTACGTGTAATTCCAGCCCGTTGGGAGGCCGAGGTGGGTGGATCACCTGAGGTCAGGAGTTCATGACCAGCCTGGCCAACATGGTGAAACTACTAAAAACACAAAAATTAGCCGGGTATGGTGGCATGTGCCTGTAATTCCAGCTATTCAGGAGGCTGAGGCAGGAGAATCACTTGAACGTGGGAGGCGGAGGTTTCAGTGAACCGAGATTGCACTACTGCACTCTAGCCTGGGGGACAGAGTGAGACTCAGTCTCAAAAAAATAAAATAAAATAAAATAAGAAAAAAAGAAAAAAGGAAAAGAATATTAACTTCCATTTGGACATGGAGTCGCTTACTTGGTTTCGACCCATTACAATGGGCTTACATCACCCCAAAACTGTATGGTCACGGGGGTAGATAAACAAGTCCATACATGCTATTTTACCTACCTTTTAAGCTGCTCTTCAGAGACTTTAGTTTCCTCACAGACATTTCTTTTCATGTCTGAATGCCCCTCTCCCTTGTTGGGAAGGAATTTGATGGCTCAACTGCAAACAGTGGTATGTCTCGGAAATCACAAGGCAGATGAGGGTTTGCTCCTTCTGCTTTCCTGTGATAAGGGAGGAAAGACAATGGGAAACGTATCTACTTCCCAAGTCAATCCTATAGTATGGGACACTGAGATCACAGGCAAAGTGTTAAATGTTTCCCCCATCTGTATCCAACTTAAACTTGATGTCCTGTACCACTGGAAGAGACAATACCTCTTAAAGCCAGAGGCACAAAGAGGAATCCAACCATTAATAGCTAATAGAACTTTGGGAAGCTGAGGCGGGCGGATCGTGAGGTCAAGAGATCAAGACCATCCTGGTCAACATGGTGAAACACTGTCTCTACTAAAAATACAAAAAAATTAGCTGGGCGCGGCGGCGCGTGCCAGTAGTCCCTGCTACTCTGGAGGCTGAGGCAAGAGAATTGCTTGAATCCAGGAATTGGAGGTTGCAGTGAGCCGAGATCATGCCACTGCACTCCAGCCTAGGCAACAGAGCGAGACTCTGTCTCAGAAAAAAAGAAAAAAAAAAGAAAAAAAGACTCATAGCATATTCAAATGTATACAAGTACATGCCAGTATAAACATTTATAATATAATCCAACTGCAGTGTGAATGTATGTACATACATACTAATATGATTAATCTTCTTTCTTTCCTTTTCTTGTGTTTCATAAAAGAGCAATTTCGTATAAATACCTATTGTTAGGTATTTATATAGTAAATTTGAGGGACAAGGGAAGTTGAAGTACTGATCAGGATTGGGATGAGACAACCTCATTTGTCATTTAGATAGGGAAATATTAAGTAAAAATACCTAAGAATATGTATGCAAATGAAATTGCTCTTTTAATTATAGAGTGACAAGGGGACTTGTTTAGCCTAGATCACTTGCTTTTTGAATATCTTGTATGTGCTAGGCACTGTCCTAGGAACTGAGATGAAGTTGATAATCATTGTCCCTGCTCTCATGAAGCTTACATGAAGCTAGAATAGAGACACCCTAAACAGATGACAATAAACACATAGACTCAATAAACTCTACAGTGACTTTGGTGAGAAAACATTATGAAGGAAAAGTATAGAGTGCTAGGAGAGGTTATAAAAGGGGCCTCCTCAAAGGTAGGAGTAAGGGTTGGAGAGGTTTCCTCAAGGAAGTAAAAGGCAAGCTCTTCCAAAAGGAAGGATGGTAGTTACCCTGGTAAAAGTGAGGGGAGGTATTATAGATTGAGAGGATTGTGCATGCCAAACCCCTTGTTGGACTACTGCTAGACAAGGAGAAAAGAGGGTAAACAAGTTATAATTTAATTAAAACCAAGCACGGTGACTCTTGTCTGTGATCCCAGTACTTTGGAGGCTGAGGTGGGCCGATGACCTGAGGTCAGGATTTCAAGATCACCCTGGCCAACATGGTGAAATCCTGTCTACAAAAATACAAAAATTAGCTGGCATGCTGGTAGGTGCCTGTGCTCCCACGTACTCAGTAGGCTAAGGTGGGAGAGTCACTTGAACCTGGGAGGTGGAAGTTGCAGTGAGCTGAGGTCATGCCATTGACCTCCAGCCTGGGCATCAGAGCAAGACTCAGTCTCAAAAAACAAACAAACAAACAACAAGAAAAACACCTATTATGAGCCAGGTTATTGAATTTAGAACAGTATCTGACAGCCTGAAGATCAGGATAACTTGTTAATTCATTAAGTCCTGCATTAATGCTACATTGGGGATGCAGAGGTAGATATAATATGGTTAATGCTCTGGGAGAGCTAGAGTGGATGAAGAAACCTATAAATAAGTAAGAGCAATGCAGTATTTTTGTTGTAATTCAGATAATGAGATGTTATGGGAACATCAAGTTGGAAGCCATGAGCTCTACCAAGGAAAACACAAAGGAGGTATTACTTGAACTGAGTTCTTAAGGATGAGTAATCCTCCTCTTATATGCAGGGAGTGGCCCTAGCAAATGCAAAGTCATGGACCTAGGAAAGAACATGCCCAGTTAGGGAACTGAACACCTGACTGTAGTGAATTTGAGGGACAAGGGAAGCTGAAGTGCTGATCAAGAGTGGGATGAGACAGAAAGAACATCATCTGTCATACTTAGAAACCTGTGTTTTATTTCTAGGAAACAATTTAGATAGGGAAGAATTTAGAGAAGGAAATCTTTGTGTTTTCCAAAGACCCCAGAGGCCATTGGGGCTGTGAAGGAATAACTGGAAGGGAACTGAGCTTGGAGAAAGGTTGAACCAAAGCAATGGTGTTGGGGAACGACGGCCTTCACTGCCAGGCACAGAGGAGCAGAGTTAGTGTTTTAAATTATATAGAACTAAAGATAAGTAAAATGTATTGTAACAGTATACGAAGGAGAAACAATAAAAGTGAAGTTTACAAATGTTTTAATGCTTATTCAAAGGACAAAATAAAGACTATGAACCAATGAGACACATAATAAAAAAGTACAATTTTAGTTTAGTGAATGTAATACATATGTAATTCATCATAACAAAATGATCAAAACCTTTAAAAGATACACAACAGACATCTAAAAATCTTAGCAATGCTAAATATATAATAAGTATATATTATATATAAGTATATAATATATAAATACAAACACTTTTTACCAAGAAATGTTTTATTTTTCTTGCAGTAGCTGTGTTAATTGCACAAAATTATTATGTTTTGTTTTTGCCGTTTAAGTGTTATCACACAATGCTATTCCAAAAGACAAATGTTCATTAAAAGCAAAGCAAAAATAGAAATTCACATCCATTAATTATACCTAGATTTGTCATTTAAAGGTTTAAAGAAAAAAAGGGAGGAGCTTTCCTTCAAGAGTTTTCACAAGGGTCACATTTTCTCCTTAAAAGGGAAAGATTTGCAAACAAAGGTGAAATAGCTTAAACAGAAATATTTATAAAAAGAAACTTTACAGCATTGTCAAGGATATTAAGACTACATTGACTAACCGGTTTCATTACAGCATCTTCCCCCACCCCACCCTCAGTATGTCCCACCAGGACTAGAGCAGGCTTTGCATTCAGACAGAAATGCTTCAAAATCCCAGTGAAATGAACTGTGCTTAAAACCCGACCAGCATCTTCCCTGCTCTCCCCGCTGGTCTTCTGCAATCCTCTAACCCAGGTTCTACTCTGTGAAAGGGGCCGAAGCTGTGAGTGAGGAGGGACTGTGCCCCAGTGTGGCCACCTTATATATAATTTTGTATTCCACCATAAATGCTGGCCTTCTGCAAATTATGATTTTGGAAAATCTAGCCCATGCAGAGGGATAAAAAATGGACATCCCTTGGATGACTTCTCCTTGTTTTTTTTTTCAACATTCCAAGCCCTCTCTAGTCCCCTGTCCAAAGAGAAATGCTAGGAACTCGAGGATGTCACTATGTATTTTAAAAACTAAATGGTAAATTTATATTCAAATGTTTGAACAAGTTTCCAAAATTTGCGTACAAATCATTGTTAAGTTTGCCTTTGCTTTAAAAACTGAAAGAACACAATTCAATGTAAAGTAGCAGTCAGGAATGTGCCTGTTTTCTAGCTTCTTCATCTATCTAAAATATATATTTAGTTATCAGAATTATAGTATTCCTAATAAAATCATTAATAAATAGCATGTAAAATCAAAGTTTAAAAGTAAATGGTGGCAGTTTGCTATACTAAGAAGATAAAGAATGTCCAAAATTTTAGGACAATATTAGCCCCTATAGAACTTAAACTTTTAGAAATTCTGAATAAGGAAATATATTCTACATAGATAAGGTGCAATACACTCAGCTTTCTAAAACAAAATAATTAAATAGTATCCCACGATCAAGAGTAAGGAAATTCTCTGACGAGAAACATTAAAATATTTCCTATTTCTTAAAAAGGTGAAGATAACAGTGTATCTCCATCGAAGAATTCTTATGAAACATCATTTCCATATTAAATCCACAGCCTTCTCAGTTAATACCTTAAGGAATATTTCTTGGAGATATAATAGTCACCTTCAATTCAAGACACTTTGATTCAAGACACCTTCAATTTCAAGACACAATTCAAGACACAACCAGTGATTCTTGGCTCACAGAATAGTCAGTGCCAAAACCTTCAATAGCATAGCAGATAAAATAACAGCAAATAGCAGAGGTACTATGCTAAACACTTCATTAGCTGAGCTGAAAGCTTAAGGGGCAAACATGGGTTTTCCTCACACTCTTCAAAGTGAGGAATCCAGGAAGAAAGCTAACTACTGGAAAAACAAATAAACAAACAAACAACAACAAAATCCTTCCTTCTTGTCTTCCCTGGGTCCAGAGACCTGCAGAAAACTGCTCTGCTGAAGACTGGGAAACGCTTCCATGCCTACTCATTTATCTTCATCAGTTGTCCTTGTTTTCACTGTTGAGAAAAAGGTTATATTAGTTTAACCATTTTTCACACTCCTTTCTACTCCACCCTGGTGTCAACACTCAGCATTTGTAATGCTTGGTAAAAAAGGAGTATACAAAAATCAATACAAGCAATGGGGAAACACAAAGCATAACTAGCTACAAGCTGTGTGTAATTGCTCAAGTAATTACATGTAAGATTGGTAATAAAGATTATCCCAGGACAATCCAGAAAAATGTTCCCAATTTAACAACCTTTTAATTCTAAGCGTGAAAAGTTACTTAAATAGTACAGAGAGTAAAGACCTTGTGAAGTCTATGGTCTCCCTAGATGAGATTTAAAAACCACAAAGATCAAAGTGACAAGTACCCGTCCAAAATTTTCTGGATGACTTTCTTTAGAAAAGGGGCTTGTGGATCGAGACAAACTTCCGTCCCGTTCTTCAGGGAGGCTCTGAAGGAAAGAAAAGGAAGATACACTCATGAGATAGCAAGGTTGAAGACCCAGGCTGCGGGACTTCCCTCTTGTTAAGGTCACAGTGGACAGAGCAGCACAGAACTTACACCACTTCCACCTCGGAGCACTGCGGGCCTATGGCGAACACCTGCAGATTACTGATCATTTGGGGTTGAACTCCCTGCGTGGTCTGTAAACAACTGCAACGCAGCTCTCTCAACGCAGCAGCGACAGGACCAGCTGGGGAAGAAAGAGAGACACCTTTATAGGGCAGGTTGCTTGGTGAGTTCCCTGGAAGGCAGCTACCCCGCAGAGGCTGGGATGCACCACTGTACTCCAGTGCGTCCCCTGTGCCAGGCGCTCTCACCTGGGCTGAGGGGCCCTGGTGGCGTCAGCAGCAGCAGCAGCGCGAGCAGCGCGCACAAGGAGCCCAAAGGACCCCGGACACGGGCCGCGCAGCTGGACAGGAGGCTCATAGTGGTCTAGAGAGCTCTGCGAGCAGTCGCGGGTTCTTGAACTGAGTGGAGGAGCAGAGATTAGAGGATCCCAAGCACTGAGGCTTCCTAGTGTCTTTTGCACTCCTTTTATAACATTCATCTCTCCCCACTGACAGGAAACTCAAGCTTTGAGATGCTGGGGAAATTCCCTGAATTCAGGGGGCAGTGTGGAAAGAAGAGGTTGGGGGAGGGGGGCTGACAGTGGGGAGGGTGGCCTGGAGGAGCTGCGGGCACCTCTACCTAGAGGGACATTCTCCACCTGCTCCGTGGTGGAGGGAGCTGTGGCTCCAGCCAGAAGGGAGCAGTGATTCAGCAGGGCCTCAAGCCCTGGGCCTGAGGGGGCTAGGGTTGCTGGCGTTTCTGAGGTAGGCAGCCCTCTGGGAGATGCTGCTCCTCTCCTTCTAGAGAGAAAAGGTGGAACCAAAGTAGCAGGAGCCTTGATTTGAGAAAAATTTCTCAAAGTCAGTTTTTCTAATTATTATTACTATTAATCCAGGAAATGTTATGCATGTTTGAATTGCTCTAAATTGAAAGTCCTTCTTGTCTTCCTGGCAAGCAGGTCATTCTAGCTTTCTTGAATGACTTTATAATTCCCTGGACTTCAGCCAGGATTGGAAGCCAAGATAACATAACAAGAGACCCTTGTCTCTTGCCACTTGAAGTCAGTGGCCTGAAAGGACCACCACTGAATTTTGTTGACTCCCCCACAGATCACCTTCATTGGTGAGTAAGTCTGCTTACTGAGAATTCTGTACTTGTAGTATAGCAAGTATATGTGTGTCCAGGTGGTTAAACAAAAATCTTCCAAAATCACCCAGCAAATTGCCGTGGAAGATACCTTGCTGTTGGCAGTTGCTGTGCTATTGAATTGGAAGAGGTTTTGGTCTTCTTGGGGGTGAGGTGTAGCATGGTGAGCACAGGTTAAAGCTTGCTAGGGATCCCAGGCCTGCCCCAGCTCTGGACCCACCGCCAGGTGTGTATTTGACACCATTTGGAGATGCTGTGGGAGGCTGAGGAGTTTGAGAGGCTCTTGTGAAAGCTTCTTGTATGGGTTTGCATCAATTTGGCAGCACAACAGCACCCAGTCTGTTTTCCCTCAAACAACTTCATTGGGGGGTAATGCTCCCCACAGCCTTCTGGATCTCTCGAGTTTCATGATTACTGGTGATCAAGGCTGTTCCCACAGGCCTACTCTAGTCCCCAGTGAGCCCTGCACTGCTGCCTGAAATTGAAGGGTGAAGTAACTTCCAGCTTCCTCTCCCTCTCTCCTTCTGTTATCTGTGGAGCAGTTAAAGCACTGAAGGTTTAAAGGGTCTTCCACTGTCTCGCTCCATGCAGGAATGCCTATTGCATAGGAATGACACATCGGCTTTCTTTCACGGAAATCGAACTCAATCCTCTTCTGGCTGGTTCTCAAAACCCTTGCCCTTATGGCAGAGCAAAGATAATCAGTAAACATGATTGCAATGAGAAACAAGTCATGAAACACAACTCTTTCCCTTGTCTCCTATGATTCTGGTAATTTTTTTAACTCCCCCATCCATCATCTCCATTGGTGAGGAAGAAAGAGGTGTCATAGACCTTTCCAACTTTTATTCTGGAAGGAAACTTCAGAAATTCACTAGCTGAGTAAGGTTGGGTGATATGGGCCTTACTCTGTGGGTAACTAAATGAGAAGTCCTCACAGCTTCCTAACATCATCAGCATCATACCTGACTCGGCAAATGGAATTCTTCATTTTTCTGGGGAGTGGCGATCTGTAGAAAACAGCCTGCAGATTTAGTATATTGACATTTTAGAGATTAGAGTGTATCTAACGACAAAAGTTAAGCCTTGTTCGTGAAGTGATAAGACTTCAAAAAATCTTGGGCAATTAAATTCAACTTAACCACAGGGAATAAACCATAATATAAGGCTTTGCTTAAAAAAAAAAAAAAACAGTTTGATTACATAGGTTATTGACTTTTAAACTCTGTGTGTGTGTGTTTGTGTGTGTGCTTGGGTTAGTTCTAAATAAACTATTTTAAACATAAGTGAACATATGAATTTGTTTTTGGCACCAAATGGTGAAATCTGAGATGGATCATGAGACAAGATTGCCAATTCCTCCTGACGGTCTTATAAATGTATATATCTCACCTGGTTTGCACTCTGAATCAATTCACTGTAGCTTATTTATGGAACACAAGAAGAAAAACAATACTTCTTTAGCTGACCAGCAGGTGATAGAAAGTCCCCACTAGAAGTGGGCTGTTGGGTTGCCCAACCTAATCAGGAAGCAATATGTCACTTAAACTGGCTTCCCATGGAAATCACTCTGGCCCACTGCCCATGTCTGGCTCCTATATAGGCATCTTGGATGTTGGCTTTGTACTAACGTGAATGGTCCAAAGGTCCTCTGAGGTTGAGTATGACAGCACCAAGAATCACTGAAGACACAGCACTTTAACAGTAGTTGCTTCTTTATCACCAGTTTAAACAAAAACCATTTTTCTTACCTGCACTGTATCCATGTGGTAGAAAAGAACTCTGTTATTTTTGTTCCCAACTAAAATAGAACAATTCATCCAATGATATCAGCATCCTGATAGCCTGAAGGTTTAACTGTCTGTCTAAAGCAGTCCTATTTTGGTCATTATACCACAGTATAACGTAATATAAACTAATACAGTATAAATGATTTTTGCCTTCTGAAACACTTTCATGTTCATTATTGCTTGAGCCTCACATTGATTCTTAGAGAAGAGAAATTTTCTTCCCATTTTGCAGCTAGGCAAAGTAAGTAGAGAATGAGTTAAGTAGTAGAAAATCCAGCACTGGCAGTCAAGCACCAGAGAATCTGCCCCAGTAATTTTTAATGGTTTCCAGATTACAAACCACTTTCTTCACAGTTGCTGGCAAATAACCCCCAGTGTCTTGCCACAATCTGGCTAACCATTTTATTGTGTTTCCCAACAACCATATTTTAAGCTGTTGAGATCCTCAATCCTTCCACTCCTGTGTTTGAGATTGCAGTAATATCAAGGGTCCTAGAGGCTTCCAAGTTATCCCACCTGAAACCGTCCTCTGCTTTCTAAATCCCTCACTGTCTTCCAGGTAGAGTCAAAGTCCTTTCTTCTTTGAAAAGGCTTATTGTGGCAAAGTCATTTGTAGGGTATTCCTTCCACCTTTGCTCTTTGAACATCTAGTGTACTTGTAATAACTACCTCATGAGGCAGAGTTTAATTGTTCCTTAATTTTGCCTTTGTCTTCCTCAAGTCAACTATAAACCCCTTAAATCAGTGGTGATGTCATGCATTTCTCACATAACCTCCCATAATTTCTTAGTATAGCAGTTCGCAGTCTGTGAATCCAGCCATTAATAGCTAAGTTTTTGCAATTTGGGTTGTTAAACCTCTGTGATTCTCCTTGTAATACACCAATCTTGCCAGTTAAAAAACCAAAGGGATACTATAGATTTGGTCAAGAACTTCGAGCTTTCAATGAGGCTGTCATTCCCATACATCCTATGGTGCCAATCCCTATATGCTGTCAGCCTGGATCCCATCCCTAGGGATGCCAATTAGTTTACAGCCTTAGATCTTAAAGATGTCTTTGTTTGTTTGTTTGTTTTGCATTGCAGTACTCCCTGATTCACAATTCATCTTCGCTTTTGAATGGACTGATCCTGACAGTCATTTGATTTATCAATGAACTTGGACAGTTCTTCCCCAGGTATTTAGGGGCAGCCCTTATCTGTTTGGAAATGCATTGGCTAGAGAATTAAGGATGTTACACTTAAATAAGGGCATCATTATCCAATATGTGCATGATGTGTTGGTTGCTAGCCCAACCGAAGGAAGCTTGGACGAAAAATACCTTTAAGTTGCTAAATTTTCTGTGAGCTAATGGGTATAGGGTCTTACAACATAGGGCCCAGATTTCAACTCAAGAGGCTAAATACTTAGGATATTTTCTAACCCCTGGCACCCAGGCAATAGTACCGGAACAAAAAGAAGCTCTCTTGGGCATTCCATAACCCCAAACTAGAAAGCAGCTGCAGGCTTTTCTAGGGGTGTCAGGATTGGAGTGTATGGTCAAGCCTTTATATGATGCCCTGAAAGGAGTGAATGTAGATTCTTTAGAATGGAATAACAATTGTAAACAAGTTTTTAATGCTTTCAAGGAAAAATTGGGATCAGCTCCAGTCCTAGGGATCCCTAATCTTGATAAGCCATTTTTCCTTTAAGTGGCTAAGAAACAAGGAACCACCCTGGGTGTCCTTATCCAGAAACTGGGAGATATCTGAGAACCAGTGATATATTTTTTTTAAAACAATTAGACCATGTCATTTCAGGATGACCTGAATGCCTCAGGGCAGTTGCAGCAACTGCTCTTTTAGGAGACGAAGTCAATAAAATGGCTTTAGGACAACATCTGGAGGTTTTAACCCCACACCAAGTACAAGGAGTCCTAGAAGCTAAAGGACACCAGTAGATGAAAGGAAATACTTATTTATATATCAGGCTTTGTTGCTAAACGTTCCTCATGTAACCCTTAAGATATGCTAGACTTTAAATCCAGCTACCTATCTGCCTGAACCCACCGGCACCCTATATCATTCTTGTATACAAGTAGTGGAGCAAGTTTATTCTTGCTGGCCGGATTTAAAGGATGAGCCCCTAGATAATCCTGAAGTAGAATGTTCTATAGATGGAAGTAGCTTTGTGCTCGAGGGACACAGAAAAGCTGGGTATGCCATTGTCAATCAACACAAAGTAATTAAGTCGCAGGCCTCACCAACTTCTACCTCAGCTCAAAAGGCAGAATTAATAGCTCTTGCTAATAGCCCTGCAATTATTAATAGCTCATATTAATAGCCCTGCATTTGGGAAATGACTTAATAATTAATATTTGTACTGTTTCTATGTATGCCGTTCTGGTGCTTCATGCTTGTGGAAGGAATGGAGACTCCTAACTGCTAGGGGTTCCCCTAAGAAACATCACTTAAACATTTTAAATCTATTAGATGCTGTTTTGCTGACCAAGGAAGTAGCTATAATCCACTGCAGAGGGCATCAAAAAGGAGACTCTAGTGTGGCTAAAGGAAACTCCTTTGCAGATGCAGGAGCTAAGGCAGCTGCATTAAAGCAGCCAGTTGGACTTGTAGGCATGTTAGTGCCCTCTGTCCTGGTAATGACAGAACCAAGCTATACTAAAGAGGAATAAGAATGGGCTAAGGTCAGGGTTTAATTCAAGATCCTTCTGGATGACTTATCAATGACAACAAATTATTGATGCCAGGTGCTAATCAGTGGAAAATAGTTAAGCATTTGCATGACTCTATTCATTTGGGATGAGATTCCTTGTTTCAATTAAGGTCTGTCTTTCTCTCTCTTTTTTTTTTTTTTTTTTTTTTGGACAGAGTTTCACTCTTGTTGCCCAGGCTATAGTGCAATGGCACAATCTTGGGTCACCACAACCTCCACCTCCCGGGTTCAAGTTATTCTCCTCCCTCAGCCTCCCGAGTAGCTGGGATTACAGGCATGCGCCACCACATCTGGCTAATTTTGTGTTTTTAGTAGAGACAGGGTTTCTCTGTGTTGGTCAGGCTGGTCTCAAACTCCTGACCTCAGGTGATCCATGTGCCTCACTCTCCCAAAGTGCTAGGATTACAGGCATGAACCACCGTGCCCAGCCAATGTCTCATCTTTTTATAGGAAAAGGCTTACTTACTTAGAACAGTAAAGCAGGTAACTCAGTCCCGTGAACTCTGTGCCTGGAATAATCCAAATAACCAGTCTTTTCCTTCTCCTTTAGTAAGGCCTGTTCAGCATAGTGGAATGTATGCCAGTGAAGATTGACTAGTAGATTATGCTCAGATGTCCCTATGCAAAGGGTTTAAATATTTATTAGTATTCATCAGTCCTTTACTGGTTGGACTGAGGCTTTTCTTACCTGGTCTGAAAATACAAGATTTCTAACCTCCTATGAAAGGCAATAATTCCTAGATTTAGGCTGCCTAAGAGCTTGCAAAACAATAATGGCTTATCTTTCACAGTGACAATTACCCAAAACATATCTTCGACCCTAGGAAGTAAGTACCTCCTTCATTTAGTATGGATGCCACAGTGTTCAGGAAAATTAGAAAGAGCTAATCAAACTCTAAAAAGTACTATGCCAGGAAACATCAGAAACCTGACTATCTATATTGCCTGTAGCCTTGTTATGGGTTCAAGCTGTTCTCAAGAGAAATCTATAGTGCGACACTTTTGAAATGACGTATGGAAAGCCTTTCTTAACTACAGACTTCCTGTTAGACATAGATACTTTCAACTACAAAATTTTGTAATCAACTTAGGACAAATGCAAAAGGCGCTCCTTGAATATAGAAATCAAAGACTCCCTTCCCCTACTAGGGAAAGATAATATTGTTACAACCCAGCCAGGAGACTGGGTCCTATTAAAAACTTGGAAGGAAGGATCCCCAGCAGATCAACTTTCCTCCAAAATGAAAGGGATCCTATCAAGTTCTCCTTAGTACCCCAACTGCAGTTAAACTTCTAGGAATGAACAGCTGGGTTCACTTATCTCGAATGAAACCTGTCTCTTATAAGGTCCCACAGAACAAAAAAGACTGATCCCACTTATTCCTGTGGACCAACTCATGACCTCCAGCTTCTGTCCAGAAACAAAAGGGATGGGTAACATAAAGATATGGATTGGCATTCTAGTTTTGGGTATAAGCTGGAATCACACAAAGAGTAACTTCTTTGCTAAGTGGGCAGACTGTAGCCTCTCTACATAATCCAACAAACTGTTGGGTATGTAGAGAATTGTCATTTTCCTTCACTTCCAGGTTGCCCTGGCATATTCAACCAGCAAACCTAAGTTTATGGGGATTTTATTATTATTGGGAAACTGAGCATTACACATATCATCCCTCTTTTCTCATGTACCATAGCCACACAGGCCTTAGCCCCTTCCTCTCTTATGGAGAGACAAGAAGGCACCTTTTTCATCTAATTAGGAAACAGTGAAACGGCACCTTGACTTTTGGTTATACTGTACACAATAGACTTGGGTGGATGACAGTTGTTCAAGCACAGGTATCAGGCAAAACACCTCTATGTTTTGAAAGGTGCAATAATAGTCACCACCTGACTGAAACCCATGATATGGGATGGTTGCCACCTCAACAATGTAATCAGACCCTTCTTTCAACAGACCAAATGTGGGTAGGATGGCAACACAGTTTGCAAAAAATGGATGCCCACCCTTCCCCTTGGGGATGGTTACGTGCTTATGGAACTCACGACTGGTTGTATTTACTTTATAATTGGACTTGAAGGTGTACATGGAGTTGTCCTTATCTCCTGGGACTTATCCTCACCAAATTGGACTCTCTCCCGTCTAACTGGGAAACTGTAAAGGCTCACTATACGGCAACAAAAACAGGCTTCTTGGTGGTTCTACCTGCTGGCTAGGTTTTCCCCACAGGCAGCCATAATCAATACCAAGTTACAAGTTAAAGCCTTAGCCAAGCACATGGCTGCAGCTTTCAATAATACACGCCATGTCCTTACCCTCCTAACTGAGGAAACTTCTCAGATTAGGCAGGTGGCCTTACAAAACCATGCGACTTTGAACATTTTAACAGCAATCCTGGGGGAACTTGTGCTTTGATCAAAACCGAATTTTGGACTGGGTGTGGTGGCTCATGCCTGTAGTCCCAGTACTTTGGGACGCCATGGTAGGCAGATCACCTGAGGTCGGGAGTTTGAGGCCAGCCTGACCAACATGGAGAAACCCCATCTCTACTAAAAATACAAAATTAGCCAGGCACGATGGCACATGCCTGTAATCCCAGCTACTCGGGAAGCTGAGGCAGGAAACTTGCTTGAACCCAGAAGGCGGAGTTTGTGGTGAGTCAAGATCACGCCATTGCATTCCAGCCTGGGCAAGAAGAGTGAAACTCCGTCTCAAACAAACAAATAAAAAACGAATGGTGTGTGTGTGTATCAGACTATTCACATAATATTACTAGGGCTATGAAAACTCTAGACACTCATATCTCTGCCACTGATGCACTGTCAGTTGACCCTATATCAACTTGGTTCCAACCACTACCCAGTTCTTGGAAGCCTTCCTGTTTAGTTTACTTAGGATGATTTTACTTATTTTGCTTTGCTGTTGTGGAATATTTTGCAATTGTACTCTTTGTGTGGGAAAGCAAGACTAGCTTACTCAATGCTTTCTTAAGTTGGACACATTGATTTTCCGGATTTCTCCTTTTGCTGGGACTCATTTATGAACCTTCACCATACCAATGCTTTCTGACTGAGTTCCTCTCTAACTTGAATACAAGAGATTCTAACAGTTAGGCAGGAATATCATCGTCCCTGTTCAGCCTAAGGAAGTTACAAAAGACTAATCTTTGTCTATCTGCCACCCTTAGGATTAAGGGTCTTCTTGTAAAGGAAGTGGGGAAATATGTCAGAGGCATTCAAACTAGAGTGACTCCATCTTAAGTGAGGGCTAAGAAAACGTAAGACTGGGACTTGCTGGGCTGCATTCCCAGAAAGTTAGGTATTCCTAGCCTCTAGAAGTTTACAGTTAAGGGAACAGATTGATAACATGTACTAAACAGACCCAGGCTTAGGAGTTTCCTGATATCCCAATATCTAGAGAACAGAAGCATTCCTAATTTTGCTTTAAAGATACTAATATCAATTCTTGCAAAACGTAGTAATTAAAAAAATTAAACCTTCGTCACAAACTCTTGTAGCAGAACACATCTCCTCTTGATCTTTTTTTATCTTATACATAAACAAGCATCGTACCTAGGGTGAACACGTTCCTCCTCTTACTTTCAGGAACGTCCTACTTTGTCTATGGAGTAGCTGTTCTTTCACCACTTTACTTTCTTAACAAACTTACTTTCGCTTTGCACTGTTGACTCACCCTGAATTCTTTCTGCTTGAGATCCAAGAACCCTCATTTAAGGTCTAAACTGGGACTCCTTTCTGGTAACATCTTTCTGGCAACCATGAAAGGAAAATACTGAGGAGACCCCCAACCCAAAGGAAATAAACTGAAGTACCAATTAGCTGACTTTGGTTAAGTGGTTGGGTACCCGGGTAAAGGATGGGATTGGGTTAGAGGCCCAACTTAGGGGAGTTAGAGTCTCCCCTGCCAGAGAGAGTTAAAGTCCCCTTTTAATAAAAGGCACGGACACTTGACCGAACCTGGGTTCCAGGCCTAACTTTGGAAGGTTAGAGTCCTTCCTAAGATTTATGGGGTTAGAGGGCCCTCTCAGCAAAGTTCCTCTTGGCTAAGAAGAGGTTTGGCGCCAGGGGATGTTAGCTGCTATGCTCTGTGTATTTATCTGCCTTGCCTCTTTGCTACATGAATCAATTTTTTGGTCACTATCTCTGCTTCACTGTTATTTTCAGGAGATTTCATTTAATTGGTCTTAAGAGATTTTGACTTTCTGTTCCCCTATATGTCTCCTGATTTACATCCGTTTGCTTGTGAAACATTGGGAACAAAAACACTGAAGGTTCCATCTCTAAAATTGCTGATGGAGGTTTGGCATTTAAGCAATAAGATTACAGAGATGTGACTGTGTTTTGTTTCTTAATAAACTTGCTTTGGTTTTGCACTGTGGGCTTGCTCTGAACTCTTGTGTGAGGTCCAAAAACCCTCTGTTGGGTCTGGATCCGGACTTTTTTCCGGTAACACATTGGTCAGGAAACTTCAGTCACTGTGGTCATTGCTGTTTCCTGCTGACGGCCTCTCAAAACTGTGATGTATCATGTAGTAGTATTCCCCTACTTCCTTCACCCTGTGACCACCACCTCAAACTGGCTTGTGTCCCACTTCCTGCCATAACACTTTCTACAGGAGACTGCCTGGTACTTGCAACTTCTCAGCAATTTGGTGTGAAAAACACAATTTTCATATCTACTTGATCTAAGATGGAGACCCAGACAATGTCCATGGAGTTGGTCTTAGGACCATGTTTCCAAAGCCTCCATAACATTTAATTCCTGCAACCCTTCAGAAGGCTCATTCCGTTGTTATCCTCATCCTATAGAAGGGGAAATGAGGTTGAGTGAAGTAAAGAAACTTGCCCAAGATCACAGGGACAGAGCTGGAATTTACTCCAAAGTCAATCTGATCCTTTGAAACTTGTCTTTAATCACTATGTAAATAAAAGCATCTCTTTTATTCTTTTCATGTTCCCTGTTCTATATTAGCAAGAGCTAAGTAGCCAGTACAGCAAGCTCCAATGTTAGAGGGTGAGGACTTTGTCTAGGTTTAAGGAGTGGTTTTATTGAACCCTTGGGTGCCACTTGCAAACATTTTCCAGTGTCCTCTAACTTGGGGTTAGGGAGTGAGGACTGCCATTTATGCAGCTTCTCGAATGGATTGCATTTTTTACTTATATATAGTTTACAAATATTCTTCTTTCTCATCTCATTTATAATTAACTCACAACCTTGGAATTATGAAGAGATTATTGTTTTAACCTTTTTAGCTGTGAGAAAAGCTCACAGAGGTTGTTTCTTGCTACTTAAAGGTTGTTCCCTTATTTACCCAGCTACTTGGGACAGAACTTGATCTCAAGTCCTGAGGCTGCCAGCCTCACCTTCTTGCCTGTGCTAGAGGCAGTTACCCAGGGTTAAGAATTCCTGAATGAGTCCTGAATCAGAGACAAGTAGATACCTCATGCATGCACCATTGTCCTTCCTTTTCAGGTTGGGAGTATGGTTTCTTTTAGATTATTGAGGTCTTTCTTCTTCTTTTTTTTTTTGGGGGGGGGGAATGAGTTTATTTATTTATTTATTTTTTTTATTATACTTTAAGTTCTAGGGTACATGTGCATAACGTGCAGGTTTGTTACATATGTATACTTGTGCCATGTTGCTGTGCTGCACCCATCAACTCGTCAGCACCCAACTACTTTTTGACATGACAATTGTGTTGCTGTCCTGAAAACCTGGCGTGCTGCTGTCATCCTGGGGCAGCACTGAATACAGAGTTCCCCAGAGGGCAAACGCTCTATGAGGTCCCGTCAAAATTCCACTAGGAAGGATGCAGACTAATGCAGTTAAATCTTAAAAGCATTACATTTGGTATATTGCTATAAAGGATTGAAACAACATTAAACTTAGTGCTAGTTACTTCTATATGAAGGTTAGAACTTTGCGTCCAAAGTTCAATTAGAAGCTTCCACAGGTTAAGTAGTCAGCCACTCACTTTTTATGCTTCTGTTATGACACAAACTACTTGAGTTTTGAAAAACAAAATATTTTAGCCACCATTTTATTTACAACTTCATTAAGTTGTCAACAATTATATAAAAGATTATTTAGCAAGAGCAAACAAATGAGATCCCTTGTTAAGATAACTACAAGAATTTAATTTTTTTTAAAGTGAAAGCATGTTTATTAAGAAAGTAAAGCAATAAAGAATGGCTATTCCATAGGCAAAGCAGCAGCCTGAGCTGCTGGTTGGCTATTTTTGTGGTTATTTCTTGGTTATATGAAGGGGTGGATTATTCATGAGTTTTCTAGGAAAGGGGTGGGCAATTTCCTAGAACTGAGGGTTCCTTTCCTTTTTAGACCATATAGGGTAACTTCCTGATGTTGCCATGGCATTTGTAAACTGTCAGGGGGCTGGTAAGATGTCTTTTAGCATATTAATGTATTATAATTAGTGTGTAATGACCAGTGAGGATGACAGAGGTCACTCTCCATCTTGGCTTTGGTGGGTTTCAGCTGGCTTCTTTACTATAACCTGTTTTATCAGCAAAGTCTTTATGACCTGTTTCTTGTGCCAATCTCCTATCTCATCCTGTGACTTCGAATGCCTAACCTACTGGGAATGCAGCCCAGTAAACCTCAACCTCATTTTACTCAGCCCCTATTCAAGATGGAGTTGCTCTGGTTAAAACATCTCTGACGTATTTCTCCCCTCTGTATTTTTAAGGAGGTAAATTTGAGTAGTAAGGAATTTCTTGTAAAAATGGCAATATATATCAGTGATTCTCCCATCAGGGGCAAGACCATAGTTTGGTAAAGCACATTGTTTACTAGGTGAGAGCCAAGGGGAGTGACAGCAATCACCACATAAAATTAGGCATAATTCATTGTTTGATTTATGTGTATAGCAGATTGAAAGCCCAGAAAAAAAATTGAGAAATAAATATTGATGTAAATCATCAGATTTTTCAGCAAAGATAGTCCTTGTTTCCCCCAAAATAAAACAAACATTTTATATTTTTAAATATTTTATTTTCTTGTTCTTTGTGAAAACATCAATAAATATCGAAACCTCTCTGTTCTAACACAGAGGGAAACACTGCATAATTAACATTAAACAAGGCAGTATGCCTTACAAGAAAGACATAAAATGTCCAAGGGATATTTAGAACATTTTAGTTCTTAAAGCTTCAACATGAGAAATGTTGACCACACCCTGTGAAATCATTTCAATAAATAACAACTGACATTCATCTTTACAGTTACAAAAATAGATACACATACATTCCCCTGCCCTCACATTGATCTCACTGGCCATTTTCTTGGATCCCCCAGCCTCTATCACAGTGGCTGACGTTTGATATGTCATCCACTCAGAAATATTAACATAATGACTAGAGAATATCTGCAAACCTTCTACCTTCAAATTAAATATGAATCAGGATTGAACTAACTTGAGTTTAACATAAAATAAACAATAAATATAATGGGAGAGTGTGCAAGTAGATTCAATCATAACCTTATTTTACACGTAAAATGTTAACATAGAATCTTCTAAAAGAAACAAACAAATAAATAAATAAATAAATAGAAGACTTCTCCTGAGCAATGCTCAAACACATTAGGCTCAATCCAGGTGGCCTCTGCAGCTGAGTCTCTCTTTCCTCTTCTGTTTCTGTAAGGGCAGCTATGCCTCCAGGAACAGCCACCAATGAGCTTCCTCCTTCCTTCTGGTCAGTTGGATTTGCCACTGTAATGAGAAAATGGGTGCCCTGAGTAGGTGCTCAGGAAAGCTGATTGCACAACACTCTTCTCCTGTCCTGTTTCCCCAGACTCTAGAGTTTTCTGAATGCAGTTTCCCCAGCCTGGCACCCAAGCGGCTACTGCCTGTGATAGCTGTGCTGTGTGGCAAGGACCTCTAGGCTTAGGAATGGGGGTTGGGGGCGGGAGCGGCAGTCTCCACTGTATTACTCGCTAAAACAGCCAGAGCCTATTGCTCTTTCTCATACTGGGCCTCACTTAAGCCTCAAAGCAACCTCATGATGTAGCTACCACTATTTTCCCTGTTTTGCTGAGTCTGAGATAAACTAAATAATATTGTCTTTGAGTGACATGGCTAATAGGTGGTGGCAACCAGATATGTACCCAGTGCAATATCATTGTGAAATCTCTGCACTTCATCCCTAAACTTTTACAAAAAAAAACAGAGGATCTGCTTTTCAGGTCTGAGGTTCAGTAGGAACTAGGGGAAATGAAGCCTGTGTTTTTTAACAGGTGGGAAACACTCCAGCACAACCGGCAAACTTCAATGAGAAGTTTCATGAAAGCAGTTTTATCTACATTGGCTAAAACGAGGGAAGAACCTGGGTGGTGACCCCCGGCACTGGGAATATCCTCTGGCACCAACGCAGATTAATAACCTTAATGGCAACTTTGTGAAAATTATAATTTTTTCAGTCCTGCAGCTAACCCTTGGGTTTTCCTGATTGGCTTTTTAGGGAACAGATGCCGGTAATTTCTGACCAACGGCTCCTGTCGCCTGTGTACATGGAAATTACAACTCACTTGTTCAGCATCTTTCCGATGATTTTCTTAACCATGGGGGATGCGGGATTGAGACAAGCTTTCTGCCCATTCTTGAGTGTGGCTCTGCAGAGAGAACGGAATCTCGTGAGACAGGAGGTCAGGCTGAGGACAGGGTTGGGGCAGCGGGAGAGTCGGGGACCCCGGCGGTGACAGCTGCAGCGATTGGCCAGACTTACATGACTTCGGTTTGGGCGCAGTGGGGTCCTGGGGCCTTCACATTCACACTTTGGATGTTCTTGGGGTGAATTCCGTGCAGGGTCTGCAAGCACTGGCAGCGCAGTTCAGTGACCAGGGGCGCTCCTAGGGAAGAAGAGACTCGTTGATTGAGCGGGGCTGTCGGCGCCGGGCGCCCATCCCAGCCGCTTCCGGCCCGGGGACCCCAGGGCTCCGGGACCCACCTGCTGCGCGCCGGCTGGCGGCCACCAGGAGCAGAAGCAGCAGCGCCACCCGCAGGAGCCGGAGATTGCTAGGGGCGGTGGAGAGAGCGGGGGAGGCCATGGGGCTCAGCAGGCGTTTCGGGCGGCTGTGCGAGGAGAGGGAGAGTTGGCAGGGAGCTGCTTGTGGCCTGGGTTCTGTGGCTCTCTGAGCATGGTGAACTCCTTTTATGCATGGCTGGGGCTGGAAAGCCCGGAGCCCCGGGCCAGGGAAATTCCCGGAGATCCAGATCGATCCCGAGTCCGGAAGGAAGGCGCAGCCCCGCCTTTGGGGTGGAGTGGGGTGGGGGTACTCACGACTGAAGGCCAAGTCTGGCTGTCTTGCGTAACTCCCGCCAACTGTGGAATGTTCGCTTTCTGCTCCAAATCCCTGGAGGGGGAGCGAGAGCCCACCGCTCTCCGAGATACCGAGATTGCGCCTGCGAGGGGCGCTTCGTGAACCCAGTACAGTGCTTCGCGGGTCTGATCCCTTAGAACCACGTAGGGACCGCGCTACATCCTTACCTGGGGGAGTTACTTCTCTGGAAGACATTTCAGTTGTTGGGATTGAAAGAGTTAGGGCAAGAACTGCAGCATATCTTATCTATCTTGTCTTTAGTTTGGGTTTTGCAGATTTCATTCAGCTTTGAAACAAACGCACTCTTTAACAGTACATCTGCCATCTCAGATTACGCGTAAGAGCTTTTGTCTTCCTGACGTTTTATGATCTTAAAAACAAATATCACATGTGTGCTTTTTTTTCTCTTTTCTTTTTTTTTTTTTGTTGTTTACATAGTGGAGCCAGGTGTTGGGTGTGGGAACAGACAATTGCCAAGGGTCAATTCAGTGTTTATTCAGTGTTGCAATCCCCTATCGTTTCCCTCTTTGAAATTCTGGAACATCTCGAACTCTAGTAATTCCAGTAGCATCACTTTTTTGTTATATGGGAGGCTGTGTTTTGATCCATGGAAGTCACTGGGGAACTGGGAGGGGCCTGTTGGGCTCAGGAGGTCTGTCTTTTCTAGTAGTGTCCCTGGGCAGAAAAGGCCATAGACACCACCAGAAAAAGGAGCAGGGAATGAAACTCTGCTTGTTTACTCCTCTAAGCACAAGCAGACATATCTGATATATACATACTAGATTACTAACATAATTGCATTTCCATGCCATCTGTATTTACCAGCATCCTGGGATTGGTTCCCTCTAGAGAAACAGCTATTAAGGAAATTTCAGTTCTAGAGGAATGTCAATAAAGCATTTCCAAACCTGTTTAGCTGATGCCTTCTCACTGGATTATTGACTTTTCGTCATCAATTTCAATGTTCCCTCCCTTTAAAAATTAAGCTGTAGGCCTATAATACTCTGTCTTAATTCTTCCTGGTGGATGCAGACTTCAGGGATATGTGAGATATCCTGCCACTGCTATGAGAAAAGCTGGGAGTGGCAGGAGGATGAAGAAGTGGGACTGCCTTAGGAATAGAGTGTTCCCTGGATGCTGCAGCTGTAGAGATCACTGGATAAGAATATCAGGGCTGAAGTCTCAGCCATACCACTAACTTGCTTCATGACCTTTGGTAATTTATGCTTTATTTGTTCATGTTTCTCCCCTGTAGAAGGGCTTATAATAGTGCCTGCCTCACAGGGTTGTTAGAAGTATTGATTGTGAATATGTATAAACCATCAGTGCATGTAAAGTGTTATGTAAATATTTGTTAAGTAACAAAATAGAAGTGGTGTTTTACAACCGTACTCTTTCAAATTCAGATGTTGAAGCCCTGATGCCCTTACGTGCTAATATTAGAAGACAGGACCATGGGAAGTAATTAGGTTTAGGTGAGGTTATGAAGATATGGCCCCCATGCTGGGATAAGTGCCATTATAGCAAGAAATCAGTGAGCTTTCAATCTTTGGTTCTCTCTCCCTTTCTGCATTGTGAGGACACAGCAAGAAGGCCACCATCTGCAAAATGAGAAGAGGGCCCTCACCAACCATGAAATCTGTCAGCATCTTAATCTTAGACTCCCCAGCCTCCAGAACTGTGAAATAATTGTTGTTTAAGCCACCTAGACTATGGCATTCTGTTATAGCAGCTCAAACTGACTAAGACATTTACTAAACAGAAGCACTCTGATAAAGCCTTTTGAACACACACACACACACAAAGAAAGAAATATTTTCAAAGAAATATCTTCTAATTTATCTTTACAATTTTTCAACATCAGAAATTTTAAAGGAGGGTGTATTTATATCCTTATGGGCTCTTAGCATACTTTTTTGATCTATTGTTTGTTTGAAATTTTAGTTTCAATTACTTTCCATATAAAATGAGAATAAGAGTAAAATTCTACCCTATCCATTTGTCAGAAAAGATTTACAAAATGACTCTGCCTTGGGCATTAACAGCTACCTGCCCAAACTTCTTTATTTTGTGCTAAAGAACTAAAGAACAACATAAAACATCAGCTTATAATGATGGCCAGGCCGGGCGCGGTGGCTCAAGCCTGTAATCCCAGCACTTTGGGAGGCCGAGACGGGCGGATCACGAGGTCAGGAGATCAAGACCATTCTGGCTAACACGGTGAAACCCCGTCTCTACTAAAAATACAAAAAACTAGCCGGGCGAGGTGGCGGGCGCCTGTAGTCCCAGCTACTCGGGAGGCTGAGGCAGGAGAATGGCGTAAACCCAGGAGGCGGAGCTTGCAGTGAGCTGAGATCTGGCCACTGCACTCCAGCCTGGGCGACAGAGCGAGACTCCGCCTCAAAAAAAAAAAAATGATGGCCAGACCCATCCCAAAGTATTGATGTGAGTAAATCGAGTAAAATTTCTATTACTACAGTAACAGCTCCCCCAAAACTTGAGAAATTTCAAGAATCAGCCCATCATTTATAGAATTATGTATGTTATTCCTAGAACTTCTTTACTAAAAATTATTTGCTTTCAGAAGGGAAGAAGAATTCTTTTTTCTTTTTTTAATATACCACTTTCCATGATTTAACTTGCAACAGCCCTAGACCAAGCTTCTGAAGTTTTGAAGCGCACCAGTGTTATGAAACTTAACATAACAAATTCCTTCTTGTCTTAATATGAGTTGAGAGCCACTGTTACAGGCACAAGTTGTAAACCCATGCAATTACTAACTCAAAGATGCTATCTCTAAAATGGAAGCACAGTTTCCTAAATTCCATTCTCCCCTTTAATTTTTATTATATTTTTCAGATTTGACTAGTACAATCTAATAGACCTGAAAAATATAAACTTACTGCTCCATGCCGAGCACTGACATTCTTGCTACTTGGGCAGCAAAATGAGTGGTGTGGCTCTGCTTTCCTGTGACTTGCCTCGAAGACTTTGCTGATATAACTTCCAACATAAAGCTTGCTCCTCTAGAGAACAGACTAGAAAGATAAATAAAGAAGTACAACTGATTTTAGAGATAGATCTGGTGGAGGTTGAGATATGGGGCTCTGGAATTACCGAATAGAAGACAGATAACACTGTTCTGATAAGACTTGATAGTCCTCACACTGTTTATGCTTAGCAGCTCCTTTGCTTTCAGGTTTTCCTGCCACACACACAAAGTGGACAGTGGTGCAACCCCTTTGTTGTGTCTGACTCCATGAAGAAATACATAATTGATTTAGTTACATATTATGTGTATTTCTTATTTTTTTCACTAAAGAATTAAGGCAGTCTCTCAATGATCAGAACCTAGGAATACTTCATAGTATTATAAACATAGCAATTGACATGTTCTGTGGGGCTTTTGTGATTTTTTGAAAACTGTGGTTTATATTCATTGTGCTAAATTTTTCCTTACTGGCTCTGGCACCCCAGCTTTGGGTTGTGACCCTGTGGAAGAAAAATTCTTGCTTGACTGTGGTTCTTTAGTGGATTGCTTGTTAGCTCAGGGATTGTGGCCACCACTCATCAAAACAGGTGCTCTGGAGATAAAGCGCCAAAGGAAGAGAAGGCAAGTAATATTTATTCATTAGGTTCCAATTTTTTATTAGATGCAGTGCCTGAGTTTTTCAGTGTACTGTCATTTTAATAATTTCAAGAATGCTGGGAGTCTGGAATCATGAGTCTTGTTTTATAGGCAAGGAAACTGGAGTACAAGATCTTAGAGGTGGAATTAAATTCAAACCCAAGACTGTCTGACTCAGAAGCTCATAGCCAGTCTTTCTCTAGACAAGGGAGTGATTGGGGAAGAAGAGGACATGTAAAAGAATCTTAATTAAGTCTACGGAGAATATTTTATTATTTTTCAACACTACAAGAAAATAATGCATTTATTAAAATATGTAATACGGTTTTGATCAGGAACCAAACAGACATGTAGAAGTGACAACTAGTAGCCTCCAGAGCCCCAGCAGCCCAGAGAACCTCCTGCTTATTGTGCCATCAGCCCCCAAATTCACTCCGTGAAGTTCCCAGCAACTCTCAACACCATGTCAGAATCTGATATTAGGATTGAAGGCAGGCTGGGAGTGGTGTCTCACACCTGTAATCCCAGCACTCCGGGAAGCAAAGACAGGAGAATCACTTGAGGCCAGGAGTTCAAAACCAGCCTGAGCAAGACAGTGAGACCCTGTCTCTATGGAAAAAAAAAAAAATTGAAGGCAGATGGTAGCATAGGTAAAGGATCTAGCTAAGCATCATACCTCTAGAAGCTCTCAAAGTATCTTAGAAGGCACTAATAAGAAGGTAGATACCACTATAAACTGTTAAAGCTTGGTCTGTCATCAAGATACTAGAGCAATACTTCAATACATATAAACTACAAGTCATGATCCACTAGAGGGTCATAAAGTCAATTTTGTGGGTTGTAACCAGTATTTAAAAATTTAATGGGGCCGAGCGCAATGGCTCACGCCTGTAATCCCAGCACTTTGGGAGGCCGAGGTGGGCAGATCATGAGGCCAAGAGATTGAGACCACCCTGGCCAACATAGTGAAACCCTGTCTCTACTAAAAATACAGAAAAAAAATTAGCTGGCATAGTGGCAGGCGCCTGTAGTCCCAGCTAGTCAGGAGGCTGAGGCAGGAGAATCCCTCGAACCCGGGAGGCAGAGGTTGCAGTGAGCCGAGATTGCACCTCTGCATTCCAGTCTGGTGACAGAGCAAGACTCTGTCCCTCCCACCCCCCCAAGAAAAAGTATATATAAATATATGAATAAAATATAATAGGATTATAATAGGATGGAATTTAAAAATACATATGCCATAATGCATCACATATTGTTAGTTTAACTGTTATTTTATAATACTTCTGTGTCTTATACAGATGGGTAACTGTAAAACAACACTTGGTGCACAAGATGCAAAAAAAGAACTTCCAGGAGTGAAAATATCCCTTCAGAGATGTTCTTATATTGATTGAGGCTGTGACTATATAATAAGTTCCAAGTTTGTAGACATTATCTGATGAGAATTTCCAATCAGGAAAAAAAGAAAGTTGAAGCATATTCCATTTTAATGTCATCACTCCCTAAAAGTTTGCACAACAGGCAGCTACAGTAAATTGCTGAGCTTTTCCCAGCAGGAACGCCAGCTTCAGATGTTCCTGCTGATAAGAGTGGCCACTTGGCAGTGTTCTCAGCAGAGTTAAAAGATTAACTTAGTACCAGTATTGGTTTGCTCAGCAGAATTTGTTTCAGTCCTTTGGTCATTTGGGCCACACCGACGGATTATTATATCCAGCTATGAATGTTACTTGTGGCAGGTATAAAAGGGAAATAAAGAAAATATTAAACCTTAATACTTTACCACTGGCACCCTACTTCCTGGTGTGTTAATTTTTCAAAAAAAAAATCAATGAACGAACTTGCTCAATTTTAACTTTCTTTGTTTATTTTTGCCAAAATCTTTGTCTTTGCTAAATGTCTAACTCAACCTGCCAAATTGTCTGTGACAGTACACAAAATAACAATATACTAATATGAAAATTATAATTATGAATAACTAATAATAAGAATGTTATTTTGTATATTTTTATATCTGGAAGAGGGCTGAGATTGAACCTGCATGTGCATATGTGAGTGCATGTCTGTGTGTGTGTGTATGTGCATAACATCTCCTTACACATAGACACCAACTCAAGAGATAGGTATTCAAAATATGCCCATTTTCACATTATGAAGCCAAGGTATCTGCCATACTAACAAAATTGGAACTCAAAATGTAGGTGAAAGAGAAACTTTTAATGTTTATACGTAAGTGAGTGACATGGTTGTATTTGTATTTTAGCAAAATAACTTGTGGCATTGAAGGTAAAATATCGGGGAAATATTTAGGTTACCTGGGATCAGTTTGATTCTTTCCAAAATTGTTTCTAAGATTTCTTATTGTGGGTCCACAATACTCTTTAATTTTGGATTAATTTGGCCCCCACTACTGATGCAATACCTTTCTGAGAAATCCACATTTGAGCCTGAAGCATGCTTTGACTCTTTCAAGACCTATATTAATTTTATATGCTAACAATGTAACCACATTCTTTGTCTCTATTATAGAATTTTATTGAATTTAATAGCATGTATAAATTATTTGTTGGATACAAATTGAAAGTCTTTGTACTACAGAGGAGTTTCTGTAATAATATATTTATCCGGGATGTAATCCTTTTCTGTTACATCTTTATCGTCATTTTTTTGCTACTTTGCATGCCTATCCATGATAAAAATAGATAGAAAATACGGTTTTGTGAAATACAACATTGTTAGCTCTCTTGTATACCTGCAACCATTACACTTGGAACAAAAGCAATGACGGTGGCTATATTTTAAACTTTATGGTTCCAACAATCCCTTATAAAAGTCTAATCTCAACTGTCCTTCAACTCATTTCCTTTAAATCAGATTAAATTTGACCATATGCCTTCATTCCTCCAAGGAGAAAACTATTCAATCTAAGTCATTATTGTAGCTCCCAGACCACACTGAAAGTACAAAAGCTCCCAGGGGATTTATGCAGAGCAAAATATTCAGGGCTATCCATCTGTACTTTGACTTATACTTGGTTTCCATAAAAGGACAAACATTGACATGGTCATTTTAAGTGCAGTACTGCAGCTTTTATCCATTCTATAGCACATAAATCTTTGCTAAGATTGGTAATACCAGTGCTTGCTAATCTCTTAAGTACAAAGTACAGTTTTACTTCCAGAGTCCTGTCACCTCCCTGGAAGGAGAGAGCAACAAGGAGAAACAAAACTGTTAATTTTGGCAGTGCGTGAAACACTGTGAAGGCCCCTTTTCCCTTCCCACTCCTCCATCCCTGAGGCACACAGCCAGGAAGCAGATGAAGGATAGTTCATGAGTTCAAAAAGAAGGGGAGACATTGAGACTGGTACGAAAAATAAAACAAAATAATGAATGATTCTCAAGAGAGGGAAAAGAGAGGCACATCCAAGGGATCTGAAGTTACTTAACTAACTTTGAAAGTTTTGCCAACTGGTAGTCCAAGATTCAGGAATGAAGATTTTGAAATGAGAAATAAAATCAAAATAGCTGAAATGGTGGAATGGAGACCAGGAGCTGCTTCTGTGCTCCAGTGCCCTTCTGGTTCTGTATTTTCTTCTTGCCTTATTCAGATGTTTGCCAAACTAACATTCAGGCCACGTGAGACATTGACTACACTGTCTCTCCTCTTCCTCAGAACGGTTCTAAGGCTACACATATACTCAACCACTGGACTTATTTATTAAACAGCAACCGTATTTCCAGGATTGAGGGAGACACTGAGATCCAGAAATCAAAGTGTCTCTTCCTTCCCTCACAAGAGCCACACTCTGGTTGAGCAGACAGGGATGTCAACAGGTGATAATAACCCAGTGTTTATGCCAGACATTATGTATGATTACATATGTGAGGAACTGAGATTAAAAATAAGGGTAAAATACTGAACTTGTTCTTAAAGTGCTCAAATTATAAAATGTAGAATAAACAATTTTTTTAAAAAAATGTATCATGTTTGGTCAGTTCCGTATGGGATCCATGACTGCTTTTACACCCAGGAAAGAAGGCCTCCCTGTCCCGAGCCTAAGCTTCAGAAGATCTCACTATCACAACCTTGCAAAAAAAAAAAAAAAAAAAAAAAAAAAAAACCCACAAATGTATTAGAGAACCTGGGGGCACTTCTTTCACCTGAGGAACCAGAACCTAGAGTGGGCACCAAATGACCCTTAACCTCCTAAACTTCCTTAACACTAGATATTTACTCTCTTGATTAACAAAGTTCAAGTCCAATGCTGAGATCCCATAGGCACATAGTGGGGATCCTAAAGAATAACGATCATGGCGGTTGAGCTCCCTTCTGTTCTCTTTGGCTCTGGAATGACTATGAGGAGCTCGAAGCATATTTAGAAACCAAATTTTTACAGGGAACTTGGCCTAAGAAGCTTGGAAAAAGTCAACAGGACCACGTATCCTTACTGCCGACTACTTCCACATTTTCCACATCTTTTTCTGAGATCAGTTAATGAGCATAACCCTAAGGAATCAGTCCACCAGATGCTTTTTAATTTATTCTGAAAACTCAGTGTATAGGTAACTTACCACAGATGACATATTATAATGTGTGAATATAGCATCAAATGTATGCTTTGTTTCTGCATCCAAGTAATGCTTTAGGAATCTTAGTGTCACTGAATTAGAAGAGTAAAATGTCTCCAAATTTAAATTAATTATAAATAAATGTAAGAATTGATTGAAGCATCATCTAAAATGGCACTATTGTCTATAGAACAAAAATTATGTGACCATTTCTATTATAAAAATGTAATTACTAATTTTACTGAAGTGAAGAAAAATAAATTTTATATAATAAATATAGAGTAATAGAATAAATCTTAAATTATGCACGATTTTATTTTGTATGCATCCAAACAGTGCCTGCACAATAACAGATATGGAATTCCAAATTCACTTTTCTCTGATATTTTGCTGATTCTCATCATACAAATTCCATAACTTTATATATTTAAAAAATGTTATTAATATACAGTCATGTGTCACATGAAGATCAAAATGCATTCTGCAAAATCTGTCATTAGGCTGTTTCCTCCTTGTGTGAACATCTTAGAGTGCACTTATGCAAATCCAGATGGTGTAGCCTACTCCACACCTATTCTATATACTCTATTCTATTCTCCTAGGCTACAAGGCTGTACATCATGTTACTGTACTGAATACTATAGGTAATTGTAACCCAATAGTATTTGTGTATCTGAACACACAAAGTATACAGTCAATATATATTAATAGTACTGTCATCCTATGTGTATCCCATCTGTAGTTGTCCAAAATGTCATTATGTAGTGCACAAGTGTATATCTGTGAAGATAGGAAGATCCTTGGACTCATTTTATTTAACATTTTGTTAGCAAGTTAAGAAAACATTAAATATTTAGACAGAGAAATGTGGGCCTCTCTGAACTCTCTCTCAAGACCCCACAATTATTAGATATGGCCTCATGAAGCATTGAAGGAGTACATATGGAGGAAAATTATGAAAAATTGTCCTAGAACAGATGACTTAAAAGATGAATTTGGGAAAAAACCTAGGTTATTATAACATATTCTAATGTGTGCTAATTTTGACACCCCCTCAGATGAATTTTTTTGTTTTTGAAACAAGAATTATTTCTGTTTTTATCTACACATGGAGTTCATTTTATAAGTGCTTGGAACTCAACAGAGCTTAATGAATTGAATAGGACATTCTTGGGAAAGAAAGGAGAGTGCAGATAATATGTTTCAATAGTTAAGACATCAAGTGAGAAAGCCATTAATTTTAGTTAAAATTAGCATTTTAATTAAAGTCATTTTATGATAACATAGAACAATGGAACATGATTAAGAAAAATGAAGAATCAACATTTCTTGATTCTTCAATGGACCCTTGAAAAACTACAACAGAAGGAAAACCCACTGTTTGATGGTTTAAGATCCTATCCCACTATGCTGACATTTGTCAAGACACTTAAATTGTTTGGTTTAAAAAAAAAAAAAAAAAAAAAAACCCTTTTTCCCCCACTACTAATACAAATAATATACTTGTGTTTGTTCATTGAAGAGTTTCTAAGTATTAGAATTTCAGCAGCAGGAAATTCATTTCTCAACTTGTACTGTTCACACAAAAGGCATCAAGTGACCCATGAGTTAATAGCCTGAGAGCTATTGTCATTTCCTGGTGGGACACTTTCACAGTTAGAGGAAAAAAAGGCTGAACACCAGATGCTGTTCATCATGTGTTTTGGGACATGTTCTTGAAGGTCTGAGATCTACATTGAATTTGTAAAGCAATGCCATTGAGTGAAGTAGAGAGGAATCTAGATTCTAGAACAAGGTTGTGAAGTCAGATGGTTGTGCCAACAGTGACTGCTGTGCTGAACCTTTAGCTACCACTTCTCTCTCACATGCTCTGAGTCAGAAAATGCGATTTTGTGGTCTGTAGCTGCTTGTCAGGTTTATGACTCAACAAACTGAAATATTAGCCAAATGAAATACTGTTGTGCAATTCAGGCTGCTCACTCATAGCACATACAGTGTTGAATATAATCATCTGTAGCTTCAAATGTGTTGGTCATGAGTCCACTAAGAAATGCAGAAAAGAAGCAAGAGGAGAAACAGTCTGACCTCAGCTGCAAAGGGCACCAGGATGCCAGCATGCTAGAGTCATGCTGGTTTCCCCCTTCATGGAAGTGGCAGGCCCATGACAAATTTATGCAAATATGACATGGAAAATAATTTGTCGAGGAAAACTTATTTTGCCATATGTTTCCTGGTTTTCTTCTGGTTTGGCCTGTGAAAGGTATCAGTTTATTTTAGAGTCTAGCATCCAATATTCCTGGAAGCTAGGGCTAAGGAATGTTCATTTCACAGGAAGGCCAAGGTCTGAGATGCAAGGCTGGGAGTGAGTGAGGCCCCAGGGCAGGCTGAGAACAGGAAGTGTTTTCACTGACATTCCATTCCTTTCTCTCCCAGACCACTCCCATCTCAGAGTGGCCAAGGATCACTGAAGAAATAGTAATTGGCATCTAAACCTCAGAACAGGGGTGTCTGGCACTTGAGAGTTGACCCACTTCAATTTATTCAAGCTCCCCTCAAAAAAACTTTTCTTGACTTACAGGATATGAATACCAATTCCCTAAGGCAAAGCATAGTGAGAATTTCAGTAAAAGAAAAGAAAAGAAAACCCCAGAAAAAGTATTCAGTAATTGAAGAGTCATCATCCCGAGGGTCCTATAGGAGCTCACCCTTGGTCAGCGAGAGCTACTCAGTCAGCCTCACTTACCTCATTGCTCTGGCCAGCTCGTACAGGCTTACAGAGCAGGTTATTAAATGGTCTGGAATTTTGATAGCCAGTTACTCACTGTTGGAAGCACAAATTTGGCCACAGTGGGAGTGTTTATGGAAATCAGCAAATGCTACAAATCTGATTTTTTTTTAATTTGAAAGCTGTTTTACCAACACACCACTGCTTATAGCTCTGCATAAACATAATCTGCATCAACTTTATCCCCTTTTTCCTCCCCTTACTGTAGCCTCTGTCCTCTGCTCTCATTATCCTCTGCTGGGATCTGTTGGATATTTTTTCCCCTTTAGCTGGTTTTCTCTTTCACTCATTGATTTTTCCTGGGTTTCATCATCTAGGCAACTCTTATAAACAGAAAATTCTTGGGAGTTGTTCTCACTGGACTGATAGCAATACCACTTTTATTTATTATTATTATTATTCTTGTTATTGTTATTGTTTTTATTTTGAAACAAGCAAAGGCTCTAGGAATGAAATACTAGACGGTGAAGGATTGTTTTCCTCTGGATCATAAATCTGGGCACCCCATGCCTACATGTTCTGGGACACATGAGGCATTCTATTGATCCCCAAATTGCTATTAATAGACACCAAGTGAGACTTTGGAATATCTTTCCATCAGCCCTAATCTCAGAATGCATTATCTTTTCTAAGCAACGACTGAAGCCTGTGTGCCCTAGTAGTTAAATGTGTATCTGCAGGAGGTCTAAATATTCCTAAGTGAATGTGGAAAGTGATAGTGTATTTTGGAATTGAAGGGATCTTAGAAATAATCTAGTCAAATTTGCTTATTAGTCTGGTAAATAAATGGAGTTTCAGACAGATTAGTAGTTAGTGGTAGAATCAGTACTAGAATTCAGATCCCTGGCTTCCTCTTGTGGGCATTTTCAAATCTGCAACAATTTCTATCTCAATTAACATTATAATTAGGACCAAGATAATCTTCATTCAACTCAACAAATATTGTAATATTTTTTGACTACCAGATATATTTCTATGTGCACTTATTTTATACTAGGTACTGTTCCAGGAGTTGAGGCTACTGAGAAGTTCTCTGCTTTTTAGAGCATTCTTTGGATAACTAACACTATTTGTATTACTATGACTTAACTCTTTGTTCCAGGAAATTCTTATGTAGAAAATAAAACTAAGCTCATGGAGAACTTTGCCATTTGTTTCAGGAAATTCTTCTAAGTCAGTTTATTCAGGACATCAGTTTGCACATCTGAGCTAGCAGATCACTCCTCAGACAAGTTTGCTTATTCTAGCAAGACCTCACCTCTTTTGTTCACTAGCTCTATTATGTCAGCAGCTGTGCCCAATTCCAATTCATTCCTTACCTTGTCAGATCAGTTTTAAACATTTTAAGCCCAATTCTCTGAACATTTTCCTTCTGAGACACTAAAATGCTGTCAGAGCATCATTCTTCCTGTTGAGTAATTCTAATAAATTTAACTTTTCCTGATTGAAAGGGTTTTTTTGTTTTTTTTTTTTTTTTTTTTTTTTTTTTTGGTGTTGGTAGTATTTCTGATGAATTGACAGTTGATATATTCTACTGGAGACTAGAACACAAGAATGGGGAAGATGATACTTATAATAATCTATCTGGGTATAGTTAGGATCTTCACATGCCACACTATGTAGTCACATAATTTGACCTGTAAATGGCTGGTCAAATTGGTCATATTGATAGCAACAGGAGATAGACAAATTCTTAGGCAGACAGGGATGTGTCCCTGGTAAAACCTGATCTGCAAGCCAAAGACAGCCAGGAGCCTGAAAATTGAGCTGCCAGTTCTGGGTAGAGCCCATGACCAGAGTGAGAATTTCCTCGATGCCTTTTAGCCAATATAATGATGCTTTTTCCAGGCCTACCCATAGATCAATCAGCCTATACTCCCCCATTCGGAGCCCATAAAAACCCTAGACTCAGCCTTACAGACAGCCACCTGCTTTTGAGTCTCCTCTCACACAGAGGACTATCCACTTCAAGTTCCCTCTTGTATTAAGAGCTTTTCTGACACTCAGGAAAATTATTCTCTGCTTTGCACACTCTCCAGTGTCTATGTACGTCATTCTTCTTAGTCACAGGACAAGAACCCGGAACCTGCCAAAAGGGTGTAACACATACTCCTGCTCACTGAGTTCCAGGAGTGAAAAAAGCCACTGGGTGCCACATCAACCTATTTAGCAGGAACAAATGAGTCATGACACAACACATCTCCATCCTCTAAGCTGCAAGCAGCAGGGAGAGCTGTAACATGTCTCCATCCTCCAAGCTGCAGGCTCAAAGAAGTGAAGCAGTTAGGCACCATTCCCTCCTGGCTGGCTTGCTAAACTACAAAAGCTGCAACATTTCTTGGGAGCTTAGACCTCGGGATTCCCCGGGCTAGAGCTGTAACATCACTTGGGGCTCCACAGTTGCTGGCATCTCTGAGTTTTCAGGTGCCACTGCATTCCCCTTATCTAGACTCCAGCTCCCAATGCAAAAGCTGCCTGTAGCATGCCCAGTTTAGCCACAGGCAAAACACAGAGTCCCTGTTCAGATGTGGGATCCAGGCAGGTAGCACAAGCTGAGTACAGCCCACCAGGCTGAGTGGGAAGAGTGAGCCCAGCAGACCCTGGCAAGACCACAAGCAGAGGTCACAGCAGCCACAGAGATTTTCAGCTGGTGAAGCAGCACCAAAGGAGTCCTGTAACAGTATGTTAGTCTACAAAACTTAGTAAATTCTCATTCTCTGTTTCCTGTGACATTTTGATTTTAAAAATTTTACTCTCCAATGCATTACAAGGACTGGATATCCTGCCCTCTATTTCTGAAAGTATGGTGTCCAGATTCATAGGAGAAAACAAGGGTAGGTGACTCAGAAGGCACACACAAAAAAGAGAGTCATTGGAGGAACAACCCAGGAAGCCATAGAAGAATGTTATCCCAAACTAGATGGAAAAGTTTCATTTTTATGTAATTTTAAAAAACATTCTTATTATTTATTTGCTTAAAGTTTGTCACCATTTTCTCAAAACTTTTTTATAGAATGCCCTCCTATTTAAACTACTATCCACAGCATGAAATATAGTTACCACAAACATAAAAATAGCCAAGTGGTGGAACGGGGAGGAGGGACCCTGAACTGTTGACCAGGAGGTGGCCTCTGTTAAGCATCACCATACCTTGATGAAAGAGCCCTCAAAATTCTCCATGTCCTTTGCCTTTAACTCTGCACAGTCTTCTAATTTAGATACTGATATAGTTTGGATGTTTGTCCCCTCCAAATCTCATGTGGAAATGTGATTCCCAATGTTGGAGGAGGGGTCTGGTGGGAGGGGAATGCATCTTGGGGACGGATTCCTTATGAATTGCTTAGCACTATCCCCCTTGGTGATAAGTGAGTTCTTGCTCAGTTAGCTCATGTGAGATCTAGTTGTAGAGTCTGGGACCTTCCCTCTTCTCTCTCTTGATCTTTCTCTCACCATGTGACATTCACTGCTCTTGCTTTTTCTTTTGCCATGATTGTAAGTTTTCTGAGGCCCTCACCAGAAGCAGTTGCTGAAGTCATGCTTGCACAGCCTGCAGAACTATGAGCCAATTAAACCTCTTTTCTTTATAAGTTAGCCAGTCATGGTTATTCCTTTATAGTGCTTTATAGTCCTTTATAGTAACTCAGAAATGGCCCAATTCAGGTACTTAACCTTTTGGTTAAAAGATACCAACACATAGGTGACTAGATTGCAAATTAAGAAATTGGCATTTTGAATTTTTTTTTTAAAGTACATGTATTACTGTGGTTTAAGCCAAATTGAATCTATTATGTAGAAATATGCCTATAAAACTACTTTCAAATTTGTACAAATATCAGTTTCTCAAAGAGTATATATATATATATATATATATATATATATATATGCATGTACGTGTATGTGTCTGTTTAAAACGCACCTGCTGGGGATTAGCATTGAGCTGAGAGACAAGGCCCAGCCCTTGCCCTATAAAGGTTTGCAGTGTAGATGGAGACCACCTGACACCTCACTTGATCCCTGAGAGCAGTTCCAGGCCAACTTGCCTAAGTACTGTGGGAATTCAGACTAAGGGCCAGATCACAGTTGCCTGAGATTCTGTTGTGATGTTAGAATTCACACTCTCATTCTTATTCAATAGAACTGACTCATTCACCAGAGCACCTACTATGTTCCAGGTAGTATTTTAAGAACTTGGGAGACATCACTAAATAAAATAGAAAAATCCCTGCCCTTATGGAGCTGACATTCTAGTGGGGGCTTGGTTTTTCTCCTTGGGTACTGGGTTTTTTTTTTTTTCCATGATGAGCATATCCTATGATGCACTACAGCACTCAAGCAAGATGCATGAAGCGAAGGAGGTGAGTCACCGTAACTGGGATAAAAAAACAGGTCAGGGAAGTAGAAGTTATTTTCTCTTATCATTTTAAATTTTCCCTTAAGCTCTTCTTTTGAAATGTTCTAGGTCAAAGTAATAATTCACGGATTCAGCAGACTTTCCTTTGTTGAAAAGCGCTGTTTGTTCCCCCTCAAAGCTATGTGAGAGGCTGTGTAGGAGAGAGTGGAGAGCAGGTAGCCTATTGGACCTAGAGTTAACCATTTCAGCCCTGTAATTGATCAGCTGTGGGACCTCAGATAAGCTGGCTTACCAATGGTAGATGAATATGAAAGCTCCAAACTCTCTCGCAAACATGGGAGATTATTAACATACAAATTAATGTCTAGGTTTCTGGGGCTTGAGGCTGCAGTAGAGGTCATGGGCAAAGCTGCAAAGAGTGTGGGAATTAAAATACATATTGAGTATTTGCTCCAGGATAGGCAGTGTGCTGGCTTTTTCTATGGATTAATTCATTTGATTCTCACACCAACCTCAAAAACAAGGGTTATTAGCCCTTGACAGAGGAGGTAACTGGGACTCAGAGAATTGGTGGAGCCAGGATTCTAGATCAAAGCATTAAGCCTTTGCTTCTGTGCTCTTTCAAATTGGCCAGGCAGCTGCCCTTGCCCAGTAAATGGTACATCACAGTAAGTGTTTTATTAAAATGCCATTTCCCTGAAACAAAGAAATGATGATATTAGGGGGAGGGCAAGGGAGATATTTCGAGAATATTTAAGTATATATGAGGACTATTTCTTCTTCAAATATCTATCTGGTATAAAACTACTATTCAGTTACTCTAATTATTTTTTGACTATAGGAGAGACTGCAACAGAAATTCCATTAGTGGATTTGAGATTGAGTTTAGAATATTTCTTTAAGTAGAGCTAAGTGTGGCAAAAATAATGAATACCTGTCATATCTATTAGTTTGGAGAAATGAAGAAGCTTTTTTAGTTATAGATCCAGATACCAGTGGTAATAACAAATATTATGGCCAGTGTTCTTCTGTCGCCATAGTTATTACAACTGTTATAGCCTCCCAAGTCATTTATCAATTCAACTCCCTTTTGGTTTTAATGTTGACACATTAGTTTGTATGAACGATGAGCCCACTAGCTCAGAAGAAGACAACAAGAATTAGCGTGCATGGTTCTTCCCCTTCACAGGGTGCTCTCTCAATATGAATATGCCTTCATGGGCAGAAATTAGGAACCCACTAGCTGTTAATGAAGAGTGCCTTGCTTTCCTTTCAGACAGCATAGTTTCCAAAGTTCCTCTTCTCCTTTAACGGCATTGTCCTTTAGTGTGTATTAACCTGTGGTTTGAAAGAAAAACTCTGTATATTAGCAATGTAAATATAAGTGATTAAATTAAATTACATTTATCAATAAAAATAGCTATTATTGATAGCTGAATGCATAAAGTATGCAGCATCGCATATGGATGAACTCGTTGTTTGTCATGCTTCTACAGGTACGTGCTCTACAAACACAGAAATTCTGATATTCTATGAAACATTATTAAATTCCAATTGAACATGATCATTCCAATCAAATAAGGGAAAAAATATAAAGTATTTATAATCAAAGACCCTGTATTATTGAGTATATTCCTGAAGGGGAGGGTTTTTTTAATCTAGGATTGATATAAAGTGAATTATCTGCTTATGATTTTTCACTCTGATTATTAGAATAATATTCCCCAGACTAGCTCCTGGATCTGTGCATTTCAACCTTGTCTCTTCCATACCTGCATCATTTTTGTATTGTGTATATTAGGACACATTCTGATTTCTGCATCAGAATGCTGAGTGAGTGTGCACAGTAAGCAAAGGAGTATACCTGGGAGCCAGTCTCACACCAGGATGGCTAGTAAAAACAGAACCATTCATAAGATAACTGTCAACCAATAAAATACATATCACTAAAGCTAAACTAAATTTGAGTACCCTCAACTCAACTTCCCCCAGCCACATCTCAAAAACATGTCTAGCTACTCCAACATCACCCAATATAAGGAGAACTGTAAAGAAATAAAGTCAGAGTGAGAGAAACAAAAGCAGTCCTAATCAACTTGATTAAATATATGACTTATCAGCAAATTGTATAAAACCATATGACCACATGAGCACATTCCTAGGGCCCTTCCCAAGGCCCTGAAAAAAGCCTGAAAAAGTGAGGGGCTCTAATTAGCTTAATGGTACATTTATCTATGATTGTGATTATGTCTTGATTTATCTTATTGGCATTGTTTTTTAAATTATCTAAAAGTGTTCATCCTTATTTTTTAGGTTAGCAACTGTGACCCTAGTAACTAGTAACAGTAACAAATGAAAGAAGATGCTGTTGTATGGCCAAAACAATGAAACAGACCTACATGATTTTATGAAAAGTTTTCCTTGGCTTCGGTTCAAAGAGATTTTTCTTTCCTTGACACTAAAGTGGTAGTTTGGACTAGGCATATATATATCTTTCTATCTTTCTGGTTCTCCACTCAAATCACACTCATGTCTGCTACATTAAAATTAGCTTATTAGGTTTTATTTCACCAAATTTATAAAGTAAACCACATATTGTTTTCTCTTTTGTAGATGCTATAAGTAAAGTTCATGTGGGAAATGTCTGGCAATTTCCCTCAGGGTTTTACGCTCAGGGTAACAATATTTATCCTCAGGGTAACAATATTCTATAACTCCTTTGATCTTGAGGCCCCTGTGATGGAAATGCTTGGAGAAAGGGATTTTAAAGGGAGATTCTGAAATCCTTGGGAAAGTCCACAAGTGGATGGGGCTTCATAGCCATGCCAACAAATGACATTGTCTAGGAAACAGTAAGTCATGGCATGCTGAGCTTAGAATGGAGCCAACAGAAGGAAACTGGCCTCGGACACAGGATCTTTTGGCTGCTGAGCCAGAATGACTCTGAAAGACTAACACTGTTCAGCAGATTTTTTCTGAGTGTTTACTATGTGTGAGGTGCTTGGGATTCAGATTCAGCTACTATTGTTAACAGGAAAACAACCAGAAAGTCAATTGAGAAAAGATACAGTGGGTTTCCAGGCTACAGGGTACAGAAAGGTTCCCAGACCGGCAGAACAAACTTTCAGATCTTAATCTGTACAGGGAGGTGGACGGTGAAAGAATGATCTTTCAGGAAGCATTCAAGCAGGGGTGCTGCTTGGGTTGAGTTTTAAAGAATGCATAGGTTATATGCAGGATCTATATATAGATCAATAGCTTCCCTGAGCACATGTTCAAAGGTTCAAATATTTGGGGTCATTTCTTTGCAAGAAGAATCAATCAGTGGCCTGAAAGTCCATGCAGCAACTTCCCTCAGGAGAGCTGCTTCTGCAGAAGGCCTACAGCTTCTAAAGGAGAGAGCACACAGATGTAAACACTGTTTGGCTCTGAGGACTGTCACCTCTTCTTTTCACCCATCACTTTTGTCTTAAAAACTCTATGCTCAACCCTAATTCTCGGTTTCTATAGCAATTCCCACCAAACAGATGCAAAGTCCTGTCCATTTGCTTCCATGGGCTCTGTATTTATCCATGATATCATACTCTGCTGACTACATTTTACTTGCCAGTTCATATCCTCACTAGACTGAAAGACCGCTAAGGGAAGAAATATCTTATTTATATATCTTTCTTATATATCTTTCCCATATATCCTATTTGGTGTTGTACTTGTAACTCCTACCACAGTGCTTAGTACATAGGATGTTGAAAAAGTGTTTATGAAATTATGAATAACACTGATTCTATTAAATAACATTATTAAGTTAATGAACAAATAAGTTTAGTAAAATATCAAAAGTTAAAGATATAAAAAACTAAACACTTATAGAATAAAAGTTTGCTTTTCTTGTCTAGTGAGCACATTAATACACATTTTAATCCTCTTTTGTCCTCTCCTGACTCACACAAAAAAATACATAGGCCTGAGCTGTTCATTGGTGATAGATAAAAATAAAGTACTTATTAATTGTAATTACTGCAAAGGCTCTTCAACAGTGCACATTATACCAGAAACTGAAACTTTTCTTATAAAACAAAATAAATAATAGTAGAAATAGAGCAAAGGCATTTCATTAAGTATTATGGACTGAATTGCATTCCCTGTAAATTCATGTGTTAAAGTCTGAACCCTCAGTACACCTCACAATATGACTGCATTTAGAAATAGGGTCTTTAAAGAGGTAGTTAAGGTTAAATGAGGTCATGTGGATTGGTCTTAATCTAAGATGACCGGTGTCATTTTAAGAAGAGGAAAAGACACCAGAGATGCATACGCACAGAGAAAAGGTCATGTGAGCAAGGGTCCCCAGCCCTGAGCCAAGAACTGATAGTGGTCCATGGCTTGTTAGGAACCATGCCACACAGCAGGAGGTGGGCCACAGGCGAGGGAGCAAAGCTTCATCTGTATTTATAGCCACTCCCCATTGCCCATATTACCTCCTGAGCCCTGCCTCCTGTCAGATCAGTGGTGGCATTAGGTTCTCATAGGAGCGCAAACCCTATTGTGAACTGCTCATGAGAAGGATCTAGGTTGCATGCTCCATATGAGAATCTAATACCTGATGATCTGAGGTGGTGATGCTAGCTCTGAGGAGTGGTTGCAAACACAGACTAACATTAGCAGAGAGGTTTGACTGCCCAGAGACGATAATAAATCAGTTGCCTGCAGACTCATATCAAAACCCTATCAGTGAGTGGCAGGTGATAATCAAGCTGCACCTGGTGGCTGACTTTATAGTGGCAAGGGAGTTGATGTACTTCAACTGTACAGCTGCATCTGGTGGCAGGCTTTAAGTCAGAATCTGACACTTATTTTAGTCCATGTGTGTCCTGCCCATTATTTTATTTACCACTTCCATCCGCACCTCTTTGCAGCACTGCACACCTGTCTCAATCATAGTTTTTGTAAGCCCACAAGCTAACCCTAGCCAAAATGAATAAAAATAATCTTAACTGGAGAGTTTCTTTGAAAAGAGGGAAGACCCAATGATGAGACAGCAGAAGACTCTAAGACTGCCAACAAACAACAAAAAGAAAGCTGCATTTAAGAGGAAATACTATGAGTCCTACTTAAATTACAGGTTCATTGCACCAGACAATTCACATTTTCCAAGACCTCTTTGTATAATATGTGGTGACTGGCTATCCATTGAAGCCATGAAACCTTCAAGACTGCTTCACTGTGTGGAGACCAAGCACCCTGCATTAAACAAGACTTTGGAGTTTTTAAAAAGGAAAAAACAGTATGGACAAGAAGAACAGAAGCAATTATTGAAAGCCACCATTTTATTAAATGTGTCTGTACTGACAGCATCATTTGTAGTGGCTAATCACATTGCTAAAGTTAAGAGGCCCTTTACTATTGGTGAAGAGTTGATCCTGCCTGCTGCCAGCACATATGCCATGAACTTTTAGGAGAGGCTGCAGTCAAAAGGCGGCATGTGTTTCTCATTCGGCTAGCACCATAACTAGATGATTTGAAGAAAAAGCAGAGAATGTGGAGGCACAATTGTTACGGAGAGTTAATGAGCCATCACAGTATGTGATCCGGGTTGATGAGTCTACCAATGTTGGTAAGGCAACAATACTTATTTTTGTGCAATATATTTTTCAGAAGATGTACATGAGGATATGTTATGTGCACTTTTGTTGCCAACTAGTACGATAGCTGCAGAACTATTCAAGTCTTTGAATGACTGCATATCAGGAAAACTCAATTGGTCATTTTGTGTTGGTATAAGCATGGAAGGACCAATTGCCATGACTGGACAGCTTTCTGGTTTCACTACTTGGGTCAACGAGGTCACTTCTGAATGTAACTCTTCACACTGTGCCATCCATAGGAAAATGTCAGCTAGCCAAAAAATGTCACCTAAATTTAACAACGTTTTGCAAGGTGTGATTAAAATTAATAACCACATTAAAGTGCATGCCCTTAACTCATGTCTGTTCATGCATCTCTGCAAGGAGATGGACACAGAGCATACAATCTTCTCTTATACACATAAGTGAGATTGCTTTCTTTTTTATTTATTTATTTATTATTATTATTATACTTTAAGTTCAAGGAAACATGTGCATAACGTGCAGATTTGTTACATATGTATATTTGTGCCATGTTGGTGTGCTGCACCCATCAACTCGTCAGCACCCATCAACTCGTCATTTATATCAGGTATAACTCGCATGCAATCCCCCCATGATAGGCCCCGGTGTGTGATGTTCCCCTTCCCGAGTCCAAGTGATCTCATTGTTCAGTTCCCACCTATGAGTGAGAACATGCGGTGATTGGTTTTCTGTTCTTGTGATAGTTTGCTAAGAATGATGGTTTCCAGCTGCATCCATGTCCCTACAAAGGACACAAACTCATCCTTTTTTATGGCTGCATAGTATTCCATGGTGTATATGCGCCACATTTTCTTAATCCAGTCTGTCACTGATGGACATTTGGGTTGATTCCAAGTCTTTGCTATTGTGAATAGTGCCGCAATAAACATACGTGTGCATGTGTCTTTACAGCAGCATGATTTATAATCCTTTGGGTATATACCCAGTTATGGGATGGCTGGGTCATATGGTACATCTAGTTCTAGATCCTTGAGGAATCGCCATACTGTTTTCCATAATGTTTGAACTAGTTTACAGTCCCACCAACAGTGTAAAAGTGTTCCTATTTCTCCACATCCTCTCCAGCACCTGTTGTTTCCTGACTTTTTAATGATTGCCATTCTAACTGGTGTGAGACGGTATCTCATTGTGGTTTTGATTTGCATTTCTCTGATGGCCAGTGATGATGAGCATTTTTTCATATGTCTGTTGGCTGTATGCATGTCTTCTTTTGAGAAATGTCTGTTCATATCCTTTGCCCACTTTTTGATGGGGTTGTTTGTTTTTTTCTTGTAAATTTGTTTGAGTTCTTTGTAGGTTCTGGATATTAGCCCTTTGTCACATGAGTAGATTGCAAAAATTTTCTCCCATTCTGTAGGTTGCCTGTTCACTCTGATGGTAGTTTCTTTTGCTGTGCAGAAGCTCTTTAGTTTAATTAGATCCCATTTGTCAATTTTGGCTTTTGCTGCCGTTGCCTTTGGTGTTTTAGACATGAAGTCTTTGCCCATGCCTATGTCCTGAATGGGTTTTCCTCTAGGGTTTTTATGGTATTAGGTCTAACATTTAAGTCTCTAATCCATCTTGAATTAATTTTCGTATAAGGAGTAAGGAAAGGATCCAGTTTCAGCTTTCTCCTTATGGCTAGCCAATTTTCCCAGCACCATTTATTAAATAGGGAATCCTTTCCCCATTTCTTGTTTCTCTCAGGTTTGTCAAAGATCAGATGGCTGTAAATGTGTGGTATTATTTCTGAGGACTCTGTTCTGTTCCATTGGTCTATATCTCTGTTTTGGTACCAGTACCATGCTGTTTTGGCTACTGTAGCCTTGTAGTATAGTTTGAAGTCAGGTAGCGTGATGCCTCCAGCTTTGTTCTTTTGACTTAGGATTGTCTTGGCAAAGCGGGCTCTTTTTTGGTTCCACATGAACTTTACAGCAGTTTTTTCCAATTCTGTGAAGAAACCCATTGGTAGCTTGATGGGGATGGCATTGAATCTATAAATAACCTTGGGCAGTATGGCCATTTTCACGATATTGACTCTTCCTATCCATGAGCATGGTATGTTCTTCCATTTGTTTGTGTCCTCTTTTATTTCACTGAGCAGTGGTTTGTAGTTCTCCTTTACATCCCTTGTAAGATGGATTCCTAGGTATTTTATTCTCTTTGAAGCAATTGTGAATGGAAGTTCATTCATGATTTGGCTCTCTGTTTGTCTGTTACTGGTGTATAAGAATGCTTGTGATTTTTGCACATTAATTTTGTATCCTGAGACTTTGCTGAAGTTGCTTATCAGCTTAAGGAGATTTTGGGCTGAGACAATGGGGTTTTCTAAATACACAATCATGTCATCTGCAAACAGGGACAATTTGACTTCTTCTTTTCATAACTGAATATCCTTGATTTCTTTCTCTTGCCTGATTGCCCTAGCCAGAACTTCCAATATTATGTTGAATAGGAGTGTTGAGAGAGGGCATCCCTGTCTTGTGCCAGTTTTCAAAGGGAATTTTTTCAGTTTTTGCCCATTCAGTATGATATTGGCTGTGGGTTTGTCATAAATAGCTCTTATTATTTTGAGGTACGTTACATCAATACCGAATTTATTGAGCGTTTTTAGCATGAAGGGCTGTTTAATTTTGTCAAAGGCCTTTTCTGCATCTATTGAGATAATCATGTGGTTCTTGTCTTTGGTTCTGTTTATATGCTGGATTATGTTTATTGATTTGAGAATGTTGAACCAGCCTTGCATCCCAGGGATGAAGCCCACTTGATCATGGTGGATAAGCTTTTTGATGTGCTGCTGAATCCGGTTTGCCAGTATTTTATTGAGGATTTTTGCATCGATGCTCATCAGGGATATTGGTCTAAAATTCTCTTTTTTTGTTGTGTCTCTGCCAGGCTTTGGTATCAGGATGATGTTGGCCTCATAAAATGAGTTAGGGAGGATTCCCTCTTTTTCTATTGATTGGAATAGTTTCAGAAGGAATGGTACCAGCTCCTCTTTGTACCTCTGGTAGAATTCAGCTGTGAATCCATCTGGTCCTGGAGTTTTTTTGGTTGGTAGGCTATTAATTATTGCCTCAATTTCAGAGCCTGCTATTGGTCTATTCAGGGATTCAACTTCTTCCTGGTTTAGTCTTGGGAGAGTGTAAGGGTCCAGGAAATTATCCATTTCTTCTAGATTTTCTAGTTTATTTGTGTAGAGGTGTTTATAGTATTCTGTGATGGTAGTTTGTATTTCTGTGGGGTCGGTGGTGATATCCCCTTTATCATTTTTTATTGCGTCTATTTGATTCTTCTCTCTTTTCTTCTTTATTAGTCTTGCTAGCGGTCTGTCAATTTTGTTGATCTTCTCAAAAAACCAACTCCTGGATTCATTGATTTTTTTGGAGGGTTTTTTGTGTCTCTACCTCCTTCAGTTCTTCTCTGATTTTAGTTATTTCTTGCCTTCTGCTAGCTTTCGAATGTGTTTGCTCTTGCTTCTCTAGTTCTTTTAATTGTGATGTTAGAGTGTCAATTTTAGATCTTTCCAGCTTTCTCTTGTGGGCATTTAGTGCTATAAATTTCCCTCTACACACTGCCTTAAATGTGTCCCAGAGATTCTGGTATGTTGTATATTTGTTCTCATTGGTTTCAAAGAACATCTTTATTTCTGCCTTCATTTCGTTATGTACCCAGTAGTCATTCAGGAGCAGGTTGTTTAGTTTCCATGTAGTTGAGCGGTTTTGATTGAGTTTCTTAGTCCTGAGTTCTAGTTTGATTGCACTGTGGTCTGAGAGACAGTTTGTTATAATTTCTGTTCTTTTACATTTGCTGAGGAGTGCTTTACTTCCAATTATGTGGTCAATTTTGGAATAAGTACGATGTGGTGCTGAGAAGAATGTATATTCTGTTGATTTGGGGTGGAGAGTTCTATAGATGTCTATTAGGTCTGCTTGCTGCAGAGATGAGTTCAATTCCTGGATATCCTTGTTAACTTCTGTCTCGTTGATCTGTCTAATGTTGACAGTGGGGTGTTGAAGTCTCCCATTATTATTGTATGGGAGTCTAAATCTCTTTGTAAGTCTCTAAGGACTTGCTTTATGAATCTGGGTGCTCCTGTATTGAGTGCATATATATTTAGGATAGTTAGCTCTTCCTGTTGAATTGATCTCTTTACCATTATGTAATGGCCTTGTCTGTTTTGATCTTTGATGGTTTAAAGTCTATTTTATCAGAGACTAGTATTGCAACCCCTGCTTTTTTTATTCTCCATTTGCTTGGTAGATCTTCCTCCATCCCTTTATTTTGAGCCTATGTATGTCTCTGCGTGTGAGATGCGTCTCCTGAATACAGCAGACTGATGGGTCTTGACTCTTTATCCAGTTTGCCAGTCTGTGTCTTTTAATTGGAGCATTGAGTCCATTTACATTTAAGGTTAATATTGTTATGTGTGAACTTGATCCTGCCATTATGATATTAACTGGTTATTTTGCTCGTTAGTTGATGCAGTTTCTTCCTAGCCTTGATGGTCTTTACATTTTGGCATGTTTTTGCAATGGCTGGTACCAGTTGTTCCTTTCCATGTTTAGTGCTTCCTTCAGGGTCTCTTGTAAGGCAGGCCTGGTGGTGACAAAATCTCTAAGCATTTGCTTATCTGTAAAGGATTTTATTTCTCCTTCACTTATGAAACTTAGTTTGGCTGGATATGAAATTCTGGGTTTAAAATTCTTTTCTTTAAGAATGTTGAATATTGGCCCCCACTCTCTTCTGGCTTGGAGAGTTTCTGCCGAGAGATCTGCTGTTAGTCTGATGGGCTTCCCTTTGTGGGTAACCCGACCTTTCTCTCTGGCTGCCCTTAAGATTTTTTCCTTCATTTCAACTTTGGTGAATCTGGCAATTATGTGTCTTGGAGTTGCTCTTCTCGAGGAGTATCTTTGTGGCGTTCTCTGTATTTCCTGGATTTGAATGTTGGCTTGCCCTACTAGGTTGGGGAAGTTCTCCTGGATGATATCCTGAAGAGTGTTTTCCAACTTGGTTACATTTCCCCCCTCACTTTCAGGCACCCCAATCAGATGTAGATTTGGTCTTTTCACATAATCCCATACTTCTTGCAGGCTTTGTTCATTTCTTTTTCTTCTTTTTTCTTTTGGTTTCTCTTCTCACTTCATTTCATTCATTTGATCCTCAATCTCTGATACTCTTTCTTCCAGTTGGTCGAGTCGGTTACTGAAGCTTGTGCATTTGTCACGTATTTCTCATGTCATGGTTTTCATCTCTTTCATTTTGTTTATGACCTTCTCTGAATTAATTACTCTAGCTATCAATTCTTCCACTCTTTTTTCAAGATTTTTAGTTTCTTTGCGCTGGGTAGGTAATTCCTCCTTTAGCTCTGAGACGTTTGATGGACTGAAGCCTTCTTCTCTCATCTCGTCAAAGTCATTCTCCGTCCAGTTGATCCGTTGCTGGCGATGAGCTGCGCTCCTTTGCTGGGGGAGATGCGCTCTTATTTTTTGAATTTCCAGCTTTTCTGCCCTGCTTTTTCCCCATCTTTGTGGTTTTATCTGCCTCTGGTCTTTGATGATGGTGACGTACTGATGGGGTTTTGGTGTGTGTGTCCTTCCTGTTTGTTATTTTTCCTTCTAACAGTCAGGACCCTCAGCTGTAGGTCTGTTGGAGATTGCTTGAGGTCCACTCCAGACCCTGTTTGCCTGGGTATCAGCAGCAGAAGCTGCAGAAGATAGAATATTGCTGAACAGCGAGGGTACCTGTCTGATTCTTGTTTTGGAAGCTTCCTCTCAGGGGTGTACTCCACCCTTTGAGGTGTGGGGTGTCAGACTGCCCCTAGTGGGGGATGTCTCCCAGTTAGGCTACTCAGGGGTCAGGGACCCACTTGAGCAGGCAGTCTGTCCCTTCTCAGATCTCAACCTCCATGTTGGGAGATCCACTGCTCTCTTCATAGCTGTCAGACAGAGTCGTTTGCGTCTGCAGAGGTTTCTGCTGCTTTTGTTGTTGTTTAGCTGTGCCCTGTCCCCAGAGGTGGAGTCTACAGAGACAGGCAGGTTCCCTTGAGCTGCTGTGAGCTCCACCCAGTTCGAGCTTCCCAGCAGCTTTGTTTACCTACTTAAGCCTCAGCAATGGCGGGCACCCCTCCCCTAGCCTCGCTGCTGCCTTGCGGTTAGATCACAGACTGCTGTGCTGGCAATGAGGGAGGCTCCGTGGGCGTGGGACCCTCCTGGCCAGGTGTGGGATATAATCTCCTGGTGTGCCTGTTTGCTTAAAGTGCAGTATTGGGGTGGGAGTTACCCGATTTTCCAGGTGTTGTGTGTCTCAGTTCCCCTGGCTAGGGAAAGGGATTCCCTTCCCCCTTGCGCTTCCCAGGTGAGGCGATGCCTCCCCCTGCTTTAGCTCTCGCTGGTCGGCCACAGCAGCTGACCAGCACTGATTGTCCAGCACTCCCTAGGGAGATGAACCCAGGACCTCAGTTGAAAATGCAGAAATCACCAGTCTTCTGTGTCGCTTGCGCTGGGACTTGGCGACTGGAGCTGTTCCTATTCGGCCATCTTGCTCGACATTGCTTTCTAAAGGTAGATCACTGGCCAGAGTGTTTGAGTTATGAGAACCACTCCAGAGATTTATTTTAGAAAAACAGTCACCACTGGCAGCATGTTTCAGTGACACAGAATGGGTTACAAAACTTGCTTACTTGTGGACATATTCAACCTGCTCAGTGAACTCAATCTTTCACTTCAGAGAAGAATGACAGCTGTGTTCAAGTCGGCAGATAGAGGGACTGCATTCAAAGCCAATTTGGAATTATGGGGGCAACAAGTGAACAGTGGGATTTTTGACATGTTCCAAAATTAGCAAAGATTTCGGAAAAGATTGAGCCATGGCCTTCTTTCTCCAAGCTAGTGCATGATCACCTATCTCAGCTTTCAAAAGAGTTTAAGCATTATTTTCTAACTACAAAAACCCTAGGACTGTGAAGAAATGAATCTGTCCCATTTGTGAATAAGCCAAGTGAACTGACTTGTCCGTGCTAGAAGAGGATCAACTGTTTGAGACGGCAAATGACAATGGCCTTAAAAGCATATTTGAGACAACTTCGAATCTCCATACATTCTGGATTAAAGTCAAGGTGGAATATCCCGAGACTGCCACAAAAGTACTGAAAATCCTGCTTCCATTTCCAATATCCAATCTTTGTGAAGCAGGGTTTTCTGCAGTGACAGCAACCAAAATGAGGTTATGGAGCCGACTGGGCATAAGCAATATACTTCAGGTGTCACTGCCTCCCATCACCCGCACATGGGACTATCTAGTTACAGGAAAACAAGCTCAGAGCTCCCACTGATTCTACATTATAGAGTTGTATAATTATTTAATTGTATATTGCAGTGTAATAATAATAGAAATAAAGTATACAATAAATGTAAATGCGCTTGAATTATCCCTAAAGCATCCCCTTACCCCAATCCACAGAAAAATAGTCTTCCATGAAATTGGTCCGTGGTGCCAAAGAGGTTGGGGACCATTGCATGTGAGGACACAATGACAAGGCAACTATCTTCAAGCCAAGGAGAGAGTCCTCAGAAAAAATCAAAGCTATTGAAACCTTGATCTTGGACTTCCAGCCTCTAGAACTGTAAGAAAATAAATTCCTGTTATGTAAGCCACCCAGTCTAAGGCATTTTGTTATGGCAGCCCTAGCAAACTAATATATTCAGCAATTTTTTTTCCAGGACATAAACATATTTTAATATCCTACTTCCTGGGGAGAAATCCTTTTAATTATTTTTGTATATTTGGAAATAGGGGTTGTATTCCAAATTGTAGTCTACTATAAAGAACTACCTGAGGCTAGGTAATTTATAAGAAAAAGAGGTTTAATTTTCTCATAGTTCTGCAGGCTGTACAGGAAGCATGACTGGAAAACCACGGGAAACTTATAATCACGGTAGAAGGGTGAAGGGGAAGCAAGCACCTCTTCACAAAGTGGCATGAGAGAGAGAGAGAGAGTGAATGGGGAAGTGCCACACACTTTTAAACCATCACCTCTCAAGATAACTCACTATCATGAGAACAGCAAGGGGGAAATTATCCCCATGATTTAATCACCTCACAGCAGGTACCTCCTCCAACACTGGGAATTACAATTTAACATGGGATTTGGGTGGGGACACAGAACCAAACCATATCAGGGATATATTATAATAAATTGTACTGAGAAGTACACAACAGCACCCTGGAATATTGCTGCCAAAAATGGACCTAATCATAAGGAAACATCATATAAATTCAAATTGAGGAATTACTCCAGAATAAAGAAGACTAAAGAAACATGACAACTAAATGCAATACTTGAACCTGCACTGGACCCTGAAGCAGTTTTATCTACCTATCCATTCATTTATCCACCCATCGAAGTAAAGGATATTATTGGGATAATTGTCATAATTTGAATAAAATCTATAGATTAGGTATTAGCATTGTATCACCATTAATTTCCTAGTTTTGATAGTTGTATTCCGCTTTTATAAGAGAATTTTCTTGTTCTTAGGAAATACTGGAAAATCAGGGCAAAAAACATTCTGGAATTCTTTAGACTCTTCTTTCAACTTTTCTATATAAGTTTTAAGTTTGTTTCAAAATATAAATGCTATAAAATTAGAAATTCAAATAAAAATAACAATCAAATTGAGAGGTGTGTACATTTAACAAAATAGTTATACTAAATCAGGTTAAATTTTAAGCACGCTGAAAATTTACTGAGACCTGGGAGTGTTTGTTTCTGTCAGGGTTGGTTTCAAAGTGCATAGTGGCATATTGAATTTTGTGTAATTTCCAGTAACATAGTGCAAGGATGACTATCCATACACATTTAGTGTTGCAATAATATAAAAAGCGTCAGGAGCACTCCAGCCAGCACAACAAGTCCCCAGGGACAGCTAAGCACTCCAGTGTCTAGGGGCTGTGGGAAACTGGAAAGAAACAATCCAGTGTAAATATGACTTCCAAGCTGGCTGTTGCTCTATTGCTCTCTTGGCAGTTGCATGCTTTCTATAGCACTGTGTGAAGGTAGGCTCATCTTTCTAATCAATAGAGTTTTCTTTTATCTAAATATGATTATCCGAAAGCAAGGCTATCCAAAATGCTTTCAGATTTGCTTATTAAAAAAATTAAAACAAAAAAATTCTCCATTTGCATTCATTTGATGTTGGCATGAGTACAAAATAACTTTTGTGGGCCTTAGACATTTTTACCTTTGTGGGACTCTGCAGCCATCATAATATCAATACTTAAAATCATTTTTGGTGTAACTTAAAATACTTCAACATTTTTCCTGTTTTAGGTAAAATGTAGGAGATTTTTGTGGGTCCTAAAAATTTTATCTTTATTTCTGTTGTGAGAAAAAATAACACTTTCTTAGACTGTAAAACTTCATGTTTTTCTTCTGACTTTAAAGGCAATTAAAACAACTTCATGGGCCCCTAAAATTATTGTGGGCCCTAGGCACTATGCCTACTGTGCCTAATGCATAAGTCAGTTCTCATTTGCATTAAATTTTGAATTATTTAGGTTCTATCTCTATACCTCTCAGAAAAGTGTAATATTTGCATTGATGTAGACATTTAGTTGCTAAAATTCAGAACTTGCCTACAGCACATATTATATATCACTGTATATACTTATATTCATTTATAATTTATATCCCATTCCATTGGGGGGCATTGCTGGTTAATACTGCCTATTAAAATTGAACTAGGTAACCATGTATTTTTACTCAGTGTTCTATTGACAGAGACTCAGATAGTAATCATTTTCTGCCTGTTTTGAAGGCTTCTGATGGGCCTTAGATCATCCTAAGATCCTGCTGCATAACAAATTGTTTGTTTTTAGTATGTGTTTTCTGTATTTGCTTTTTTGTTTCATCACCATTAAAAGATTTTTTTAAAAAATACAAGACATTTCTGTAAAATAGTCATGTTTCTGTTGATTCTTTCTGAAGGTGATGTATCTGTTGATAAGATCATTGTTTGTCTCTTATATATAGCATTATAGCATCACGAAGAATACTGCAAAATGAAATGGAAGAAAAAGTGCCATATGGACATAAAATATTAATTGTAATAAATATATAGTTTTATATATTTATATATACTTATATATTAGTTTTTATATTGATATTCAAAATAGTCAGTGAGAATCATTTTGAAAGAAAGGAAATTAATTTCAAGGGTTGTTCTAAAATTAGCTTTTCTATTTGTAGCAACCTGTTTCTTTAAGACATTTCCCATGGTCCTCAAAATCATCATATTCAAATTTAAAGGGTATCTAGCAGAGTTGTGCCCTTTTGATGAAAGCAGTCCTTACTTCCTTGCCGTGTTCACTGCTTCCATTGTGCCAAGCATTAGTACAGTACCACAATGCCAGCACATGAGGACACATTTTATACCTTTGCATACCAAATTTGTTCAAGAACTCAGAATTATTCAGAGTGGATTATATTATAAAAATCAAGAAATCATGGAAGTACCTTCAGAAGTTCTTAGTTATTTTGCTTCTGTACACGTAGAATGTTTAGGTGCTGAGAGCACAATGGTGAACAGAACAGCAAAAACAAACAAACAAACAAAAATTTCTGTCTTTACAAATAACATGGTACTGACATCTGGTTAGTTTTAGCTATTGTGTCTCCCTTGCTTCTGAATTCCAGAGCAATACTTTCATTTTTTGCTATAAGCAAATTCTAAAACACAGTGTGGGGAAGTAGATAATCTGACATTTTGCATAATTAAAATAATTAGAGAAGCACAAGAAAGTTTCTAAAATGATAATTAAATTTGAAATGGGAATTAGCACGAGTGAAGCAACTCCAGGTTCATGTTGATTAACATTAACCGTGGGTTAATGTTGATTAACCCATGTAATATGACTCCAGGCATCCTGGGAATTCCTTTTACTGTGAAAGTTGGATTCAGTGGCCTTTGGCAAAGTAAGTGGGGTTCCTGCAGCTCCCAGAAAATTGTGAAAAAATCCTGTTGAAATCATTTTCATTTACCACTGAGTCAAATGACCATGATTTCCAAATGCAAAGGGATATCTAAAACCAGATAAGTAATTTACCTCAGTAGTCTTTTCCTCTCTTTAGAGTGAAGCTTATTCATGAAGAGACCGCCTGAACATACAGCAAATGTAAGAAGGTTGTGCAGATAGTCTGAAGGAGGTGAGTTAATTTTTCCCAATTTCTCTAATTTCTCAAATTTCATTTGTCATGAAACTAATAGGAAAGATTCACAAATGGCAGTTGAAGAGTTTTACCTAATGGAATCTCACTTCTATTTTTTTTTTTTTTTTTTTTTTTTTTTTTTTTTGCTTCTACTTAAAGGCTTTTTTTTCAGTGATAGAAAAAATACTAGCTATAGTAATTTGCTTTTTTAATAATTGAAAATGTAGAGCAATATAGCAAACCTCAAAGAGTATTTCTCAAAACAAAAGCATAACAAAATTTGTTTATTCTCTCTTAATTTGTTTTAAAAATTTTACTTGTCTTTAGAAATAAGGAAAAATGCAAATGAAAAAATCAAAGAGCATTCTTCCATGGTTTCCAGTACTTTCTTATTAAATATGCTAACAAAACTTGAAGTGAATAAAATTCAGATCTATAGCCTGTACTATTGGATACCCACCCATATCCACCTGATCTGCACCACTTCAGTGCTCACTGTTTATCTTCCAAGGGCTTTCCCTGGTTACCAGAGTCCACTATACTAGTAAGGCCTAGGTTGGAAATATTGGAAAATTAATGGCCTTGGGAGAAGACTTTGACTAATGACCCACTAAAGCAGTGTACTGTAAGACCTCACTTAACCTCATCAATAAATTCTTAGAAACTGTGACTTTAAATGAAATGAACAACAAAACAGATTTTGCTATAGACTAATTGATAGAAGTAATAGTTATTTTCCTAAGGCATATTTCTGGTCACAAAAACATCATCAAACTTCTAAATAAAGATCAAAATACTTCTAATATTAAACACTGAAATATATGTGAATTATATATACATTTCAGAAAAATTAATGAAAACAAGATAAGTACCCAATTTTTGGTGAATATGTGAGTGACAGAGGTCATAGTGGTGGTGGGTAATGTGGGGAGGGACGTTTACTCCCTATCCTAGTGAGGGGTAAACATGAGTCTTCCAATATCCACACCTTGCTGTTCATCATCAAACCTCTTTAAAATGTCTAGTTTTGTTTCTAATGTCACACTTTTTCTCTGGTGTGTGTGTGTGTGTGTGTGTGGC